>NC_140185.1:3600000-4227500 GCF_965226575.1 Pagrus pagrus | reverse complement strand
CAGGCACCAATTTGCATGGAGAGAGGAAGGAAAAGGAGGCCAGGGTTAGACTCTCCTCAAATAACCTCAAAAGTTACAAACTCGCACCAAAAAACAAGACAAGGCATTGACAAGAGAAGCTGAAAAAGATGGAGTGGA
This sequence comes from Pagrus pagrus, assembly GCF_965226575.1. Classification (NCBI taxonomy): domain Eukaryota; kingdom Metazoa; phylum Chordata; class Actinopteri; order Spariformes; family Sparidae; genus Pagrus; species Pagrus pagrus. Next base: position 4,227,362 of record NC_140185.1, on the reverse strand, counting down.
TGCTCTCTCTCTCTCTCTCTTTCTCTCTCTCTCTCTCTCTCTCTCTCTCTCCCCCCGTCCCTCCCCTGTGTCCCCCTCCTCCTGCCTTGTTGGGTGTGCTGCGGAGCTAGCAGGGTTGAGAGGGCAAGTGCTGACCAGCCCTCTTTCTTTCTCTGTCTGCTGTTACTAGGTCACCACACACACACACACACACACACACACGCATGCACACACACCTCTGCTTGCGGTCAGTGTTGCCACCAGGGAGAGGGGTAATTTAAGCCCTGCTTGATGTAGCCTATTCATCACTGTCCTGTGGTCCGCACTTCAAAATTAAAGTCTGATCTACAAAGTTAGAGTGAATTGAGATAAAAAAAATTGGCAGAGGTCACTGAGGGCCGGGCCCCGTCAAAACGCAAAGTTGCGGCTCAGCTGGGTGGGTATGAGGTGCTGAAGTGAAGAAGTGACTATGATTTTATACGCTGTATATATTCTGGTTAAAATGTGATAAAAACAGAAATGAAATGATTCTAAACAGCCTTTGGTATAAATTAACAACTCCATCAAACAGAAAAGACAAGTGGTGGCAACATTGCAATATAAGGTAAAACTTGATAATAACCATAATTAATAAATGCTAAAGTTATGCTTAATTAAATGTTGTTGATAGTTTTTTCACCGATAATAATCAATGAAATACTTTATAAGCCATTTATGAAGCATTCATAAGAGGTTCATAAACATCAGTTGCATCTTAATAATGACCATCCAAATAATGTTTAAAAATGAACTGTTTGTTAAGCAGCTAACCAAAGTTTAATGAACTGTACATTTGCCATTTATTAATGATAAGAAGGTAACACCTGCACATTTACTCCATGCTTTTCAAACCCACTTGGATCTTTATCTGAAAATACTTCTGTTATCAGTAAGGTACAGCAGAAGAAATACATAAGAAACACCAGTAATATAAAGCAACATATCAACACGTCAAACATACAGATAATAATAAATGTGTACGATATCAAAGTCATCATCTCATTTTTCATGATCCAAAATTACCTGTATTCCCAAATATGTTACAGAAATAGAAGAGAGAGAACGCAAAATTGTGAAATCCTGTGCAACACTGGGCTCATCATTCTATACAAGTTTTACACATCAAATCACAAAAAGCAAAAAAAGCAAAAGTACAAACAGGAAAAAGATACAAACGTGTGTCAGAGGTATAGTGAATTTGAAATTGATACAATGTTCATTTATATATAAAATGCATGTTTAGTGTTTTGATATATGGCGTTGTATTACAGTTGCTCCTCGTGTATTTTCACACTATATGTACTTTCCTAATTATCAAATTGTTTTGGATGTTTATTACTCAGGACAGTTGGGATGGTTAATCACATAAATCACACAACATGTAGAACATTACTGAAGTAGTGACACAAACTAGTCTTGCACATTGATGAAGGTGACAAAGCACTGATTGAACATGAAGCATTGCTATTGCACGGCTTGCATGCAATATGTTGGATTTAGGACAAAAAAAAGATCATCATAGATAAAGAGCACATCATAATATCTCATTTTTTTTACTACATTTTAAAGCCGGAGTGTCTGAGAACAAAACAGACATTATGTGTCATTTTCCCAAGCAGGTCTTCTGAAACATGTCAGCAGTTCAGAATCATGTAAGCAATTCTTATAAAATTAGCAAAAGTCAAGTGTCTAGCTGCTAAAAAAACACAAAGTATTGTAAACTGAACATTAGGGTAAAACAATGCAGTGAAATGGCAACTTGAGCTCCTTTTGCTTCCTTTCATGCACATTGTTAGATGGGGGATGAGGGAAGAATTAGTAAATTAAACTGCAACCATGCACATTTTTTGCTGAAATCCCCATGATATTTTTCCTCTAGATTGCACGACCCACAAGCTAACGAGGCCACGGGTTGTATTGTGGTGCGATCTGACTGGATAACTTGATGTATTCGTCCCTGAACGCAGACATGAAAAATAATCTTTAAAGAAAGACAAAAGAGACGGATTTTGATATTGAAATACTTTCACGCTTTTCTTTACATGTATTTTATAAATATAAGATAGGGGAGGATAAGATCTTTATATAAAGATCAATAATGACAATTTTTCATTTTGCTGTATGTTTAAGTGAGACGCACAAATAGTGTGTTTTGTTAAAATAAGTCATAAAGTGTAAAGTAAATTCTCAGAGTCAGATATTTTTAGAAGGAGGAGGTATTTCTGAGGAAATGTTTGTGTCTAGTGTCTGATGCAAGTCTGATGAGTTACACTGTTTATCAGCATACAGTGTGACGGCGCACTGCTGAGTGAGTCACTGCTTCCTCCTCACTGTGTACATGTGTGTGTTTTGCGTGCATGTGTGTGCGGAAACCGGGCTGACAGCTGCAGCTCATTACAGGCACTATTACTGATGGGGACTGCTGGGGGAAATTCCTTCTTCCACAGAGCAAACCACCCTGTTTACCACACACAAACACACACACACACACACACTAAAATCTCACTTATTCATAAACCAGAGTTGCAACATCTGTAACTGAAACAAAAATGAAATTGAAACATTTAGTAAACATTTGCTCCTGAGTGAATAATGAGGAAAAAGGAAGCTATGTTCTATAAAAAGAGGTGACACATATTACATCCTTCCAGTCGATGGAGAATGAAAGACATCCCTCACCTGTGTATGAAGTGTACTTGTCTACATGTAGTACACAGTTAAGTTGTGTAGGTGTGTGCGTACATAAACACACACACACACACACACACACACACACACACACACACAGCCACAGGGTGAGCAGACTTAAGCGGAGATGAGATCACCAGAGCACTCTAAGCCTTGCTATATTGGCAAACAGCAGCGTCTTACACACACACACACACACACACACACACACACACACACACACACACTGCCACAGAGTATACAGTGTCCAGTGACGTTAATGAGAGGGCTGAAAGCCAGACACACATGTGCTAGAGTCATTAGGGAAGACTTCATAGCTACACTTCAGGCCACTACACTCCATTACTGTACTTCATTGGTTACACTGCTTGAAAACAGCGGTTTCTCAAAGTCAGGTTCAGGGACCACCAGGACTCCTTCTACAGCCCAAGGGAGTTCCTCTTTAAATAAAAACGACTGCTTACCTGTTTTTCTTTACCCAATTTATCTGACGCAGCATGTTGCAAGAAAAAAGGGATCGCAATGTTTTTACTCTGACAGTCTCTGATTGTTTGGCTCTGCGAAAAAACATTCAACTTTTGGACATAGCACTGTTATCTCATCAATTAGTTACTTTTTCAATTTGTCTTTGTAGCATTAGTTGTAACAGCTTTGTACTAATGATCTAAATAGTAGTTAAACTTGTAGTAATAGGTGTAGGTGTGCACTTCTTTTCATGTCTATTTGGCTTTTAACTGAGCAGTAAACTGAGAACCATCTAAAACCTAGCGTCATGAAAGAACACAAAGAGATGATCTCTTCCCACAAGTGAAAAGTGCACAAATTTTAAAGTGTGTTAGGGCAGTCAAAAAGTTAGACAATTGCATTATTGCATTAACTGAAGTTCACTTAATCAGACATGGCTGGTAAATGGACTTGCAGTTCTATAGTTTTTTTTTTTTTCAGTCTACTGACCGCTCAAGGTGCTTTACAGCACTTGTTACATTCACACGTTCACACACACATCATACACTGACCCATGCAAGGTGATACCTGCTCATCAGGAGCAATTTGGGGTTCAGTATCTTGCTCAAGGATATAATATCAGTCCTGTAGAAGTAAATCATTTATTCTTATGAACTTTCTACGCTATCTGTGGCACTCAGTCTCAAGTCAACTGGTTGCTACTGAAGATGCAAATCAGTTCAAAATGTACAGTTTCATTGTTGTTTACAAAAAATTTAAGAAATATTCTCTACCCCTTGAGACATCTTTACTCAAAAATAAGTCATTTTTGAATTTGCTTGGGACTTCGTCACCCAGTGCAGCAGTGTAACTCACTGAGACTGGGGGAAACTGAGGTTCTTGGCATCACAGTGAATTTTTTTTTCTTTCCTTTTTTTAAAAATTCAGAATCTTTGTCAATGGATGGCTAATGGATTATAGCCATACATACTATGTATGTAAATAAAATGCTAGTATGTTTCATTTGACCTTTTTTTAAGGAGATTTGAGATTTCTGTCTTTTACAAGATGTACATCATGGCAGTAAGTGGGTGTATCATCCGCATAAAGGCAAAAAACTGAACTAGTGGTGATTCTATGTAATTGCAACATTAAGACGTTGGCCAGGAAAATCAGGAAATAGTTGGTCTACAAATATTTATTCTAAGCATACTCTGCCATAACCAAACAATGCCATGCTCTGTCTCTATCCTGTCATGAAGAGAGAAAAAGAGAGATAGATGGTCCACTCCATGCCGTGGTGTGTCTGTTGCATTAATCAGCCTCTTAAATTGGAATGGGCAGCTTTTATTAATTATGTTCAACGTTAGGATGGTTGGGCCTTTTATCCCTCCCTCCTTGTTTCCACACACAAATCACTTCTCGGAAGAAAGAAAAACAGTAGAGAGAGGCACAGAGAGCTTCATTACAAGCAAATGAAAAGAGAAAATGGGCTGATGCAAAAGGGAATGAAGATGAGTATTTAAAAATAAAATCAGACATGGGTGTGTAAAGGGTGGTGGAGTGTTATTGGCATCTCTGGCTTTAAAACATAATAACCTACAGGCAAAATTAGCAAAAAAGTAGATCTGTTGCTCCTCCAGCCTGCAGATACTACATTGATAGTGTAACAACATTTCATTTCAAAATTCCCTCTTGATAAATACAGCATTTAATTTTAATTTCACTGTTTAATACCAAAGTCGACTTCCACATCAGGCTTTGCCAAGGTGTTTGTGTGCATGAATTCAATAATTTATCAGATTTTTGCCAGCAAAAAAAAATCATGATGTTTGTAGGGATGGATTTCCATTTTCTTTAAACATTCTAACCAACAACCTCAATTCCCATTGATTCAGTTCAACATATTTACAGTATCATTTAGCAACACTGATTCCTAAGAGTGATATAAACACATAAATAAATATATAAGGAGATGTATAACCCAACAACATATAACTTAAGGAAACAGATCACCAAAAAATTAAATTTCAGTCATTATCTGCTCACTGTGAGTTAGGTGAGCAAAATATGTCTGAAGCTTCACAGTGAAACAGTGTTGCAGCATTCTCCTCAACAACTGATGTAGATGGGGACTTGTTTTAACCCTCATGTTGTGTTCATTTCATGTTAAACAATTTAGTGTTCCAAGTAAAAAATGACTGTTCCATTAAGATTCATCATAAAAACTCTAATAATACACATAATATCACTATATCACACATTTTTACCAACTTAAGTTCTTGTGAAAATTACAAGTTTTGAAGTTCTTTTTATTATTCATGGCCTGTATGCTTTATTGATCTGAGCTTATATACCTTGAATTTGACACATAAAGTATCACCTGTTTGTGTACAAAGGGAATTATCCCAAAACTATACTTGACAATTTCACAATATTCCAAGATCAATGTCTTTATACATTAAAGAACAACTAACAAGAAAAATAACATTACAATGTTCATCAGTCTTTCAGATGTGTTTTGATATGAAAACAGAGAAAAAAAAAAAAAAAAAAAAAAAACTGATGCCAAAATCAGGCTTCTAAACGTGGAGTGGGTTACCTCAAACTTCAATGGTATTTTTTCTCATGCACATGTTGGACAATATGTGCAGGTTGTTGCATGCGCCTTGCAAATATATGCATTGCATTTATGGCATGTCATGCTAGCGATCGCTGCCAGTTTGTCTTGCGGACAACGGCCTGGCTCTATCATGGATGTCAAAGCGAATCACCCATGACAACATGTGAAATTTCTCAACATGTGAGTGACATGGTGGCCCGAAAAATTGTCCGACCAGACTCTGCATCCCATAAACTGCTGGTAGATTAGTTTTCCATTTCCCCTCCAAGTTGGTCATATTTACCACTATGGTTTTGATGGACTCAGTCAGGAACAGTTCAAAGCAGGATTTGATGTCATCAATCCGGGATACGGCATATTTTGTAGGTCCTGGGGTCATCCTGATGACATTTTCAGCTGAAAGCCTACCTTGATTCTCAGGTGGGGATGAAGACCAGGATAAATTCCTATTCTTTGTCTTGAATGTGACAGCAGCCTCAGCATGGCCATCCTCTTCATCACCGGACCCCTCCCCATCAGTTATTTCTTGGTCTGGATTATATTCTGTGTCGTCTTCAGCTTCTGACACTTCCTCCTCTAATCTATCCTCACTGTCAGTTTCCTGGCCTCTCTCCTCCTCACCAGTGTGGTGATCAAATATATAATCAAGAGCCTCACTTATGGTATATCGATCTGCCATGGTGCTGCCACACAATGAACCAAGGCCTCAAAAAAGCATAATATACCAAAGCTACGAGAAAAGTTCAATATTACTGAAACTATGTTGCAACTGTCTCTGAGAACTGCCAACAGGTGTTGTTCCCGTGGGAGAGAGACTCTACTGGGCAAAGGTTCCCGTACTGGTTGCCAAGGAACCCAAGGTGTGTGTGTGTGCATTTGTGTGTGTGTCTGTGTGTGTGTGTGTGTGTGTGTGTGTGTGCGTGTGTCCATTTGACAAATGAGAATGTGCCTGATCTCAGTTTTTTACACTAATTGTAGTCTCCCCCATTCATTTCTAATGACCGGTCATTTTTGTCCGGGAACACCAAGAGTGTACAAAAGTTGAATGAAACACACAAAATTGTATGCAAATGAATACAATTTATTTTGTGTGTTAAAATCCTCTTTGTGGACAAAGTCATGGAATCTTAGGTCAGTCTGATCAAATTAACTACATTTTTCAGAGATAAAACTTTTAAATCGGTCAAATTTGACCGGAACACAACAAGGGTTAAAATATATAAAGACAACAGAAAAAAAACTAAAATAATGGGCCCATGCAGTTCACCTGGTGTAATTCAAGTCTCTGGAAACCCAGAGTTCCCAAATTGATTCCAAAAAGACAGTATTTACACCCCTGACACGTGCTCAAGCTTGTGCACCCACTTCAGACGGGGGGCGTGGAGCCATTCTTATGTTTTATTTTGTTTTTTCCCATTGTTTTATTACGTTTTAAAACAAGTCCCTTGAGTTGTTTCAGAGAATGCTGCAACGCTGTTTTGCTGTGAGGCTCCAGAAATGTTTTGTGGACTACCTGACTTTCCACCAGCATGGGGGGGAGCAGATTTTTGGGTTAACCTATCCTTTCACATACTGTATGATTTCAGGTACTCCTTTGCCTGAGATATATGACAGGGAACAGCGATCAGCCAAATAAAATAAATCACTGTACCAACAATAATGGAACAAAGTCTGTATAAAGGCTTGTTCTGAAAAAAAAAACTGATCTCTCTTTAATTAGCAGCTACATGTTGGAGGGGGGTCTGTTCATGGCATGCAGAGAATACAGAACAACCCCTAATTTTGGCGCTGCACTCGTGAGCCATGCATACAGTTGTTGTGTTCACTCTTCCATGGCACAACATACACTAATATGACGCAGGAGGAGGTTGTTTTCATATTTGAGTGATTATATTTTTACACATTAAACCACTACTTAACTAAATATCCTTTGGAAAACAGAAATGTGTCATTTGGCTCAGACTGCCAAAAAAAAACTTTGACATTAGTGTACTAAAAAGATGTAAAAAAGTCGTACTTTGTATCAAATTACACATAAACTAGAAAATGACATGGTCTTTATCACAGTTAACAAAGATAATTATACCCAAAGTAAACTACAGTAATAAGACGTAATAAGCCATAATTTGTACAAAATTAGGCAAAAACTAGAAATGACATGGTCTTCATTAGAAAAATGAAATAACACTGCTATATTTAAACTAATAAGATGTAACAAGCCAAATGTTTAAAAATTAGACAAAGAATAGAAATAAGAGTAAACAAACAGTTAAACCCCAGTTATAAACCATACACCTAAATCATGCTGTAATTGGAAACCACATAACACATAATGCATTATTAGACCTAAAATGTATATACTCAGACACTACTTAATTATACTCTAGAAACGAAATAGGAGACGCTCATACACTATCACATACAATTTAATAGGATCATGCAATACCACACTTAATGCTATCAATATGGACCTACGATGTAATAATGGCCAGGCAAAGAACAGAGCTCAGAGGATGATGCATTTATTTGTGCATCATTTAACATAGTTTCACTTTAATACAGGGGAATTTGTTGCTGATTACAACACTGTGAGCACCTTATTACACTTTCTTAGAGGTTTATTAGCAACACATTACAAGAAAACTGTACTGCAGCATAAATGGAATTGTACTGGATGTCTAATAAAGGTCTAACAGGTAGGAAATAAAGATGGTCTTTGCTTTATTTTGCAGAGCAACATGCTATGTTGACATTCACATTGACATCATGATGTTAAAGTCACTGATGTCTGGACATTCATGAACAGCAAAGGAGGAGAGGATAACCTGGCCGTTTGCGGTGATAGCATATTCGAAGACAGGACAAAAAAAGAAGCTTGCGTGGAGGAAAATGAACGAGGAAGTCAGACTACCAGGTAAGTCATGGAAATATGTCTCAGCACAGCAAAGCCCTGATCGATCCAAACTCTATCCAGGGAACAAGCATTTTAAAAGTTGTTTGCATATCGTCTGGCTGACAGACCTGACAAAGCATGAATTCAGGCCTTTTACAAGATGGCCTTATGATGTTGTTTTTTCCGCACCATTTTGATCCACTTATTGTAGTCGGATCACAGCAAAATCGTTTTGTTTGGGGTAACTACCGATGTGGTAAGACTAATTCAGTGAACGTCTACTTGCTGGTTACAGTTCGTATTTATTGATTTTGACACACCTATTAAGAAACTGCCACTCACTGGAGACAGATGGACAGGTGCTCTGCTGCTCAGACTGAACGGGCACCGATCCAAGCCAACAGGTCATCGAACTGGGCACCAGTCAGCGTCAGGTACTGCTGTAAGCAGCAGCCATCCAGATGCAGCTTGAGTATGAGTAACGCAAGGCAAATATTCTCTTTTTGAGTTTGGTCTGAAAGCACCATAACAATGTCTAGTTAGGGTCTAACAGGTAGAAAATAAAAATGGTCTTTGCTTTATTTCACCATATTATTTTCAATAAGTGTGGTGTCTATAGTGTTATTTGATAGCAGGGTAATGTATGATGAATATATATTTGGATCTGATATGGCATTGCATTTGATTTTCTATTGCACGATCTTGTATGCAATAGTATATGCTGATCTCCAATTTGGTTTCTAATTAGAATACAATTCAGAATAGTAGTCAAAGTATATACATTTTACGTCTAATGATGAATTATGTGCAGTTTCTAATTACAGCGTGATTTAGGTGTATGGTTTATAACTAGGGTATAACTTTGTTTACTCTTATTTCTTGTATTTTGTCTAATTTAACAAAGAAGTATGGCTTATTACATCTTATTAGTGTACTCTAAGATAAAGTGCAACCGAAAATGGTGGTCTTCTGTTTAGACAGAGGGTCCCACAGTACTTAAATTTGTGCCAGGAAATGTTATGTTATGTCACGTTACACTGCTTCAGTACCCGAGTCAGGCCTACCCAGGTCTAAATATATCACATTTTCATGTTTCGGGTGGTGTTGCATACCTTTCTGACCACAAGAATACATGGCAGGCTGACAGGTTCATGTATTAGCTTGAATTAAAGCAATTTATGTTGCTAACCTATCGGCCACGTAAGGTTGATAACTTTTCAAATCAAGAAGTTATAACTTTACCTGGTGTTGTGGTATATGTCATTATTTTGACATTAAATAAAAATCTACCATCTTGTATATATGTCATATCGTGACAGTAACAGAAAAAGGAAAGGTTCTCTCTGATGTCTGTGCCTCCTTTTTTCTGAAATCAGCAATCAGCTTGGTTTTGCTGATGTTATGAAGTAGATTGTTCTCTGTGCACCACTCTGCAAGACTGTTGATTTCCTCCAGATATGAACTCTCATTGTTGTTTATAATGCGGTCTATGGTGGTAGCGTTGTCCGCATACTTCACGATAAAGTTCTATTGATGTCTGAGAGAGCAATCATGGCTTTACAGTGTGAACAGGAGGGGGCTGAGCACAAAGCCCTGGGGGGCACAAAGCATCAGTATTTGATGACCTGGGAATAAGTCTCAACAATCAACTATCTTTCTCTAGAATTGCCTTTTGCACCGTTAAGCAATAGAGATAAGATTCAAGTTTATTAATCCATAGTTTTCCTTTGAGATCCAATCCACCTGAACCCCTCGTACTGCCAAATTTGAGGCCTGAACCTGACCCAAGGCTAACACTAACTGTTACCTTGCCAGGCTGATGTAAAGTATTGGCTACGATCTGTCTCTTCCCCCTTATACTGGCCGTCCTGAGACTTGCATGACACACATGGACACTCTTCAAAGAGAGAAAGAGACACATTTATCAATAGCTTACATTTTAAAATTACCATACAAGCTTTAGCCAACAAAATAGTAGGGTCAAGGAGCAGCTCTCAATGTCATGTGATGTCATGTAATGTAATAAGACAGTAATGTTAAAATGCAATGCTGAAAATGGTTTGTGTTTGGTTGATAGTAATGGATCAGGTGAAACATTAAAAGCCCTGTAATAGCTCACCTAACTTGCTACGATGATATGGCTTGCTATATACAAACATGGCACTAGGTTACAGAAACACTCAGGAGTCAAATGCTGTGTATTTCTGGATGTAAAGTGAGTGTGTGGGAGCCACTCCACGCTGACAGCTTCAGTGGATACAAATCACGGGCCAATACTCTCGTCACGTCAGCCCAAGTGGAGCCCAAAACCACTTGAGCTGCACCCGTGTGTTTATCTTACTGTGACATTCTCCATGCTGTTGCGCCAAAGCCTCCCTCCTCCACCCACTTCCACCTTTACGCTACCCGTATTAGATACCTGCTAAATGGAAAGAGAGACAGATTAACTTAATGGTGGTAGAGAGCTACAGAGAGAGTGAAGTAGGGGGCGAGAGAAAGAAAATGAGCACACATTTGTCTGCAGTGACAATGCTGATGCTGTCTCACTTATGAGAGGCCCTGGTGTGTCAAAAGGGACATTTGATCCTTTCAGTGTAACAACACAAGCTGTAAGTGTGTATGTGTATGTGCTGTGGAGGGTCTGTATCTTTTTAAATTGGAGAGGTTTAGATTAAAGTATTGAATTAGTGTTAATCATGGGTTATAATAAGGTTTAATGCTAGGATTAACAAATGTAGAAATCAGTTGAGGGAATTCCAAGGTCTTCACAAGTGTTTAGGGTAAGTGTGGTTTAAGGTGTGATCATGTCTGTATCCCAAAATGTATATGCTGTATCTGCAAAATGTTGACTATTGGAATTTTCATTTGTTTTACCTACAAAATGTAGCTCCATGTCAACTAAAGAACAATTATAACTGTCATTGTTTTGTTTAGGACTTTCAAAGAACTTGATCAATGTTTGGTAAAGATTGCTGTTTTGATTAGATATAAAACAGGCCCAAATATGCAAAGCTGCAACCAGCCCACCACATACGCACGTGCATATATGCAATCATCCATTCACATGCTCACAACCTCACAAACACTTGACCTCTTGTACCTATGAATGGATGGATTTTTGTGGTCCAATGAACTGATGGACCAACAGAAGGAGCCAGAGCTGCTGGTCCTAGCTTAATACGGTACACTCCTCTTAGGCATCACATTATTAAGACTTCCAGACATTATTAAGACTTCCATCGTATCATATATTTCTTTTCTTTCTGAATAAAGAAATAGTAGGATAGAAGAAAATTGTGGTCAGAGAAATAAGGTGCTTCTTGCTCCAGAAAGAGATCATGTGTGTATGAACTGGGGAGACTCTATACATGCTACATGCTATGTCTGACTTGTTAATAATATAGTAGAAAATAGGACTCAGTTATTTTCAGTTGATTGTGGTTTTAAACTATTGCTCATTTAAACAATGTCCCCTCGGGGAGAATAAAGTATTTCTGATTCTGATTCTGATTGCCAGAATATGAGAAAGAGTTGATGGACAAAGGAATATTTCACCAATCTGAGGTAGAACATTGAAAACAAATGTATGATATATTATTTTATCAACATTAACGGTCCAATATGTAAGATAGCTGATTGTTGAGTCTCATCCCCAACTTTTCATATCTGACACTCTGGGTTGGCAGCTCGGGCTGGCCACTGATCCAAAGCGTCAATATTTGATGACCTGGGAAACCCAAACCGTCAGTATTTGAGTTGGGGATGAGACTCAACAATCAATTAACTTACAAATTAGACCTTTAAAATATCCATAAAATCCCTTTTCAGCCCTTTACCTCAACAAAATTAAGTAATAGAAATATGCTCCATATAAATGTGCACTGCTACAGTGTGTGTAAGGGGGCGGGGTTTAATGTGAGGTTAAGGTGGGTTCTTTTTTTATCGGGTGGAGAGCAACACTGAGGAGACCAAAAGAGCCAAACTTCAAGGTACAACAGTTTAAAATGTATTTAACAATTTTTGGAATGCATTCAGTTTAAAAGAGTCCCAAATATATATTTAAATCCCAGTGTCCCTTAAAACCTGCAGTTCAATGTGGGTGCTGCCTGGTATACTCATTCTCAGAGATTCTATTGGTGGTCACCAGTGCCTGTTACAAATACAAGCGATCTATCAGGTGCAGGTTATCAGGAAATCAAATTAGTCAAGGGGAGAGGAAAATCATGTTTTCATATTTATTGATAATTATCAAAGGCAAACTTCATGTTAACAGATAGGGCAGGCAGGAGCCACGCTGCAGCAGCTCAGCAACATAGCCATCACAAACCAAACAAGCAGCCAGTGTGGACAAAGCCTTTGTTTTCTATGATTCTGAAAACCTTTTTCCCAAAAACATACAGGTAGTGACCAAAAATAATAGATAATGATAATTACATGATATGGCCTTTGCAGATGAAAGACATTGGACCAAATATTAAGATAATGCTCTCCACCACCATTATCAAACACCAAATGAGGTGTGGATTCTGTGACAGGAAACACTAAAGCTGCAGGAGGCTCATGATAGAGCAACACCTCAATAAGACACTTATTGATGGGTTTTCCTTTAATTTGCCACCCATTACCAAAATTCTATCAAATTAAGTTAGTTGTATATTAACTATTTATATGAAAAAGGGTAAAGGAGGAGTTATAATATGCAATAACATTTCCCCTACCCTGCATACAATAAATCCACAGGAAAAACATGTCAGTTAAAATAACCTTCAGGTTTTCACGCACTTGAACTGTGTGCATGGCTATGTGTGTGCATGCTTCCCCCTCCTAACATAAACTCACAGTGACCTCACGTTGAACCAACGTCCATATGCTTGTCCTCGCCTCTGCATGAACAGTAGATAGATATGATACTTTGTTAAAAGTGGGCACCCTGGGGTGCAGTGGCCACAGTTTCTCCCTTAGAAACTGGCGGTCAGGTGCCCTTGGGCCCTGAGAGGATGCTAGCTGACTTGACATCCGCGCTGGAGCCACGTCTGCTGCACGCCTGTCTGAATTAGGGCTTCACTGCTGGGCTGAACGGGCGACTATCTGCCCTTCCTCGGGGGAGGCAAGTGGAGGGGTCAATATGCTCAAATTATTTTCCCCATCTGCACACAGCGAGTCGTCCTAGCTTTAGGATATTTAGTGACACAGAGGATTGTTTACTGGCGTGATTTTCTCAATGTGTCCCTTGCACCTCAAACGATGAGATTCTCATCGGTGCAAGTGATGAGTGATGGTCGTGGAAATAGGAAGCAGCGTTCTCGACAGTAAACAGATGCTGACCAGCAGATCACCATGAATAGGCCTCCGAGGCTTTACACATACACTGTATGTTCCATGAAGGGTCTGAGCGTGTGTGTGTGTGTGTGTGTGTGTGTGTGTGTGTGTGTACAGTCCAGAGGAGTTTGTGAAGGCTTTCCCTCTGAAGTGTCAGCCTCCCAGAGAGAGGATCAAGTGCTAAGCTGGGGACTCAGGAGCTCAGTGCCTGGCATGTATGTGTGTGTTTGTGTGTGTCCAGCAGCCCACACTTGTGGTTTTAGGGATTGAGGAAGTGATATATCCTTTTATCTGTTACTGTGGATGAGCACAAGCCGGAGTCAGCCCCGCAAGGCTAAATCCACACACTCAAAGGATGGATCAGTGTGTGTGTGTGAGTGTGTGTGTGTGTTTGGACGTACAAAGGTGCATCAGAGCGCAGGGTCTTTCTCCTGAGGGGAAAGAGCAGAGTTGAAAGGTCGAACACACATATGGGGGGTCAGTGAGCAGCCTGGCAAGCGGAACAGAAAACGTCATACACACAGAAACACATTGGTCATTTATTGTGTGTGTGTGTGTGTGTGTGTGTGTGTGTGTGTGTGTGTGTGTGTGTGTGAGAAGCAAATAAATAGAGACTTACAAGATGAAAAAAAATAAAACATAGATTAGTACTGTTTGCATAGTTATATAAGCTTGCTCTATTGGTACTGACATGCGGCCGACATGTCAGACCACCTCTCTGTGTCTCAGTGTATTTCTGACAGTGAGTTCAACACATTTCCTAACAAAGTGTCATCATGACTGTGATCTGAATAATTTACCGGAACAGCTGTAATCATAAAACTTCTTGGTTGTGGTCAGCTTTTTTCCGTAATGACAAATGATAATGAAGTGAAATAATTTGTTTTTAAAACCACTCACATTCTGATGAACTTTATTTACTCTGTTACATTAAACATTTTGTTAAACTTTGAATTTTCACATACATAGCCGTGATGATACTATTATACTGCTTTTCATTTTTCATTCAATTTCTATTGCTCAAATGAATGTTTATGAGCAAATTGTTCTTCAACACTACATTACAGAGTACAAGTCATTTTTATAAAAGGAAAAAATGATTCACCATGCGTGGTTGAGGTCATAAAAGACTCCAATTCCAGGCACTCATGTGTATGTTTAATCATTATAGGCCTTTAATTAAGAAACATGCGAATAGAAAAATAGAATAGATAACAGATAGTCTGATTTTCTCTTATTAGACTGCTTCATTTGAAAGTTTTATTAAGGGCCTTTACAGTTAAAATGATTGGATATTTCACAAGACGAAAGAAAACAGAGAATAGTCTGGAAAGCAAAAAAAAAATTCACAGAGCAAATTTTTGTTGTTTGTTTTTTCATCTCATCCTTGTGTGGTTCTTGGCCACTGGGCTAGAGAAATACACCAATGCAATGAATCCAAACCAACAGCCTGTTTGAACAAAACTCCTTATTTTCTGTCTGAAACAAAGGTTTGTCCTTCATCTGGTGCTGACGGGAGCAACTTCAGAATTTAAATGTCTCAATTTCATGCCCTCTCACACTATTGTTGGGTGCTGTTGGAAATGATGCAGGATTTCTCTGGGAACAACACCGCATGTGATGTACATTTTTATAAAAAAAATTTATGGAGAGATCAGTGACCAGGATCACTGTAAGCCAAAAAGACAACAGTCTTAGTTCTGTAGAACAGATTTAAAAGCATGTGAAAAGATTTTAAAAATGTTGTGCAACTGACACTATTTCACACTACTAATACTGATAATATACAGTACACAGGTACTGCATTAGTAACTGTGACCAAGTGGACACCATGGCTACGTGTTCTATAATTACTCTATTAAACCGCTCTCTATCTTTGCTCTATTTATAAAACGCTGTAAGCCAGTCAGCCTACGCAGTAGCGACAGAAGCATGACTTTCGTTCACACTTGGGATGAGGCGTCCCTCTCTGCAGGAAACAAGGATGTACAGACGATGTGATTTTACCGCTCGTGGCGTTTCATACTGTACCCTGGTTTATGTGGTTGTAGCAGGAGGCGGCTCATGTCAGGAGGGCTGAGCTACCTGACAACGCAGGAAGAAATGTGTTAAAAGGCAAACCGTGTTTGTCGTCGTGTTTTCACAACTACGATCTAAACTACAACAAGAGTTGGTGTTACGGCGAGGACGAGAGGATAACACAGATTGGTACTTCGTGGTCACAATCTCATCCCAAGCACTCTCTGCTTCTTTTTCTTTGTTTTGCAGGTTGGTGTGCAGATTTGCGAGATCAGTCGTTATGATCCAGTGCATTTGACCTCGGCTGGAACCAACAGTCTACTAGTGGTATGAGAAACCATATGCACCCACACAGACACGCACACACCCATAAGTGCAAAGGAACACACTCATCTGTTAAACGGAGGGAATGCATCACTCTCTACTAAGTAGAAGTTTCACTCATCTCTCCTCCTTCGTTCTCCCATCTGTCCATGTCATCCCTCACTACGCCACTTTCACATCAACCATCAGTTAGTAGTCACACACACACACGCACACACACACACCTCTCTCCACACCAACCATCAGTTAGTCACACACACGTACACACACACACACCTCTCTCCACATCAGCCATCAGTTTGTCCGACAGACACATAAATGTACATCCCATATTCACGCACAGACCAACTCATGTCAGATCTCAGATCACCCCAGATTCACACACACACACACACACACACACACACACACACACACACACACAATGCATCACACATCAGTTATATCTTTTATGCTGAAGGAGAGAGGGGATGTTGGCAGAGGGAGGGGTTGACAGGGGAGAAGAGGAAGTACACAGGAAGTACATTAGTTATCACTCCCATGTCTTCTCCACCTTTTCACTTCTTATCACCACCCGATGTCTCAGACCCCAGACGAGCTGCTACTCCTTCTCATCCCACCCCTTTCCTTTTTCTCTTTTTGTCTCCCTCCTTCTCACACACACGCCTCTAAAAATGACTTCCATGCTCCACTTTAGTGTCGGGCCCTGGGATCTAGATGACACTTGGCAAGCCGCAGAAGCCGCGAGACAACTGGATGAAATATTTAAATGAAAGACGGCAGGGGTAGAGGAGGTGAAGAAAGCAAGGGGAGAAAAGAGGGAGAGAAAGGAATACAGGACAGAGGACGAGGGAAGGAGAGAGTGACGCTATTCAGACGGTGAGCAATATGTGAAGGATTTCTCTTCTTGGCAAAGAGAGGCCATGTGACAAGAAGTGCAGATGAATTGGCTTTCACCTCCAAAGTAGCCTGTAGAGGAATAAACCAATATACTATGAGATCACATCGCTTTGTCTGCGAATCATCTGCAAGTCTCAGTATGTGTATGAGTACTTTCAGCACTGTGCCAGCTCAGATGCTTAGAGGAGAGCAATGAATCTAAAACATAACCACATGACATGCAACTTTATTAAAGTGATTCTGTGACCTCAGAATTATAAGGTTCTATCTGAATTTTATGACTTTCATCTGACTAAATGCTAATGCTATAGCAAGCATGGCAACATGCTCGATGGCGATGCTAACATGCTGATGTTTAGCAGGTATAATGTTTGTGGTGTCCATAATCTTAGTTTAATGTGTCAGCATGCTAACACCTAATTGTTCAGTGTGTAAGAATTGGAATCCACCATCTAGCAACGCATGTTTCTACAGTAGCCCAGAACCAACAAACCAGCGACTGGTTCTAGCAAGAGCCTTTCATGTTTTTTGCATTTTTAGAGGCCACCATAGGGGAGGGTGAAAAAGGGGTATTTTGTTTGTTGGAATCCACAACCTCACCGCTTGATACCACTAAATCCTACACACTGCAGTTAAAAACTCAAAACAAAGTTAAAAACTTAGACTAAGGGGATCATCAAGTATCAAGTAATTAAAATTAATTAGATATATCTACATACATTTCTGGGACAGATAACCACAGACATCTCTCAGATATTTTTCTTGTGAAAGCATTTTGTAACATCAGTTACAAATTACAAAATCTAAATTAAAAAATATTATTATTATTATTATTATTATATTTCAAAACTTCCTTTAAGAGTTGGAACCTATATGGTTACAACTGCAAAGCCAATCAGTGCACGTGTGGACTAATATTGTTCAGCCTCTTTACCATGTTGCCTTGCTTTGTTAATTGAGGTTAAAGGAGGTTAAAAATCATAGAACGGTGCACAATCAGACGTTTCTCAATCAGAAACTCAAAATTGATGATTTTATTGAAGGCATCATGAATGACACGGATACAAATGCCAACTAAGTCAATAGTCATTTTGTAATCTTGTTTGAACTTGTGAAAAGCTCACTTTTACCTCTGGCTTCTAAGGTCTGGACAGTTGGACAGCTCAGCTCAATTGTTATATGCAATAATTCCTGTTTTGATTAGTAAGTCTAGATATTGTCGAGTTAAGTCCAAAACCTACAGGAATCTGAGACAAATGCAAGTTTCTTGCCAAATAATTGCAGAATATTTTAGTGATCTGAAGCTAACTCTACAGTGCTTCTAACACAGTTCACGTCTCCTCATAACTCCTCTACTGCTGCAGACAGAGCGGAGACACTGATGGTGATGACCTGAGCTTGTTGAGGCAAAAGATGCAAATTCTTGAGCAGAGAAGAGACCAAAAGAATAGCGAAAAGCAGAGCAGCAGACACATGTAACAAAATGAAGAACAAGGACAGAAAGCTGTCAAAGTCAGTTGATGACTTCTGTGCAATTTTTTACAATTCCCTCTCCATTTATTTATTTTAAATGTGTAGTGAGGTATGTGTTAGGGATTAACCAATCATCAGCCTTGCATATTATATGGGCCTATATTCAGCATTTTCTGGTCGGTAGACAGTTTTTTATGTGTCAGACTGCAGGTAAAATAAATTAATTTAAAAATGAACAATTTTGTCCCTGATGCAGCATCCTCTCTGTCTGCAGTCACCACTCTGTGGTCTCACTCAATGTTCCACCCACAATACTATCTGATGGTTACTCATGCATCACAAGTATAGCCTTCAACACTGACTAATCTGAGTCTGCAAAGGAACTAGTAACTTAAGTTTTTAAATAAATGTAGAGATAACTGGAAATATTACTAATTTGCATCCTAGTGCTGATTATTCAAAATGTTGACACTAAAATGTATTTTTTTTTTTTTTTGCAAGGTGCATATCACTTCCAAATTGATCAATCCCTAATATGTGTAACTCCTTTCAGTAAGTAATACATTGATTTTGTGTTTTAAGATGAATAAGACTGCACTGTTGAAGTTATTAATTGCGAAGCAGTGTCTTATAATTCCAAACAGAAATGTTGTTCTTAGTATTGAAAGGTTTTACCTGCACACTTCTTCTGAAAAAAATAAAAATAAAATAAAGATGTGGTAGGTTTTTGTGTCTAGAGTGCGTCTTACTTTGATCATTTACTATTTTTACGATGTGAAACCCCAATATGGGCTGCAGATAGAACCTTATAATTCAATGTCTTTGTCCAGGTCTGTGTCCCATGCAAGAACTATGATATAATAAAGAAGCACTTTTATGTTTATGTTTACATGCATTGCCTGTTCAATTCATTCAGTTGTTCACCTGCTGTATAAGCTGTCTTTCATTATTTTCTGAACAGCATGCTGGTTTTGCAAATGCTTATGGAAGATGAATGCATGTGTTTGTTTTTCACTGGTTGTATGTGTGTGTGTGTGTGTGTGTGTGTGTGTGTGTGTGTAGGCCTTTATGTATATTCTGTTTGTACATACTGTATTCGTACTGTATTCTACATCCTCAAACTTGTATGTTTCCCATCACTCTGAAGTCCTGCTTGCAAAGGACTGGGCTTACCACAGCGCTGACCACCAGGCCCGCCTGTCAAAGAAGTGGGGGAGTTTGTTGGCTTGTAAACGCAACAGACTTGTGCAGCGACATATGTGAATACATTTTTACTGTGTCCTGCAGTGTTTAAATAACACAGGGAAAAGTCAATAAAAGTGAAGATTTTAGATGCAAAGCGTGTTATTTGCATTTTACAGCACTGCACTGTATTATACATCGTTTGCCTTGTGTGCAGAAATGTGTTTTTCTTAAAAGTGCTCCCACTTTTAAAAAGCCCCATGAACCACAGATTTATGATGCCTTAAATAAATTGTAAAAAGAAAGTAAAAAGCAGACGAAATATCCAGTATGTGCTGGCATCACAACAGTTCAGACCCTTTCAGGCTTTAGACTAGCTCCAACTCATAACTGAGTAAGATGACTGGCACAAGCAAACTGGAGAAAAAGGTGCTAATATGTTGACCCTGTGTTTTTAATTCTGACCAACAACAGTTTCCGGTTATTGTAGCCTAAAGAGAGAGAGAGAGAGAGAGAATCATGTTCTGCATTACTCTCCAGAACAAATTCTGCATGCAGCAATGAAAATCTAACGTATTGCCATCCAGTAGTTCAGAGTAAAGTATTACTTCAAATAAACATTCTGTTTCCCAGTGCTGGGCTGGGTGAGTAAATGGAACGGAGAAGGAACAGAGGGGTTTTCTCTCTGCTGATTGGGTGCAGATGTGAGCTCCAGTCTGGGTTTGGTTAAAGTCCCGCTGCCAGGAATATTCGCTACAATTCAATAAATAGAGCTGTTAGGAGCGAGGCATTTCCTTGTCACCATGTCAAGGTTTCAGAGCGGATGTTTCATATTGGGTGTTTTCACTCTGCCTATAGTGTATCTAATGCTTAGCCTGTACGCTCGGCTCAATATGAAATACTGTAACTCAAGAAGGCTGCTATTGAGAAGCTGCAGGGGCAGATTAAATGATGAATTTGAACTTGAATTTTAACCTAGCTTCACAGATACTGTATGTGTATTAGTTCAACTAACGATGGGTTTGAACCTAAGGTTTTTTATTACTACTCATAGGATGCATAAACTTTTAGAGAAACTCAGATTAATTAAATCATTTTAGGTTTAACCTACCTTAATAATTAAAAAGGAGTTTGTTTTCTATCTTTTACTTTGTAACATTGAAAAGATCACTTCTTGCATCAAAATATACCCTGTAGTAGTGAACATAACAATCCTGTTCCCAACCGTGTTTAATATTCATTGTGGTCTTGTGCTTTATTAGCAGTTGGTCACGTATTTAGTTCATACATTCATGTTTAGATTACTATTAGATTCTCAGCGTATTTACTTTCTGAAATGTGTAACTGCATATAATATTGAATTCAGTTCAAATAACTTCCATTTTGACAGTTAATTAAAATGTGTTTGAGGAATTTTAAACTTTTCCTGTAATTGCTTCATAAAAGATTGTAATGTTTGCCTAGATACAAATCAGAAATATCTGAATTGCCAGCACCTAAACTGTACATCTGCACACATATATTCAAAATCAGGGTTACTGGAATTAGAAGCTACATAGGAATATTGTCCGAATTAAAAGTATACACTTACTACATCCACCCAATATCTTTCTTTCATATAGAAACATACAATTTGCAAGTAAGTGTGCAAAGAAAATGAAATGCTGCACATTCAGTGGACAGGTGCAGTATTTTTCATCGTCCGCATCAGCCTCATATCTGCACACTCACACCCTCATCTCCTCCTTCACAGCTCCTTTCCACTAATAATCTGCCTTTGCTTTTTCTCCTCCTCCTCCCCCTCTCTTTCCTCCCCTGTGCCCGTCTGCGAAGCGATCAAATCATCGTATGGAGAAATCCTGGTGATCCAAGAGGGCCAGGCAGAAAGGTCACGGAGAGAGTCCGTAAAATGGATGAAGCCTAATGATTAGCTCAACCTTTACCTAATCAATAATCATTTATCCAACAATATCACCGGCAGCCATAGCCCCATTTGCCATTAACCTCAGTGGTGAGGAGAGAGGCAGTATTGTTTCCTCTGGCAGCTTTACGGCACTCAGATGAGTGGTAGGGGCTGGGATGGAAGCTTAAGGTTGGATCTCAATGGCTCAGATCCTATTAAGGGACTGCAGGTATTTTAGTGTAGCTATGTCATATAATTACCCTTTTGAATGATTGACTGTGACACCGGCTGTTGAGACGGGAGAATCAGATGGCCTTTTTATTAAAGGATATAATGATAAAAAGGTGCTTTACGTACATGATATTAATTAATAGATGTGCTGTTGAAATGACATTAAAAATACCAAAAAATGTAATTTGCTACAGTCAAACTAGACTTTGAACCAGAATGATTCCTTTTTCTCCCTCAAAAACTCAGTTTTGCATCTTTTCTAGTTTAAAAATTTAAAAGAATTTTAAAAAAGTATAATATTTGTGGATGTTTAATTCAGCATTTATAGCTTTTAACAGCAAAACACTAAAAAAAACAAACAAACTGCAAGCTATACTGCGACATGGAAAACATCTCTCTACAGCGTCTTTCTCTCTCACACACACATGCAGCAGCAGCAGCAGCAGCAGCACTTGTCTCCTCTGTGTCTCCATGATGCCATCTTCATCATAACCTCTCCCTCTTTATTGCCTTTAATGACTCCCCCTCTCCTTTCATTAATTCTTTATTGATTCCTCCTGACGTTGCCTGAATTATTTTCCAATTACAGCAAATAAAAGAAAAGGAAAATCCATTGCAAATACATCCCTGCATGTGTGTGTGTGTGGTTATGTACCACCGCCAACATTTAACAGTGCACATACGGTAGATACCTACACAGATCTACGCGTGGTTATGGTTATTTTCAAGGCATTGGTACCCTTTGGTATGTGGATTTGTGGAAATTCGTAGCATTTTTTGTGGTTCACGCGCACACACAACCCACACACAGACGAGGCGGAATGTGAATGTGACGGCAGAAGAAGAGTGGTAAAAGGTCACAGGAAGCTAATGGCTGCAGCTATCGTACATGGAATAAGTTCAGACACTTTGGACAGGTTTGTGTGTGTGTCACTGAGGAACAGGGGCCAGACGTGAGCAGAAAACAACACACTGGAATCACACACACACACATCGACGGAGAAGTTTTGAGCAATTCACAAGGGCAAACACACACAGATACTGTACGTATTACGCATAGTGCAACACAAGTGCAATTAAAGAATCTTTTAATATGCTGTTTTGAGAATGTGAATGATGCTACAGATACCAAACAGGCTGAGTCGCAGAATTAGCCTCAGAGGTCCAACAGATGGCTCCAGTTAATACCCACAGGTCATTAATTACAACAATTATTCACCTTCATATCGCAGACACATATCGACGCTTGTTTTTACGCCTCGGCCTGGGCTGTCTGACGATGCGCCAAAAGAGCAATGGGAAAATAAATGTAT
The DNA here is from genome assembly GCF_965226575.1 of Pagrus pagrus. Taxonomy (NCBI): domain Eukaryota; kingdom Metazoa; phylum Chordata; class Actinopteri; order Spariformes; family Sparidae; genus Pagrus; species Pagrus pagrus. Next base: position 4,204,032 of record NC_140185.1, on the reverse strand, counting down.
TAAGCATGTGCATGTTTTTGTGAGTGTATTGAGGATGGAGATAGATTTTTTTTTTTTTTACCTGTATGGGAGTCTTGAATTGTTTATTATGTGCTGTACAGTGCGCCGGCTTCTCTGTTGTCCAATTAGCTCATATTACTCTGAGGCAGTGTCAGAGAAAGTGATGGTTAATGATGTAAAACATGAGTCAGATGAGGCTGATACAAATGCACAATGCACATGCGAAGGTTTTTTGCTATCAGTCACATTTGTCTCATGGCTTAGAAATGAGCAGCGAGAGGAAATTAAATTAACCTCTATTATGCACTTACCTGAGAAGTGTTTTGTTGTTCTGTTGTTTGCTCTGTTTTTGTTAATGTGAGCCATCTGCTTTGTGTATGTGCAGCACGGTATGTTCTGATCTCTTCCTCCAAAGTGTCTGCATGCCTCGTATTTACAGTACTTCCACGGCTGCGCTTCCCTTCATTTGCGAGTGTGTGTTAAATTTGTCCCTGAGTTTGTATTTGTGTGTGTGTCCTGACCTCTCCTGCCCTCTCCCTTCCATCCCTCCTTTGAGAGTGTGTGTGATATACAGAGCTCTAATTGTCAGGTCTGGCCCCTCACATTCCGTGCCTCGGCCAGCCTACCAACACTGTGTCACTTTAACAACCGCGAATTATCACCGCGATGGAGATCTCGGCTTCACAGTGGCTCTATGAGAATATAGATACATTTCCTTCAATAAATTGCCCCCCACCAACTGCACAAGCACACACGCACACACACACACACACACACACACACACACACACACACACACACACACACACACACTCAATACCTGTCCTCAACCCTCCCCCTCCTGCCTCACATTCACTGCTCTTTGACCGACGTTTTTACCGCAACATTATTGCGTCTGCCTCGAGATGGGAGAGTTATGGCTGCACCAAATGTAGCTAAAGTATACACCTAAATGGGGATGAGATGAATCCAGCCCCTCAGTATCATTCGACCAGGGTTATTGATTCTGAGCGGGATCACGGTGGGTTTCCTATAAAGTTGGCAGCCACGGTGACAGCAGACAGGACAGGAGGACTGGGCATAAAGAGAACATGTATACATGTCTGGTGACTGAGGATCGTTTCTTCTAATAACATCTGTTCTTACTTAATCTCTGCTCAGGCTACAAGCTGCTTCATCTTGCACAAACGCATCAGATCCTTTTTTTAGTTGGAATGTATCCAGAAAGGATGTGTTTCATGTTTCATGCACTGTATTTATTCTTTTTCTGGCTGTGAAATGAAATTTTCTCTTGAGACAATAAAGTTTGAGTGAAATCAAAGGAACACGGTTATCTTTTATTTCCCCCTCTAAAAGTAGTCTCTGTCACACTTAAGCATTCAGCAGATAGAACAACTGAAATTTTACTTTAAAGACCCTAAAAGCGATGTAAAAATGGTGAAAAAAGTCATTATCACACTGGACCATTAGATCCCAGCCTGCCATGTGGTTCATTTTTATGTCAGCGCTAAACAAAAATAATTCCAACCACCCAATCGGATGCAGCTTAAGTACTTCAGCATGGTCGTGCGAAGAAAAGCAGTCATCTTCTCCAGCGGACGGGATGCCACGTAAGTGTTTCAGTCTGTCTTTATAGAAGTCCAGGCCAGCTCCGCTACAGGCTCAGCCAGGACCGGGGGTTCTGTGTAATGAAAGGCAGATTGAAAAAGGCTCTTGATTGATTTCCTACATCTTGATTTGATATCCTGAATTAATTATTTGAACTTGAATAATATATAAAGGAAAAATAAATGTAGAACACTCAGGGGAAACAAGGAGAGGGCTTCAGTGCTGCCGCCGCCGCTGCTGCGGCTGCTGCACAGATACTGTATCTCTTGGTCAATCTTATCCCCTGTTGCTCAGGAGGGGTGTGTGTGTGTGTGTGTGTGTGTGTGTGTGTGTGTGTGGTGGTACAGCCAGCTGTGGTACATGTGTGTGATGCAGTGTAGTTTTTGTCTGTTTGTGTGTGTCGGGGAAAGCAAATGAAGGTTTGTGTGGTTGACTCATTACAGGGTCAGTCAATTTTCTAAGTATGCCTCCAGATTGATTTGTCTATATACAAGGTACATTTATTGTCATTTTTTTAATCACAAGGTTTTAAAAAAGGAAACAATGTTTGAGTCGTTTGAATCCTGCTACATCTATTTTGGAAAATGGAGGGTTGATGATGCATTTGATACAGCAGTGGATACCTCTGTATCTTTTGCCAGATGGCAGCAGGGTGAACAGACTGTGGCTGGGTGGGTGTTCACTTCGGGTATCCTTTGGTTTCTGTACAGACATTTCACTTCACTTGTGTTTTAGTTTGAAGACTCCACACAAAATGTGTGTAAAGCAGTTTTGTTTTATTTTGAATTAAGTGTTGTGATATGGAGTCATGATCAAACACATTTTGAAACAAACCTGAAAAACATGCAAAACATGGGAGAAAAATGATCCTCAAGACATTAGTCATACCATTGTTCATGCGGAAAAGGCAAACACGAGTGTTCTGTAGCTAGGAAGGCTATCATGTTTTCAAAATGTATTCTGTCAGTAAAAAAGATACTTTCTTTGCTAATAGATAACTTTTCTTGCTTTAATGTATCGTACTGAAGAAAATACTGATTGTACAGTGTAATGGCTATAGAAAAATGACGCCATCCAGGTATTGATTGGTTCCCTATAAACAACGCTTTTGCTATGCTATTCGGTCTGCAATCAGGCTGAAGCATGTCTGCCATTAAACAACCAAACCAGGAAGAGTTTTGCTTGGTAGCTATCGCCAGGTAACAGCAGAACAACTGGAATAACTGTGATTACTCTACACTGCAAAAGAAAAAGAACCCAGCTGAAATACTCTGGGATCCTGTGATTAACATTTTTCAGATACATCATAGTTTAAATATTTATTGAATAAAATTTAAACCAACAATATGAAAAAACAAACAAGACAATTGATAATGAGTATTGTTTTGCAGCAGTGTTTAATCTAAAGTAAATCTATCAGATTTACCAATCAGGATTTCCTTCTGTTGTTAACTTTTTATCCTGCCAACCAATTATCAGAATAAATATTGGTAATGTGCGTTTCTGTAAAGATATGTTGAAACTTTATTTTAAGCTGAATTTTCAATTCTGTGATACTACTCTGCTTATTGTCTGGTTATTGTTAGGCAGAAAACCCCTTGGATAGGGTTCAGAAAAAGATTATGTTTTGCTTCTGTCACCGTAAACATAGCTGGAAATGGTCCCAGCGCCTCCTTAGAGATATCCAGCGGTTTCACGTCTAAAGATGTTGAAACACTATCCCAAACAGCGGGCTCTGACCTGGAAGCCATTTACCAAAGCCTCACATATTGCCACTCCCCTGCACCTCCTGGCATGACAGTCATCTCATTTACATGTAATGTCAAAACGACATTATGTGCAGTAGAAATGTTGACATGGCACAAATGACACGTACAGATTGGAACATATTGTGGTTTGCAGAAATGTAAAATGCCAACATTTTATTGGCGACTTGGCTACATTCTGCATAAAATGCTCTTAAATTAATCTTTCTGTGTGCCTGACACCAGACACCAGTTCTTTTATTGATAAAACAAGAAATCTAGTTTCTCCCAACAATAAAATATTCTAAACTACAGGATCATCCGCATATAGCTCATTTCCAGTACAGGTGCCAGGGGCCCAGCTCATTCTGTTGTGGCATCAGAGGAAACACTAAACACTTCCTGCTCATCTTCTCCTCTCAGCCAGGAGAAGAAGGATGAAGGGAAGGTGAGAGATGCTGAAGGAGGGAGGGAGGGAGGGAGGCCATCAGCTGGGTTCAATTGGACGACTATACTCTGCCTTCTTTTTCTGCCACCTATTTTGTTCTCCCTCTTTGGCTGCTGACACCCAGATTATCATTAAAGAAGACGACTGCCATGCAGGTGCTGATTTGCAGGGAGCTTGAACCAATCAATCTCAAAAGTTAAGATTACCACTAAAGGCTTCAAGCACCCTCTTCCCTGTCCTCTCACCACCCCATTCCCACCTCCTCTGAGTCTTACTCACGATCTGTTGTCTCAATTTCCCTCCCATCCGCCCTCCCTTTTTTTCTTTATATTTTAATCTAACCGAGAAATGAAAGGGGAGGCCTTTAAATTTCATAGCTTCCAGAAAACTGTGGCAAGTATTCATTGTCATTCTACTTTTCCCTTTCAACCTCTCAGCTGGAGGCCTCGGCTCATGACATCTTTATATATGACGCCCTGCTCTCAAATTGCCACTGACGTCTTTAGATGAGCTGCACTGTGATCTTGGAATAGCAAAACACCCCTGACAGATTTTTCTTATTGACACATGCTGGAACAAAGATCAGACTGTGCACCCACCAGCCCAAGGCCTCACTCATCCCGTCACATTAAAAGCACCTACGCTGAATACCACAGCTAAAACAGCCATAATTACTCCCCGGGTATTTTAGGATAATTGTTATAACTTATGATAAATACTTTTTTTTTCCTTCGACACAACCTGTTTTATGGCGAGGATCAGCAATGTCATAAAGAACGAGGCGCAGCTCTTAATCATCGGGACAAACACACCATTAACTTTTGAATTCATTTCCTGAATCTGCATCGGCTATGGTAAACTCTTCCTCATTACGGAAGCAGATGCTTTAAAAGCCAGACTGGATGGGATCAAAGGCCAGCAAGGGAGAGAGCGACTGGCTCCCTTGCTCGCCTCTTAAGCTCATTTTCATTATTATCCACTGACTGAAACATCTATCGCATTATGCATTAACAGTTTAAAAGCTCCTCTTTTCTCCGGCCTCTTGAACACCTTTTCTGTATTAGAGGATGTCATCGTGGCCAAAGCATGGCAGAAAGCTTTGCGTCAAGTCGATCATCTTCACTAATGATGACAACCCTGGAAGTGGGTTTGATGGGAGGAAAAAAAGGAAACACACAAAGGCAAGAGTAGTGTATGTGCACATCTACACATGCAAAACAAAACACACAATTGTTGATTTCCTTTAGCAGACATAGAGTCAAGCTGTGCAGGTGTGTATACAGCTTGTGTGTGTGCTGGGCAAAGGCCGGAGAGCCAGGGAGGCCGATGGTAATGTATTTTTCTCCAAACAAGAAAGATTGCTGAATCCCTGCCTCCTGGAGCAGGGGGGCCTGAGGGGGGAAAGTGGGGGGGGCGTAGTGATGCCGGGGATTCAGGTATATGGATGGCCTAAGGAGGTTTCCATCATTCATAAAGTGCGGCCACCGTACGCGCCCTGACGCCGAATTGATCTTGCAAAAGAAGCAGGGTGGCAGAGCGACCACTTCATTAGTCTCCCTGAGCTACAAATCACCTGCTAGTGCTGCGGCACTCACAGGGACCGCTGTTACCTACGCTACATTACTACAGCCTCAACAGTCTAAAGTGACCGGCCATTCACACAGCCATTATGAGTGAGTTATGTGGCGATGCAAAAATATTCTCTATACATCGAGTATTACTATGGGTCACAGTCAACACTCCTACGATAAATGTGCAGGCTTTAAGTGCGGCATAATCCACAAGTAAAATGCTCTGCAGCTGGAGGCTCATTTTGCTTTTCTGGTATCAGTTTATGCAACTGCCTCCCTTTGTGAATTAAGAAACCGAAAGGAGAAATACAATGTTCAGAGAGGAAGTGAGATCACTTCTTTGAAGCTAAGAAGTGATGCGCAAAATATCCTTTGATGGCATTTTTATATTATTCTGTGTTGCATGCCTATCACAAAGGAACAATACGTGCAACACCATATTTAAACTACAGGTGTCTCCATGGAGTAGATGATCTGATTAGATTTGAGTGTGCTGCTGCATGATTTTGCATATTGAGTAGTGAAAATAATGAAGCATTTGGCAGCTGAAGTGCTTTTTGTTTTAATCAGCTTTTTCATCAAATAACTTGATTTCCTCTATGGAATATGGAACAAGCGTAAACTAGACTTTATAGGAAAGTTTTAGGAGATCTGAAAGATGATATACATGCATGTTTCAGATGTTCTAGTAGGATTCATTGTAACACTGTAAAACTAATTGTCTTTTTATGTATTAAAACCTGCAGTGTGGAACGTTTGGTCTCCCCCTTTTGGCAGTGAGAGTAATTACACAAACACCGTAGATGTTTTTATGATGCCAAAGGCTACACAATTTGGCCTGTGCAGTCACTATGGTTGCTCCCACCCTCAGCTCTGCCAAACCAATGTTTGTTAGTTGATGTAAAATGCATCGCTACTGGTTCGTAGTGTGGGAAAGTTGCCACAGGCTCCAGGTTTATAAGCTCCGGAGAACTTTAGCTGGTGGTTATGGGCTGAATCACGATGTGTGAGAACTCATTTGGCAAAGGCTTGAATGTAACCAAGGTTCATTTGTATGTAAAAGTCCTGCATTGCATGTTTATGCTCTTGACACTTTTCTCCCTTTTTGCGGTAATAGCACTATTTTGTTGTACATATTACAGCTACTATGTACATCTCTCTCTCTCTCTCTCTCTTTTTTTTAAATAGTGGTGAACCTAATATCAGGTTATCCCATGTTACCATGATCAGATAGTAGTTTTACTTTATGTGTTTATTTTGTATTTGTATTCTTTAATTTCAGTTTTTTTTTATTATTTTTTTTTTATTATTTGTTTTTTTTTTATCCATGGCTGCAGCCATGTGTTACTTATGTATGTCTGTATGTCATATGGTTTGGCTAGCAATGAGCTTCGTTGGGATGACAAGGTGTTTGAGTCCAACCTACACTGTCAGGCGCAGCAACAAGGACAACAGCCATCTCTGAGCCATCTGAATTCACCCTAATTCTTTATGGTGGTTAATAAAAGACCTATTTCTGAAATTACACCCAAAACAACCCCAATTCTCAACAGCTCCCAGTATGTTACTCTATTAATCTTGTTATTAGCTATTAATGATGATTAAAACAAATAGGTTAATATTTGCTTTAACTGAAATGTATTGTCTTCCAGTAAGCAAAAATAACCATTAACTCAGCTGGAAATTGTCCTGACATCTTGTAAAAAATATTCAGTGGTTTCATGCTGTCTCGAACAGCGGTCTCTGTAACTGTCTCACCAGCTGTCACGCCACCAACATCCCATCCACCCCCTGACATGAAAAAGATGGTGGCACATGCAGACACAGCGTCCCGGCACTCTCCTACAAATCAGCTCACATATATGTAATGTGGACGTTATTGACACTGTAGAAATGTCATTATGTCAACAAATTTGAGGGTATCAGTGTTTCTCATGAACATAAATTGCCAACATATTGTTCTGGAGACTGGGCTGTCCCATCACAGATTCATAATTAAAGTCTGGTTCTTCTTTTTTTTCACCATAACCTCAACTGTACCCAAGTGGCTAACCCTAGCCATACTTTAATTTAACCATCATTTATTTATTATTTTATTGTACAATATTATTATTTATCTTATTTCAAAATGTTGGCATTTAATGTTATAAAACATTGTCATTAACTGTATTCCAGGGTTTTGCCCTGGAATACAAAGGGCAAACTATTAGCCTATATGGGTGATGGAACTTCATGGTACATGATAGCATTGTTATTGTAGTTTACCAGTTCACCATGACAAATATTTGTTCAGTAATTACATGAGCAACATCATCAAATTTAGAATTAAAGAATATACATCAAATTTTGCTACATTATAAGTAAATGGCTATGACAATCTCCCACTCCATCTTTACCTACATTGGATATTTAGGTTCTGATTACGTAGAAATTCGGTAGCAATAACGGATAGCACAACAATTTACAAATAATTTTGTAGTAAACTTTCTTATTAGTCTGCTCATCATCAGTGTTTGCTGAACACAGGCCCGGAACCACTTTGAATTTCACTAGCACACCACAAAATTAGTCCAATATTCTCTTTATACTGGCAGGCTTAGAGTAATGATGCCAAGCAGTCAGAGGGAAGATGGAACACTCACTAAGGACTTGGTTTGTGATCTCTGAGGAGGCAACTTCACAGAGGCAGGGCAGAGCGAAACAAAGTGCGAAGGCCTTCCATGTACACAAATCTTGTCAATGGTAATTGATTGCTGCTGGTCACCCGCACAGGACCTGGGACGAAATCAAGTGGCTTCTCCATAAAACAATGTCAAATATTGATGATATTTCTCTTCTCTGCCTCTAGAATGAATAGCCTCATCCTCCCTGTAGTTTTGATGAATGTTTGTTATTGCCTTCCCCTCTTGTTGTCTTTCTGTCGTCATTTTCAGCGGCTACTTGCAGGGATAGAACAGTGGGCTTTTCTACCTTTTTTACCACTTCACAGCAAACAAAACCAGCTCTGATGTAATATAATTACTGACCTAACTTGACATAAAGATGACCTCAATCCAAATAAAACCTTAGTTTACCATGATAAATCTGTGTCTGTTTCAAAAACCGCATTTTGAATAACTTGCTGCCATGTCCTTGGTCTTGCCCGTGTCTTTTAAAGGCTGATATCTCTTTGTGTTATGACAGTCTTCTCCCTCAAACAAGACACAAAAGACATTGTGCCACGCCACAAACACAGTTTTGCCACCACAGAGGCAAAATAGTTGAGACATTTGACTTGGAAATACACAAAGTGAATTCAATGCCTCTCTGGCTGCTCTCTGCCTTTTTTCCCTGTTTCATCTGTCAACATCTCTCTCCCCCATTTTTATAAAAAAACAAACTATTCTCCCCTCCTTTATTGTCTGTTTAAACTTGCATGGCTCTCCCACAGCCTTCCACACTCTATTCCCTCAACTGTCAGTGTGAGAGGTCTAAAAGCTCGTCTGGTCCACTGTTTCACATCAGAAACGGTTTGTGTGTTTGTCAGTTCTGGGTCTCTGGGAGAATGAAACGAGAGAGACAGAGAGGGGGAAAAAAACAACATATGGAGTTTATGATGAATGTCGGAGGGGACAGTACATGTTTTCTGTGATGATGGGGGAGTGGGGGATTTTGGAAGACACACACACAGTAACCAGTAGAGGCACGCATACACACAGACATTCTGACAGTCCCTGTCTGACTTGTGTAGCTTAACAAATGCATCAGAACGATAGGCATCAATTATTCAATCCACTTGGTTTGGGGAAGTGTGTATCTGTGTGTGTTTGTGCACATGTGCATGAACTGGGGGGTTGGGGTGGCGTGGTGATGGTGGTGGTCGGGGGGGTCAAACAAGTCCCTCAAGGTTAGACCCATTTGGAAAGCGAGGCTGGGCTAAACGCCAGACAGCAGCGATACGAGAGCAGCACTGGTCCAAGGGGAATTTTGGACTCCAGGAATGGAGCGATTTGTTCCAAATACTATTGAGCCATTGAAGGGGGGGTTGAGACAGGCTCATGTTGTACTAATCCTGCATCAGGGGAAAACATCAAGGACCAAGTGACATCATCTTGTCACTGCTAGTTTTACTAAAACATTGGTACTAACACCATTGTATCATCATTGACAGGTGCCACATGACACCATTTTCTACAATGTTTAATCTGCCTTTAAGTAGTGCAATGGACACTTAACATTCTGTTCCACTGTGAAATTTAATGAAATATGATTTTTGAGGTTTATGAAGTGTGTAAATTTCAGCATAACTTTTTGGCACACAGGTCAATTGGAAAGTTTCTATAGTGCGCTAGGCAGTAAATATGGAATCATATTGGACATGGCTAGATCTTCCTGATAAAGTCATGCATGGACAACTAATGCAGGGTAGTACCCAGAATAAAATGTTGGCTGTCAACGTCTCAGTAAATCATGGACACATCCAAATTTGTATGTGTCATGTGACACACCATTTTGACATTTCTACAATACAAGTCGCACTATTTACATTACAGGAGAAGGGGGGGATGGTGGTGGAGTTACAACTAGGCCAGAAGGCCACCAACCCATTGACCAGTGTTCGAGACTGCTTTCCAACCTTTGTATGTGAGATATTTTTATATAGCAATTTCCAGTTGTGTTTGTGGCGACAAAAAGCCAGTTATTTTGGATGAGACATCGGGACATCTCTGGCTGTGTTTGTGGCTACAAAACCAGGTATTTTAAGCCAAAGCATGATCTTTTCCAAACCCAAACCAAGTGGTTTTTGTGTTTAAACCTAACCAGATTATAAGCGCAATGTTGTCACAATATATAATTAAAAATTTAACCCAAAAAAGATGCACGGTTGCAACTAAGTGAAATGTAAAGACTGAATACATCCATATTTGCAGAACTGTACATTGCCAGCACTTATTCTGGCAATTGGATTAACTAATGAAGTATCCAAATTTAAAGCTGTGACCCTTCCCTTTGCCACAAACGAGGCTTGCATGTGTGATGAAGGTGAAATTACCATAAAGCATTGTTGTAACACTATGCAATTTATATAGGAGTAGCACGTTACTTTGGTAGGATTTATAACAACTTCAGTTAATAGAGTATGCAATAAAAAGCACAAACAGTGTACAGTCTATTATACAGTAAGTCACACTGTAGTACAATTGTCACTTTCAATCACAACATAATTCCTGCTCTTTACAGGGATGGTATCTACACAATGTATGGTGGCCTCTTTTGAAATATATAAAGAGTTTAAGCCTTTGGATCCACAACATATCCATTGTGGAGCATAACAAATGTATAACATTTTTCCATGTTGGGTTTGGTACATAGATCATTACTCACATTGTGCTCACATAAAATGGTGCACAACTACTGGTGAGCATTATTATAGTCGTGTAACCTTTATGTATTAAATACCATGCATAAGGGTTATTAACTTGTCAGGTGGTGCTGTAGATATTAAGACTATTTTACACATTATTCACAAGTCCAACCATTCAAACACTTTCTTCTTTCTCACATGAATGCTGTAGGAAAACACATACACACACATACACAATAAACCCTGCACACATGAGTGATGCCCTGAGACACATGTTGCTAGGACACAAGCACCGAGAGTGGTAGAAAGCTGTCTCGTTTCTGCGGTGTACATGTGTGTGAGAGTAAGTATATGCATTTATTTGTGTGTATATGTATGTGTGTGTGTGAGAGAGTGATAACCCGCCAAGGAGACTCAAAAGAGGCAGCTAATGGACTCCAACCGCGGAGCGCTTGTCACACAAACATTTCTGCTGTCACAGCAGTTTATCACATGTAACACAATGAGACACCCCCCTACACACACACACACACACACACACACACAGTCGCACACATGCACACACTGTCCCAAAGCAGCCATTTGTCCCAGCTTGCAGAGAGTGGATGGGAGGGGAGCAGAGTGGAGAACAAAGGAGAAGAGACAGTCAGAGAGAACAGTTGTGTTTTCACACTTGTTTTAGCAAATTTGATGTGACAAAGTGAAAAAGAGGGCTTCTTGGCACCACACTGCTCCTGACTGAACACATGCTTGACCGTGTGAGGATATGGGTGTGCACATGGACTATTTGACAGATATTCATCTATATATTTCATATGATACACCATAATGCAATCAGTGTTTTTTTACCTCTGGATAGGAAGTATGTAAGGACAATAATCTAATCCAAATGAATATCAATATCCGTCTCTGTCACATGATTTCAGTCGAGCCTTGAGCAACTGCATACATGTGAGAGGGTGTTGGTATATCCAGCAGCATGTGTTGATCAGAAAAATAGAAGTGTCCATAATAAATAGTAATATATCTCTCTCGCTATCTCACACACATATATGCACAAATTCCAATACACGTATACATGCACAAAAAAACTCCAAAAATGTTACACACTAACACACACAAGCCTCACATCAATTGAAACTGAAGCCTAAAGTGATTTATGCTAACATATTTTTTTCCATTCCTTTTTGGTTGCTTTTGACTTGCAATATCATCAAGTTCATTCTCAGAAGCAGTGATACAAAATATGTTGTTTTAGTTTCTTCCACATGCTGCAGGAACTTTTAAAATTCCTTTTACAATGGCATTTTAATAAAAGTGGAGATCATGCTGTTATTGGGTTCAAACCCAGAGAAAGCCGTAATTTTGTTTGAAGTAATTGAGCATTTAATTTGGTGGCCTGTCACTATAAATTCTGGGGGACAAGAATATGTGTAAATAAAACCTTTTAAAAAAATACTGTTAACATTTGTGCCTGGGTCACATTGATAGATTTCTTTTATCAGACAACAACTCGCATGATCCCATGCTATTTTGTTTTGTTTGGTTTTGATTGAGAGCCCCTGAGCAGCAGAAATTGTAATAATCCAAACAAGTCGTGCACACCAAAGGTGAAAGTTAAAGGACATTTTGACTAATCTACATTTATTAGTAAAAGAGATGGGATGCCTACTGTGTCCACAGTTGTTGATAATGTACTCTGTTTAATTCTAGTCAGCTTTATTTACTTCCACCATCTGCTAACATCTCTGGACAGAAAATACTGCAGGAAGAAGTTATGTTTTATTTCATTCTGCCCTTTGGGAGCATCAGTTAAGTTCAGTTTGGAGTTTAGAGCTGTATTCCAGACAACCAAACTTATGTTCCTGTATGTACATTCAAAGGACATCATGTATTACTTAGCATTTAACATGTTGTCAGATGACCTGTCATGTTAATGATTAGCTGTTGCAGATGTCCTACCTACCTGCTACTTTCCTTTCTTTCATTGGATTTTGAACCGTCTACCTGTTTCGAATGTAAGTGTGTCACCATATATCAAAGAGCCTTTTAACCCACAGTCAGCAGTTTGAATACTGCAAGTGACCCCTGCTGAAATATCCTCGAATGCATCCTTTGCCAATGGCGGGTTCAGGTTCGGGTTTGGATAAAAATGTTGAAATAATGGCCGGGTTCGGGTTCAGTTTCGTAAATAAATCATAAAAAAAGGAGAAATAAAGTATATTTAAAAATAGACGATGAATGATACCGAGTGATAATTGATAATGAGTGATGGACCTACTGTCTACATTAGGGCTATCCTGTTTTGTTATTTACATGAAAACGCTTTTAATGCAAGACAGGCTATTTTTTATGGTCTACACTGCACATGTCTGTAATCAAGGTAAACAGACAAGCTGTAACCATGGTAACAACTGCATGACAGGGTAACACAAACTCAGTGCTTCAGCTTACATTAACTGCAGCGGGCTCGAGTACACGCCTGTGGAGTTCGGGTGCGGCCTGAGCTGCACTCTACTGCTAAGACACTGATACATTTAGTAAGTTCTTAGTAAGACTAGGTGAGGTAAAGGTTTTCTGAAGCACTTGACAAAAGGGCCACTGGATAGAACACTGAATTTTAGATGAGTTCATAGACTCAAAAGTAGTTGACCAGTCAGAGGCACACATCACACACTACACTGCTCTCATAATGGAGCCTAGTAATGGTACTTATCAGCAAGAAAGTTGCCAAAATAATTGACACTGAATGTATGAGTCACTTGTAGTAAAACTGGTCGATCATGAAATATAGCAAATCTTATGTCATAACACAGGCTTTTGATGCACTTGTTAAGTGTTGAATTTTAAGTCTTGGCCCTTAGTCAGTGCACTCTGAAGTGTGGCAACTGTAAGGCTGAAGGAGAATCTCGCTGCTTTTTTGTCAGCTTTACTTGAAGTATTAATTGGGATATTATCCTCTGTCCTCTGTTTTGAAAAAGAAAAAAAAATTCTAAAGTTGATCTACAAAGATGATTCACTATCAGCTGCCGTCAGTAGTGAGGGGTAAAATCATCTTCTCACACCTGAGAACACACATTGCCCTAATCAGGGTCGCTGATCCTAAGTTGGATTTAAGACTGATCAACTTTGAGTTCAAGTCCCAAGAGGACAGTGCAGTGGAACAGTAAGTTGATAAATGAGGACAAAGTAACGTCTTTGCCTCCGCTTTGACCTCAAAAACAATATTTCATTGGTCAAACGCTCATTTCTGACAGCGAAACTTAATGAGTTTAATGTGAATATATATGTCATTAAGGTCCCGCTTAGTGGGGAAACATGTTTCGGCCAAAAAGAACAATTTTAATTAAATAAATAAGAGGACAAATCGTTTGTGTTGTACCTCGCACAAAATGTTGGGATGTAGGAAGATGATAATTCATGTTTCATTGCAGCATTTTGGGGATCCTTTGTGTATAAAAGCCCTATAAAAAACCTCTGATATAGAATGTTAAGATTATCATCAGATCCACACAAGAGAATTACATTACATTACACGGCTAAGTAATCCTTGCACTTTTCTCTGATTCGTTCTCCCATATCTCAGTTTTCCATCTCTCCCTCCTCCAGCTCACCTCCTCTCTGTATCTTTTTCCACAGTTTTATTTAACCCCCTACCCACCCCACAACACCCCGCCCCCCTCCCTGACCCTTCATCGTGCCGTCCTCGCTCTCTCTCTCTCTCTCTCTCTCTCTCTCACACGCTCTTTCCATGCCTTTCTCTGCATGGCTGGGCTAATTGAGTATCTAAACAAACTAATTAATCATGGGCGTCCAGTGAAGACGGACAGGTCCAGAGAGGTGATGTTCATCAAACTGCCCCCCCCTCCCCCCCACCTATTTTGTTTCCTTAATCCCCACTTGCAGTTTATTTTGCTGAATGTGCACATTCGCTCCCCCTCTCCTCCCATCCCACCCACCCTCCCCTCAAATCCCTTTGCCACGGCCAAGGTTATACCCGTATACACACTCATTCACTATTTATGATTTTGCATAGAGGATAAGTGCCCCCTCACACCCCCCTTTTCCCTCCTTTCCTCTTCTCTTAGAGTCAGGGTATCTGGGTACATTAATCAAAAATAATGAATAAAATGATCAGCCTGACAATGTGGCGAAGCCTCCCTCGGTTTCAGGAGGATAACCGACCAACTTTATTAATCAACATTTCCTGATTAATTGTTACAAAGTGTCATCCATAAATTTACCTTCATTTTAATAGTACTTTGGCCAACACTAACAATATCCCCCGTGACCGCAGATTTATTGAGGCCTTGGCCGATTTGAGAGAGCGGAAGAAGAGAGAGGGAGAGAGGGAGACTGAGGTAAGGAAAACAACATTCCCTTTAACAATGCTTTGAATGCAGGACTGAGACTGTGGGCAGATTTGCGGCTCCCGAACACTTAGTCTTCAGAATTGGCCTAATGGCAGTTTGGTAGCTACAGCATGGCCCCATGGAGCTCTCTCTCTTTCCCCCTTCTCTCTCTATCTCCCTCTCTCTCTCCTTCCCCTGATAAGGTGAGGCGGTGGAGTAAACCATTACGGGTGACAGTTTCACTTTTCTCCCCCTAATTACTTGTTCCTGCCCATGTGGCATTTCTTAGAAAAATTTGTTGAATAATGACCGGCATTAAAATGGAGGCTCTTAAGAATTTATATGCACCGGCTTAATTCATCATGTACTTTCTTTATCTCCTGTGTAGATTTATATCCCGGCATGTCGCAGGGCCCTCTGCCTTGTGACAGGGGCCGTCATCTCCTTAAGGGCACGGCATGTATATCAGTGACCCCCCCTCATCCACCCACTCACCCACTGCTTCTTTCCATCAGTTGGCCTTGCTAGGCAGGTAGAGAAGAGATTGCTGGGAGCGTTTGTTTCTCTTGTCGTTTGTCTGTTAAGCGGATTGGAGCAGTGTCAAAGATTTCTGTTTAGGTGTGCTTGTTTTGCATGTGAATAATCCTCTCCAGGAAGACTGCTGGGTTGGCAATACATGTTTAAATATTCAGATTTCCTGGTTTCATCATAGCCACTTTTGATATACCAATGGACCAATGGAAAAGTGACAGGAATCTGTGGGCGTCTTGGTGGCCGAGTCATCTAAAGCCTAGAGCAGTTCAGTTCAGTTCAGTTCATAACACATTAGAATGGTATTTTTTTGTGTTTCCATTAACAAAAGTTTTGGATGGTACCAAAAGGACCACTCAATGCCATCATGTTTCTTCTTTACCCCTCTGTTGAGGTACCTAGCACATTGATTTCACACATCATCATACCTAAAAGACTGAATAGGTCGATTGCCAGTGACTCCTAAAAGGACATACTGTACACCACTGTTCCCAAAACAACATGACCATTGTAGCGTACCAGTGACAGGTGTACCAGAACTTCACTGTATGCTCGTGGTTTGGTTGGGTTAAGGTAGGAAAACTACTTAAAAAATGTTTTTTAAGTAACAAACTTACCTGTGTTACTTACGTGACCTTAGTCACGTTATTTAGTCACACTGGACACGAAGATAGGTCTCCTAGATCAAAGTTCTGTGCTTGTTTGACTCGACCATTGGACTTTTCCTGACTTCCTCCTTTGCTGCTGTAACAATTACTACAGCCACTAGAGGTCACCCCCTAACAACAAAACCCCCTAACAACAAAAGTTGTTCAAATACTACCTGTGCTACCTGTGCACCACATTTGAATACAAGGGCTTACATCCATGTATTTGTGTGTGCATTACACCCCCTCGTCCCCTATTTAAGAATGCAGAGTTTTTAAGTCAGCCATTAGGATGATTTATTTACAATATCAGGCAAAGCATTCTGAGAGCCACCTACAGCCTCGCCTTTATTACTGTTACTGTTATTACTGTTATTTTTGTATGGGTTGTAATAAGCTGCTGTCACAGTATACCTACATGGTCGTTTTCCTGACGAGGACCTTCTGACCGTTCAGTAACCCCTGATGTCCTGTGTGAAAGCATCTGCATTGTTTGGGCCCTATATAGATGGTCTATGGCACTTTGTCTAAAGTGCAAGGCTCTAGTGCATTTAGGGACTGTCCAAGTCCATTTTCCTACTTAAACAGCGGATAATCTGGGCGCAAAGTGTGTCGCACGGCGCAAAGGGGTTGTATTCAGCGTCTGAATAAGTCATGGGTGTGGTTTGGGCGGAATATAAATCAAATCAATCCGAGTGTCTTCCCCCATTCCCTTCAAGAGACAGGTGCGGCAGGATATTATCGTATTTAACAATGGTACTCTTCTTCGCTGAGGGACAGGGATGTGGTCCGTCTGTCCCATCAACAACTCAGTTTGATAGAATAGGAAAAAATACACTGATATTTGACTGAGGAGGAGGAGGAGCGCTGCTGCGTCCCTCTATGTGTGTGCGGATCTCAGTCCGTGGATCAGGCGGGACGTGTCATAAAAAGTATCATCCTGATCATTAACTGGTGGGATGAGAGGGGTGAAATATGTCCTTAATGAAGAAAATATTAATGACATTACCTACGGCGATCCTCCAGCAGCAGAAACCATATGCGTATCCCTACATTAACATGGGCATTTGTGCACGAGCAACAGCTGATAAACTTCATTGATTATTTCAAACTCCTGACTTGCCAACAGCATTGGTAAGTATTTCATGTTAAATCACATTCTATGTTCTTCTACACATGCCATCCAGATTCATCCAGTAACATGGTCTGGTGTGAAGCAGCTGTCCTGATAAATCCTGAGTCTGTGGAAATCTTAATCTTAATTTTAGGAGCTAAAAGTTTAATTCTGTGTCCTTTGGAGAGTTTATAACTTTTGCCATTAGTAGTTTTCCCTACTTAAATTTGCCATGATATTTGTTACAGTGACATTACTGTGTGCATGAGATGTTTAAAATAATGGAAAGCAGCCTCTTAAATCCTAAAATCATAGCGTATGCACGGTGTGAACCCGCTTGTGTAGGCACATCTTACTTTCTGAATAACCCCTCCTTCAAATAGCAGTAAACAGACTGCGCCTTTGACTTTAGACCAGCTTTTTGTTGGTCTATGGTGCTGTCGCTTTCTGCTGCCTCAAGATAGCAATCCACTATCAGTGTGCCTGACCACACCACGTTAAGACCAACACGCCCAGGGGGGCACAGGTGGGCACAAGTACATTTGCTATTTACACAACGTTGATGCTGGGTTTGAAAATGACAACTATGTCAGTCTGAAACTAGCAATGACACTGCTGTGCTGTGCAACACTTTGCACTGAGCATAAGATAGAGCCCTAAATGTTAGTCCACTCATTTATTCAGTTTTTTCCTTTTATTTCTCACATTTAAGTTGTTTTAAAAATGGAAGCTCTGCTTGAGGTCAATAAAAGTAACACAAATGTAAAAAGTTGACTTTTAAAAACCACTTTAACAGACATCTTTACGATTTGAGCATCAGTGACTTAATACATTAACCAAATGCAGTGCAGGTGTGGAGTTTGTCCCTTGGTGAGGCTGGACTGAAGACATCAAAGTGGGACACAAACATTTCTAAAATACAAATACTCAATAATTCAAATACTACCTGTGCACCACATTTGAATACAAGGGCTTACATCCATGTATTTGTGTGTGCATTACACCCCCTCGTCCCCTATTTAAGAATGCAGAGTTTTTAAGTCAGCCATTAGGATGATTTATTTACAATATCAGGCAAAGCATTCTGAGAGCCACCTACAGCCTCGCCTTTATTACTGTTATTTTTTACTATTTCCTTAGGGTAATTCACCACACGCCCTCTGGAGCATACCCATTTTGGTTGGCTTTCCACTTTCAAGGGCATTATGGTATGCATCTGGTGAAGAGCTCTAATACCTGTATGGATGGTGGTGACCCACAGATCCCTCCATTCAGCACCTGCTCTTCATTGGTATTCATTTAGCTTAAAAAGTATTCTTGATAAGGATATTCTGTATGTTTTTCAGTACTTGATGTGACTGTTATATTAGTATATTAATATCACTGGATTATTATTACTCATGCACTATGAACACATAGCAGGATTGTACTGTTGCAACTGTCAGAGGTGGAGCTGTTTTTTAAAATTATTTTAATACTGCATCTAATATTTATTTTAATCATGACTTTATTAAAAGTCAATTAATTGATTTATTGTAAAGTTAGTAAATAAGATGGATACAAATATGACAAATATGACTGTTTATATCAAGTTTGAAAGCACAGCCACTACATGCCACTACAATTATATAAGTAATGCACTTACTTTACCCCAAACCACAATGTGGTGATGATATGTTGTTCTGGCGGTCATTAGCCATCAACCTATTCAATCATTTAGGTATGAAAATATGTTGGTTATGATGTCTAATAGCACCTGTAAGTCCTCCTTTCTTTCAGCTGATTGTTGATACTTTGAAATACATCCGTGAACTGAAAAAATTCTGACACTGACTGTGTTACAGCTTTGTCATCCATCTGCCCTGTTCTCTGGAATTCAGGAGTCCCCTCCTGTACATTATGTCTACTAAGACAAAGCAGACACCTACGGATAAGAAGAACTCCTGCAGAAGGTCCCAGTATAACCCATCATTCTGCCATTTCACTAGCCAGTGATAATAACACATTTATACTTCCACAATTGCAAGGTCATTAAGGACTCCTTCAATGAGTGACAACCAACCAAAAGAATGAATGTGTGAGCTTCCGTATTCAAATTTCACACGAGTGATTGTGACTTCTTTCGTAATACCACCAAGTGGGTCAACAATATTTTTCTGTAAAGTGTAAAAAGTCCTCTTTAACAATTAATGTTCGCTATCCAAGTGTTCAAAGATGAATCATCTGTCTCAAGATTCTTTCAAGAAATTGTTATAATTAATACATGGAGGATTTGCTTTTGTTTCTATTTTTTGAAAAAAAATCAAGGCTCACAAGAACAAGACCATATAAATCATACCGTATATGCAAATTATATAAAGTGTCCTCAGGTACAACCAAGCACAATGTTCCACGTCCAATTAAAGAATCCCCCCAGTGAATACATTCATCTCTGCACTGAATGTGAGCTGTGATCCGATTAACCGACATGTTCGACTTTTTACTCTGGGTGACCTCAGACCCTTTGGGCATCTCTATGCTAATTGCATGCAAATTACATAATAGCTGACACACATTTGATAAGAACATAAAATGAGTGAAATTGTACTGTAGTAGTGCACTGAGCATCTGTCTCAACATCAAATCAAAGCAATGCAGTACATCTCAGATGACAAGTAACAGTCGCTGATGCAGAAGAAGGTTTACACAAACATTTTGCCTCCTTAGATATAACATGACCTGATCTTATGCTAGGTCATAAACATTATCATTATGCAGTGTGTTCGTAAGGTGTTTAGAATTCCTTACATATGCAAAATCATGTTTTTTTTTGTTTTTTTCAAAGATGGAATCATCAGAATAAAATGATGCAATGCATGTTTCTTCACAGATATGTTGAAACTTTACCTTTCTTTCTGCTGCAGCCTAACATGTTTTTTTAGGTCCAAATGTCATCATGTTGTGACAACGCTGTGCGGAAAATACCTGGTTTGGTTGGCACAAACACAGCAGGAGAATTCCCGAGGTCTTGTTAAAAACACCCAGGTTTTTGTTTGTGGTGACAAGTATTTTTTGTCACCACAAACATGTCTGGAAATTGTCCCCAAGTTTCCTTCAAATACCCAGTGGTGACACACTTATGAATGTTGAAACATAGGCTCAAACTGCAGTCACTGGCTTGGCAGCCTTGTTGCGAAGGTATAACTCCATCACCATCTCCTCCACCGACTGATAAGTCAGGTCATAAATAAACATGTAATGTGATTGTGATATGACACACATTGTTAAAATGTCAATATGGTACGTAGTGTATGACACGTATAAATGTGAAACCATCAGTGGGTTTCAGAAAGATAAAACGCCAACATTTTATCCTGGCAACTGGGCTGATACAAGATAAGATATGTGTATAATTTTGGTTGATACCAAATTTTGCCATGACCTTTGACCTTTTAAACACCCGACTGCTACCTTCTGTTATTTGCCTTTGCAGGAAAGAATAAATCGAATTCATGACTTGTGAACTCTTTGGTAGTCCTCCTTTTTGAAAACAACATCCCATAAATCGATCCTGAAATGAATGATCAAGAAAAACATGATAATGCACCGCAGGTAGTGAAAAAATGGTTCTACAATTAAATGTAGTGATAAAAACCATTAATCTGGAGTACTATTTAGACACACGCACACAAACACACACACAACTAGCAGCGCTGTATGTATCAATCAGGTGTGACAGCGTTTAAGTGTGAGGCTGTGACATGACAGGAGCTTCCTGCCAGGAGGCTTGTCTTTCTAATGACAGCCACTGCTCTGGAACGGAGACAATCTGGGAAGCACACACACACACACACACACACACACACACACACACACACACACACACTCGGCCTTTGCCTCGATCTCTCTCTTTGATAACTATCACTGTCAAGGGGAGACAGAGCCCAATGTATGACAATTTGTTCATTATCATAGTGAATAGATTTTCACAGGCTCCCCCGCCAGTCTGCCACTGGCGGATAGATGAATATCAAACAGGCCTCTCCTTTGTCCTAGGGGCCAAATTTAGGAAATAACATCTCATCCTACTCTCTGCCTGCCGCCCTCTCTCTCTATCCCCGCCAGTAGGACCAGTGACACCTCAAGTACCCATCACTCAGCCCAGTGTGTGTGTGTGTGTGTGTGGACAATGACAGTGTAATTCTGAGGAGAAATTTGGAAGTAGCTGAAACACTTAACTACTGTACAAAGAAGACAAACACTTCTTGTACAAAGTGGGAATTGAACAATAACATTTTGATGACATTGTAGTTCAAAGTTCCTGTGAAATTACTGTATGAAGCTGCTTTTCACATGATTTTAAAAGATTCTTTGGCATGAAAAAATAATCAATATGACATAATATTTATCATATCTTTCTTTTGAGTTTTTGTCAAAAAATAAAAACCTGTAAAGGCTTAAGGATTTAGCAAAACCCTTAAGTTCTTGAGAATTTAGTGAAACTTACAATAAACTGTATAATGTGTGAGCTTAAGAGAGCTTTTAAATGTATTTTACCTGTGGACAGAGACAGGTCAAGCTAAGCTATCCAGCTGCTGACTGTAGTTTCATATTCATGACATCATTTACACAATATTTATTGACAGACATAAGCTATGTCAAATGTCAACTACTGCTTTAAGACACATTGATTAACAAATTCATAAACTGATGTGGTGATTTTTTGTCTTATTGGATGCAACAGATGAGACAAACTCCAAAAAAATGTTAAAAGTGATTACGATTACATTCAAATCTGGATGATATTTTAGTCTGAAAATCAATTTAATGTCCCCATTAAAAAAACTAAAAATGACTTTTGCGTCATTAATCACCTTTAATTTTTATACACATAAGAGTATGTATTGTTGTTGTGTATCATTATGACTTTATGTTGTTGTTGTTTATTTTGTTGTTATTGTCTACATTGTGATAATAAATGTTCCCTCACTTTTTGTAACAACACCGTTGTTTTCCTTTTCAGTGGCAGATGAAATGAAAATGAAAAGACTCTAACTGAACAACACTCAGTTTCTGTTTTAGTATTGTGTCCATCGTGGAAGCAGAAGGGTGAGTATGCATGTTGAGCCCAGTCCGATGTGTTGGAGCAAGCTTAGCTAACCGTGGTGGTCCATAATTATACCTGTGCAAGGACAGCAGGCAGGATAGAGTTCCCAGACCTGTCAGGACCTGGCAACACAACTATACCTGCTACTCACACTTCTCTGGTTCTGTTGTTTTAATTCTCTCTGTCACACAAACACATTATATACAGAAAGCTGAAAAAAACCCATGAGTTCACCTCTTCTTTTGTCTTTATTCCTCAGTTCCTGTCCTTTCAGCTTGCTTTTTCCTCTCCGTTGTGCTCTCTTCCCTCTCTGTTACACATTGCATGTACATATTTATGGTAGTTACTTTTTCAAGTATCACACTCTGCCCGTACAAAAGCCAGGCCAACAATCCCTTTTACCTACAAAGTTTTTTTTAGTATGAGATAATTTATGAAAATGACTTTTTGCTCATTTTGTTTAATGTATGCACTTTAACAATTAATAATCCAAGCGCTGGGAGATTTTCAACTAAAGGCCATTAATTTGTATAAATCTGCCAAGCTCTGACAGCAAGAGATTTTTTAAACTGATCTGAGGGAAAGTGAAATTATTCTCTAGCCTCGGGTTAAATATTACTTTTCTCCAGGACTTCTCCAGGTCCGCCGGCTCCTCGCCGGTTTCTGACCTTGTCATTGATCTACCTCTCCCTCACTTGCTCTCTATCTCCTTTTCTCTCACTGTTTTATCTGTTTGCATTATTTTTGCTCATTTCTTTGGTTATCATGCAGAGGTGTGTTTTGTTTGTGAGTGGCCTCAAGGCCTTTTGAAACAGCTCCTTCTGAATCAAAATTTTCCTCCTGCCTTGGCTGAAGGAGGGCCAAGACGCCCTCACACCTTACTGAAAAAATAACTGGTCTGTGAATGCATTCTGATCTGATCTATTGGACCTATTTCTGTTTTCAGCTTGAGTTTGGGAAACTAAGGATTCTGGATTATTGAGATTGTTGTAATAATTAAAGAAATTGTGGTGTGTCCCATCTCTTAGTTGAAACTGCAGCATGACACATGGTCTAAGTCAAACATACGAGTACACTGTTTCCCCTTGAAATTTTACTGCAAGTGTCTGGTGTAAGAATTTTGTTATAGATGGGGAGGTTGTGAGAGTTTAATGCTGTTCAACTGGTAGAGCTTCCATTTCAAATAGATTTATTATGCGAAAAGAGAAAATTATTTGAAACCAGACTGATTCGCGTCCCATTTGTAGCCAAAAGTTTTGTTTTTCGAGTAAGTTACATAAGTGGGTTAATATACATAAGTAGCGTAACCTACTTACTTAGACGTAAGCAACGCTATGCTACATGACTCGAGTTACATCACTTACATTTCAGTAGGTAACAAGACTATTTTAAGTATGATCTACTCCTAAACCTAACCAAGTAGTTTTGGTGTGCAGTCCAAAAGCTTTATTTTAAAATGTCTAATCTGACATTGCATATTTAACATTACTGCAAACTTCACTGCAGAGCCCTTCACATGCAAAACTGATGCTAGAGGTTTGGTAAAGCATCATAGTTTGAAGCTTAAGACCACTGACTAAGCTGCTGTATTTGATGAGTTGGGAGTGAGAAGGTGTTGGTTATGTCGTTAGGTGAATGTTGTTATTTTGATGAGTAGTACAGTAAGCCTACAGTGTGGTTCAGTAAATTATTTTTTTTAGGAGTCTAGAAAAC
This sequence comes from Pagrus pagrus, assembly GCF_965226575.1. NCBI lineage: Eukaryota > Metazoa > Chordata > Actinopteri > Spariformes > Sparidae > Pagrus > Pagrus pagrus. Next base: position 4,179,873 of record NC_140185.1, on the reverse strand, counting down.
ATCACTCATGGAGTTGGCTTTTGCTTAAAAAGTTAAATGTATTATTATTGAAGGATTGCATTGATAACTACATTTACTACAGTGACTCTATGCAGATTAAATATTTATCATGTCTTTTGTTATGGTTTGTTAAAGATTCTGCTTTTGGTTAAATGGTAATTAATTAAAGATGTCCACCCTTGTACCTCAAATCTCTCTTGACCTTCTGAATATCAAACCAAGACCGTGATCTTTCCATAACCTTTAGCAAGTTCTTTGTGTACCTTAGCATAACTGTAAGAAGAATTATTACTTTTTTTTGTTTGTTTTTTGGGAGATACTAATTAAATACATTGTCAGTAAACATTCGGCAGAAATGTTCTCTATTTATCTAAAATGTCTGATTACTTGTTGACGATTGCTAAAGTACGCCAGTGACACCATTCTAGCCAGTTCATAAATGTTTCTACATGTGTTCTCTCTGAACAGCAGGGTTCTTGCAGTTGTTTTCTGCAGAAGATTCTCTGGTGAACCTGACTGGTGCATTTGACATTTTCAGTTTGCATGAACGGAATACTTTAATCTGTTATTTTATTCAAGGTAACGGTGTGTTTCAGTTGGTTGCCTGTCACTGTAACTTCAAAGAAGGAGAGAGTCAGAGAGTCAGGAAGTCGGCTAATGTGACTCAACATAACATGAAAAATACTTTAAAATATGACCTCTTCTGTCAACATTTCTTCCTGACTCACCTTGACAGATTTTCATCAGATGTGGGGTTCACAATAGAGACAACAACTTCCATGATCCCACACTACTTATTTCCTTTGTTTTGTTTTAATTGAGAGACCCCTAGCATCAGAAACTAAATACTCTGCCTTTAAGAAAGTAAGAAAAAGTTAGGAAAAGAGTGAGACCAAGATCCTCCATATTATAGAGACAAAGGACTACACACTAAATGCATGTCGCTAAAGATTTGTGGATCAGCACACACCGTTTACATCTAAAACAAGTGATCACCTTTTTTAATCCAACGACTTCAAGATGAATCTCCTGAACTGAAATCGAAGTTCCTCGCAGAATTTACATTTATCCCAAGCTCGATGTTCATCTCCAAGTATTCCAGTGTTGTGCCTCCTTTAGTCTGGTCACCTGGTTGCTGCTGCTGCTGCTGGATTTGTTATCTAGATCACAGCCATTTAGAGCCCATTCATTCATCATGTACGCCAGATTTGAAACAAGGAAAACACAGGCAACTGCAACACCCGCTATGCCCGCCAAACCCCTACACTGTTCTAGGTCAAGGTCATGGATTCATACTTGCACCCAACTGCTGAAAGACATTTTCATGGACGGACCAATAAAATTCAAAAAATGTTACCACAAACATTAGACACAATAGCTAATAAATTAAAACCATAATAAAAATATATATATATAATATCCTAATATAATAATACATATATAAATGTTTTTTATATATATATTTTTACTCATTAATTTACTATCCTGTGTATCTCTTTTATTAATAGCAACAGATAATCCATCCAATTTGAATTATGTTTATTGACCTAATAGTTTTGTAATTTTGACACTCTTGGCTCTTCTAATATCAATACACAATGTAAATCATGCCTACAGTGGTTTAAATAACACAGAGGTCAAAATATAAACAAATATGAAATAATAATCTTTCTTAGTCAAAATCACACATACAGTAATAGTTTTACAATTTTCTGTCAATGGAGGCAAATCATGATCATAAATTTGAATTTGTTACATTGCAGAACTTCCACCATCTTCCAGTGCATCAACAATCTGCCTCCATCCTCCATCCCTCCCTCCTTCTCTCGCCCTCTCCTGCTAGTGGTAGTTTTTTAAGTTCAGACTCTGAGAGCATGTCTTCATTAGCTGCATTAACATTCACGGGCTGTAGTAAATTCTGACAGTGAAAAGGTCCCCGTAACCTTTAGTTGTGCAGAAATTTACTTCCCAAGAAAATTACAGCTGGCACTGTCTTAATTAATGCCCGCTTTCTTCTCTTGAAAACCCAGAGCCTGTCAGCTGGAGGAGGAAAGAGAAGAAATTAGAAAAACAGAGAGTGGAGCGAAGAGAAAAAGGGAAAAGTGGGGGAAAAAAAAAACCAGGGCAGAGAAGAGAATATGGAAGAAATTTGAGTCGACTAAATGGTTTTACTTACAGATATGGGGGTGGTGCAGTAAGATGAGACACTGCATAGGAATAAAAAGTGGCGACTTGCAGCAGCATTTCACTATATTGCTGTTTGTTGTGGTGTTTATGTGCAAGTGTGCAGTTGTTGTCACATGAACGCCGGCTATTCCCCCAGTAAGTAGATTCAGTAGATTCAAATCTACACTATCTTCCGCACAACTCCCATCTCCTCTCTCCCTCTCATTCTCTGCTTTTTGTCATCCAAAGTGGTATGAGACAGAGAGGCGAGGGGGGCTTTTGAAGAAACTAATACATATTTTATCCCAGGCTATCTCCTGGGTGCAGATGCTGCTTTGTTCCAGGCCCTCAGAGGAAGAGAATGGCTAAAGAACCAGAAATCCATCTTCACACTGGGGAAGCACGGCATTGCAATCCTGCACTTATTGGGCCACAAACAAATCAGAATAAATACCATCATCCGTCTGCATGGCAAATATAGCACTAAATACAATGTGTGTGTGGTGGGAGGAAGTTGTGTGATAGGCTTTTTTTTTTTTTTAGTTGGGGAAAAGGATCATGCTCAGTGATAGTTCCCAGCCCTAATTGTCCAAGCAAGCAACTCTCACGGCTTGATCATCTTTCTCTCACTCAGTCTGGGTGTCCCCCTCTCTACCTCTCCCCCACCTGCACTCTCTCCTCCTTCCATCTCTACAGACGCTAATTAGAGAAGTGAATTGCAGCTCTGTTGATAGACAAATGTCAGCATGAGTCTCCAGTCGCTTGGTAATTGCCTGAATCAAAGCCGCCGGGAGAGCAAAGATGGTGTGGAGACAAGACATTGTACACTCTGAGGGGTGTCCATCCGCCTGTCTTCTTGCATCTACAAGTCAAATTGTCCTAGAAATCACAGACTTTGCAACACTGGTAGAAAGGGGAGATTGTTGTCAGGCTCTATCTGTTGACAAACTACATCTTATTTGTGCATCTGAGTAGCATTACAAAAACAAAATGTGTATTGCTCAGGTAGACTCTGTTTAACCCAAATGGTCAGATGTGCCCTTGGAGTTGCCTGGCTGTCACAAACATGATTGCTAAATTTCACAGAAGGGCAAATAAAATATGAAAAAAAGGGTAGACTTAATTGAAAAGATAGATAATAGTGAATCAAAATTTAAAACTAAATAATGTTGCTAACAATGCCACCTGGTTACATAGTCTAGGTCAGTTTATAGTACATGCAGGTTATTTTGAAATTGAAGCAGCAGCAGCACTGGGTTTCCCTTAGCTTAAGGTAGACTGAGCAACATATTTTACTAACAACAGCACAAAATATAAAATAAAATAAAAATGATCACTATTACTCAGTTGGTTCATAGCAATAAAATAGGCCCGCAGCCCTTAAAATAGATAAAAATCCTATAACGAAAAATTAGATGCAGCAAGAGGGAAGGAAAGCTTAAGTCCAGCTAAAAAAGTGGGGAGGTTCAGTCACAGAGGGAAGCTTTAAAGTCTGAATAAAGGAGGGAGAAGTTAAGACTCAATATCTTTGGAGGTTATCCATAATACACTTTGGACTTTGACTTTATGTTTAGGCTATTTGATCCCAAAAATTAAACTCAGACTAATATATTTTCAACGAAATTTGAGAATAACAGTTTTTTTTTCCACCCTGGGATTTGTTTTTGCACCAAATCTCTTCTCCCTTTTTTTTTTAATATAAAGTATGACATCTGTTTGTGCGTTTCATCATATGGATCTGTTGTACAGCATTATGTCTGTGCCCTGACCAAATTTCATGAACGTAGGATACTTCTGAAGCTATTGAACCCCCCAAAATTGGTTCCCCTCTAAGATGTTTTTTAGGGTGCAATAATGTCTTATATCCAGTGGCAAAGAACTATGCAATTCTCAGTATTCAACAAAAATATTCTTTTGGTGTGAAATAGCACAAATATTTTTTTTTTGTTTTTTACCAAAATCTAAACTGTAAACCAGACCCTCTATCTGATTTGACATGGAATGACCCATTAGGGAAATAGAAAATAACAGCCAGTGAAGTACACCAGAAAAACACCACCAGACTCTTCTTCACCAATCAGAGTTATACTGTTCCAAGGAATGCTCACTCAGCCAGCATCAAGGCCCAAGAAAAAAAACAAAAACAGTAATCAAATCATTTGGCACAAGGTTTTTGTAGGTGTCACTGGGTCTACCTCATGATAAAAAAAATAAAAATAAAAGAAACTAGTCCTATTACTTGTAGGAGGTGTGAGGTAGCAATAGGATGTGAAGGGGCTTTAAGCTTTTCACTCTATTCCTTTGCAGGCTGCAAGAAAGTCCAATAGAACTGATGTAACTTTTAGGCCAATAGAACCACTGACGAATCCAGGACGAGGTCCTATCCACACCAGACTGGGCAAGCAGCTTCAAGAAGCTTCCTCCAGACCCCTTGGCTCCCAGAACTTGGGTACACCATTGCAAGAACAATGTAGCAATATAACAATTTAGATGGCTGAAGTATGTTTTCTGTGCGGCTGTAGTTCTTCAGATAGAGCAGAGAGTCCATTAATTGCCAGGGACCAGGGTGGTTTGATCCTCAGCTCTTCCTGTCCACATATCAAAGCGTCCTTTACCAAGAAACCTACACCCAAATTGTTCCAGATTGCACCATTGTTGCATGAGTGTATATGTACAGGTGAATGAGAGGCACACTGTAAAGCACTTTCATTGAAATGTAGCTTAACAATGTCAGGGTTTTCCCTACCATTATAAGGCTGCCCCCATGCCATCCAGAGGTGGACATGAGATGGACATTAAATTAGGCATTTGAACAAATAACCAATGCACATTTGTCTGATGAGGACAGTGTCCCCTTTCTGTTGCTCCTATTTTGTCCCTTTCAAAGTTCTTCTCTTTGATTTGAGAAAGAAAGTAATACATTACAAGGGGCTCCCACTTTCTTCAAAACAAATGATTAAAGTATGAAGAAAACTTTATCATAACACATGGGCTCATTTGACAAAGAGAGCAAGTCTTGCACTCTGCAAGCCGCCGGTCATTATTTTGTAACACATCATGAAATTTGGGGGCGTCTAACGTCAAGTAGTTAGGACTTTATTTTTAACAAATGGGCAGCAAGCTTCAGGCTACTTGTTTAGCAGTCCACATATGACACCTCTATTAGAGGAACACCCTGACCGCTCCGCAGTAAATTCTCATGTCTCCTAATTATAAAGGTTTGACTCTGGCCTTAGTTAGTCTCCTCTCTAAATAACGTCTTGAGCCATGCTATCAAATATCTTCATCTCATTTACAAAAAAATCTCCTTCTCTGCAAGTCACATCTTTTTCAGTTCGCCTTCACCCTTCCTCCTCTTGTGTGATTTGGTGACTTTATGCAACTTGCATGCATTACCATCACTCCAGCAGCACAGTAAGGTACACCAATTTTATCAGCTAATCAAAACAATTAGGAGTACGAAGGGATTTGAAGGTTCTGTGTCAAGCAGGGAGTCAGGTTATTAAAATATGTGCCTAATGAGTGCCAGTTTAACTAACAGCCAATGTGTTGTTTCTGTGTGTTGGTGCATCCGTGTGTGTGTGTGAACAACTTTGACTTGTTCCACTGTTACAATAGAAAGATAACACAAAGTTTCCAATTTTTTTTTGCCTGTGTCGATGCTTATCAGCTAAGTTGAAAAGCTCTTTACTGCTCAACGAAGCTATGTCATCCCGGACTGTGTGTGTGTGTGTGTGTGTGTGTGTGTGTGTGTGTGTGTGTGTGTGTGTCTCTGTAAAGCTTATTCCACACTGATAATTCTTTACCGTGAAAGAAACTTAGATTATGCCTTGCCCCTAAAATATCTAGACCTGTTCTCTCCACAGACACATGCACACACACTCTCTCTCTCTTTCTTTCTCTCTCTCTCTCTCTTGCTCTCTCTTTCTCTCTCTCTCTCACACACACACAGACACACACACACAGTCTCATCCGGCTCCCCGTGTTACCTGTGATGATAAACGGCTCCAGATTTTAAGATTCCCATTTCTAATTTTCTGAGTAGAGAGGCAGGACTGTGGCGATTGATCAAATTGGGCAGCGAGTTAAGTTCGACCCCCACCATCCTCCCTCCTCTACCTTCCTTTCTCTCTCCTTTTCCTTTCTTTTTTCTGCCCAAAGACCCTCTTAAAATATTAAACTAGATTTATGAATGGTCACCGCAGCCCCATCTATTAATATCTCCAAAATTGACAAGTAAAAATGCATTTCCATTGGTTGGGAGAGAAGAATTAAAATTTTGGTTTGTCCAAGGAGCCAGGTTTGATGGATGCAAATTACAGCCTTCACTTGAATTACTCACCTGTTTGACATTGCTCCCTGACTGTAAAACACGGACTGACTGACAGGAATATTCTGTGACAAAACAGATATTTAAGATAAATAAAATACTGAACACATTCACTTAAAACAAAAGGATTTGTTTCTACTAATTCTTACCAAAACTACTTTTATCCCCTTTGAGCAGCTGTAAGGTTTGAAAAATCATTTCATTTACCTCCTTTTAGCTCCATCATAAACACTGTATTCTGCAAGCATTTCCCTGCTCTTCTCTGAAACTCTTCACATATATTTTGTATATGTTCTACTACATCAGATATTGTGTCATTGTAATCTGTATATACTGTGCTTTTGTTGATTTGTTCTGTACATACAACATTGATTGCATGCTGTTAATGGAGGAGGGATTCTTCCTCCGTGGTTCTTCCTAAGATTTCTTCTATTTATTCATTTTAAAAAGGTTCTATGTATGTATGTATGTATATATATGTATATGTATGTATGTATATATATATGTATTATCTGTGTATATTAAAAAAAAATATATATTTAGTAGAATTAAAAATAAAGATGTGCGGATCTAAAAAAGTTTGTCTTTGCAGCATGTTTGTACTATACTAAAGGTAACAATTTTGATATGACATTGTAACTGTTCTTAAAAGTGTATCAGTAAAAATACACTGTGTTTTTTTCACTGAGACAATGAGTACAAGGGAAGAAGAAAGAAAATAAATAAGAAAGTAAAAACTCTGCATTAACTTGGACTAAAGACAGAGTATTGTTAATTACTCAGTACCTATTTCATAATTGCAGTACAGTAATATCATTACTGGGTAACAAGGCAGAACAATTTATAAAATGGGACACTTTTTCAAAAGCATCAGGAAGGTGAATACACTAATAAGATAAAGCATTGAAAATGTATGAGTATACCGGCTGTAAAATAGAGATGTACATTTTCACAACTTTTTAAATGTAATTTACAGTGCGATGCCGGGTTGAGAGATTTTCTTGTTTTTTGTTTGACTTAGTGAAAGGGACAATTATAGTTTGGTTCCATTTTAGTGTATTACTATTGTAAAAAGGACTTATGGGCTAAGTATGCTGATACACTCTAGTTATAAAGTACTGTATGACCAAATTATAATTTTTACAAAAGTAATTAAAATGTCAAGTATTTCACAAGGAGTCCATTGAACAATACACTGTGATTTGCGAGCTGTCCTAGTTCTAAAAGATAGCAAAAAAGGATCTATAAACAAAAACCTAAAAAGGCATTTACTGTTTTGCGATGACAACAACCCAGTGAGAATTTTACATTTTTCCTCCTCCTGCATCCGTGGCAAAGCATATTGATTTGTACCTGCTCGTGTTGCTTGGATTATACATTCATACGCAAGTCCTCAGCACGCATTCATTTGTTGAACATGCGTCTCACTCACAGGAAGCTGTGAGGACAGCAAAACGCTTCGGTTTCCCAGAGGGGTTGGGGGGTGGGGGGACTACAGAGAGAAGAAGGGAGGGAACCGGGAGGTGGGTACGTGGCGCTATTGAGACTGAAGCGACTTTGTCTCAGGAGGGGAGCTCCTTCGATCTGATTATTTGGGAAGGACAAAGTGCTTTTGTTGATGAAGAGTCGCTTTGATATCTGGGAGTTGGGAGATCGATGAGACGCACCGAGCTCTGGCTCATTGATCCTGGCCCCAGCATTGACAATCCATGGCCTGGTTAGCTATGCGAGAGAATGAGGCGAAATGAGCTACTTGTGAGAGTGTTTCTCTCCCTTTGCTGTGTGTTGTAGATGTGGCGCAGTTATTGGGATCATTTGTATTGACAAGCTCAGCTCTGAAATGATTAATAATCACCTGTTCCAAAGTTTGAGCACTGTGTGTTTGCCAGCATGCATCTGTGTGTTACAGGTACAGTAGAAAGTTTTATGCTAATATGCATGTTTCATTTCTTTTCAATTTCCTCTCTCATTCCTTTTAAAAGTATGAGCAAAACTTTAAAAAGGAAAGAAAAAAAACAAAAGATGAAGAGGAGTAACACTGCATATTTTGTAGCAGTTTTCAATGCATAAAAGAGAGTAAGAAAGAAAGAGAAAGAGACTCAAATCACTCAAATGAGGGCCTCTCATTATTGGGCCCGGGCGTTGTTTGTCCAGGCAGCCTTTTCCTGGCACCTTGTTAGAGATGTCCACGGCTGGTAATTGGATCCGTCTTGCCGTTAGAGTGGAGCCTCGGCTGACAGACGCTCAGACCGGAGAGACGCTTAAATGACAAATGTTCCCTCTCCTTCTAAAACCTGAGTGTAAAGCTGTGACGTCTCGTTATCGTCTCTCAGACGAGGTTTGAGGGCTCTGGCAATCAAGCAGGCTGCTTAAATCTATGAGCCTACAGCGTCGGGGAGGTGGGGAGGGGTGACTGACGCCTTGAGGAAAGCTTTAAGTAAGAAAGGAATTGTTTTGTTTTTTTGTTTTGTTTTGTTATTTTTTGTTTTTTGTGTGTGTTTGTGGGTGTTTGGTAAAAGTAGCAAGATATTTACTTTTCTTTTTAATCAAGGGGCATCTTCACCTGGGCATACAGAGAGCAAAGTCAAGGCTGAACATTTTCTGCCATATACTGGTAAACCCTAACAATGCTGCACTGATGAAGATTAAAAGGCCATTAAAAGCACATATAGGCAGTTTTAACAGAATAATAAACATCAACAATTTTGCTAAGCAACAATATATATATTGTTGTGTAGAAACAAAATAGTTTTCAGGGTAGGTGTTGCTTTTTGTTTTGGATTAAACATATCATTTATTGCTTTGTAGAGGGTGCTTATGAAGTGCTTATGATGCCTTGTGTTTGAATTTGTGTGTTCTAGTGTTATCCAGTAAGATTCAATGCATATTTATGTATAGACTTTATAAATATATTTTATCTGTAGGTTATTTGCCGACTATGTGAACAAAATATAAGTTGGTCCTAATGTTGTTAACAAATCGATGTGCATGTTTATATATTTTTAAGTTAAGCTAATATTAATTTTTGTTCATCCTTTCAAAAGACTTGTGTTTTGCTTGAACAGATGTTTAGCCAGACTCAAATGTGCAGGAGAATGATGGCATCAAAATAAAAACATTTATTGATTTGGTATCTGTACTATCAATACTTCCGAATCATCCGCTCCTTCTCTATGAATGGCAATGTCAATTCTTACATATGAAAAAAACAGACATGCTCTCATTTCATGGTTCAGGAAATCTTCTATTCATTTGTGAAATGCAACAAGCTGCTTTTGTTTTTGTTTTACTGAATGCAAATGAACATCCAGAACGAAAGGGCTTTCCAATTAAGTGTGTTTGACATTCGTCAAACATGAGCTGGTACAAGACTCGACTCCCAGGTTCAAACTGTACAACCATTTCCATATGGTTCATGAATGAATCCCAGAATGTTTTAATCAAATAAACAGCTTGGATACATTTAAGTGATAGGCTGTGTTTTTTTGTGTAAACCATTTTAAGCTTTTAGTGGCTCATGAGGGATGTTTTAAGATATTTCACAGTGAGAATGAAGAGTTAGACACATAAATAATCGATAATGCCGTGCATTGAAGTGCAAAGTAAACACCCAATTTAACTGGTGAAGAGAAAGTGGCGATTGTACAATATATTTTTGTGCCACAGACAACAGGTAGCCCAGCTAACGATGAATGTAAAGTGATTTCATTAATATATTTTAATTAATTATTACAAAATTAAGGTTTAGCACTCACTAATTGTCCAAACATAGCATTGTGTAGAGGAAGGCCATTGTTTTTAAACAGGTTTTGTACCTAAAGTTCAAGTAAATAAACCTTAACCAGAAAACAAGCCAGCCACAACAAGTAGAATGGAGGTAGAATTCCATCAATGCTTTTTTGTTAATTCTGGCGGCCCCTGTGAACAAAAGTAGTATAAGCACCACCGGCCTGTCACTTAAAGAAGAAGTGAAGACCAATGAATAACTGTAATATGACAAAGGTGGAACATGGTAAACTTTGTTGCAGTGCCGTACCACCAGACTACAGAGCAGCTTCCTTCTTCAGGCTGTGAGACAACTCGATTCTTCCTCAGCGCTCCGCAATAAAAGAGGTGGAGGGCGTTATTCCAAGCCAACATAGGTGCCAAGCGGGTGACCTCACCTGGAGATTTCCAGCCATTTTTGTGGCGACCAAAGTCTGCTATTTTTCACGGGAACGAGGACCATCTCCAGCCATTCTTTGTCACGACAAAACCACGTGATTCTTATAGGAGACCTGGGGACATTTCCGACCATTTTTATCAGGTAGGCTATTTTACCATGATGTTTTCCTCACTCTAACCAGGTGTTTTTTATTTTTGTACCTAAACATAAGCAGTCCACAAGCACAGCATTGTGACGAGAGAGAAATAGTCAAATTGAATATAAACAAAGACAGACTTGCAGCATCAAGAAATACTGAGTTTTAACTTATCTGTGGTTTTGCAAAAATGTACATAGCCAACATTTATTCTGGCAATTGGGTTACTTATTTGCCTTTGTAAATAATACAGAGATATTAATTCGAGACAGCTTTGTATCCAAACTCCTTGCAGTTTGTTTAAGGTTAGGGAAACAGTTTCCATTAAGTGTTTATAAAGGAAAACATGTTGAAAACATGTCATGCAACAATTCAGTTTGTCCTTATTCAAAGTAACAGGTGTAAGGTACTCACCACTACAAAAGTTAATTTCCTTGCAGATGTGCATCCACTCCAAAAAGCATACACTGCACGGTGTTCACAAATGGGAACTGTATAAATGAATGTTCTGATCACTGTAACTCCTTTGGGAAGAATGAAGAAGGTGAAGGAGCTTGTTCAGTAGAGGGGTTAGCGAGGGAAGATAGCTTTCGGTTGATGAAAAGAAGAAGGGTACAGAGCCTCCCTATGTATCAGAGGCTCCAGATGACATATTGGCAGCATGAAAAATGGGAAGTAAATGCAGGAAAACACAAGATAGATGGAAAGCAGTTGTGTGTAATATTTACTTATAAATCCTCAGCAGCAACATACAGAGAAAAACCCGCTGCAATAATTCTTACATGTCTTTTTAAGTATGGAACCAATTAGATGTTTCAGAGCCCAAACATCAGTGTCCTATCCAGATATGAGTATCTTGACTTTCATTGTAGATAAGTTGTGTGCAGTCATAAATGAAAACAAGGTTGTATACATTCCCACTCCAAATGATCCAGCCTGAGTGAGGAAGCAAAGGAGGTAAAACAGAATCATTCCAAATGTTCTTACATGATGTTCGTGTGAAGGTTTGAGAGACAGGTCTGGCCGAGAAACAGGTGTCCAACTGGTCCTCTTCCTGTTGTTCGTCTGTTGTTATTGTCTCCCCCAACCAGCCATGGTTCAGATTAGCATAACTGACAGACTTGTTTACATACACTGTAATTAAAGCGCATGATGTAATCCATGAGTCATGGCTCCATCTGCATCATGTCATCAGATGAGAGACTAAGATGATGAAGAGGGAAGAAAGATGGAGATGGTGAGAAAAAGAAAGATAAGGACATCCTCATCAGAAAGTGACCTCAACTGAATTTAACTCACGCATAAATAAACCTTACAACCAACTCAACGTTTGTCTTGCACCTGATATTCTTCCACATTTTGAAGCTACTTTTATCCCCCAGAAACTAAACATAAGGACAAAAGGTATAGTGATTAGTTTGATTGACTTATTAATGACTGAAATGAAATGAAAGAACATAAAAAAGGAAAGAACATGGTAATATTTCAGTTGGTAGATTGGTAGATAGTTGGAGTGCACTTATTCATTTAGCACAGGCTGACTCGATTCTTCTGTTGAGCACCACAAATTGAATTCCATTCACCTCAATTGGCAGAAACCTGTGTTGAGTAAGAGTTGACTTAAAAAAACATGTTTTCATGACTTGATGAACTAACCCTTTAATTGTAATATTTAATGGCTGTGACAGTGTTGTCTGCTTATGTTTTCATTTTGTGTGAGTGATCATGGCAAAATGTGGTCATGGCCATGTATCAACTGTATATGACTGTCTGTCTTTTGTCAACATTAAAGTGTCACAACTGTGCAAGATGCAGTGGTGAAACTTTTCAGGCGTGTTGTTGAGAGCGAAAAATTAACTTTATACCTCTGGCCGACATTTGTTTTAATGCAGTTATGAAACTTCACAAGTGTGAACTCATGTAATAATGCAATAATCACTACTGAGTAGTGAGAAGTCGGAACATCGTGTGATCCAGTTCCCAATTGCAAGATGGTCTGTTAATGAGATTTATGCCACAGACGGTTGAAGGGAATGGTTGACATTTTTAAATGATTCAAATATTTTTGCACATAAAATGCATAGTTTTTAACATATTGTGCAATTTCAGTGTTGATATATATCACCCATGCTGTACATAAAGTACATGCTGTATACACGCATTTAATGTACAAAATCCATCTACCCTGTGTTTTTGGAGCAATGTCTGGCATCTGACTGATGGTATTTATATACACCTACTTTCTTTGCACATGCTACTGTACAGTACTGTCCTGTACCACTCACCATTCTTTATTCTTTACCAGTAACTTATTTGTTCAGTTCTTGTTGTCCTTGATCCTTGCTCTCTCTATTTTTCTGTGTACGTACACTGACAGCAATGTAAAACCAGAGTCAAATTCCTTGAATGTGGACACATAATTAGCCAATAAAGGTGATAATTCTGATTCTGATATTCCTCCCCTTCTTAGAGGCCTTTCTGGACTGCAACATACACTATGCACATGTGCAGCATTAAAACATTCACCGTCATATTGTTTTACTAAGGGTGGGATACACAGGCATGACAAAGAGGGAGGCAGGAAGCAAACTGAGAAACATGCATTGCACATACAACTGGCTTCATTTACACACACACACACACACACACACACACACACACACACACACACACACACACACACACACACACACTTCTTCCTTCCATGTGAGGGTAAAGTGAAAATGGGCCTCACAGGCCATGAGGACACTTGTACACAGCTGTCATATTGAATGTTTACTGTTACTAGATAACCTTTTACATGCTTACATTTCTATGTCAAGTGAACAGTGAGCTAGTGGGTCTATATGAGTTCATACAAGACATTCTGAATACACTTTTATTACTAAAACAATGAACATGCATACGCACCTATCCCTTTTCAACATGCTCCTTTTTTCTGTTCTCCTCCTCCACTCATTCATCCATCGGACTCTCCCTCCTGTGGACTAAAGGTAATTCTTGCGTTTTGCTCCTTGTTGTTGCTATTATCTGCTTTATTGAGCACAGTGTCCAGTGTGCACAATTCACAGCCATTTCCATAAAGCAGAGGAAAAGGGGGAGGCATTAGAGGAGCAGCAAATGACTCATGACTTGGAAGGGAAGCGGGGACGGGAGGAGGGTGTTGGGCCTTGGGGTACCCAGAGCCCACTTTACCATCATCCTACCTGCTTCTCTTCTCCCACAGCATCTATGCCACCCCGTATCATAGCTGCATGTCGATTCTCTCTCCTCTACTCCCTTCTTCTTCTGCTTCACCTCCTCTTTGGGATGCTCCGTCCCCCATTCCCTCCTCCCTCTCTTTCTCTCCCTCCACCTCATCCTCCTCTCTACCTCTGCATTACAAACTCCAACATTAAATTGTGATAGATGAAGAGCGGAGGGCATTCATACAAATCAATGACTTTAGTGTATGTGTCATTAGCCTGCACTACGCAGCCAGCGGTCAGCGTCATAAATCACGCCATGATCGGCTGTCTGCCGTCCCGCGCCGCAGCTGCGCAAACTGCATGCATTAGCCCACACCGGTGTACCGACCCAAGCTGCTTACTTTAAAACAAGTAATAAGGCAAGGGGGAAGGTGAGGACCTCTGTGGAGCTTCCAGTTCATGCAGGAAGACGGAGTCATGGAGTCTTTAGTGACTCAGTGAACTATCACTGATGACTCAGCTGCACTGCATTATGTGCAGCACAGCAGCAATTTAATGATATAGTGACACTACAGGGCATTTATGACTGAAAGCATTTTGTTACTTTTAAGTGTGATTGGGGTGAGACGGTGGATGCAATGTCTGTTTTTACCATATGAAGATACTCTGGAGAGGTAGAAACTTAAATGTAACTGTTTTCCCTTATTCAATGAGCAGTCTAAACGGTAAGGTAAGGTAAGAAATTATTTGGGAAAATCTTTGGTATCCACACATTAAAGTATTGGTCAGACTGAGCAGACGATGTCGCGATTCTACCTATGAGAACGGCTAAGGTGACAGAGGGAAATATTTGAGATATACTGCTCATGACAAAAAAGGTCACAAAATCTCAAAAAATTGTACATTGAAAGTATTCTTGCATATTTTGAAATGTACATGAAAAGTCACCCAGTTACAGAAATACTGGGGAAATGATGACATGGTGACCAGCCACATCACAATACTGGATATTTCAACAAATAAAATCAATCAAAATCCAGTAAATAACAAGCCTTGACGAGGGGTGCAAGTCAGCATGTAACCTCAGGACCTCAGGTTACCAATAATCTGAAGAAATAAAAAAATATATAATTATAATAATCAAAATTATGCGGCATGATTTTGACTGTAATATAATAAGCTTCAACAGCTGCCTCATGCTGACTTCTCTGCAGGAGGCTTCTCCTGTAGTGTAGCTATATAAAAGTTTGAGTTCACGGCAAGAGGATAGTGGCTAAAGGTATCATTAATCAAGGCTAGTGCTCAATTAATCAAAAGAGGAGAGTCTTAGTCCTGCGACCCTGCTATCCAAACCAGAACCTAGGTGTCAATACTAGCCTCAGGGAAGCAGCCAGCCAGAACCGCTGCACCAGTCCCAGTCAATAGAGAAGCCTGAAGATCAAGCTGTCCTCCCACACTGTTGTCCAGGGGTAGCAGTCACTGTCGTCGTCCACAGGAGGATACCTCGCCCAGTTGGAGACACGCACAATACCAGAGGGAAATAACAGAGGGGGGTGCTGCTGTAGGTTAATAACAAAAGGAACATCATTCAAAGCGCAGCTATAAGAAACAAACTTTTTACTCCTTTTTTCCCTTGATTAAGCACTGGCTGCAGGAGGTTGTCAAAAGTTAAAAACAGAAGCATAATGAGGTAATTATCTTATACTGCAGGAATGATACAAGTTGTGCTTGAAACAATTTATGTGTAATGATGTTTAATATATAGTGCTTGGAGACAATATAAATTAATCATATAAGCAAAGGCCACATTAGAACAGATCTGTACCGAAATAAATACAAAAACATAATTGCATAATTGCAAAGCATAACAGTGCATGTGGATATATCAAATGGGGAAACAATGCAATAGCAATAATATATATACCATATTAAAGAGAGAGAGAGTCATCTGGCCTGTATTTATTCAGAAAAGTTTGTTTTTTACACTTCATACAGCTGCCTTTCTGTGTCTTTTAACAGTTTATCGGGAAAAAATAAAGTTTGTTTATTCAAGCCCAATTTTATAAATAAAATACCCAGGCTCTGCAGAATAACTAGCCAAGTGCATCTCATGGGAGACACTCTGCATTTCATCTGAAGAAATTAAAAATAATCATCTATTTATGAACAAAGAAATTACTTGTTCTTCCTCTCTGAGTTTGTTTTACAATTCTCTGTCTTGTAAGAAAGTCAAGGAATCAATTATTTTTTTTCTCATCCTCTTTTCTTTGTGAAATTAAGTGGAAGTCACTCATTTATTTGATATCTAGACATAATTTGATCTCTAAAGACTTGGGGAAGGCTGCTGATGAGAATGTTTTGTTTTAGCTCTCAACATCAAGGCATTTCCAACAAAAGCCCGGCTCCATTAAGACCTCATTAATATCTGCCTTCATTTCGAAGCAATTGGTGACCATGGCCGCGTGACGACTAACCTTGTTAGGGACTTGAACGGTTGATTTAAGGGCCAGCGTTCATGGCTGTTTTAAGGGACTTAGGTGTTGTTTTTTTCCCATTCAATACAGCATAAATGCATGAAAAATCCTATTAACCTGGTCGCAATTGTGATAACTCTGAAAAAATAATCTGCAGGATTTTTGTAACGTATTATTACCTTATTTATCTATTTTAAACAAAATGTCACACATAGATTTTTGTGATGTGATTTACGTGACTACATCACCCTAACCCTCCATACATCCCCTTGAACCAATCCAGTAATTAAAATAAATATCTAATCTAAAATAATCTTTAGATAATAATTATTTTTTATAATAGCTAAATAATAATAATAATATAAAAGCTTTTTATGTAAAAACTGAATCATGTGATCAAATACTGCTTTAATATCATCCACTTCTTCAGTGACTATCAGATGGCTGTCGTCATTTGTCGGTCGGTATGTTATCCAGCGGTATCAGAAAGCATACATTTGAATCTACACCACTATCGCTTTCTCTCTCTACCTCCCTCCCTCTCCTCACTCCTGAGGTGATATATAGCCATTGACACCATTAGACAAAGGTATTATTAGCAGATTAGGCTGAGCGAGGGAGCAGGGATAGGGACACAGACCGGGGGCCATGTTTCTAAAGATGCCAGGCCCGTCTCTGGAATAACCCAGCAGCCCCCTTAACCACCGGCCCAATTACAGCTGCATCACACTCCACACACACAGCGGGTCACAGAGGACGGTGAATAAATATTCCCACATTATCTCTACTGGTGGAAGGGAGCAGAGAACAAGCAGGCCCACAGGGGACATGGCTGCCCCCATTGGCCCTCAGACTGGGAGGGTCTGGGAAACACAGAAGGAGCATAATGTGGGTTATCAATGAGAAAGAGAGTTTCAAAAGTAGAATTACTACCTTTCTGGTTCACAATGACAGCAGTCTCAAACCAAACTCAAAGGGGCATGTGGGCCTGGTAGTGCCTGTGCCACCAAATGTGGCAAATGAGTGAATTAATGAAAGTTACGGATATATCTTTATTTAATCATATAGTGTTAACTCAATGCACACTAGCAGTGCATACCCTCTCAGTTGGTCTCTTCTGGTTAAACTCACAAAAGATATCCACATTACATGAGATCAGTTGCAGTCCTGCCATATGCATTAATTAATTGATTAATTATGTTAGGGTTCTGTAAGGTATGTTAGCGAGCTGGTCCTAGCTGGTCAAGGACAATTCTGCCAGCTTGATACCTTCTCATGTAAGACAGCAAGCAAAACTTGAGATACTCCACCATCTTTGTTGTTGTTCAAACTTCATTACAACCTTGTGCCACCATAGACTCATAGACAACAACATATGGAACTGTGTTTACTGCCGTTACAAAGCTGTTCGTATCTACATGGTGTGATGTGTCAACTGCAGGATTACACAAGCATTGTTTCTGACACTATGTGACTGATGTTAACTGTTCATCACAGTGATGGCCTGTTGAAAGAAACGGTCACTGTGTCTGGTCCTTTTGGTGTACAGTGCTCTGTAGCAGCTATCAGCAGGGAGAAGTTGAAAAACATTGCATCCAGGTGTGATGGGTCTACAGTGATGGTTCCTGCCCATTCCTTGAATCTGGACATGTATAGGTCTTTAAGGGAGGGCAGGTTGGCAGCAGGGATTTTTTTCTGCAGTCCAAACTGTTTTTTATGGTCTGTTCCTGTGCTGTTTCGTGGCTGATCCAAACTAGACGGATGGCTATGCAGAGAACACACTGGATGAATGCAGGCTAGAACTGGATCAACAGCGCCTGGTGCAGGTTGAACTGCTGGATCTGGCACAGGAAGTACATTCTCTGTTAGGCCTTTTTGAGGATGAGGTTTATATTGGACACCCACTTTAGTCGCCCTGGCGTGTAGATTCACAAAATCTGAATGCTTTCACCGCAGACACAGTGCCTTTGAAATGTTGTGTCGTCAAACTTAAGCAGTTCAACAGACAGGTCTCCTGAGGTGCAGTTGATAGTGTGGAGAGTGAAAAGCAGTGGGGAGAGCACACATCCATGGAGAGCACCAAAGGTGATTGCTCTGGTACTAGACTTCAGGAGGGTGAGGAAGATTGAGGGGGGTAGCACAGTTTGGAGTTATGGTTGAAGTATGTGACGCCTGATGCCTTGCCCACATTGCCTGCTTTAGCAGCGTGTGAGGACTGCGTTGCTGATGGTGATGTCCTTCCACTGTTAAGGGGGAATGTTTCCTTTAGTCAGCAATGTCTTACTGATGCAGGCTCACTGTCTGTATACATGTTTTCAAAATGTACTGTGTAGCTTCTTTATGCTACTCTGATCCCCTTTGTCAGCGGATCTGTCCTGTATGTACAGGACTCTGTCTCAACTACCATAGTCTTTCTCCTTGGCCTGACGAATCTGAGTTTTCATAAAAGAAAGTTATTTTGAATCCTAGTGGTACCTAGGAGTATCTAGTACCTAGAAGTTGTAGCAATCTAGTAAAATTCATATGAATATGAAGCACTTACTACATGTTGAATATGCATATAAATACAGGAAGTATAAAAAGGATGAGAGTAATCAGTACAATAGTTTAAAGGCCATTGCATTCATTGTCACATGGGATAATAGAAGTTTATTGTTCAAAGTCTAAGAGGTGAGAGTGAAAAACAGAACTGTGGGTTAACACAATCATACTGTGCTAAGTAAATTCTATTCTTCCTACAAAACATAATTTGACTAATATGTGATTCTTGGAAAACGCACTAGTCTCTAGTAGTTTTGTTTTTAATTATTTCTAAAGTGACATTTTGTACATACAAGGCTTTCAGCTGACAGCAAGAGTGTGAAAGTCTCTATTTCTTTCATTCTTTCTTTCTCTCGCTCTCTTCCTCTCCTTGTTTTGCTTTTATCCTTTTAGTCTTGAAGGAGCCTAATGAGCGTGTGCAGAGGGCTTCTCTCTCCCTGCCCTTAAATCAGTAATTGGTTTCAGCGCAGAGACTGTCAGGAAATTAACACATCACACGGTGACAGCTGTTCATTTTTTCAGCAGCATTCTTCATCATGTGAATGGCCACTGATTTGCCAGAGAACATCACAAATGAGTGGTTGCTAATCAAGGGGCCACTCTCAAGGGCAGCGTACTGCCCTCTGCCTCCATTCTCTCTCAAGTAAGAAAATAAGTAAGTAAAGAAATGACTGTGGTGTGCTGTGTTTGCGCTGCTGTGTGTATATACACAGTATGTGTCTGCATTAGCACACAGGTGGGTGTACCTTCAGGAGACAGGCTGTTCTTTGGGCATTGTTACAGTGTTTGTAAAGCTTTGCATTAAAGATTCCATATAGAACACCTCCGTTCTCTGTATTGCTGCAGAAGAGATGTATACAGCTTGAACTTGCCAAATCTCATAAGTCTCATTAGGTTTCAAATTTGTAGGAGTTACACAGCTTTTCTGGTGATTTTTAATGGGAAGTCAGGCCATCTCAAGCCATGTCTGTGGCGACAAAAGTGGGGTGTTATTAACGAGACCTTGCAACATCTCCAGCCGTGTGTGGTGACTAAAACAGGTATTTTAAGCCAAAACTTGATCTTTTCCTAACCCAGTGGATTTTGTGACTAAAAGTAGTCAGACCATAAGCCACATGTCACAAGTTAAAATTGAAAAATCTACCTTAAGAAATGTAAAGTTGCAACATAAAGAAATTTATTGAATGTAAGTTTCAACGCATCAGTGGTTTTGCAGAAATGAACGTTGCCAACATGAATTCCGGTGATTGTGTTGGTGTGTCAGATCGTAAACTCTGACCATGAAAGAATCAAAAGATCCTGCACAATGTTGAAAAGTTGCACTTTATTTGCTGGTCCTCAGCCAAAATAATTCCAAGCATAATAACCTGCTATCATTCCCATCATGACAACCTGATTTACTTGTAAAATGTGTTTCTGTGTGGTTCAGTCTCAATAACAACTGCACATGTATTTGCGGATTATATTGACATTACTATACATGTATTCAACCTCATTCATTCTCGTGCCGTCCTGTTGACAGAGAAGCTCCTCATTGATTGGGTTTATTTGCATGATGACTTAGCCACTGATAAGACAGGCATTGTATCATTGTGATAGCATCAGTGGAACACTTGAGTTAATACCAAGGTTACATGAAGAGCTCTCTTTGTAAGGTGACTTTACATTTAGATGTGTTCAGTTGTACACTGTTAGCATGATTGGGAAATAATCTACCTATATTGATTTGAGGAGATAAAGCTAAGTAAAGAGATAAAACTGAATCAGACTTGATTAATTGATAAATATATGATTCGTGTATGCTCAATTTTGTGTGGGGATTGTTTTTTAATTAAATTCTAAATGCAATGCTTCCACTGCTCCACATTTTGCTTAATTTAAATGAATGTGATGGTTTTCTTTATTTTCCTGAATATCAACCTTAGTAGAAGGGGTATGACCTGTATCCATGTGCATACACTTTCAAACAGCTTTGAAAGAAATTGTTCTACTATTCTGCATATTTATTGTCTAATTGATGTATAAGAGGTGGAATTAGTGAAGTTGATTTTGAATCTCTTTCCCAGATTGTCAACTACCAACACTTTGGGTTCATGTGCAACCCAAAGTGTTGATTTTCGACATTTTGAAACAAAATGCACTTGGGAAGAATTGGGAATTGGGCAGCACTTCAGATGGTATTCTCTGGTGATTTCATTCCAATCAAAGTTGCTTAACTCAAGACGTTCTTCGCACTTCAGAATTTTTGGGCCTATCTGTGAGTTTCTCGGGGAGGTCACCTTGGAAATGATTATGAGTGATACTTCCGGTGCTTGTTGGCCCTAGTGTAAGTAAAAAATTACCATAACAAGTCAATTTCAAGGCTTTAAAAGTGTTAGCTTAGTGGGCTAAGTGATAATAATTGATAATGATAGTGTTAGTAGTATACACACAATAAAGTTGTTCATGTTGATCTTTATGCATGATTGACAGACCAGACCAATCACTCTAAAAAAGAGAACTATCATCCTCTTACCATGGAAATGCTGGTTCCAGTTAAGTGATGCGATGCACCAGAAGTCACTCCCATAAATCATGCAAGGTATCATGGGTCTAGGAATAGGGTGGCAAAGCATGCGCGTTACAGTCCTTGGGTCTACAGAGCATGCTCATAAGAATCCTTGTCATGCTGACTCATTAAAAAAGCTTGGGCATCTCTAATGTTCACTAATTGGGACATTGTATCTTATTAGTTTCATCCAAACACAAAAAGACGTGATGAAATGTAAGTGTAAATATGTGGTTTTAGGTGGAGTTACATACTGTAACTGGTGTTCTCCTTTTGAGTCTAGGAATTAAATGTAAGTCCACCTCCTTCTCAAACATTACTCTCTTTTTCACATTGCTACTTCACACTCAGCTTATTCTGTTCCTAAATCATGTGTGCACATGTATATAACCACACACAAATTACACCATTAATTGTGTGGAACAAACATCAGAACTGATAAAATGTGTGGTTTAGCATAGATTATCTTATGTCTTCTTTTATTGTTTAAATTCTGATGAAAACTGTGTGTGCATATGTGGACATGTGTGAGGTAGCGTGCACTTGTGCGTGCATGAGCACACGTCTCGAACAGAATGAGAGAAAGTGAGAGCGACTCCTGGACATCTTATAAATCCTTCAAAAACTACAGCCGGATAATAGCCCAATTAACCTTTTCATTCTTCCCCAATCGTCAGCGAAATCCCTGCCCTCATTCTCGTTCTTCTTTTTTTTGTGTAATAAAATGAACTTTTCTTTCCCTCCTCTCATCTTCCACCTCCCCATGAGAACAGAGCAAAACGAAGGGCGCTTGACCCTTCACACAATAAGGATTCCTACAAACGTAGAAAAAATAACCAGGTTTTTATTCCTCTGATGTGATTTTCTACCCTAACATCTCCTCTTTTTGTCTGCACTGACCTTATTTATGAGGATGACTTAGTGAAGGACCAGTACCTGGATTAGAGTACGGATCATGGAGGGGTACAGTACAAGGTTAGACGGGTCAGGGAGAAAAGATCTAAATGTGAGGACACTTAGGGGAGGATAGAGAAGGTTGTTGGAGGGGGTTCAACACCCTCTGCTGCAGCCTGGACCTTGTACAACACCACCTGGATTTGTCCAAAGCTTTTAGTGTTTTTAACTCAATGTGCCTGTTTAATTTATCTTGCTGTATGGCCTTACAGTAAGTGTCCTTAATACTTTATCAACTCTGATTTAAACACTATATACCTGTTTTATGTAAATATATGCACATTATTGCATTTGTGAACAACAGTGTAATATAAACCTGTGTTATAATGTATTATCTCATGTTTTCTTAAATATATCTAAAGCCTTAAATGTTTGGTTCACCCAATTACCAAAAATAAAAACACTTTGCAATGCTGTACACATCACAAACAAAGCGATTCCCTCCAGTCGAACACAAAATAGACACAAATACTAAAGTCATGTTATCCTTAAAGTCAAAACTGTGTTTCTCCTCTTGTTCCTACAGTTGAATATTTTGAGCACCACTGTGTAGAATGATGTTCATGCAGAATTTGACTCTAGAAGGTTGTTGTCACATCCAGTGTGGGACGATTCATTGAAAATCTGATGTTAAGAGGCTGGTATGAATTGTGACGTCACAAATAGTTTGGAGGCCAATCCTGATCCAATATTCAGCACACTCACATGTGATGAACTTGAAGCCTCCAGTTCACATACACTGAGAAGGGACAGTGAAGTTGGAGACATTTTGTGACCAGCAGTTAAACTAGTGAAATGAAAAATATTTGTACATTCATATTTTTGGAATTTTAATAAGGGAGGAAGAGCAGGTGCCAGGTGGATTTTTTATGGGGTAATCATAGTTTCTGGTTTGTAAAAACACACACAAGATTTTTTTAAATTTATGCTTTAATATAAACTGTATACTCAGAAGGAACCAGAAATCATAGGCAACCATTTTGCCAAACAGGGCCTGTGCTGACTGATAAAAGAATCTACCACATACAGGACTACTGGCAAAAACATCTCAACCAGTAAAGTGAGTAGAGTTACCAACAGTGTCAGGTATTTCTGGTTTCATCTCACTTGTACTTAGTCACAAAACTTCTGTTTGAGCAACATATTTTGGCGCTCTTTCCACTAATGAAAATACACAAAATAGAGGGTCCTTTTGCATTTTGGTTTGCGGTGCTGGGCTAATCTAGTAACAGACTCCGAATTTACAGTCTTTGTATTTTTCAGCATTTGTATTAATCAAAAAAGGACTTCAGTACATTCCAAAAATGCAGGATTCTACACTTAGGGCCGGATCTACTAAAGGTTTGCGTGTATTAAAACGTGTGCAAACTGCTTGCACACGCAAAAAAATGTACAAACTGATTTACTAACAGTGCGCAAAAAGGGTTGCGTCTGTCAAAGATGCAAAATAGCGCGTCTGCATTCACTTAGTACGTTTGCAGCAATGAATATGCAACATGGGGCGTTTACACGCAATTGTGCGTGTTGTGGGTGGACAAAATGTAAATATATTAATTTAGCACACGCAAAGTGATTTATCAAACCTGAAAGCAATTTTGCTCATAGAAACTGCGTCTATATTTAACACGTCTCAAAGGGAGGTGCATACAGTTTGTATGCGTAATTGCGCACACATGGCTGCGGTTATTGTTGCAAGAAGGAGACGCCGAAACAATGTAGGGAGACGCCGAGAACGCATTTTTCACCCTCGTGTGAACATTTTTGGGATGAATGAGGAAACTATCATTAGAACATATCGCCTATCCAGCCTTGACATTTTGGAGCTGTTGGAGGAACTCAGAGCGGATTTGGAGCCAGCTACGAGAAGGAGTCACGTAGTACCTGCAATAACAAAACTCCTTGCAAGTTTACTATTATTATTATATTTATATTATTATACGCCAATTTTTCTTTTGTTCTTCTTCTGATGTCTTGGTATCTCCTTTTCACTTCATCCACTGTTCGCCTGTTTTTTCCAACAGCATTAACTTTTTCCCCGAAGTTTCTGTGATAAAAATGGTAGACTCCATGTCCAAGCTGAGACAGCCCTGAAGACATCACGATGACATCATCAGGGTGATTGTGTCCAGCTCCTGCAGACAAACAAAGGAGATCACAACTGTTTGAACAGGCTGTGTTGTATTATTACTGTAGACATGTTAACTCTATAGATGCCCCTTTTCAAAATCAAATCAAACCCTACTGGTATGTTGTGGTTTAGTTAGTTTGGTTTTTTCTAATTTCAAGCGGTCATTAACAACAGGGTATGCACACAATATGAAACTAGTCTAACAGTGACCCAGATAAAGTGAAACCATAGAAATACACACATAAACAAATATAATAAAACTAAATTTAATTACAGAAGTTTGTTTAGACACACTCATGGCAGTTTGTACACACATACAGACAAACACAAGTTTAGACAAGCACACACACACGCGCGCGCGCGCGCGCACGCACACACACACACACACACACACACACACACACACACACACACAGACTTATAAATGTGTTGAAAAGTGAAGTACATCAGTGAAAAACATTGCAAGGTCAGTTTCTCTGTGTCTCTGAGTTCTTCTTTGTCACCTTGCTCGTTGTCACATCCAGCTCCTGTTCTCTCACCTCGCTTCTCTTAAGCCGTGCCACAACCAAAATAAATACCTAATTAATGCACTTCTACACTAAAAAAATCAACGCATAATTAAAACTTTTCACTGGAGAAAATTACCGGGTATATATATATTTTTTTTCTTTTGATATCTGGACTTCACACCCGCCTGGAAAAAGTGTGAGATTTTTTTCTTCTCAAAATTACTTTAATGTTGTTATTTCTGGTCATCGGGAGATCATATCAGTGCGTTTTGCTTCCTTTGGTTTGTGGCTGAGAGATGTATTGCTGGACGAAGCAGACATAGAGCACGTACTGTATGTTCGGACAGGTGAACAGATGTCAATTCACATTCTTCACTTGTCTCTGGATGCAAGGACACACAATAAATAGAAAAAGGAAACACAGGCATTGGGAGAGTATGTCAGGCTTTTCACATCATTCCCTCAGGACCTTACAGTGTGTGTTTGTGTGTGTGTGCTTCAAATGAAAACTGTCAGGTGATACAAAGAAGTCTATTTGGGCCCTCTTTATATGTGTGTGTGTGTTCTTCCGCTAGTATGAAAATGTGTTTGCATGTGTGAGTGACACCCCAAGGGTAGAAAATACAGTTATAGTGAAAACAAGGAGGAAACTAGGAAGAGACAAAGAAGCAAAGTGTGATATTTCTTGATTTTGACAAGCGCCCTGCCAAGGTGAAATTGCGTCTGATGCTCGTCTGTGGCACGACTCTGCCTCTCCCCACGTCGCCCTGTACATGAAGTTAGTGTTGTTTTCAATCTCATCTCTTTTCAAATGTGGCGCAGGGGCCGCGCAGAGAGGTGGCTGCCGTGCCTGGCGTGTTGGGTGAAATTGGACTGCCTCTCCCCATTATTGTAAACATCATCCCACCAGACAGGCACGCGGGTCGCAGGGACGCAGGATGAGGGGGCCTTGTCTGGGAGAGATCTGCTAAAACACATCCATTAAGGCCCAAACTATTTTTGATTTACATGTTCAGACTCTTTAAAACTGTCACATCCACTACCCCCCTCACCCCACAGCCTGCTCCTTTGCTCGCCGTCTCCACATACACATGCACATAACTGTTTGTGTGTGATGCAGAAAGACAAAAAGTGATGTTTTTTCCTCTTTCTTTTCTCCTCCAGCTCTCTTGTTCCCAAGCGAGGAAAAAATCCCTCTCTCAGTATCAAGGGCAAAACAGCACGAGCCAACCTCAGTAGTCTGGTAAATAATAGGCAGCCAATCGCATGTGTTGGTGCCTACCTCATTACAGTGTATGCAGAACTTAATGACCTTAACGTCGCCTGCAATCATCTGTCACAGTAGCAATTAATTTCATACAGGGTCCACGATGGTGGCAGACCATTGAAAGTTTCTCAAGTCTGTAATTTATATCAGGGATGGGGGAAAAATGCATATATGACAAATACCATATAATGCTAAGTAGACAACAACAAAAAAACATTCATTAAGAGTCGAGGACAGCAAGATTTTTTTTAAAAAAAGAGTGAGGTAGAAAGCAAAGCCAAGGTTGAATCATAATTAGGAGGATAATGTGGCTTAAAAGCTAGAATATATTAACCTCAACTCTATCTGGCAAAACATTATGAGAACAATAAAGACTTGAAGATATGAACAATAAGTGTGACTATCGTTCTGTAACACATCTGTGAAAATAATTATAAAGGGAAAGGTTCTGTAGCTTTGGGAAGCTAAAGCAGCAACATACACTTCACTCTAGAGTCAAATACAAATATCCTGTTTTCAGTTATTTGTAACTTTATCTCATTTAACAATAAACATTTGTGTCCAATTATGTTGCTTTAAATGCGAACTATGCATCCAAAGTGGTTGAATACTTTCTTCATAAAAATCCCCTAACTTGAGGATCCAGGCCTGCTAAAAGCTCTCAGTACATCTTTACTTCCGCATGGATTTTTTGAATCATTGCATTTTCATGAAAGTCCCATTTAATGTGAATTTAGTGATGTTATGGCTTCTCCTACAAATATCTCAGCAAGATGCTTCTGTCGCCACTGGGCAGGCTCATAAAGAATGGAGCAGCAACAGCCTTTGTATGGACGAGGCGTGCTGTAAGACTGTATGATCCGAATGATAACACTGTACGGCTTCTCTCAGCAGATAAAATATATTTTAAGAACTATTAAACAATTATATTATGTGCTCTGTTCTTTCTGAGGATTTGGATTAAAAATCCTACTCATAATGTATTCATGTTCTTTAAGAATAATGATTAATTAGAAATGATCTCAAAATTAGATCAAATGAAAACAAAAATTACACAATATTTTAGATGTTGTAAATGAAGCAAACATTCTTCATTCTCTAGTTTACAGCATAAAAGGAAGAAAAAGGCAAAGAAAATAGATATTCCATAAGTGCTCTTTAAGTACATATGATGTGGAATATTACCACAATCCAAAGATCTATGATTAGGTTCTTTTTTTGCTAAATAAGAGTATATTACACCATTTATCAAGCAGAGAGGAAATGGTGACGTGTCTTCTGCCTTCCATTCATCATGATTACAGTGACATCAGTCCTGGTTTGTGTCTGTGGTCATGATGCTGTTGCCATGTCTGGGTATGCTGGAGTCTAAAGGTAAAAAAGGCAGGGACATCCTATCCGGCACATTTGACTGGCACGTCATAAGTTAGTGCGTGGAATTTATAAGATGACCCAGATAAAAACTGTGTGTATGTGTATTTAAAATCAAGTCATTATTACACACCATGAAATACAAGACACAGTTTTTCTCAGTTAAAACTACACAGAGTGCTGGTGGAGGTGGAGTAGGCAGGAAAAATGAAATGGTGGAAAAAATCCTATCACCTAATAAATGCAACACAGGGACTTTTTCTGTGAACCAACACTGTTCAAATACCTTCCTCTGCATAGTTCTCTGTTTTAAAGGAAACTTCTGTACTTTTTTGCCTTTTACCTTCTTTTCTTCCTACATATACATACATAGTAGGGATGAATATGGACAAATGTCCATAAATTCATTCAGAAATAGTATTAAAAAGGAAATCATTTTCATTTCATCATTTTCAACTTTGTGTGGCATGTTTTGTTCAGTGCAGGATAAAGCTCACTGATGTCCACAGGTGTTATTTTTACCCTGGGATCAATTTTTAAGCCAGATACCGTGCGCAACTTGACATGAGACGAGAAACTGCTTAGCTGAAGTAAGAAAACGTCTCAAAAGGAGCCTATCCTCATCGGGAAAATTACCTTATAGCTCAAAATGAAAGCAGCTCATACGGCCATTATTAACATTTGTTGTTAGGTGGCGACCTTGTAGGCGAGCAGTTGTAGTAATTGTTACAAGTCGAAGGAAGTGAGTAGAAGTAGTATGAAGAGTGAAAAGTCTGTTTCATGAGTGACAACCACAGGACTTTCATTCAGGAGACCTCTGTTCATGTCCAGTGTGAAACCAGAAGTCAACAGTGAGTTTTTTTTAAACTTACCAACATAGTGAAGTAACGTCACAGACGTAACGTAACCAGGGGGACTTCTGTAACATAGGTACATTTGTTAAAGAAGTTACAGAAGTAACCTGTTAGGCTAGTGATTTTAACCCAAACCATGATCTTTTCCTCAACATAACCAGTAGTTTTCTTGCCTAACAGCAGCTGTAAAGTAATGGATCGGTAGGTGTGTTGCTGGTATGCTCCAACGGTCTTGTTGTTTTGGGAGATGCTGACAATTGACCTCGTCATTTAGATATGAGGATGTGTTGCAAAATAGCTAAGAGAGCTTTTTAAATTTCTTTGAATTTTCCTTCTTCAACACCTCAAATCAACTTTATTTTACATGCAGATCCTTCAAAGAATGCAATATGTTCCAATGAGCTTTTAATGACCCTCTGATCCTTTTTTTAATTTGATATCAGACACCCCACAGCCAACTTGACAGTTTCCAAAGAAAAATATGCAATATGACCCAATGCAAATCTCTATTGTCCAACTGTAAAATCTCCTTGTCCATGTTCACTGTTCACGATTAATTTCCTGCTAAACAGTAAAATTCAAACAGTTTTCATTTTGATTTAAGGAAATTAAAGGTGTATTATGTAAGAATTTTTGTTTAAAACATTCAAAACTTAAAATTATCGACAGAATGTGAAGAAACAACCATCTTTCTAGCCGTATTGTGTTGCAGAGATATCTTCTGAAGTTAGCATGCCAACTAGCTAGCCCACAGAGACTTTCTCAAGATAGTAAACAAAACCATCACTTGTCCAGTGCTCTGCACTCCCATTCTGAGCAGAGTCAGCTTATAGGAGTACTAGCTGCAGGGCTAACGCAGCTAACTAGCTAACAGCAGCTGCATTAGAGGCAGTTAGTGGTTACTCTGGTGATATGTTGCCCCCTATTTGTTTAGAGTATTAATTTGACATGTGGCAAATTTTTGCATATTGCACCTTTAAAGCTATGGCCTACGATTTGAAAGATTTGTTATTATTATTAACATCATTTAGATGGTGGTTATGACCCAATAGTACCACCTACACAATGTGGAGAGTAAAAGGAACCAAATAAATCCATTCTCTCTAGTGTCTGTAAAACTGAAAAGAAATTGACCAATAGGAACCATCCGGCCCGGATGGCTCCTATTGGATCAATTTTCCGATCCAATCCTCGCTCACTCTCCTGCTCCTGCTCACGTCTGGTCCCGACCCACTTCCGCATTTGAAACTACAAGCGGACGAGAGGTTTGTTTTGCCCTGAGCAGTTCAGCTGCCTCTGCTCGCCCCACCGACAAAGAGTCAAAGAAAGAAAGTCTGTCACTGAAAAGACACAAAGCGGAGATGTGAAACAAAGAGGGCTCAAACCCGAATAAACATCGGGTCATCATTTGAACGGTGGCGAAAGGTCCGTGAAGATATGGACCCGGTGCTGATACAGCGGCGTTTCTGTTGAGCAGGTAACCTTCGTCTTTATTGTGGATGTTGTGACACAGATAACTTTCATGCTGATGCTGCTGATGACTGTGAAAGCTGCCGTTAGTTTGTTTCTGTGTTATTAGACGGTGTCTGTCTCTGCAGTGTTGTCAACACTTGTTTACTTGTTCGACGGAGACGTTAGCCTCTATGCTAGCATTGTAAGCTAACAACAAGCTAACATTGCTGACATGTTTACACCAAATCAGCCTATTTATTTGCTCGTGGCAGCTAAATGAAGCAGCAAGTAAGATGAATGAATGGATGAATGAAACCCCAACGCGAAGTGGAGGGGTTTCAGATTCATTTCTGGATTTTT
Source organism: Pagrus pagrus (assembly GCF_965226575.1). Taxonomy (NCBI): domain Eukaryota; kingdom Metazoa; phylum Chordata; class Actinopteri; order Spariformes; family Sparidae; genus Pagrus; species Pagrus pagrus. The sequence goes on along the minus strand of NC_140185.1, from coordinate 4,149,430 downwards.
ATTTTATTTGTCCGGATTTATTTCTCCATAACAACCTCTCGCCCGGTCACTACTCAACTGTTTTGCTAACCCTCCTCCCGGTCTAGTCCGTTTGTTTTCAACGAAGCCTTTGCTAAATCAATATGATGGATTATCATAAACGCGTTACGATGTGATTGTGTCTCTTATCTGTCATAAACAAGAGATTACTCTTTATGGGCACGTTCGTGTCGCGGTCTGGTGCTATTCAGACAACAGCTGGGACACACACAGCTGCTCCAAGGCTCACACAGGTTTATTTTTCAGCCACAATGTGGAAGCGATGGTTGTGATGAAAGCTGACGGCAGCATCTGTTAGTCTCTTGGCCCTCAATAACTTTTAGAAGTGGCTAACTTAGCTGTTGCAACTTATTACCTAGCTGTAATGTAACGTAGCTGTAACATGCTAATGACGTTACGCTAGCTTGGCTGTGGAGCTTAGCTGTGGACATGACAAGATTTACGTGAGTTTCTACGTGCATTGTAATAACTTTATCTGTGAATCCGACATCGTTACTCCGCATTCAAAGCTGGGCTGTATTTGGTTTCTGCCGGCTTGTTGCTCTTGGTGCTTGTTGGGGGAGGGGGTGTGTCGCGGGGCTCCGAGGGGAGAGCGATACGAGCTCGGAGGGGAGGGGTTAAGGAGCACAGAGGAGAGGGGGGTGTGTGTGTGTGTGTGTGTGTGTGTGTGTGTGTGTGTGTGGGGGGGGTGCTTTTTTCAAACCTTTCTCAGATCGTAGACCAGAGCTTTAAATTTGGTTGTAAAAACATATTGAGCATTATAATTTGATTAGTTAGGTATTTAGTTGAAATTGTATTATTTGGCAGTGAATGTGTACATATGTTTATGAGGATTATATGGATAAGGGTTAGGTAAAAACAGCAATTTCTAACAACTTCAGCAGCTCTGTGTTATACCATTAATATTCATATAACATGTAATATAACAGTAAGCAGACAGGTAATAACTGGAGCAGCGTGTCAGCAGAGGTTAAGCTGGACTTTATAATGTGTGAAGTAGTGTAGTGACATCAGCCCACTGGAGTCCTGAGCATTACTATGACATACTTTATACAGGGTGACATACTCAAGCTGGATCTGCACACACATTCTGTTCATGGAAGGAAGAAACCATTCTTTTTCTTCAGTACAGAGAAAAAGAAATCTGTAAAGTATCTGCATTTATCCACACAGCTGCAGGAACATGCACGCAAACACACAGCCTTCATGCTGTGCGCTGCTGATTCCCTCCATCTCTGATCTTCATGATCTTGATCTTGTCATCCACTGGCTGCAGTTCAGCCTCCACTCACACTAACAACCACATGCACACACAGGTCTGCAGCTAGTTAGAGGTATCTGCCTGCATAACGTCAGGTGTTAATCTGACCGATCCCCTCGCTGCCAACACGTTTCACAACCACGCATTTGTTGAGAACGGAAAAAGTATACTCTCCCTGTTTTTCTTCATTCTCTCCATCTCTGCCCTTTTTAACACATCAGGCTTTGTTCACAGAGAGATTGTTGTGCAGTGACAGATTCAGAACACAAAAATACAAATCAGGCCTCTGAAATCGCCTGACTAGAACTTGCCAGTATCAATCAATTTGCCCGCCGCTCGTCCCCTATGGACTATGACAAAAACATCAGTCTTATGGGTGCTGCTTGCGATGATGCGGCCACAGTGTCTTCAATCTGCAATGCAAAATTAACCTCGGTTTAATGTAGATGCCGAGGAGGAAAGAGAGGAAGCGGAGAGGAAATGTGAGTGTGTGTGTGTGTGTGTGTGCGTGTGTGTGTGTGTGTGTGTGTGTGTGTGTGTGTGTGTGTGTGTAGAAATTTGATGAAACACCGGCGACAATAGCAGAGTTCAAACCCCGTGTGTCGTTCCATTACTTGTTTCTGCCGCCCTTGAAGGAGACCTGAGCTCACACACATTATACCAGCGTGTTATGAATGACAGCTGGAGAATCAAATTGCACAGACGCAAAGAGAAACTTATTTGCGAGAGTGTGCATTTCCACTTAACCAATGTGTGCGCCTGCATGGATGCAAAGGAGAACGATGTTTAGCCATCAGCCCGGACCACAATGACTTCCTCTTTGATGAAAAGGGTGGCCGAGGGTTCGCCGTTGTGTGGAGAAGGGAGGATTTGAAATTGTCTCCCAGTGATTGTGATTGCCAAGCGCAGGGCCAGGCCATTATATCACTGAATCTTTGTTAAGCAGCCCCTGAGAGTGGCTGACAGCATAATTAATCTTACCATATGAACAAAGGGACCCACTCAATAGTACTGAGGACGCTTATTAAAAAAATACTAAACACATGCTCAACCCCCCACCCCCCTCTCTCTCTGTTTCACCCTGGCTTCCTTTAAAAAAAAAAAGAAAAAGAAAGGAGAGACGCTGAGATGGTGGTAGTAGGAAAAGGTGGCGTCATTATCTTTGTGTTTATTTTTTTCTTAAAGGGGCTGCGATATGAGGTGGAGGGTGGGTGTCGTCTGATTGGAGGAGGGGGCAGCACCTGGCAGGATGATGGATCATTCCATGCGACAGTGAACGATATTAAACAATAATAGTGTTTATGTGATACCGCCAACCAAATAGTTTTAATTAGAAATTTTAGATTAGCGCAATCTTTCCCCACACGTGAATATTCAACAGCGAGGGGATGAGGAGATTGTGTGGTCGTGCAGGACCACACACTCGCACACGCACACACATACACGCAGCAATGTTCTTATCATTTGCTGGTCTGGCTTGAAGATGAAAAAATGCGAAAACATATAATTTTGAATGTCGAGGAGAATCTGATATTAGACTATATTTGTAGATATTTTGATACAGATAATCATGCTTGATAGTATAATAATTATTCATAACTCTACTTTTCAATTACTAAGCTTCTTTAACTGTAGGCCTTGATAGAATTATTGAAATCATTATCCCAATATCAATCATAACATTTTCTAAACTTAATAAGATGCAAATTTTATTCAAAATGATTTAAAACAAAAACACACAAACGTGATTTTGAAAGCACTGAGTGTTCCACTGCTATTTTCATATGAATAAAACTTTTCCTAAAAGTTTTCCTTGCTCAGAATCAATCAATATTTTTGGGCAACAGAAATGTGCGGAACATAATAACATACAATTTGTTTTAATTTGTTTGTTTTCCTTTGGCCTAAATTTTAAAACATAAAATCCTCATGACTCCTGCAAATAAAATACTGCAACGTGAATCTGTAAATCAGTACCATGTGCTTTTGTGGTGAAAAATAACACCAAGTTGTCCAGATTGACTTATTTATTTGTTCTTTTCATTGTTCTTAAATATGTTTGGTCTGATACTAGAAATTTTAAAGGGATCATCCAAAAGTGTTGCAAGCCCCAAGGAGGCAGAAATTTGTGACCATACAAAGTATTTTTCTTCCTCCGATCATGGTCGAATATATGGAAGTAAAAATGCGCCATTGCTTGAAACATATTTGAATTGATGTTTTGATAAACTAATAATGAATATGGAAATTTTACAGGATCTGCTCATCAGGTGACCTAGTTTGAGGTCTCACCAAGGTTGAGAAACTCTGATAGCTGAGCAGCTAAATGGAATTCAGCCGTAATTAATCTAATATTTGCACCTGTGCTTTTCCCACTGTCAAAATGTCTGCTGTGGTGCTTCTCTAGGTCAACCCGCTCATCAAGGGAGACATTTTCAGTTATTCCTAAACAAGAAAAACTAATCCAGAAGAATTTAAGAAAAAAACTAACCCTCCAACTAATTAATCAAGTAAAATACCAGACATAGTAATATTTTTCCTGAGCTAAACTGAGAGATTATGAACCAGGTCAGGGCCACAGTGATGGACAATACACATTAACTTCATGGAATCAAAGTTTCAAAGTCAAAACTTTGTTTTAACCAAACATGTCACGACTAAGTTTAGGTCTTTTAACCCTTTCTCTCAAATTCTTTTTTTCTTCTCCTTCTTCCTTCTCTCTCTTTTTTTCCAGTAAAATTTCAAATTTGTTAACATGTCAAGAGGAATAAAACTCTCAGGCCAATTAATGGCTGAGATTACTGCAGCAGTGTGAACTACTGGGAACATATATTATATATAGAAATATGAAGTATTCCTGCACATAACATGTGTCCGAAAAGACCAGTTTTATATTTGATTTGGTAATTTGGTTGCACAATTTAGAAAAACATTTTTGGTTTCATAGTGTCATACTGGTAATGCTGTATTTTTCAGCAATATATTAAAATTTACATTCATTTACAAATTGACAACAGTGAAATTAACGGCAGTCCTTCAAAACAAATCCCCTTTATCCACCCCCTGTTCCTCCCTCTCTCTGGGGCTAAACTGGGCTCGGCCTGGCTAAAAGAGGGGTGGAGCAGTCTAATTCATCAGAAACAGGTCACACACACACACACACACACACACACATACACACACACACACACACACACACACATACAGACATGCCTGGCTACTAGATCATTTCTGCAACCACAAAATCCCTTTAATATATTCCCAGTGCTACTTTTGAATATTAATAAAATATCAATTATTAATTTTGCCTTTGGCATGGCAAGATATACAAGTTTTAATTAGTGTACTGTACTCTTTCACAATTAAAAAATAATTGATGTCCATACATGCAGGCATTTTGCTGTGATGGTCTTTCTTGTTGTTGTCAACAGAGGAGGCGGCAAGATGGTGCGGGCACTCTCGCTGCTTCCTTTTCTCCTTCTTGTCCGCAGTTCAGATGCACTTCGAGCCCGCGGCTATCAAGTCCTATTTTGATAAACTGCAACATCAAAACAAGATAATGAGACAGATTCAGGGCTTTAAAAAATGGGGGGTGGTGGTGGGGGGGGGGTGGTACTGTAGATAGAGCAAAGGACGCTGTTGAGACGGAAGAGATTCTGTTTATGCTCGACGTTGTGATGATGCTGATATTTAGATGTACAATCAAACTGGGCTGACCTCACCACTTGCCACCAAGATGATGATCAGGGTGGCTTGTTTGGCTTTTAAATAATGATAAAAAAAAAATGTAAAACATGCAACATTTGCTATCACATTTATTTACTGACCAAGAGAAACGTTTCATATTTTAATATTTGTACACATGCAAAGGCTACGTGCCTTTATTTGACCTTTCAGCAGTTTAGTTAGTCTTTCTGCCTCTTCCTCCCTATCTATTTTGCCTTTGAGTGTGCATTTTTCCTGTGTGTGTAAAATGGAGAGTGTGTGTACGTATCCTCTGCATGGTGAAGTGGCAGATGGAAGTATGAGAAGCAGGAAATCTGCTCCTGTCCTTGTCAGTTCTGCTCCACAGAGCTCTGATAACTGAATAATAATCCTCCTAGTCTGTCTGCTGCTCTCTGCGCTCTCCCTTCCTTCCTCCAACATCTTCTGATTGTCTCTTTAAGGTTTGTTCTGTCCGGGGGTTTAATTTGTGCCAGATCCTGCCTGATCCGTCAGATGGAACAATATGCTGCTTATGTAGCAGGTGCACTCAGTATAGTGTTGTTTATGGTAACTGTCATGCTTGTGTTGTCCAGCGTGTTCCAGGCACTGTAGATCTGGTGTGTTTCAAGTTTTTTTTTCTACCTTGAAGCACCAGTTTCATCACTAACCAATGCTCTCTAACCAATGTCCCAAATTTTGTTCTGCATATGCACTTCTTCAGCTGCTGCATTTCTGTCCTGTTCTTCCAAACAACAGCGTGCCCAGTGAAATCAGGGGGTAAGCCTTAGATGGGGAAATTTGGCCAATCACTAGCTCTGTAATCGGTAAATGAATCAGTATAATACAATCTTAAATTTTTATTAAGCCAACTAATATTAATGCTAACATGTATACTATGGCTCAATCCTTTCTTACCCCTGCCCCTCATTTTTCTGAGTGCCTCCTTGCCCCCTGAACAGAGTGACAAGGGGCAGTGGTTGAAATCTCCCCCTATATAATAAGACAACCCTTCAAGACCCTCAGTTGTCATCAATGACATATACATAAACAGATGTGACTGGACATTTCCAATATGCCTTCATATTGTCTTCATATATGTCTTCAGCTGTGTTGATTACTCTGTGACAATCCTGGTATTATCACCATGTCATTGCTGTTTATCTGATGGAAATAGAAACGCATGGACACAATTCATACGCAAGTTCACTTTATCAATCAATCATTACGTGGTAACTAGTGGGGCTTTATGCGCTAACAATAGCAACCCGCGCTCCTACCCAGCCAGTCTGCACTAGTATTAGAGGAGTGGCACCAACTGCAGCAACTTCACTGCTGGACTAAACTTCAGGGATCATATGCCATCAGAGGAGCAGGACAGAGAAGAGGGCCATGTAGCCCGAACACTTCAGCCCACCCCTCTATCACAACAAGAATCCTGTCACCCTGCTCATAAGCGTGAACATGCAAAATGGAGGTGTAGGGCTAAGTAGCAGGGGCTAGGGCTGGGCCTATAAATTGACAGTTACTGCTGCAATAGACACACTGCACTTACTTACACTCAGACATTGTTGATTTAACAGTGATGCCTTTGCTGCATTCAGTCAGTCCTATTCATCTTGTAAAGCTAAAGAATGATCATGTGACCCTGTTGTTTTATCAGAGTGTGTGTTTGGGTGGTCATCATGAACTGCTTAGTATATCACATGAAGTGGACAAATAAAAATGCCACTGCAAGATGTAGATAATGGAATCCAGCCTCGGACTCCACTGAGAGTTCCTGTTAGTAGCTTTGATGTATTGTTAATGACTACATACTGTAGACCATCATAACCATTACAGTACATACAATATGACTAGATATCTATATATCATACGTATCTTTACCTAACCTACCTTTTTTCTACATTTTACATTAAGTGTTGAAGTGATTGCAAAGACTTTAAACTCAAGCACTTGAACACACCTTCTATGTGTGTCTGTGACTACTGTAATCATTAATGGCAGTAAATGTGCATCGTTTTTAATAGCGGATAAAGGATCACATACGTTTTTTTTATTATTATTTAATTCGTCATTTGGGGTTTGAAATGTGCCACATGTTGACCTAACCCTTGGGTCCACAGGCCCTGGGAAACTCATTAACTTGCAAGTGGCTTTCCTTGTCTTGTCTTTTTACTGAAGAAGCTGCTAAACTCATATTATATCAAGTGTAGCATTAGTTCTGGCAGGCCACGACGTCAAGCTCTAAATCAGCATCAACAGCGTATCTGTCAACACGGAGCAGATCAGCTGATGGCTCAGCTGACTCCCCGTGCCCGCTTCCTATTGGGAAATTGCATTCAGAGCGCACTATTTAAACTGCTCTAGCCCGACCTCACTTGCTGCTTCCTCTGCTGGCTTTTTGCAAACAAGCTCCCGTATGAAGGAAAGATCGCCGTTCGTGCTCGTACTGACCCTGCTGCTCCTGATGTCGATGCTGCTCCTCCGTCCATGATGAGGACCCGTGGCAAAGTGACAGTATCTTGGAGCCTCAGCAAAACTCTGAAACAGAGGAAGCCATCTACGATGATGAGAGGGCTCCTTCTCTCCGTCGAAGCTCTCGCCTGGCAGGCAAAGGTAACGCCACAGATGTCCCATCGATCCATGACTGGCCGATTCCAAAGCTGCTGGAGTTTCTGTTTGCCAACGATGCTACCGCTCCGGTCGGAGCGTCACACCAGCAACTGTTCGCTGTATTTCTAAATTGCGCTGGCTTTCAACCTCCACCCCTCGATCAGCTTCCTGTCACCGCTCCTCGGAAAGCCACAGCAAAAGGCAAACACAGCTCCCGGAACTCAGCAGTCGCTCCGACTCCAGCCGCTGCCCCGCCAGCCAAAAGAGCTAGAGCCCCGACTTCGGCAGTCGCCTCTGCAGCTCCGGCAAAACGGCATCATGGCAGCGCTGTCTTCCATTCAGACGTCCCTTTCCAGAATGAAATCCAGGATCCAGACATCAGAGGCCGCAACCGCTTCATCTTCCAGCTCTTCTCTCCAGGCCGCCGTGTTTACATCCCGGGAACCTGTTCACCTGTTAGACGATTTCCTCCTCGACGCGGGCCAATGACGTCATTCCGACTCCCCTCGACGGCGTCTCAATCCCGCGCAGAACTCTGGGAAGTGCAGTCCCAATCTCCACCGGTGTCCCATTCTACCCTCCTGCTGCTGCCATCTCCTGCAATCTGAGAAGCCAGATCCTCGCAGGTAATGATGTCAATCTAGTCAAAATCCTGCTGTGCTCAGATGTCAGTGATAAGCGTGTGGTAGATTGTGGTGATCCTAGACTTGCAAAGACTCACTAGCAGAATTCATTGTTGCTTATGGCGTATACAGAGATGTAATCTGCGAAGTCTATCCATCCCGTCGAGCCGAACTGGACACTTATCTTTCCATCATTGCCGATCTTGCCATGTCATACGGTGGAACTCTGTTTTATGAATACCACAAATCATTCTCTGCCAGGGCTGCTATGTTCATTCAGGCTGGTCCGTGGTTGACCTGGCTCTAATCAGCAGGCACTGCACTGGCCGCCAAGCTCTGTCTTGCTCCATTTGTAGTTCCTTCTCGCACTCTCCCAATATGTGTCCCAAAGCTGTGGCCATAGTCCATTCGCCGACAGGCCCAAAAACCAATGAGAATAAGGGGGAATCTTTTTGGACTCCAATGTGCCATAATTTCAATGAAAATGTATGCAAATGTGTCAACTGTAAATATATTCATGCTTGCAGCTATTGCGGGGACGGGTATCCAAAGTCAGTGTGCCCCAGACGAACCCGCCTTCTGAGGAAGGAAAAGAGAAAATAAAACCTTCAACCCCAGTCAACGTGGCTGAGCTGGGGAAGGCTTTGGGAAGCATTCAAACTGCTGCTTCATCAAATATTTGTTAACTGGACTGGTTAAAGGGTTCATAGCTGGCCTGATGTGGTTGCCTAAAGTGTCTCATACATGTAATAATCTGCAGTCTGCTTGAAAGAGCCTGAAATAATAGTCAGGAAGGTTTCACGATCGGACCTGTGGATAAATCACCTTTTCCTGTATCGCGCATCAACCCTATAGGTGTTGCTACCCGGAAATATTCCGGCAAAAGCATCTCATCATCGATTTATCCGCTCCTCATCAGGGTGGAGTCCAAAGTGTTAACAGCCTCATTCTGCTACAGCCTTTTTCTCTGTATTACGCTCAATCGACGATGCATTAAGCTCATCAAACAAGTAGGTAGAGGTGCGTGGGTATCAAAGGCCGACATCACAGACGTGTTTAAAGTTGTGCCTTTACACCCTTCTCAATGGCATCTGTTCGGTGTTAAATGGAGAGAGAAAATGTATTTTGCAGTTAGGCTCACCTTCGGGTGTCGCAGCAGTCCAAATCTTTGACATGTTTTCAGAAGCTCTTTGCTGGATCTCGTTAAATAATTGTAGCTGCCATTCGTGCTTCACCTGTTAGACGATTTCTGCTCGTAGATCACCCTCATGCCAAGCAGATCATGCTATCACCACACTTAAAGATGGCCTACTTTTAAAGTTCTAGGAGTCCCCTTATCCGAGGAAAACTTCAGGTCCCTTCCAAGCATTGAATTTCTGGGTATTAAATTAGACAGTATTCTCATGCAAGCTTCCCTGCCTCTCGAGAAATTAATCGCATCAGGGAGATAATAAGGACAGCTTTCAAAAACCATCTCAAAAGAGATCCGCTCTCCTTGCTAGGTCATCTCAATTTGCCATGCGCGTGATTCTTTAAGGCCGTTCATTCATATCCAGGCTTCTTGACCTCTCAAAAACAGTTTAAATCTACATGACACAGTAACTTTGATGAAGGGCGCAGATCAGAGCTCAGGTTCCAGTTTTTGCTGCTTGAAAGAAAAAAATAAATAAATAAATAAATGAATAAATAAATAAATAAAATAAAAAAAATGGAACAGCATTTCTTTTTCTATAATGATAATACCGAATCATCTTTGGCCATTAGATTATTCACCGACGCAGCTCCTTCCGTGGGTTTTGGGGATTCTTTAATAACCAGTGGTTTGCTGATGCATGGGCAAAGAATAGTCATCTCTCCCTCCCAGTGTTTCTTGTTCTGCCTTAATGGAAATATACCCATCGTAGTAGCTGTCTTCTTCGGGGAAAACACTGGTCCAGGAAGAAAATTCTAATTTTGTGACAATGAAGCAGCTGTTCCCATTATCAACAAAGGGCGTTCCTCCTTACCATTAATTACAGATTTATAAGACGCCTTACTTGGGCATCCGTGCTGGGGAACGTCATCATTCAAGCAGCTCACATTCCAGGATTGGATAATAAGATCGCTGATGCTCTGTCTCGATTTGAATTTCAGAAATTCCACAGACAGTGTCCAGACTGTCTCTGCTTGGTCCTACTTCACCGCATTGTTCCACCTTCTCTGTTGCAAATCTTCCTATAAGTATCCCACTGTATGTGCTTTTCTGGTTCACTGTTTTGAGTCCCGCAAATGCAGCCGTCCTCCATCAAAGGCCTCCTCGCAGGTGTTCAGTTTCACCTGCGCTGCTTGGATCCATCCGCCAACAGCTGGCTAGAGAACCCATCCATTAAGCTCCTGCTAAACGGCTTTAAAAGAGAGAAACCACAAGGCAACGACATTCATCTCCCTTTCACTCCTCCACTTTTGCACAAATTAATCACTCACTTAAGGAACGGGTGCTTTGGTTCATATACAGACTCACTGTTAAAAACAGTCTTCCTCACAGCCTTTTATGGGTTTTTAAGGTGCAGAGGATTCACCACACGCTCACGATCTTTTGATCTTTTGAAGACCTCAGCATAGGCGATGTAACAGTCCACAGTCATTACTTTTGTGTCTTCTGAAACATTCCAAAACTGATAGAGACAGAGGGGGAATATCAGTCCCAATTTCTCAAACTAATTCTGATTTTTGTCCATTGTCTTCCATGGTCCGCCATCTGAGAAGCCGTGCTCCAGCCAGCCCACAGGAGCCGCTGTTCATTACGGAGGGAGGGGAACCCCTGTCACGAGCCTGGTTCACCTCTCGCCTCCGCCTCCTCTGTCAATCCCTCCAGAACGCTACATGGCTCATTCGTTCTGCATAGGAGTGGCAACAACACAGCAATGGTCGCTCCTGTATCCATCCTAAAAGCCTTGGGCAGATGGTCCTCATCTGCTCATGAATGTTATCTGCATCCTGGGAATAGATATTTATTTTAAACTCAGATAGCCTCCTGACATCTCTTGTAGCAAGAGGGTCCAGGGATTTGCCGGTGTGGTTGTTTTGGGGGTTTTTCTTTGCTGCTGCGCTCCCTGCTTATGCCGTTCATGATGGCTAAATAAAGATTATTTTGACAAAGTGGTCCTGACTGAAATCAAGCGTAGCGTTAGTTCTGGCAGGCCACGACGTCAAGCTCTAAATCAGCATCAACAGCGTAGCTGTCAACACGGAGCAGATCAGCTGATGGCTCAGCTGACTCTCCCCGTGCCCGCTTCCTATTGGGAAATTGCAAAGCGCACTATTTAAACTGCTCTAGCCCGACCTCACTTGCTGCTTCCTCTGCTGGCTTTTTGCAACCCACCTCCACCCCAGCGCCTCCCGTAATCTGTTATAATCCTACATTGTATCTTGCTGGTTGCTCTGCTCTGTCTGGGTTTTTCTTTGCTGCTGCGCTTCCTGCTTATGCCGTTCATGATGGCTCGTGAAGGGCAGGAAGGTGTGCTCTTCCTGCCTCAGGCTTTCCACTTAAACGCGTGGAAGAGCAGGGGGTCCCAGAACCGTACCATACCACCAAATGAAACTTGTGCAAGTAAATAAAGATTATTTTGACAAAGTGGTCCTGACTGAAATATTTTTTATGTGCATGATTATTTTCTATTTGTTTATACAGCATAGTTTTGTAAGTGCATCACTGTTCAGTTTTGTATGTCCAACATGTTCTATGTCTTGGCTTGGCAATGGACAATACTTGGCTCAGGCCTCCTAGTTAGATGATGACATAACAAGGGGACATTCACTAACAAGACCACGCCACATTTAACGTGAAGGTAGTTTATTTAAATTGGTAGAAGATTTTGGGAGGATAGAAAAGGGGGGGGTCGGGGTTGTTGGATGAAGGAAGGATGGTTCGAGGTTGTTGGATGAAGGAAAGGGGGTTCGAGGTTGTTGGATGAAGGAAGGGGGGTTCGAGGTTGGTGGATGAAGGAAAGGGGTTTGAGTAGGGTTGCAGATAGGCTGGAACGTCTAGGAACCAGGGAGGTTGAGACTCGGAATGGGGGTACGTCTCAATGGGCGCACGTCTTGGTCGGCATGGCTTCATCGTCTCCCCGTGGTTCCTGTACTGGAGGATCTTCTTGCCATGGGATGACGTTGTCGAAGGCTGGCTGCCGGTGATCCTGTGAGAGAGGAAAGCGGAGATGGAGAGGGTGTGTGTGTGTGTGTGGAGGGGGGCTTGTATGTATAGATTTTGCAGGTGATTGAATCAGGGCGACATAGGTGGTTGAGTTAATGCAGCACAGGTGGTAAGGTTGAAGAGACACAGGCGGTTTGATTGGCTGAGCCTGGGTGGCAGATCAGCGGGGAGGAGTGACATGGTCCAGTTCCTGAACTATAGTTATATTAGCTCTATTTCACTAACAAGACCATGCCACATTTTAACGTTAAGGTAGTTTATTTAAATTGGTAGAAGATTTTGGGAAGATAGGAAAGGGGGGGGGTCGAGGTTGTTGGATGAAGGAAGGGGGGTTCGAGGTTGTTGGATGAAGGAAAGGGTGTTCGAGGTTGGTGGATGAAAGAAAGGGGGTTCAAGATTGGTGGATGAAGGAAAGGGGGTTTGAGTAGGGTTGCAAATAGGCTGAAATGTCTAGGAACCAGGGAGGTTGAGACTTGGAATAGGGGTGCGTCTCAATGGGCGCACGTCTTGGTCGGCGTGGCTTCATCGTCCCCAAAAAGGTATTACTGGGTTATGCCAAAATGTGCTTGATGGATATTGCTGAGGTTCCTGTGGATGTAGCTGTTGTAGGGTTGGGAGGACCAGCAGCCAAGGACTTCGATGGTGGCTGAGACTAAGGTGAGGCGTTGGATGAATTTCGTGATGTCCAGTGATTGTGAGCAGCCTTTGTTGATGATGTCGACGGCAGTGAGGTTGTCTGAGTGGATGAGGATGACTTTTCTGGACCATTCGTGCCCCCAAAGAAATTCAGTGATTATGACCGAATAAGTTCATAGAGGGCAGAGTGAGGACAGTTCTGGGGGCCAAATGGAGGCGAACCATCTCCACTAGTTGGGTGATTCGGCCATCATAAAAGAAAGAAATGCCGTTCCATGAAGACAGAAAATCGCGCCACATTCTCTGCTCCATTTTGCAGGAGTCATCCGGGGTGACGTAATCGAGGAGGGATGGAATGGCAGAAGACAGGGATAGGAGGTGGGAGATGAAGAATCGGCCCTGGGGGATAATGTGGATGGCGTAATTGAGGTGTCTGAGCAGAGAGAGAAGCTGGCAATTGGTGCAGTGGTGGGCAAGGAGGTGGTTTGATATGAACAAGGAGGTACGTATTAGCTTTTCAGTTGGCAGTTGGAGAGGTCTGCAGTTAAGGGTAAGCGTTTTGGTGCAAGCTGGGTTTCTGCTTTGTGTAGGCTGTTGATCATTATGGTGGCGTGGGGATGAGAAACGGAAGGGGCTGGAGCTCCGGAGAGCAGTTTGATGAAGAAGTTGATGCCGCCTAGATGTACTTGGATGGTGGACGTTCTGATTTTGAGAACCGCATGGGCGTATGTGATGAAGCTGGTTATTGTTACGATGTCAATGGAGGGGAAAGGGAGGTTGTGAAGGGTATGGAATAACTTGAAACTGCACCATGAGGTGTAGTGAGATGAAAGGGGTTTGGTTTAGGGTCAAGGTAATTTTAATTGAATTGATAGGGCTTGATGAGGGTAGGAGAGAGGGGTCGAGGTAGTTGGATGTCGGAGAGAGGGGTCGAGCTAGTTGGATGAGGGAGAGAGGGGTCGAGGTAGTCGGATGAGGGGGAGAGCTAGTTGGATGAGGGGGAGAGTGGTCGAGGTAGTTGGATGAGAGAGAGAGGGGTCGAGGTAGTTGGATGAGGGGGAAAGGGGGTTCGAGTGCGTTGCATGAGACGGAAAGGGGTTTCGAGTACATTGGACGAGACGCAAAGGGGTTCGAGAATCCGAGTCTGGTGCCAAGGATTTGAATTTTAAGTGGGAGATGAAGGATAGAAATGAGGGCTGGTGCAAACAGCGAAGTCAAGGGCATCCAAGCAGGGGGAGGAGCTGGTGCTTAGTGCAGCGGAGGGGATACGGTGTAGCTTCCCGGTTGGGATGGAGGCTTGTGAGGTAGGTGTGTCGGGGATGGTGCCGAGGAATTATAGGGATGTGCTGGATCCTACACTAGATTTGACTGTGTACTTAAAGTGAAACTCTCGCCAAAAAGCAACCGAGGCTTTATTTATGATTGGGTATGAGTCAAACCTTCACGTACAAGCACACTCATGACCAAAGAGGCACTTTTAAGATTTACCGTAGTTTCGTTTTGGGGCAAGCTCATTTTGAACGGGAGTACATAGGGCATACCACGATGGCATCAAAATGTCTATTTTTAGACCACTAAGAAGGCTCCACACATCATGAAACTTTACTGGTAGCATCACCAGGGTCTCTACTCATGACACGAGCAGTAGGAACATTGTTTGTGTACACAAAGTGTGTGAAAAAGACGGTTTTGAACTACTTACGCTTAGCTACTGGGACTCCGGCGCGCCGCCGCCATTCCAGGCAAAAAGTGTCGATCTCCAAGTGCGGCCATCATGACGGAGAGTAACGGTGGGACGCTCCTCGGGCTTATTTCCAGATGAATTCGCGGATAATTCGTTGTTCTGTCGTTAGTCAAAAGCAACACTGACGTCCATGTTGACAAGGGAGCCACATATTACAAACAGTACGGCATCAACAGCCGGTGATGTCACGTAACCTCTCGCGCGGTTGTTGTTGCCGGAAGCCACGGAGTACACTACCGCTCACCCGACCGACACATCACAACACAACAGCGAAGAAGACGGAGAGGAGACACCGAAGTTGTCACAGCGTCAATCAAGATGGTTCGTGTTTGTGCTTTTCCCGGATGCGAGAAGAAGATGAAAAGTAATACTCCTGAAACTTTTCACAGACTGCCGTGCAGGTACAGTCGGGATATCCTGAACCAGTGGCTAATTGTGTTGCAAGTCGACATCAACACGCCAATCGAGACGCTACAAAAGATGGACTACAGAGTTTGTAGTGACCACTTTGACCAGGACGACTTCACGATGGCTGCAATACAGGGGAAAACAAAGAGAGCACATTTGCGGAAAAATGCTATTCCAAGAGCTGTCCAAGTGGCTGCAGACAGAGTGGAGGTAAAGCACTTTTGGTTATATTCTACCGAAATGTTAGCGACGACAGTTTCTAGCTGGGATGGGGGATGGGTGCATCATTAAACTTTGTGTTTTTGCTAGTCTTTGAATCACGAAGTCGTAAAATAATTGCTCGGATCTGTACATGGTGTGAAATTTTACATGGCATTTGAAAAGTCTGCCTTTACTGCTATGTCAGTTAGTTGGTGGATAGAATGGGGGTCTTGTGAGTTTCTCAGGTAGCCTAACCTGAACGTGTTACAATAGGAGCCATGTTGAAATGGGTGGGGGGTGGGGTAAGGCTATGCTTATTCTTGCTCATGCCAACAATGTGGGACGCCTATCCAAGATTAGCATGATGCCAACAAGGACAGTTACTAATGTAATTTTGATCACACACAGCCCAGCCTGTCCTGAAATTGGTTGGGCACTACTACTAATGCCTCTACTAGCACTACTTAGACATAAAGGTTTTGGTGCAAAGTAGTTTCAAAAATGTTTTCTGCATGTCAATATGGTCAAAGTAAGATAATAACTTGATGAAGATCAGTCTTTTGATAATATTTTTTCACACAATCTAGGCAAGTGGTTCTGAGACAGCGGTTACTTTGGAAGACGCTGAACTGGCTGGAGTGCCACAGTCCACCCCGAAGAAGAGTGATCACACTCAAAGATCACAAAGCTCTGGTCTACACTCTGCCCTTGCCCTCTCCCTGACAAGTCCAGCACAGGCAACAGTGAGGCCACGCACCAAGCCA
The DNA here is from genome assembly GCF_965226575.1 of Pagrus pagrus. Classification (NCBI taxonomy): domain Eukaryota; kingdom Metazoa; phylum Chordata; class Actinopteri; order Spariformes; family Sparidae; genus Pagrus; species Pagrus pagrus. The sequence goes on along the minus strand of NC_140185.1, from coordinate 4,133,244 downwards.
TCGTTGTCTGGAACGTACCTCCCGTGGCCACCAACATGGCGACTTTCAGAGGTAAGCTTTTCATCGGAAGTATGACATTAAATTATGACATCACTGAATTCACACAGTGCATGTTTTTTTCTAATTAGCAGGGCAGTAGTACAACATCGGTGTTGCACTCGACTGTCCAAAGTGCAGCCAGTGGACTTCTTGCTCAGGTTAGTTGTTTTTTTCCCCTCATACACGGTTGCCTTTAGTGGCGATGTTGATATTATATTCTTGAGTGAATACTTCATTCTTTTCATAATTTCAACACGTATATCATTTGATGCATTGTACAGGACGACCTAGAGCAATCTACAGCACACTCATCTGTCCACGAAATGAGCCTTAGCTTTGAAGACATGGAGCTGCATGACCAGGCTGATGAGAGCTTCGTGGCACTCAGTGAGACCTCCACTTCCAGCAGCTCAGGTTCTGGCTCAGCATCAAATGGCGCAGCAAAAGCCAAAGGATGGGCGGGACTAAAATGGGTGGTTGATGAGGCAAACCTCATGGATCTTTTTAAAACATGCCACCAATGTGGTATAGCCATAGAGGAGAAGAGGGTCATAACGCAAGCTGGCCAAATTAGAATCCACTGGACATGCCTAAATGCACATTCTGGACACTGGCAATCGTGTCCTGACCAGAGGGAAATGGGACGAACCAACCTCCTGATGTGTGCAGCCCTGTTATTTACTGGAGCTACATACACTGATATAAAAGACTGGGCCGGACTAGTTAATATCGCAATTCCAAGCGAAGCACAGTTCTACAGGATTCAGACAGCGTACCTTGTTCCAGTCATACAACGCACTTACAGAAGCCAACAGGACAACATCATGGAGCGCCTAACACATCTATGTGTCTCAGGGAAGAGAGCAGAATTGTGTGGTGATGCTAGGTGTGACAGTCCTGGTAAGCATGAATATTAATTGAATGTTGACAGATTTGTATGCATTCTAACTACATTTACATGTGAATATATGTATTCATGTGAACGTGTACTTATATTTATTTTTCTAACCCTAGGTTTTAGCAGTAAATACTCCACATACTCATTCCAGGATGATTTCAGCAAATTGTTCATTTTGAGCTGGTACAGGTAAATGAGCATACATAATTGAACTGTGAAAAGAAAATACTGGCACCATGACATGCTCTCTCTAAAAAGCAATATTATTCTGTAGGTTTCAGAAACAACCAGTTCAGTGGCGATGGAGGCTGAGGGTTTCAAGAGAGGCCTGGACCATCTTCTCTCCAGTGGACTGGATATTGGAGTCATCACCACTGACAGAGCTCCATCCATCCGTAAGATAATGAGGGAAAACTATGGCCAAATTCGACATGAATACGATCCATGGCATGTCAACAAAGGTAAGCACCACATCTATAACATCAAATCAACATACCCACACCAAATACATTTGTTTCTTTGTTTGAGGTTGTCAAAATGCTGAAAAGGTTTTCCATTTTCAATCAATTCACTAGGTGTAATGAAGAAACTCCTGGCAGTGGCAAGCAAGAAAGCAAATGAAGATCTGCGGCCATGGCTGAAATCCATCAGTAATCACCTCTACTGGTCATGCAGCTCGAGCCATGGTGATGGAGAGGTAATAATGAAGTTATACAGTAATTTGAAATGAGTCACATTAGTCAAGTTATAGTATTTTCTTTAAAATAACTTATTTTTTAACAGGTAACAACACCAAACAGCACAGGGACATTCATGCATTTTTTCTGTTTTGCAATATTTGTCATCCAAACTTCCCTAGTGTAATACACAGACTTTTGTTTTTCAGGAGTGCGTTCGGCGATGGAAATCGCTACTTCACCACATTTGCGGTGTCCATAGGTGGGAGGAGAGTGGCGTTCAACACACCTGTTTCCATGATCCCATGACTGAGCAGGACCAAAGAAGGAAAAGGTGGATACGGGAAGATTCTCCAGCCTTCCGGGCTCTGCAAGATGTCATCCTAAACCAGGCCCTCCTGCGTGACTTGAAGCAGATGGCTCTTTTCAAGCACACTGGTATGCCTTCACAATAATCAACATTTTTACTTTCATGTTCATTCTTTTAGCCTCATAATAAAAGCAGGTCCTTAGCTCTAAGGAATGGTAGCTTTGTTCTACTCTGCCACTCAGTTAGCCACATATGTAATAGTGGCACACATAGTATATAACTTTTATGGAACACTGTATATAGTTCCCTCTTCTTTGTGTAATATATTTTGATTGGTAGCATTTGCACCTACACAGGATCTCTGGAAGTATTCCACTCTTCCCTGCTGAAATATGCCCCGAAGAGGATTCACTTCCACTATGACTCAATGAGAGCCCGCACCCAGCTGGCAATCATGGACCACAATGCCAATGTCAGCAGGCAACAGGCAACAACACCAGAGGGTAGGAGAACGTTTTTTTTTCTGAATGTGATTGTCGTAATCATATAAAATACTTTACAGATCAGATCAGTACCTTCATGCAAGTTTAACCTGCTTATTTTGGTCTTTTAGGAGATCCACGCTATTCGTGTGCATACTCCAAAGCAAGTCATCAATGGGTGGCCAGGCCCATTTATGTGCAGACATCACAGGCTTTCCGCCAAGGCCTCGTGGAGACAGTGCTGAAGATGAGGGATGAAGACAGCATTCAGCCTCGTCTCCGTCCTCTGCCACGAGATAAAAGACTTTTACAGAACATAGCCCCAGTACCAAGGCCTGATAAGTCTGACTTGGTGGCTAAGAGCATGTCACGATTCAAGTAATAAATCTACCTTGAACATGTGTATTTGTTATACTTTGTATGTATATACAGATATTTTGTTCTTTGTATAAAGTTTTGTAAATAAAGAAGTTCACTAAAGACAACAAAGGCATTCATTCTTTGAGAACATTTTTCAGAATCAGAAGAGATTTATTGCCGGGTAGGTTTTTACACAAACAAGACATTTCTCTTGGTGCAATGGTGCGTATAACAATCACACATAAAATAAAAAGAAAAATATATAATCACTCAAATATATACAGTCATACAAAAATCACACAAGAATAAAATACCTTTTCTAAAAAAGAATATATATATATATATATATATGATAGATAAAATTTACAAAAGATAGGAAAACTGTACAAAAGTAATGTAATGCAAGTATGTAGGGTGGGTATAAGAGTCAGTACACATACTATACTGATGTTTAGGGAAACAATTTCCACATATGTTTACAAAAAGTATGTAAGAAGGCTGACATTACAGACAATCACAGCATCCTTGACATTTCCTCTGCCTCCTGGAAACCTTTGTAGTCTCCACTGGGGGAGGGGTACTTCCTTCGAATTGCTGTTACCACACAGCTTGGCAGCACTCTTCTTTGACCCCTTCCCAGGCGCTCACCTCTCAGACCCCACTCAAGAACAATGCGATAGGCCACAAGTCTGCACTGGCTGGGGAGGGAAGCAAAGGACAACAATACTTAGTTATAATAGACTGTAAGTACTGTGGCAAAATGTAGCCTGCAAAAGAAATAAATAACAAACGCAAATCATTCAAAACATATACAGCCAGCATTACAAAAATTGTCTAGGCTACTTACTCGTCAGATAGCTGTCCCTCCGGTCCAGCTGGGGTGGGTCGACGCTTCCAGTTGATTTTGGGGACATGGAAAAAGGTTTGAAGCACTGTCCGATTTATAAGGGAGGGGAAATCTTCAATTTCAATGACACACAGTGCTTGGGATTCTTGATCATGACGAAGGTCCCATTCACGGCAGCACAAACACTCGGTTTCGGTGGCCATTACTTCACAGTGCCCACACGTACACCACCAGTTCCCCGAACACCGATCAGACGAGCTTGGGTCGAGTTCCGCCGCCGGCTCCTCTGTCTCTCTCCTCGCCCTTTCGTCAAGCTCTTGGATCTCTTCGTCCGTAAGCTCGGGCTCGAAAAGGTACGGACGTCCGTCAAACTCGAACACCTCGTCCGTTAATTCATATTCATCATACCCAGCCATGTCTTCAGGTGTCTCCTCTCCGTCTTCTTCGCTGTTGTGTTGTGATGTGTCGGTCGGGTGAGCGGTAGTGTACTCCGTGGCTTCCGGCAACAACAACCACGCGAGAGGTTACGTGACATCACCGGCTGTTGATGCCGTACTGTTTGTAATATGTGGCTCCCTTGTCAACATGGACGTCAGTGTTGCTTTTGACTAACGACAGAACAACGAATTATCCGCGAATTCATCTGGAAATAAGCCCGAGGAGCGTCCCACCGTTACTCTCCGTCATGATGGCCGCACTCGGAGATCGACACTTTTTGCCTGGAATGGCGGCGGCGCGCCGGAGTCCCAGTAGCTAAGCGTAAGTAGTTCAAAACCGTCTTTTTCACACACTTTGTGTACACAAACAATGTTCTTACTGCTCGTGTCATGAGTAGAGACCCTGGTGATGCTACCAGTAAAGTTTCATGATGTGTGGAGCCTTCTTAGTGGTCTAAAAATAGACATTTTGATGCCGTCGTGGTATGCCCTATGTACTCCCGTTCAAAATGAGCTTGCCCCAAAACGAAACTACGGTAAATCTTAAAAGTGCCTCTTTGGTCATGAGTGTGCTTGTACGTGAAGGTTTGACTCATACCCAATCATAAATAAAGCCTCGGTTGCTTTTTGGCGAGAGTTTCACTTTAACTTGCTGACTGTTTGTGTTGGAAAGGGGAATGCCCAGGAGGAATGAGGAGTCAGGGACAAATTTAATGCCTGGGTGGAAATTGACAGTGGAAACGTTGGTGAGGGAGTGGACAAACTGACTAGTTGGGGTGGTGTTTTGAGCGGACATTGGGGTGGTGATGTCGATGGGGTTTGGAGGTATTGACTTAGTCAGAGTGGGTGGTCAGTCGGTATTGTCCGCCGCATGTGGAGCAGGTGTGGAGAAAGCAGCAGCTAGATGTGTTATGGGTGTCCGGGATGCTGCGAGCAGCAGGAAAAGCCGGGCTTTGCTGTCGGTCTGGCGGGACGGGATGTGGAGGGAAGACAAAACGGATCCGGGAGTCTCGGGTTGGCAGCTGTGCGGCTGCGGGTCGGGTGCCGTGAGGCTGGCCGGTCGAACACGTGGTGTCCGGGATACCGGCTTTCACCTGCAGTACGGCGGGGAAGACTGCAACCTCTGCGTGGGTGAAGTCGCGTTCGTGGTGTTTGGCTGGAGCCGCTGGATGTGGAGTAGTGGACGATGTGCTGCCGGAGGACGCGGATGGTGGAGCGCAGGCGTGGTGGCTGCCTGGTTGGCCATGCCGGAGTGAAGCTGATCATGGATGGAGGAGATTCGGAGATGACGGAACGATTGTCGAAAAAATCGTCGCCAGAGGAATTAAGAAACAGCTCTTGGTTCGTCGGAAGGTGGTAAGGTTTTCAATTTTTTAGCTTTGAAATGCTTGTCTTAGTGCGAACGAACGTCAGAACTTGAGACGAACGGGAGAGAAATGGTAAGGCTTGCATGTAAAGATTTTGCAGGTGATTGAATCAGGGCGACGTAGGTGATTGAGTTAATGTGGCACAGGTGGTTGGATTGATGAGACGCAGGTGGTTTGATTGGCTGGGCCTGGGTGGCAGATCAGCAAGGAGGAGTGGCGTGGTCCAGTTCCTGAACCTTTGTTATATTAACTCCATTAACTCAAAAACCAAAACCAAACACATGTACCACTACAATTCGGATCGGTTGTCAGTCAAAAACAGTCTGAAAATGATCAATTTCTTCAGACTGTTCACGGCGCGAGAGCTGACCTTCACTTCCTTTTTTTATTAATTCAAACTCTCTCCATGAATTTAGTTCTGTCAAGTTCAACACATTGGTTTGGTTTCACAAGTGGTAGGAAAACAATGAAGTCTGGGGTTCCTCAAACAAAAACCTTGAAACTTTCTGCATTTGTACAATTAAAATCAACTTAAACTTCCCTTTAATGACTGTCATTATCATCTTTGTTAATGGAAATAAATTACAATGTAACATCAACGCACATAGTCTAGTTTTATTGACAGAAACTTAATATTTAATGATAGATAATATGTGTAATACAATAATAAAATGGGTCATTTCATGTCTTTGAATTATGTTCAATTCTAACACTTTTAGGAGAATACTAACAGAAATCTTCTGAAAACATCCAGGGAGTAGTAGTCAAAGCTCTTGTGAGAACACGCTTACAACCCAGATTAGCATTTAGCTTGTACCCTCTTATCAGGTTAGTAAGATGAGTGTAAAGTGGGCAATTATTATTAATTGAGAAGTCACCATCTGAATACAAACCAGAAGAAAATGTTTACAGTAACCATCTCCTGTGTGTGTGTGCATGTGTATCTAGCTTTAGCAGCAGGAGGCCTGCCACCTCCACGTTTGACTGACTGCCATTAACCCCCCCCATATGAACTGCAGCCTAATGCTCTCCTTCGCCAATTGGAAAAAAATAACCAGAAAAGAACAGATGATTGGTAGTGGAAGGGAAAAAATGAATAGAGAACCATCTGATTCATGACACAGACATATCCAGGAGAGGAGAAGAGAGACGGTAGACAGAAAGAAGAGAGTATCAGACTCCCCTAATGGTGTTGGCATGAGATTTGAAGGTTTAATATTGCATGCAGTTGGATTTTTTTTTCTTTTTTGTGCAATTGACCAACATGACATGCCTAACTGTATAAATGGGCTGCTTTATGATGATAAGATCACTGGCTAATAAGATATTTATGTGACACGCTGACAGATCCATCTCCTCCCTTCCCCGTCCTGCCATCTTCACGCCTCGCCAAGCCGGTGAGGATCAAACGCAAATTCTCCAAATGGGGTCGTTAAATGGAGAGGAAATTTAATAAATTAATACTTTCTTTCAGAGAAGGAGCTGAAAAAGAAAGATGGGGGAGAGAGAGAGATAGACAGAGGGAGAGGGGAGAGAAGTTTTCAGTACTGACTGATAGTCTAAGTGACATAGTGTTTATAATCTTTTTTTTCTTACTTTGGCTCTTTTGAACATCAGTCGTCCATTTCGTCTTACCCTCCCTGAAGCCCCCTCGGGGTATTTACACATGGGTGTCACTTGGGAGATGTGTCACACTTGTCATATTGTAGCTTAAATGAGGATCTTGTAGTTTTTATCATTATGACAAGGAGCAAAGATGAAGCAAATATATTACCAAATGGGATTTAAAAAAAGAATCATACAAAAGAATCAGTGTTCCTATAAGTGGATTGGCTTAGTGACCTCTATCTGTATGTCTAATGATTTGATCTGAAATAAGATATTTATCCGCCATTGCTCTACTCTGTCGCTAGAAATGTTGTTGTTGTAAGCAGTTTGGAAGTTCTGAGTTGCAAATGGCATTACATGCAGGAGCTGTAGCTTAAACTAGTGAACATTATTCAGATATGGACTAAAAAGTGTAAGATCACCTCATAAAGTGAAGGGTTCCCGAGCAGGCTTTGACAGCAGTGTACACAATAGTCTGCATGCTCCCAACTCTGCCACATATCACTGTATATGCTCATATACAAACATCCTCAGGAGTGGAGATATCCAGAGGGCCCAATTAGGCGGAGACATGGAGAGGGAGAGGGAGGGAGAGAGAGAGAGAGTGAGAGAGAGAGAGAGAGAGAGAGAGAGCAAGCATGTATCACTGTGACAGACTGTGCTCTTTGTCAACTGCCAGCCTCCATGTTTGACTACAGGCTGCCTGTCAGCTCCAGCATGGCATCCATAACAACTCATGTGACATACAGTATACACACATGCACACACACACACATGCACACACACACACTCTGAGTCAACATGGCCATGCTAATTAGCCTAATGCTGGTAATGAAGAGGCCTGACATGCTAACATCTTAGGAGTGATGCTTTTCGTGAGCAGTGTAAACACAAGTATGACACCCTCTGACCCCTCCTCCCACGCACACACTCCTTCACGCATACACAGCACTTAACACACACTTCTGGCTGCCAGAAGTGTGTGTTAACACACACACACACACACACACACACACACACACACACACGCACACACATACACACACACAAAACAAAAATACCTCCCACACAACTACCAGCAGCTCTCTGTTCATCGACATGATGTTTAGCACATCTGGCTCTATGGCCACCCAGCGGGATTCACACCCTAAAAATCGAAAGATTCACAGCATAAACAGAAATTTGTGCACAGTTCACAGCTCTGCATGTTTCTATGGGCTATTTCACAGTGGACAAAAAAACCCACTAACACTCACATCTGGGTTTTGTCCTTAATGGGAATGGGTATAATCTGCATTAACTACCGCCTCAAATGACTGCAGTAGTTACAGGTTTTTATCCGCTCCAGCTCTGATCAGCTGTGATGGAAACAACACCCAGGTGAACATGCTAATTTTTATCCCTTTTCAGATGCAATCCTTTCACGGGTGTTGAAGTTAAAGACAATGGCTTGTTGACACCTTTCCATGTGTCTCTGTTCAAGCAGCTGGAACCTTGTTCAGTAGTGTTGTCAAAAGTATTGAAATATCATGTCAAGTATTGATACAATGCTCATTTTTTGCAGCATCAATACTGTAGTAGCTACATTTTTTCCTTTCTTGACACATGCACAGCCGTAGTAGCTACATAGTCCCAAGTCTTCCAGAAGTAAATAAACTTAGATGCTGTTGTGCTTAACACACAGTACACAAGCTGTATTAAATATCTGTAATAAAAATCTGAAATTTTATTCCTTCAATGTTGTGGCAATTTTACCCCATGTCTATATTTCTCAAGGTATTGTATCAAGGTTCAAAATTCCAGTATCGTAGTTGGCACTGAGTTTGAAAGTCATAGATAATAAAAAGTACCTTCTGTTACATTGTCAGTGAGCTCTGTGTCAGTACACAATCCTTGTCAGCTGCCCGACTCACAACAGAGATTAGATAGAAAAGTGAGTTCCCTTACACCGGAAAACAAACAGTGTGTCTAATTCAGAATGTTAATGATTAAGAATTTTTAAAAACAAGTTTAGTGTTTTCTGGATGTAGTCTGAGGAGGTATATGATCTGCTGCTTTCCTCTGTTCCCTGTTTGTCCAGAAGGTTTGTGATAACAATTGTGACACACGGGAAAAAAAGAGAGAGAGAAGAGAGAAAGGCAAAATCATCTCCTGGAATTGGGAAAGGAGTTAACCACCTAATTTTAGTAGGATTGCCGGTTGTTATGTGCCCAGCAGGAGCAGAGGGTTTTGTTTTCTTTCTCCCTCTCTCCTCTCTGTCTCTCTCTCCCCTAGTTTTCCTTCAGGTGCTGACAAGGTGATGAGCTGCACCTGAGAGGCCATGAAGCCACCGCCCACTTTTGCAATGACTTTTGGCGTGGCCAATCCCCTGTCTGGAGGCCCGATAAAAGGGAGCCTCACACGATCCAGATACTCTGGCAGAATTGGTTTTGTGGTGATTTTTGAAGGTATGTGGTGGGAGAAAGGAGTTAGGTAAGTTGGGGTGCCCTATACATTTGACACATAGTTACCTCTGTCTAAAAACACTAGTTTAGCGGTGGATGAATGCCACGTGTATTGTTTTGAAAGTTGTTTTGAACACTCTTTTTTAAGAAAAGATAGGCAGGTTTTTGTTTTGCGTTTCGAATTAGTATTAGTATAGTTTAATAAATGTTTTATTGATTTCATTGCTTTGGCACTCCACCTCCCTCCTGTCCTTCCATTTCCAGGTATTTACATCTAGATCTGTTAAAAAAACTAAGAAGATAGCACCTTTTGTTTGAACCCACCCATTTTGTGAGTGAGCAAAATTATTGGAACATGTTACTGACTGTTTTTTGCTGCCCAGGTGTGTCCTGTCAAATTGATTATTCAAACAATAAATAGCGCTGAATGTCTGCTCTCAGTTTCAGCTTTGGGCTTTGCCTTTGCAGACCGCATTTATAGTTAAAAAGGTGTAACCAACATGATGACCAGAGAGCTGTCTATGGGAGAAAGCAAGCAATTTTGAAGCTGAGAGAAGATGGAAAATCAGTCAGAGCCATTGCACAAACATTGGCCATAGCCAGTACAACCATTTGGACTGTCCTGAAGATGAAAGGAACCACTGGTGTACTCAGCAACAGACGTCCAACTGTTAGTCAAAGGAAAACATCAGCAGCTGATGACAAAACATTGTGACAGCTGTAAAGAAAAACTAACCTAAAACAACCCCATCACCAACCACCTCCAGAGGGCAGGAGTGAAGGTATTACAATCCACCATTCGCAGAAGACTTTGGGAACAAAAGTACAGAGGCCACACCAGAAGATGCAAACCACTCATTAGCAGTCAAAATAAGAAGGCCAGATTGGAATTTGCCAAAAAAGTACAGAGACGAGGCTCTCAAGTTCTGGGACAAAGTTTTGTGGACTGATGAGACAAAGATTAACCTTTACCAAAGTGATGAAAAGGCTAATGTGTGGAGAAAGAAAGGATCTGCTCATGATCCCAAACACACAAGCTCATCTGTGAAACAAGGTCGAGGTAATATCATGGCTTGGGCTTGCATGACTTCTTCTGGGATGGGCTCATTGATATTCATTGATGATGTAACACATGATGGCAGCAGCAAAATTAACTTTAAAGAGAGATGGAACCAAACTGATTGGGAGATCCTACGTCATGCAGCAAGACAACGACCCAAAACACACTACCACAAGAACCAAGGAGTTCATCAGGGGAAAGAAGTGGAAGGTTTTAGACTGGCCAAGTCAATCTCCAGACTTAAACCCTTTTGAGCATTTTACCCGCTTTAGAGGAGACCGAAGGGAAAACCCCCCCGAAACAAACAACAACTGAAAGAGAAATCACATCACAATTGCATCGAAAAAGAAGAATGCAAAGGTTTGGTGATGTCAGTGGGTCGCAGGCTTGATGCAGTTATTGCAAGCAAAGGATTTGCAACTAAATATTAAGTATTATTCACTTTAATCTATATTTAGTTTTTAGTCTATCTGTTCCTGTACTTTTGCTCACCTAAAAATGTGGTGTTGTTACAAAAGGTCATATCTTCTTAATTGTGTAACAGATCTAATGAATGAAATGAAAGCTGAAATGCTGATCTCTTGTCTCATATTCATCTTTTGATGTCAAACCCAAATATTTTCAGTGTACAGCAAAAATAAAGGAGTTGGTCTCACTGTTCCAATAGTTTTGGAGGGGACTGTGTCTAAACCAGACAAAAAACAACTATGTCACTGTTGTTCTACAGAGTCAAAGATCTCCATACATTTCACAACACAAGTTCTTTACCTTGGGTGTAGCAGAGTGCATACTCAAGGACACTGAGACAAGTTTGTTTGATAAAAGATAGTAAACCGAAGTTACAAAAATTTACAAAATAGATAAAAGTGGAAGAGGACACATTTTGGAACTCCAGAGTTACCTGTTAATAGCCAGCTTATTGGAGTATACAACCTGAACGACTTTTGAACCTTTTATTTTGTCTGTATTTTCAATTATGCTGCACTACTCCATCTTCCATCGTGATCTCTCATGACATAGAAGCAAAAGGCAGAATGTAAAGTCAAAGTAAAACAGGAAAATAAAACTTAAGGTGTCATTGATGTATCACTGTGGCCCTTGTCGTCCCCACATTCATGGTCCTCTCTCTGTCTTGTCCATCTAGGCCGCCTGAGCATACAGTCTGGGCTTCTCTGTGTTGTGGTCAGAACACTCTGGCCTTTTGTTGTTGGTCTTTTACTTTTCAAAAATATGAATGAACTTAAACGTTCTAGGCTGATTTTATACATTACCACCTGGTTCAGAGTAAGCAATCAAAAATGCTAGTACAAACATACTCACAAAACATGCAATCTATTGGTTAAGTGAAGAGTTCCTACCACTGCTTTTTACACTGTGGTAAAGCAACTGTGTGATAAAAATGTAGGACTTCACCAAGACATAAAATGACAAGAATAATGAGGTTGTGGCTTGCTGTGCTTACACTGACCATCACGGTACATTTTACATGAGCATGTGAAGGTTTCATAAGATCAGAACAAGAACTCATTCAAGAACATAGAAAGGTAGTTCATCAGGCCAAAGGCACCTGTTCTAGTTTTTCCTTTCAACACACACACGTGTACAAACGTGCACAAACAAACACACACATACTCCTTCACACACCCTCTCTTTAAATCTCAGAGGAGCTGCCTGTGTACTCTATATTTATTATCCAGGGTGGCACTGTTGATAGATGAGATACCTACACAATTACAAGGGCACAACATTGCCTTTCCAGGCTGATAGGGTGAAAAACTGGCTCCTTTCTTCTTCCCTTTGTTTTTTTCTATCCCTCCATCCAGAAGGGTGATATACAACAATGTCGGGGGGATACATCTCACCGACACGCTGAAATGCCCTGCACCCTGAAAGCCCATCACCATACAAAGGACAGACCCCAACGGGTCAAATGGTAGAAACAGTGACTTCCTTCAGCGTGGTATCCATCTAGGAGGGATCCCTTGCTGTTGTGTATAGTGTCAGGGAATAGTATATGAACAAACTTGGCATACACACACAAACACACATAGATGCAAGCACGGACAGAGTGCAGCCGCAGCCAGGGGGCCCACAGCAGCATTAATCTCCATCCAGCTGAGATTTGTGAAGCCGGGAGATTGAGAGGAGGCCGATGATGCCGGCTGTGTCAAGGAGGACATCTTGGAAGCATGATGTTGAGCTATGTTCCTGTAGCTGGCCGGGGGGGAGGCATCGACATATAAAATGGTTGTAAATTTGCATTAGGCTCAATCCATCATCATAGGACGGGTGAGAGGGAGGAGGGGGGCCAGATTGGGAGCGACGCAGAGGCAAAGAGAGAGACTGTGGAGAAGCAGGAGAAAAAGGAGGGAGGAGGAGGGCATGGTGGTGGTGGGGCGGTTGTTGAAGAGGTGGTGCGACACTGAGCAGGCGGCTCCACTGTATGCTGCGGTGAGGCCGGCCCTCTCCTCCTCTCTGACAGATTCCTATTTAAGTGACTGTGAATGCAACAATTCCACAAATAATTTGTCAAGCCGTGCACAGCTGAACTGGCTCTGAACCCGGCTCCCTCTCTCCCTCTTCTCTCGCTCACTCTCTCCCGTGCCAGCTACACACACACCCACAAAAGTAATAATCTGTATCACAATGTGCAGAGTTATATGTAAACATACACAAAGTAGCCTCTCTTTGTCCCTTTGTCCTATTTAAATGAGGTTGTTTCCTTATGTTTGGTCTATATGCTGTGTCTATAATGTATGTGTAATGAAATTCATAGAAGATAGATTTGCCTGAATGCAGAGGGTTTCCTAATTGGCTCTAGGCTGGACCCAGCAGGGGTCCTAAAGGGTACTTCACAGATTTCCCAGTAAAATAAGTTATGGTTGGATTTTATGACTGAACCTAACAAATAAAAGAAAAAAAGTAACACATAAAAAGTATAGGTGCTTCCATATATGGCATGAGGGGTCACTGAATGGATTAATGGGTATTAAAATGTTTTGAATCTGATCCTTTAACTGTCACAATCACCAGATTTCAACCAAGTGGAACACCGGGCAGAGATTTTGTTATTGTTTTTAAATCTACACAGTGTTCAGTAAAATGTCTCTCTGAGGCACATTTAAACATTTAAGTATTTATTTTATTTGTCTTTTTATTTACATTGGAGCCATTAGTATCTTGTTCACGATCTTTTATTTGATAGAGTTTAATTTCTGATCTTCTCCTGACCTATGGTGCAGATAGAGTGAGAAAAGTCTGAGTAGGGGGTGGTCGGGGTGGTTTAATGGGTCATACTGGATTTTTCTTCCAGAGACCAGGGTTTGCGTCCTGTTTGTGATCAAAAATCAAGACAGTTTTCTTAAAAGTTATTTTACATAAATGATAACGTACGTAAATCTTCTACTTACAGATCAGAATGCCTTTATTAGTACCACAAACAGGGAAATTTACGTTACTTAAATTATGTGACATGAGTAACGAGACCGAATGTAGTTATTTTAACCCAAAATATATTCTCCTCTAAACCGAACCAAGTATTTATTGTGACCTAAACAGTCTGACGACGTCAATAACAGTCCAAAAGTCATATTACTGTGTGATAATATGTGAACTGTTTGTCAGCAAGCTTTTGAAAGTCTAACCAGCTGGTGGATATGTATTATTGCTAACTTGACCGCAGAGCCCTTCACATGCATAACTGTTCCTAGGGGTGAGGAGAGCATCATAGTTTAAAGCTTAAGACCAATGACCACGCTGGTTGTATTCACAGTATTTTACTCATCAGAGCCTCAGCCTAGAGACTCTGATGAGTAAAATAAGGCTTCTGGCTCCTGGAACAATTTCATATGTTTTGTAGGGGTGGGAATGACAGAGTAGCTCACAACCTGGCAAAAGGCTTAACTTGCAGGAAATGGAACAGTTCTGGAGGTAGAATGTTTAAAGTGCCTCACTAAATTCTTTTAAATCTGTGTAAATTAAGATGACATTCAAACCCCAAGGATCCATGAAGTAATGACTCTGATTAGTCAAATTTGCAGGGGAATCTGTTTAGATCGCCTGCATGTTTTAATAAAAATATTGATATTTGGCACCAGTGCATCTATAACGTTTTGCAAGGAGGAAGCGACATATTGCAATATTAATATTTAGTCCTGCGTGTAATGTACAGGGGCATGGACAAACATACATGCAGAAGTGAATGAGGGTAATAACATTGTTTTATTTGTACATATAACACATCAGGGGCACTCTTCCATCAAAGCAGTGATCTATCAGGAACAGGCTGGTGAAGCATGTCCCTTATCTGTCCCCGTCAGCGGGGGCATTACTCACCCAGGAAGTTTTGAATGGGACAGGCTGGGTTGGTGAGAGAGGGGGGAATCCAGTGTTGTCAGGCCAAATTGGTGATCAATCACCACATCAAACACACAAACACACAACACACACCATCATGCTGAGTACATGCATAACAATAGAGCTGGAGAAAGGGAAAGTGGGATGAGGGTGACATATTTTTGGATAAAAAAAGTGAAAGGAAAAAATGGCAGGTAAAGGATGATCTCAGACTGTACTGCTGATGTTTATTCAATAGATATTTTACACCATATGGTGGGTGATGGAAAAGGTGTGGTATGAAGAGGAGTGAGAGAGAGAGAGAAAGAGAAAGAGAGAGAGAGAGCTGAGGGGAAATGGAGAAAGGGCCTTAAGCAATGACTTCAGAGGGCATAGCAGAAAAGGGAAAAAAAGTGTTCATTCATCATTATTGTCATGGGCTTTGGCAAATGATAATAATTTGTCTTCATCCCTATTTTTAGACAATGAGCCACAATAGCCATTTTGGCCAGATGGGAAAGAGGGCCTGTGTGAGCAATACGCTACATTTTGTTTGACGTCCTTTATATGGAATTTCTTAATTAGGACTCTCTGCCACCGGTGTCTGTTTCTGGACTGTTATTTTATACATGCATGCAGTTCAATGACACATTTAGATGTATGGATCCATATAAAGGGGCTGTTGACTCATTTCTTTTGCAGCATATTTGTAAAGCATGTTTATTTAGACAATGTGCTCGGTTTTTCACTATCCAAATGTGCAATTTAACTTGTGCTTTGCAACAAGAAGAAACAAAAAATTTACCTGAATGATAGTTGCCATGTTATTGGAAGCAGATACATGTGGGAATGAATGAGAGAGTAAATGAATGGATAGGAGCAATTGTCCAAATGACATGAGTTGAAAACAGTTATACACAAAACCATGAATACCCATAATAATTGAGTCCCTGGGGCAAACTGATTTCCCAAAAGTATATATAATATCTATAAACAAACGGCTGTGAAAGACATGGCACAAGACAATGAAGCATTATTAAAAGTGTGGTGGTGTGTTGTGTGTGTGCTACATGAAGCCCTGATGTGTTTGTCCCTGCTGAGCCTATAGGGAGGTCACGGTGCGAACTAGGATGGATGAAGATAAATAGGAGTAGAGCAGGACATATGGTGGAGGTATAATTGACATCTAACGTGCACGGTGACCCTGTGACCCACAGGTTAACACCAGGGCACAGCATAAACACACTGCATTATTGGACCTGGCTATAGATGCTTCACAAACATTGCAATTAAATCACTAATTTCTCACTACTGCTAGCACTATACTATAGGACTCCATGTTCCACTGATGCAGAAGGCATCAACATTTATGTATATAATATATAATGTAATTGAAGTTTGATGGGGCTAAAACAGTTGAACACCTTCAAGTAATTATTTGTTGAAAAATAATTAAGTATCCCTCTGCTATTCCACATCACATGATGCCGGAAGTCTGTAGACTACAGATTACAGGCATCTTTTAAGGTCGACCATTTTCTTGCATGTTACTGATGATCATGACTGATAAATATATATTTATCACTGGGTGTCTTGATGGAAATCTCCAATATATCAAACCTTACCCTTAGTAAAAACATAAGTGCCTAATAAAAACACTGATACCGCATGTCAGCCCAAAGTCAACATTCAAGGAAAATTAAATGTTAATATGACTTTATTGACCATGCACATTTTTTTTTATCCGTCACACATCCAACTAATTACAGTCATTTAGTGTTGCTGTAAGCTAGGGAATGTTCCCCATCTCTATCTTCTGTCTGTGAAAGTTGTACCTGGAAAAAGCCCAAAAGGAAATGTGTTCAGGTTGTGTGTAAAAAAAACACAACTGGGTGGTGAGCTTAATAGACATAGAAAAGAGAACCACCAGTCAAACCTCATCTCAAACTGCAAGCAAAGAAAAACAACTCATTGAGTTGTACACAGTGTCTGAAAGTTAATTTCTGTGATTTTTTTAACCATAAAGGGTACTGGTCTAGATGTTTTCATTACACTGTTATAAGTACTGGCAGTTCTGCATTACTGAGTGTGTTTCCATCTGTGATGATGGGCAGCATATGGTGACAACAAAAGACAAACTCTGGTCAACAAAAGCCAAGTTATTGTGAGAAAGTTAATACCCCTCGATTTTCTATGCATGATTAACCATCGGTATCAGTTGGATGGTTTAGTAGGATTAGCGTGGTTCAGTGTAATCAGACTGAAATAGTATTCACGTTCTCTATCCTTCTGTTGTTGATATTAAACTGTGATGATATTATTTTGTCAACAAAAAAAATAAATAATTAATTTAATCCAATTTATAACACTTTCAGTGTACAGTGGTCCACCATTCCAAATGTTGTGTTATTCATCAGGGTCTTTTTGTTTTAACCCCACTGGGCATGGGGTTAGGGTTAGATCAGATCCAACTGTCCTCAGGTTCCTTTGTTCTGTTTCTTTATTCGAACATCACTTCATGCACAAATCCATTATGGATCGGGTTCTAAGGACTTGTAATCCAGAGATATATTAAAGCCGTGAGGTTTTCTATGCTGTAGAAGATATGCAAGAAGTATAGATTGGTTTCCCAGGTTGGACTTTAGAATATTTTTTTTGTTAAGTGTTTAGGTTTCTTTTCACATAAAGAAAGGGCCAAACTATACTCCTGTATATGTCAGACATGTAGTATATGTCCTAAAGCTGTCACCTGTTTCAAATCTCTACATCTATCATAATTTTTTATTTTTTTTTAAATTGAACACTGAATTGTAGATATGGTGGAGCATGCACATACATAATAAAGCCATTGTCCAGGCAAGACTGTCAGCTGAACTTACTGTTGTCTAGCTGTTAAACATCAAAAGTGTCTGTTTGTCCTATAAGTGTTTTCTTTTGTTTTATGTTGAAAACAAAATACAGATAATACGACAACAGACAATATCAATTATCTTTATACTCCTTAACAGTGGCTGATTCCTCATGCTGGAATTGAAACACCAAGGCCAATTGTTCCCCACTGAACACAAATCCATCCTCCTCCACGCTATAAGAGTGACATATCCTCTGTATCCCACCCCTCTCTCTCCCTTTCTGCGTCCATTTCTCTCTCCTCCAACATTATACTATCGGCTGTATCACTCCAACCGGTAATTTATAACACCTCCACTGTAGTCCCCCATTCCAGAGACGTAAGAGATGGCTCTTAAGATGCTATTGATTTTTATTTGATTAAATGTCTTGCTGGTTTGCAGCAAATTAGCAAGAGTTTAATCAAATCACAATCGATATCTACTTAATAATCTCCCAACACACTTCACGCAAACTAAGGTAAAATTCACAAGTGAATAACAGGGAGGAAAGAGTCGAGATGTAATGGCCATGTTTACATGGATATAAAGCCCTGGAATTTTAAATAGTAGACCTGTGTGCAAATAAATGCTTAGTTACATTACAGTTTGTGCAGTCTTTGTTGTATATGTGACAAAAATAGTTCTGATCCGCTCATGTCTTTTTGCATTCAGTTTTTCAACCATAAAGTGTTCTGGTGGACCTCCTAAATACAGAAACAAAATCTGGATGCAAGCATGAATTAGAATTTTCAACAACCAATCTCCAAAACTTAAGCAAAGCATAAAGCCACACATAGCATATAGTGGGGTAGATTGCCAAAGATCAAGCAGAATTTAAAAGGAAACTACAATACACTGTATCAAATATTTTTGATTGATCCCAAAACTTAACTTATGACATTTTCATGTTTCAACACTTTTTTTTTTCTTTGGGTAGTTTTGTAAAACTGGATTCAATTGCACTTGCTATCATTTACAGAAAAGAAAATATCTGCCATCATTATTAGCCTAAATCTTCTAAGGCTTAAGAGCTTGTGTCAATTGGACATGTGGTGTCCAGGTTTGGAGCACCTCATGGAACATTGTTAACAGATTGAACAAAACTAATCTATAGCCATGCGAGCGGCTCTGTGAGCAGTGCATTATTCAAAGTATATGTTACTTTCAATTTTCAATTTTTAATAAATGACATATATGAAAGTAATGACACTGAAGTACATGTAGGTATTGCATTAGGTCATTAATTAGGATAATACGCTTAAAACTGCAATTTACAGTACAGAATTTTTCATTATATACACAATATGTTGCTGTGTTTCTCAATTAATCATTTAATAATATAGAAAGCTTAAAACCTTATTCCAGTTCCAAGGTGTCGTCTTAAATTGTTTTGTCCAACCAACAGTCAGAAATACAAAGACAGTCAATTTACAATGGTTGAAGATTAAGGAAAACAACAAATACACATATTGTTGGTTGAAAAGAAGTCTCAAAACAATTACTTAGTTATCAGAAGTTATTTCCTATTAACTTCCTGTTGATTGACTAACTGATTAATTGTAAAATTGTTGCAGCTCTAGATACAATATACAGGATACAGTATACAAGATATAATACAAAATATAATTTCCTACTTTTATTCTTAACACTATGTGAAGGAATTCACAATAATAATAGTAAACTGTAAGTTAAACAGCAAAGTGCATTCAGTATGATTCAAGACATCTCACATGTTCTCCTGACGCAAATCACATGTGGAACCACACACACACACACACACACACACACACACGCTCACGCACACACACAGAAACCCCTCTGGAAACTTAGATGTGCACACCCACCCCACTATGAAACCTCCCTCCAGACATCAATCATTTTTATTGGCCATCTGTGAGAAGGCCTATTTGAAACAGTGAAGTATCACTTCTGACATCACTACCAAAATAGTACCCGGTGAGAAGCAGTGACTGATGTTTCAGTGTCAGCTTATATATGCCAATGCTTTCTACAAAAGCCATGAGGTTGGATTGTTTAACACCAAATACCAAATATAACACACATTATCAACTTTAATTTTAAATGTAAAGAGTAAAGTTTTGCCCTGAATGAGTTGTGGCTCTTTCTCTTTTGCAAGTTAAATATAAATAAATAATACAGGATATGACCTGCTTTAATTGCTGTAATAGGTCAGGGTTACAGTAACTTGACTGTGTAGTTAAATTCCAAGCAAATAGTATTGCCCCTGAAGAACCCAGTCTGTGTGAAGGTGGGCATTTTAGGATGTAGTCCTTACCAAACTTACCTACTTCCCAAAATCCTGACAAAAATGCAAACTTACCCTCTATCTACTGGGTAAGTGGTGGGAAATTCCAAGATCTCTGGAAACATAAGATAGTGTTGACACACACAATCCAGATGGGGACCTACAGAATTCAAGGGCACAGGCATTAGGTAATGTATTTTCAGGCTTAGGAAACTGCATGATCATTTTCATTATGCATTCTTCTTCAAAACTCACTTAAGTCTTATTTTCTTTTATAAATCAAATAACCTTTTTTTCTGTATTTTTCCTACTTTCTTCATGTGATGCTCTGCCACAACTATCCAGCGTCACACCAGTTCATAAACCCATAATCTTTTATTGCTGGTAAACACAATTTATCATAATCCCTAAGATTTCAACAAAAGCTGCCTTCAAAGTAATGACGGTTCGATGTAAGTGATTAAACGTGTATTGCCCATTCCAGCCACTCTTAATGGAAATGGAGAATATTGATATCGCAATCGACGGATATTATAATGCGTTTGAAATTTGATTTCAGCCCTTGTTTTTTGTAATTATGGTGCAATCATCTGATATAATGTTCATTTATCACTTGGCTCGCATTTGCCAGGTTTTCAAGCCTGATGGTAATCAGTTCACCCCTCACCCTCAACCCCCTGTTCCTGAATCAGAATCCAAATGACGATCAGAATGTTTGTTAAAGGAACTTGGGGCAGGATCAAGAAATAAGACTCTATAGTGACACGACGGCCGTTGAGGCTGTTAGGGTAACTGCAGCCATCAGCCGAGCTGGTGCGGGAGTGCGCATGAACTCTTCACAGCAGTGCAGCTGATGCCTTATCCCCTACACACATGAAGCAGCCGGCTCGCTGTGTGTAGCGACACACCAACGCGGCGATTTACCATTACGGTTGATGCAGTCTGAAAGGCACAGGCGAGAGCAAAGACGGCATATTGGAGACAAAAATATCGTCTCTGATACGAGATTGCTGTGTGTAAGCGGTTAATGTTACTACACAGACACAAACAAACCGTTAGCCTGTGGCTACATCCAGATGCTAACGTCACCTCCCGGATAGCAGGTTGGGCTTTCAGTCCCATATATAAAGGGACATATTTCTATCTCTTCGGTTTCAGACTAAAGGACCGTGGAAAATGCGCAGTCTGTAACTATTCAGTGTTACACAGCGGTGGACTAAGTTACATGTTTGCAGCTAAAGCTACTTTGCACGTTAGGTCACTCCGAGTCCTTGGTGATCTCATATGATTTTCAAATCAAGCTCTAAACATGACCTGTAATGTTTTCTTACCTGGTGACTAGGAAATGAGTCATGTCAGTTTTCAGTCCCGAATAAAGTTGAAGCTGCCTCCATGAGTCGAACGCGTATCCGATGTTTATTCAGGTGCCAGCCCGGCTTTGGTCGTAATGTCGTTTCAACTCACGACATGCCGCTGATAAAACCTTCATTTTCTTCTTAGTATGACTTTTGAGTGGACTTTGTGTGGTGGTGGGTCGTTTGCTGGCTGTAGCAGAATCCATGACTACCCAAACACTAGTTTGGGTACACCGCACTTGTCTTCTTCCCGTATCCAAGGACGCGCAGTCAGCGTCATCTGATGGCAGCACCGCGCAGGAAATTCGGACCACGAATTGCAGTACTATATGCAGCACACAGCCTGTTCAAGGCAATGGAGAGATACGTGGGTGGGCTCATTCTTTTTGGTTTTGAACGCTTCATCACCCATTAGCATTAAAAAACTTAAAATGCATGTTTATTTTTTCACAGATCCTGCCCCAAGTTCCTTTAAGTGCAACAAATGTACAGGGATTTGTTGTAGAGGTAAGATAAAAAGTTAGTCTGCTTGAATTATCTTGCAGATGCTCAAGAGCTAGAGCAAAGAGTTGTGGAAAACACTTAGCATGGATAACTAGACAACAATACAATAAGACAGGTCAGACACAAGTTGATAATACAAGAATATACAGTAATACTCAAGGTTGTGTTTTATTCATTTTTATTGTTTTGTTCGTAAACAGAACATCTCAATCATTTCAGGATATTTTGCATATAATTGTGCCATTTCAAAGGAACATTTAGTCCTTAAATGCAACCCTTTGATTGACATAGTTTGCAGAAAAAAAAACAGTCTCTCAGAAATTATGCCCATATACTGCTTATTTGTTTTCATAATTACATTCTGACGAGTAACATAATCACTCCCTCAATTATGTTCATAACTAATGTTTTATCAAGTGAATGAAGCACTACAGTAATGTGCCACACAAAAATCATAGAAAGGGGGTCCGGGTGAAAGATGGGCGTACCAAATGCAGTACCGGGTTAGCATCCTGAGTCCTGTGTGTTGTTAGGTTTAGGCAACAGAATTCTAGTGAATAATGTTAGGGAAAGAGAGTGGTTTTGGTTAGATGTGTCTGCTTCACTGCTGACCTTTATTGTAATAAACCAAGAACATTATCTTTCACTAACCTTAAAGATGCTGCATGTAAGAATCAGCAACCTGTTGGATTTATACCCTAAACATATTAGGGGCAGCATATCACCAGAAAGTGCTCACACCTGTCATAAGAAACAAGGAATGCAAAGTCCCCTCCCAAAGGTTTTTCTTTCGAACTGAAAAGTAAGCTAAATAGTCCACGCTAGCAGCTGTTCAATAGCAGTCTTGAAGAAACGTTGCCAGTTTAGCATGAAGCTTCATCCCTTTACTCTGCAACAGCTGTCTCCAGCAGCGGAAAGCATCAGCAATGTCAACTCTTTGTTAAGGTTAGGGTTGTTGTTGGACCCAGAATGCAGAGGCCGGCGGCAGGCAAACAGTTAGGCAGGCAAAGGTATTACCGGTAATTAACAAAAAACAAACTGGGACATTGAGAGAGAGGAGGACAGGCAGGTAGGTTGAGTGGAAGAAACAGGCTTCAGAAGCAACACATGAAAAGAGGGGTGCACCCTGAATGCCGGAGGGAGCTTGAGCAGGACCACAGCAGGGTAAACAATCTTGTCAATCTCAAATGGTCAGTTGTATCTTGGTGCCAACTTATGGAAGTCGGTCTGGAGGGGGAGATCCTGATAGGACAGCCACACCTTTTGTCCTGGTTGGTAGTTGGGAGCGGGGTAGGGTGCCTGTCCACCAGTCGTTGGTTCTGCCAAACCCAGCTACACCGCCGCAGATGCTCCTGGACCGACGGCACCAAAACTTCAGTCCAGGGAGTTATGAATTGAATTGAATTGAATTTATTGAGGGATAGCCCCTTGAGATGCAGCATCTCATTTTTGGGGGGGTCCCAAGTACACATACAACATACATACAAACATACATTCCACAAAATAATAATACAAAACAGACAGTACAGAAAACAAAAGAAACAAAAGACAAAACTAAACCAAACAAACAAACAAAACAAAAACAAAAACAAAAACAGGTAAAACATATGCTTCCACTCAGCTTACCCCTCCCACCCACCAACAACCCCTGTCCTCATATGGTATACGGAGAAAAGAGAATACATTAAACTGAATATTATACATAAATTAAATTAAATTACGCTCAAATTAAAAACATGAACAGGTTATTCTGACATGAGAGAATAAAGAAGACCTAAAACAATGAAAGGAGGTAATGGATCTCAAATGGGGAGGAAGATTATTCCAGTCATATGGAGCTTTGTATTGGAAGGACCTGCGACCAATTTCTTTGAGAATTCTGGGAACAAAAAAGAAGGGGTATTGCATATGCCTAAGTGAATAAGAGGAACTAAGTGGGACAAGAAGCTGACTTAAATAGGAGGGACAGTGAGAGTGAATACAATTAAAGATGAACAAAACCCAATGAAATTGTCTTCTATTGTTAAGATGTAGCCAATTAAGTGATTCGTACATGAAACAGTGATGGGTTTTAAAAGCCTGTATAAAGAATGCATAAAGAATTTTAAACAATATTGAGAGGTTTGAGATAGCTGTCAAATGTGTTCTGGTAAACAATATCAGCATAATCATTAAAAGGCAAAATGAGTTGAGTGATTATTCTTTTCCTGACATTGAAAGTAAAACAGTTAATAGAACGATACAATTGACAAAGACATCCAAAGGTTTTCTTAACAACAGAGTCAATGTGAAGTTTGAAGGAGAGTTCAGGGTCAAGCCAGAGTCCAAGATATTTGAATGAGCTGACAGTCTCAAGAGGTGAACCATCATCAAAATTAATTTGCAAACTGTGGGGATGATAATGACTGTGACGTGTATGAAATAACATGCTGCAAGACTTCTTCATATTAAGCACTAGTTTGTTGTTAAAAAAAACGTTTTTGGACCAAATTAAAATCAGACTGTAAAGAATTCTGTATGTGAGATAAATCAGTGTGAGATAAATACATAACAGTATCATCAGCATAAAGATGAACAGAGCATAGAAAACATATACTAGGTAAATCATTAATAAAGATGGAAAAAAGAAGTGGACCTAAGGTAGAACCTTGCGGAACACCCTTTTCAACAATTAAGTAATCGGACTGAAAGCCCTGAAAAGCAACAAATTGACGTCTATTGTGAAGATATGAATTAAACCAGAGAAGAGCATGTTGTGAAAAACCAATAGAGTAGAGCTTGTCGAGGAGGAGGTAATGGTCAACCATATCAAAAGCTTTGGAGAGATCAATAAATATTGCACTGGTGAGTTGGCCTTTATCAAAGGAGGAGAACACATCGTTAGTAAATTTTAGGAGAGCTGTAGTTGTGGAATGCTTGGGTTTAAAGCCTGATTGAAATGGAGAAAGAATATTAAATACATTTAAATACTGTGATAACTGAATAAAGATGAGTTTCTCAAAAAAATTTGCAACAGAACAGATGATAGAAATTGGACTATAGTTGTTCATATCGGTCGGATCACCAGCTTTGAAAAGTGGAGTAACTCTGGCGCATTTCCAAATGGAAGGAATTGAGCAGGTGGATAATGAGAGATTGAATAGTTCAGCAAGTGGGTACATTAACACATCAGCAGCTATTATAAGAAATTTGGCATCTAAACCATCAGGACGTACTTATGAGCGTACTCAGTCCAGGGAAGATGACCAGGAGGCAGCGTGTCTGGCAGTAACACAGCGAAGCGCTGACTCCAAGTCCTTGTTTGCCCACTCCGTCGGCCTTTTGGTCTGTAGGTCATAACCCGAGGAGAGGCTCACCAATGCACCCACTGCCTGACCTACGCCTTCCAAACTTGGGAGATGAGATGAACTGCGGACACCTATCCGAGACTATGTCCAAAGGAATCCTGTGGAGCTTGAAAAAATGGAGAACTAACAGATTGGCAGTTTCTAGGGTGGATGGGAGTTTAAGCAGGAGAAAAAAATGTAATGTACAGCATTGAAGAACTTGTTGACAATGGTGAGTATGGTGGTATTACTAAAACTGCTTTTGGATGAGGAAGAGGCTTCTTTGGTAACCCAGATGACACTCAATCTCCCACCTGGCTGCTGCAACCACACATTTGGGGAGACGATGCTCTTCAGAGATTTCTTCTTCGGAGAGGGTGCCAGGGCGGTAGGTGAGGGTGAAGTTAAAGTGGCCCAGAAACAAAGTCCAGCGAGCCCAGTGGGAGTTCAGCCGCTTGACAGAACGCAGACAGGCAAGGTTTTTATGTTCAGTCCATACGAGGAAAGGATGGGAGCTTGGTGGAGGTGAGTTGAGTCGGGGGCTGCCACTCGGCTGTAGTTGTGGGTGAAACGTCGATAGAAGTTGGCAAAACCAAGGAAATGCTGAAATTGCTTATGGTTCTCAGGAGCCGGCCACTGGCTGAACTTTAGTGGGATCCGTCTTCAGCTGCCTTCACTCGATTACAAAACCCAGGAAATCCACGGATGGAGAGTCGAAGTGACATTTCTCCGCCTTAACGTAAAGCTTGTTCTCCAGAAGCCTCTGGTGTACCAAACGGACATGCTGAACGTGCTCCTCCTGACTCCGGGAGAAGATGAGAATATCATCCAAATAGAGGAACACAAACCTGTTCATTATGTCACGGAGAATGATGTTGACCAAGGCCTAGAAGACTGCAGGGGCATTGGTGAGACGAAGGACATGACTTGGTACTCGGAATGGCCGAGAGGAGTGTTAAAAGCCATCTTCGTAGCGGTATTTGTTTTTACTGTTATGTCATTAAGACCTCTGTAGTCAATACATGGTCTTAAGGATCCGTTCTTCTTTGCCACAAAGAAAAATCCTGCCCCTACTGGCGAGGAAGAGGGGTGAATGAGTCCGGTAGTCAGGGAGTTTTTGATGTAGGACTCAATGGCGTCTCGTTGAGGGCGGGTAAGGTTTTAGAGACGGCTTGTGGGAAGAGTGGCACCAGGAAGTAGGTCGATTGAACAGTCATATGGGGGAGGTAGTGAGAGTGCACGGTCCTTGCTAAATACATCGCTAAGGTCGTGATAGTGAACTGAGGAAAGGTCAATGTGTTCAGGAGTGGCAGGAGTAGAGTGGTTACAGGAGGGGGTGGCAGAGTGAAGGCAATGGGAATGACAGTATACCCTCCAGCTCACTATTCTGGAGGTAAACCAATCATTATGGGGATTGTGAATTTTAAGCCACGGGAGACCTAGTACAACTGGGGAGTGAGGCAAAAGGATAACGCAAAAATTAATAGTCTCTTTGATTACCAGACAGAAGTAGAGTGAGGAGAGCAGTAAGATGAGTTACTTGAGCTAGTAATCTGCTGTCTAGTGCAAAAACATATTTGGGAGATGGGAGAGTCTGAGTGGGAATGTTAGCTTGGGAAACAAAGTCAATGAAGTTATCGTCAGCACCTGAGTCCATCAGTACCTGAAGTGGGAGAGTCTGTTGAGGCCACGAGAGAGTTCCTTAGAGCTGGAATGCGAGAGGGGGAAGAAGAGGTTGCAGTTGATCGGCTCATCAGCGCCCCCCGTTGCGTGATGAGCCTGGTCTCTTGGCAGCTGGGTACAGAGGGAGATGGCATGTCCAGGTTGTCCACAGTAGAGACACAGTCTTTGCCTAAATCTCCGCTGGTGTTCTGCTAAGAGAGAGTAGACACTTAGAAACCTCCTTGCTCTGTACGGGGTGATCAAATACCTTAAGCATTTCTGCTGAAAATGATGGATATGACTGGCAAACTGGAGAATGTAATTTAGACACAGCTATTGCCCACTGAGATGATCTATCAGTTAACAAACTTTTTACAAAAGCGATCTTAGCTCTATCTGTAGTATAGGTACTGGGTTGTTGGTCAAAGACTAAAGAGCACTGATGAAAAATTGCCCACAATTACCTAATTCTCCAGAAAACCTTGCTGGTATGGGGATAAATAGCTCACATGAAGTAGTGGAATTAGTCACAGGTGCAGGCAGAGGAGAAGCAGGTGGTGAGGTGTGTGAATCAGGCGAGATGGTTGAGAGCTTGGTCACCACTTGGTCCACGTGGCCTCAGCTGCGTTACACTGGATGTCAAGCCACGTAGCACCTCCATTCCTTCACAGGGGGTCTGCTCATGTTGTCCTAACATGACTCCTTGAGAAGAGAGGGCATGGTGCAGGTGTTCAGTCCCCACTTGGTCTATGTGGCCAGATCGTTCTGTTAAGGTTGGGGTTTTTGTTGGACCCAGAGTGCAGAGGCCAGAGGCAGGCGAACAGTTCAAAGGTATTTATTAACAAAAAACAAACTGGGATTGAGAGGAGGGCAGGCAGGCAGGTTGAGTGGTCGGGAAGCGATGAGGTGAAAACACAGGTGAGCTGGTGGAGCTGCAGGCTGAGTGGAGAGACGCTGAGGGTTCTGCACACGAGGGAGGAAAAAACATGAGCACGAGACAAAATTCCAATAGAGGAAAAACACTGCAGCAGAAGCAGACAAAAATGTAGCAACACTAGAAAAACACTAATAGCGAGAAAACTCATGAGTAGAGCACAGGTATAGTTACCATATGGGATGAAACAATCTGGCACTGGAGGAGTGAAGAGACCAGGTTGATATAGCTGGAGTTGATGAGATGGGGACATGCACACTAGGAAGGAGCAGGTGGGGGGGAACAGACAGGGGGAAAAAACATAACAACAAAAACTCTGACTGCCATGGCCGAACCATGATACTTTTACTTCTATTTCTTCCATTTCTTTTCCTTGCAACTGAACATGGTGTATTGCCTGGAGTAGGTGACTAATCCAGCATGACTTTCTGTGGTGCAAATTGTTAAAATTCAATTAAATGTAAATGTTTCTTAACATACACAGTGCAAGTACAACTCACAACATTTTTTTGAGTAGCTCAATTTATTATGAAAATAATGTGTCATACCTAGCACACATACAGTATCTAGTGAAGCTTGTAAATACATTCAGTCAAAACTTGAGTAAAAAAGCCTGAGGTTAAAAGTAAAGAATATAGTCTAAGAACAAGATCACTGACAATAAATTACAAAATGCAGGCCTTTGAATAATAATTTTCACCTGCGTGATAGTTGCCTGTTTACTGCTCTTATCCAACAAAATCCATTGTTAACAATGTCATCATGTATAAACAGGAAATTATTTCAGAATGATTAGAAATAATAACAACTAATGCTTCATCTCTAATATCAAGCTGCTCAACCTGCTCAACACAGTAAAATGGAGAGGAAAGTGCAGCAGGGAAAGTGCAAGCTTTCCTGGTTATATTCCGCCTCTCTTATTTTTTCCCTTCCTCTGCAACAGACAAAGCCAACCTCAATTTGTGTCAAGTGCTGTTTTAAGACCTTGGGATTAAAGCTATAAAGTGGCGTCTGTCAGGGTCTTTGACGCCCTGGGGCCCCCCGCTAACATCTGAGAGCCAACGTGCTGTTGTTCGGTATCATCTCCCATCATATCATGTCAGCAGTGAGGGGTTGGGCCGATGAGACGGGCAGCCGTCACAGGAGCTGACAGGGCTGATTCACGTCAAGAGAGCTTCATCCAGGGCCAGGGTCGATCAAAACTGACTCCACGCCTCTCTCAGCCAAAAGTGGATATCCATCCCAATGTGCATCACACAAGTGTTGTGGGAGGCTGAGAGACTGATGCTTGGCAGTAAATGATGAAGACAAGATCATGTTTAAGATAATGGGGATGAGACGAGAAGGGAAACGGAAAAGAAAAATTCTGATGTTTGATATCTCATGCCACACAGAAAATAAGTGCAGATGTCTGCTCCAATGATTGAGAGAAGTTCACTACCAATCTGCTCCAGTAAGAGTAGGCTATAGGCGCCATTGAGCTGAAATACAACCATTCATTTAAAAATAGTGCATATAGGAGATAACATGTCATCCCAATTTTGAAAATGTACAGCATATGATGGAAAAATTAATCTTGATCATTTGTGAAGGGACAATATGAAGATACTTAATGGCTGATCTTTACAAAAAAGTGCAAACGACAGCTATGAATGACCAAAGATGTCAACTTTAAATTTGCTACTCTTTGCTGCTGCAGTGCATGAACAGAATATTCAGATGCTGAAAAATAAGTAATTACTTTATTGTCTTTATTTTACCCCCCCACTGTGACAGATGCTACTTTTTAATGAAAAAGACATGTGTTACTTTTATTTAAAGTAACACATGTCTTTTTGCTTCACACTGTTGGTCTTCATTGCTGATCTAAACTGATGCTCCTTTAGCATCACTGTCACAATGAGTTCTTCAACTTCTTCTCTACCCTACAGTGTATACAGACTAGTACCACAGTAAGAGGACAGATAACCATTTGCTCGAGTGTTTATATACACATAGACTCCAGTTATATTCAAAGTATGGGGCAGTAGGGTGTGGTACTTATGGAAATCCAAGTCCAAGTCTCAAGCAAGTCCAAAGTCAGGTCACCATTCCCCATCCCCCAAGATATGGCTGTCTTACCTGCAGTATCTGGGCTTTATGCGTTATGATTATTGACATTCTGTCATAGTTTCAGTTTGTGGTTTTGTTATTTGCTGTTTTAATTTGAAGTTGTATAAGTCCTTGTCTTCCCCTCTCTCTTTGTCAGTCTGTCTGTTTTTCCCTCATCTGCCCTGTGCCTATCATCGGTGCCCTGTCTTTTCCTCATGTTCAACCTGCATTTGCTGCCTGTGTCCTTGTGTCTTCCTGGCTTGTTATTTGCTTTTGATTTGTACTTTTTTTTCAGTTTGTATTTTGTTTTTCTGTTGTTTCCTGGATTTCTCCAAGTTTTTTTTTTTGCCTTTGCCTGCCTTGTGTTGTTGCCTTTCTTTGGAGTTTATAGATTTGGACTTTATTTTATTAAAGCTTGCCTTTCGTTCAGCTACTTGTCTGCCTGTGTGTCTTGCGATTGGGTCCCCTTTGTTAAACCGCGACACATTCAGTAAAATAAATGTAATCAAACAAAAAACAAATATCCTAAGAGTCTTTTAAACAGTGAAATATTGACAGGTAGACTAAAATACCAAACTCTTTTAAATTCAGCTCCTGTCAGTCTGTTTATTTGCAGAATATCTTTGTATAAACAGATTCAGGCTCTTTAACTGCGTACGTGTGCCAATTTCTTATTCCTGCCTACTATTTGAATAACCATCCATGGAGATAAAATACCCCAACATTGAATCAACGCAGACAAGTCATTGGAGACATGATGTCTTTGACCAAATGAAGTCTCAAGTTTATGTCAGGTCAAGTTGCAAGTCATCTAAATCGTGACTCAAGTCAACTTGAGTCCAAGTCACAATGACTTAAGGACACTTCTCTGGAAGTATAAGTCTCAAAATAAATTTCTTTTATGAAGTCAATTTTGCTTAAGGTTTGAAAGAATTCAGAGAGCAAAACATATATATATAGATGAAGGGTGATGCTTTTGAAGCCGACTGCCAGCTGGTTCCCAGCCACTGGGAGTCCCCCCCTCCTAGGGGTGTGCCTTGATTCCACTGTAAACACGCCCAAAAAACTACGATCTGAGAAAGATTTGAAAAATGCATCCCCCCCACACACACACCCCTCCCCTCTGTGCTCATTAATCCCTCCCCTCCGAGCTCGTATCGCTCTCCCCTCGGAGCCTCCCGCGACACACCCCCTCCCGCAACAAGCAGCAAGAGCAACAAGAGCAACAAGCCGGCCGGCAGAAACCAAATACAGCCCAGCTTTGAATGCGGAGTAACGATGTCGGATTCACAGGTAAAGTTATTACAATGCACGTTGAAACTCACGTAAATCTTGTAAGTCATTACAATGTCCACAGCTAAGCTCCACAGCCAAGCTAGCGTAACGTCATTAGCATGTTACAGCTACGTTACCTTACAGCTACGTAATAAGTTACTAGTTATCAACAGCTAAGTTAGCCACTTCTAAAAGTTATTGAGGGCCAAGAGACTAACAGATGCTGCCGTCAGCTTTCATCACAACGATCGCTTCCACATTGTGGCTGAAAACTAAACCTGCATGAGCCTCGGACCAGCTGTGTCGTTGGCTTCGTTGAAAACAAATAGACAAGACCGGGAGGAGGGTTAACAAAACAGTTGAGTAGTGACCGGGCGAGAGGTTGTTATGGAGAAATAAATCCGGACAAATAAAATAAAAATCCGGAAATAAATCCGAAACCCCTCCGCTTCGCGTTGGGATTTCATTCATCCATTCATTCATCTTACTTGCATTACTTGCTGCTTCATTTAGCTGCCACGAGCAAATAAATAGGTTGATTTGGTTTAAACATTATAGCAATTTTAGCTTACAATGCTAACATAGAGGCTAACGTCTCCGTCAAACAAGTAAACAAGTTTTGACAATATTGTGTTGTACCTGCCTTTTTCAGTGACAGACTTTCGCTTTCTTTCAGCCTTTCTGGCCGCTTGCTACATAATTATTATGTATATTTTGACCAGGAGCAGGGGAGTGAGGGGATTGGATGGAGGGTCGGAGAGAGAGAGTGCAAATTTGAGCAAGGAGAAACTCCCATTCGGACCAGATGGCTGCTATTGGTCAATTTCTTTGCAGTTTTGCAGGCACTAGAGAGAATGGATTTATTTGGTTCATTTTGCGCTTCACATTGTGTAGGTGGTACTGTTGGGCCATAACCACCATCTAAATAAGGTTAATAATAATGACAAATCTTTCAAATTGTAGACCATAGCTTTAAAGCTTTAGTTAGTTTAGTTAGCATTAGCCCTACTGGTTACTTTACTTTACTTACTTTATATATATTTTATATCTATAATCTAAAGTTGTAGCAAGGTTATATTATTATAGGTTAAGTCACCCAGCAGTGTATACAGTTGATAAAATTAATTCATCCTTTACTTGCTGCATTATGAACACATTAATGCATTAATAGTTATAATTCGAGAATATGCTATGCATATATTATTCAGAAATGTTTGTTTATTCAGTCATGAAAACAAAGACTGTGTTTATTTAGTGTGTTAAGCACATGAAATCAGTCAGTGAAGATCTTTCTATTCTGATTAAAATGTCTCTCTGATGCACCCTAATAGCTCAGTTGGTAGAGCGTGCGACCCATATACAGACACCCTGCACAGGCCCCAGGGTTCGACCTGACCCGTGGTCTCTTGCTGCATGTCATCACCTTGCCTCCCATCATCTCCCAAGCCGCTCCACCAAGAGAAGTGAAACATCCCATCATTATAAACTGATTGCATCTCTTTTATCATCCGCCACTGCGTCAGGAATTTCTGATAAAAGATATCAGTAGAATTATACAGCACAGTGACAATCATTTCTGCTGAAAATGTGTCACCTGAGCATAATAGTTCATGCATCTTGTAACTACCCACACCCAGTGAAATAGTCAAACCAAATACTTCGATACAAATGTGATCATGGACCGGGCATATTTAAATATTATCTACCATATCATGAGGACATCAATATTGTGCTGTACCTTTTGTTTTTCAACAGAACTGCATGGCAGTGAAAATAATATGGCTGGGGAATTAATGATTTAACAAAAATGGTACAAACTATTAATGTATAAGAGCCGAAAAAAGGTTATTTTTTTCTTGTTTGTTATTGTTTGCACTTATAAATGTGCTTTCTCATGCTGTTAGATTACTATTAGACAACGCTGTCAGGTGCGTGCAGAAATCCAAGAGCAAACTTTGTTTTGCCACAGTGAAACTGTTGCTTCTGTGATTAAACACATATTGGAGCAGAATATTTTGTTAGGTAAAAACATGTTGTGGATTTTGGAAATGATTACATCGATATTTTTTCCATACATTTCAGCTTTTGGTGTTTTTAGCACTGAAGTTACTTCACATGAAGTCTGCAGATATGTAGTAGCCTACCTAAATCTGTCCCTGGAAAATAATTTTCTGCAGCAGGTATTTTTTTTAGAGCTAGCTAAGTAATTCTGTGTTTATATGTGCAATATTTATTCATTTTGGGAAATCCCATGATCTCTGGAGCATTCAAGGCAGACACAACAGGGACCAGATATCATCATCGCTTAACCAAAACTTGCTTTAATGTGCCTTCCAGGGGTGATTTTAGGATTCAAGAACATCAGGGGCTAAGGGGAAAAGAACAGCGGCTGAAGTTGTGCGCGCAAAAATTTTTGGTGAGTGTCAGTGTGCTTCTTTGTGTGTGTGTGTCTTCCTTGTTGGTCTGCTTCCTGTGTGTGTGTGTGTGTGTGTGTGTGTTTTGAGGAATACTTTCCTTCAACGGATAGCCCGGCGCTGCTTGTCTGGACTAAAACAGAAGATAAACTAACGTAGCTAACAGTTTGTTTGGAACAATACGTGTGGAAGGGCATGTACAGACTCGCGTGACGTGAGTAAACAAACCGGCTGGTTAGCAGCTTAGCCTATTTGACAGCTCCTGAGTCGTGCAGGCAGCTGTGCTAAACAGTTGCCTAGCCAAGTAACGTTAACGTTATGTCACGTGGTTGCAATTAAACTGAGGTTAAGCTGTTGTTGCGACTCTCATAACAAAACACAATATTTTACTGCTAGCCTAACTGTTACTCTGTTTCCACGTTAAGAGAAAGTACCACTGTGCAGATGAATAGCCTACAGGTGAGGTGCTATGTAACGTTATCGTTACCTAAGGTAACGTTACCTGAAGTTGGTTCTTGATTCTTTGCCAGCATTGCCTTTGGCCTGAAAAAGCTGCGGATAACCATGTTTTGCGTAGGTCTGCTTCTGACTCGTGTAATTTGAACATTTCTAATAATTTCAGAGCACTTGAAATGCCCAAAAAAAAAAAAAAGCTGAAGCTGAAGCATTAATGATCTCACGATATGGTAGCCTAATAATCATTAAATATGCCCTGCGTGGAATCACACACGTCGATCATACACGTCAAATACTGTATGCCTCTGATACAGTAAGAACAGCTGATTTCACGCTGAGGTAAAGCTTCAGCTTGCGTCATCACTGCTCCACCTGGTGGACAGATAAACCATTGCAACTGGTTTCCACACATAGGGGCGTTCACTACGTCATCGCGGGGGATCTCATTCCAGTCACACGGACCGTCACAGACCAGGTAGGGCCCTGTCACGGAGGAAGGGGAAGTTTTAAGAGGCTTCATCTGTATGCATTAAGTCTTGTGCACAAATATTTCAGTCAAGTTAAAACACTTTCTGCTCACATTGAGGCAACTTCACCTCAATATTCGACACCAGGGCATCAGCTTCCATTTGCTTCCACTCACATCTTTGCAATTATCCTACACCCAAACTTTGCTTTGCCTTCTGTGTGAACACACTGTAATAGCCCTCCACATCCACACTGACTAGACCTTAAGTGCTTCATGGAAGATGTCACATAACGTCACAAAACTTGATTGACCAATGCGAATGATAACAGTGTATGTTGTCCCACCCAGACAGATTCAACAAAACTATGAGAATAAGGGAGATGTCAATCAAGTCCAGTTTGTAAACTAGGGGCACACATTCAGGCACTTTACAAGCTCTTTTGAACAATTGTGATTTTTTTCTGTTAACACTGGCTTGAAATGATCTGATCAGTGTGTAAGAAAATCTCATTTTGAGAGCGTTGAGCTGCAGTGTGAACAGAGCCTCAGAGGGACTGAGAGTAAGACTGACATACGACAAGAGCCCCTATTGCAGCTGTCACCGCATCACTTCCTCCTCTTATTTCCCCCCACTATCTCCTTTATTTCCTCTCAGTGTGTCTGCTGGCCTGCCCCTCCTTATCACTCAAGTGTCTGCTAATTCACCAGCAAGGTTGCACTGATAAGCCTTTTTCTCCAAGTCTCTCTATCTCTCTCTGTAGATGGACAGGTCCCAGTGTCCTCTAACATGTGTCTGTCTGGATGTGACGGTGACACAGGGACCCAAGGGTGACAGCCCAGTTTGGCCTTGAATTAAGGAGCATTACAGATACACTGATAAAGTGACACTGTCAATGGTGGAGAGGGGAGGTGAATAAAAAGGGGAAACATGGGCTGCAGGAGTGGAGAGTAGTTCATTGGAGAGGGGAGAAGAAGAGAGGGAAAAGAAAGGAAACATTCTCTGACTGTGACTGTATACAGTACAATGAGCATGTGAATTCAAGAACTTTAACTAAAGTATTGCAGTATTTTATTCATTGCACTCCTAGTACTAGACAGAGTACTGTGAGCTAGCGAAAGAGAAAGCCTGCATGTGTTTGTATGTGCCTGGGAGCATGTCTGTGTCTGTGACAACAGCCTGAGGCGTTTCGTTTGTATTGTCTTAGAAATGGTTAGTGTGTGTGTGTGGCTGTGTGTGAGAGAGAGAGAGAGAGAGACTCCTCAGGAGTAGCACAGGCTCTTTTCTGCTCTGTTTCCTTTCTGTTTCCATCGTTTAGCCAGAGTAAGAAGATCTGTCTCAAGGTCGCTGCCCTCTTACCCAGCAGCTCCTGAATACAATAACAGAAGGTCTATTTCATCCCGGAAGTCCAATAAAAAAATAAGGAGGTCGGCTACAGTGGCAAGATTTTAATACTAATGTAAGGAGAGGAAACCATACTATGATGACTACCAAAGAGGTTCATCTATTTTAAGCAGTGTTGGGTAAAGTAATAGGAACATTTTCCTAAAGCTGGGGGAAAAGCTGAAACCCTCGATGACTAGTCCTCAAACGTAAGTGACTAAATACAAAAGACAACACACTAGACAAGAGGTAAACTATGATTACAGCCACAGTGCAAGGCAGTAAATTGAAATCCAAACTCCTGTACATACA
This sequence comes from Pagrus pagrus, assembly GCF_965226575.1. Lineage (NCBI taxonomy): Eukaryota > Metazoa > Chordata > Actinopteri > Spariformes > Sparidae > Pagrus > Pagrus pagrus. Next base: position 4,097,044 of record NC_140185.1, on the reverse strand, counting down.
TTCAATTGAATGACACTAATTAGAAAAAAGCAGGAGTACAAAATCTAGAGCAGCTACATTTTCATATATTATACACAGTGCACAGCAAATGTGTAGTGTTAAACTTTGGGGCATTGACACTGTCTAAACAGACAGTCTGGCCGCTGTCTGCCACTTCAATGTCAGCTTGGTGCTCCGACGTTCTAAGCTCAAGTGTTCACAACCTGAGCTCACCTGCTGCTGCTGTTTCAAACTGATAATCCAACAGAACAAGATATGGGCAGAACCTTGTATACGGCTGGACCATGTAAGGTCAGTGGTAGTGTCTAAAATTGTAATTATTGGATATTAAATGTTCATATGTAATTTTCTGCAGTGACTCGAGTAATGTTTATCCCTTGTGTACAGACAGCAGACATGGTTAAGGTACGTTTGAGGAAGTTATTGTAATCTGTTGCACTTTATCTTTGCTCTCTCCCTTATGTCTCCTGGCACATCATAAAACCAATTCCTGCCAGTATATTTTGGCAAGGTATGTCACTGCAAACCGAGGATGTGTTGGAACTTCAAGCTTCTTTTGGTTCAATTTTCAGTTTTATGTTGTTAAAACATTGTGTTTATGGTTACGGTTAGGATCAGGAAAGATCATGTTTTGGCTTAAAATACCTGATTTTGTTCTTCACTCTTACAAATGCAATGCAACGAAACACAATTCCCAAACAAGTAACACTGAGTAACTCTGTATATGCTGCTCCGCAGATCCTTAGTACTAGAGTCTAGTACTTACCAGTACTTATAATACATGAAGTACTTAATCCCTTACCAGTTTTGATTTTAACTGAAGGTCTAGTAACTAGACCTTCAGTTAAGCTCAATAATCAACAGAAATAGATTCTATATTTGCTTACAGCTTACATAGACATTGACATATGTGAGGTAGAGCACTGATGGGAAAGAGCATGGGACCTCAGTCTGAATAAAGAATAATAAAAAATACCAGTCCCAACAATACACTTTGCTGCTTTTTCACAAACTCAGACAAGATGTTACACACCCTGCAAGGATGTATATATGACTCTGCATGCACATGAGAGCAGCAGCCTCCAGTACAACCATAATTCACATTTCTGGCTGGGACTATCAGATCCCCATTCTCATGCAAAGGTAACATTTGCTTTTATAATGGATTTCTGCCTTTTCCATTATATTATTGGGAAGCCAAGGCTCCTCTCATCATTGTGTAGATATATAGGTTAATGTCATTGTGGCATTTTAGCAAAAGGCCACCATGAGTACTCCTCTGCCCTGGTATGAATTTCTGATATCAAACTTCAAGACACTGCACAGTAGAATTCACTGCTAATGTAACATACTTGGGTAATATATTGTTTTTCAGGTTGGCTCATAGTTAATTGCAAGGGAATAATTCAACCAAACGTATGGACAATTAATGGCTTCTGAATTACAGATATATAAAAGCATTCTAAAATGTCTAAACATCACATAGTTGATCACAAAGTACTCATCAGGTTAACATTTTTGTGAATTTCTCAAGAATGCATGAATCTTGATTAGGTCACTAGTATCTATGAGTGAGTGCAATTTGACGTTGATAAAGGTGACTGTTGGGCCTTGGCAGAACTAGAATGCCATTCTAGTTTGTCAAATAGGGTTTATTATTAACATGATATGATCATGATGTAAAAGTCTTTGATTTGTCCATGGCCAACAGAATGAGTGGCTTCCAAAATTTGAAAATGTGCTGCCCTCCTCACTGGTAATGATCTTCATCAGCTCAAAAATAAATATTAAAGGTCCCATATTATACTGTTTTTCATCAATTTCACACAGCTGTCAGAGGTCCAACAACACTGTATTCGAAATGTATTGCCCCAAACCCATCCGTGGTCCTGAATTTCAGCTGTCTAAAAGTCGCTCAAGTGAGCTCTACTGAGAGCAGGCTGTTTCTGTGCCTGCACCTTTAATGCTAATGAGCTCCGTCTGTCAGCGCGTGACTTGCCTGCTACACCCCCTCTCAGGGAGAGGATGCTGCTTATGCTAGCAGTAGCATGCGCTAATGTGTACGGTGGATGTATCGCTATGGCTTGCCGAGATGCTGTCGTTCAACCATACCAGTTTGACCCAGAATCGGACCCAGAAGGTCCACCATTACATGAGAGACTCCCCGCTCCCCAACACAACCACCCGGCTCCCATCCCCCACTGACCTGCAACAGGTAACATCTAAAAACAGCTAGCGAAAGCTGTTTGTCTCCAACACAGTCTCCAAACTCTTGGACACTGTTTGTATAGTCTCTGTCTCCAGTCTGCACGTTTCCAGACTTTTTACTGTGACAACCAAGCTCCCTCGTAATATTATTAACATTAAACTCGCTTCAAACGCCGTTACATAGCGGACCGAAGCAGAGCTAACTAGTTAGCCAATTTCAAGCTGACTTCACCAAACTCGTAGGCGGGAACAGCCTGACATTCCGAAACACCTCCATTGCGAAACCCCTCCATCCCGACACACCCTACTCCGACACACCGCTGTTCCGAATCCGACTTTCAACTTCTGATTACTTCCCAATATGGCTAGGGTTAGGGGTTAGGGTCAGGGGTACCACAATAGCCTTTTCAGATTAGCGAGGTCTTTGGAAAAAATGAGGAACCACGCCATTACGATGAATGGAAGTCTATTTTCTGAACAGCAGGGTTTCAGAAAAGCGGGGTGTAACCCTCGTAGGCAACTGTAAATACTATCAAAACGTGGCGACACTTACCTGTGGCTCGGGTGCAGTTGCTGGGTCCCGTATGGTTGGGACTGATCCTTTTACGAGGGTCAGTGTCGAGGCAAAGCCAGCTTTGTACTGACCCTCGTTACTGAAGCAGCCCGATGTGAAGTGGTTAGCACACACAAACAGACTTACAGGAACCGTAGCCGGCACGTTGTCGTTAAAAATTAAACACAACCACTGTCTCTTCTGTTCTTCTGTAGCTGGGACAGAATATAGGCACTTATGTTGATTTTTACAGCCAACAACAGAGCAATGTGCGTGTCTAGCTCTGAGCGACGACATTGCGAAACACTGCTATCTTACCGCTGGACACACCGAACTTCAGCTCGGGGATGAACGCCCCCCTCTCGGATATCTCCGGGGAGAGGGGAGTGTTTTCGGCCTATGCAAATCACTCCTGTCATTACGTAACAACAGGAGCTGAATCTGAACAGCCTGTAGGAGCCCCGTTTTACCAGTGGGTGGGCTGCAGAGACCATACAGGACTCGTTTGCGTTCCTCATTCTGGGAGTTGGTAGGCTCAGGGAGGACCAGTTTATATATGTAGAGACCAGAGAAAACTTGTTTTTCATAATATGGGACCTTTAAGGTGTGAAGAGTCCAGTTTGGAAGTCCATCTTGTGTAATTATTGGGCAGTTCATCTTTTCTATCAAATGTGTCATATTTGGTACACCCTTGAAATATTTGCAGAATCTATGTCTGATATGCGCCTGGTGTATATGATCAGAAATTGATTTGACTCTTAGATAGAACAGTAGAAAGTTAAGGAAAATAAAAATAAGTCATCAATTATTGGATTGGAAATTTTGCACAGACCTTAATGTTCCCTAGATTATGCCTCCAAATGTCTTTTGTGATCCCCTGGCATTTCCTGAAGTGCCACCATGAGGTGAAGGATTAATTTATGCATTGAAATGTTTTAACAACCAGCATATTGATTCAGACAACCTTAGTTAGCTATCACGCCGTGTGTTGTCTTACTGCAACAGACAAGGAATACATCTAAATAAAGCTACGTGACTGCCAGCTCTCTGAGAGGCACAAACTGAGGCTACGGTGTGCTTATATTTAATGTTATACGTGGCAGCATTTCTTTTCAGAGAAACTAATGTACTTATAATAAAGATCGTACATTATCTCGGTTTTGTACCATTAGCAGAAGGGAGAAATATTTATTATGGTCAGTTGTAATCTTTAACGTTACTCTTACCGGTCCAGCAGAAAGCAGGACACTTCTGCATCAGCATTTCTCTATCATCACATTTCCATCTTGGAAAGGCAACTCCAGTGTTCTTGTTTTTATGCTGTCGCTTGTCCCGAGCTCGTTTAGCATCTTGGAGTTTTCGTTTCTTCGACAACGATTCACGCTCCTGTAATTTCTCTTGTACAAAATAATTATGATCATTTATCCTTTGTCAGATTGTGGTTTGAAACTTTTCACAATACAGATTGTTTAACAGGAAACAGCAGCCACGCGCTCTTATTCTTCTTTGTCTTCCAACCCGGTCATTTCCAGCGGCCCTGCGAAACGCCCTCACTCTAGTGCCAGGTTTGTCCATTCTGGGCTGCTGTAGAAGCATGGTGGTGCAACATGCTGACCTCTGTGGACAAGGAGACCCGCTACCTATTTAGATAAAAGCTGCTCAAGCTAAGATAATGAAAACACAACAACTCTTGTTTTAGGGTGATTATACACTAAATAAAACATACTTATGAATATTATATTCCATTTCTGCCAAGTCTGTTCTGCTAGATGCCACTACATCTTACACACCGTACCTTTATAAGCCTGGTGTGCGTCCCAGGGGCTTGGTTTGGTGGCAGCTGGAAGTTGCTTTACATTTTTCTGAATCCATATTCTTTACACACAATTGCCCTACCATAACTATAATATTGTCATTTTTTTTTTTTTTACTCTAAAGTTCACTATTGTTGCTTCTGTACGGATGGCTTTGATTGTATCTGTCTGTCTGTTGAGCAGGATCCCTCCTCTGTTGTTCTGAAGATTATTTCTTTTTTCCTGTAAAAGTCCAATTGGAATCTCACCTAACCATCCCTTTTCATAGTTAAAAATAATGTCAGTGTGTTTTTTAAAATGCATTATTTTATAGTGGGACGAATGTCATCTGAGTACACAAATTTGCACTGTAGCCTTCATGTCATGGGAAAAAAGCACAATGTTAGTGGTATTTAAGAGTAAGGACCACACCAGCATGTAACCAGATAAAGTGATATAGCAGGTATGTTTATATGCTGTTTAACTTGCTGCAGCTGAGCAGTTAATTAGCCATCTAACCTAAAAACTTTAGCAGGGAAAGTGCACCTTTCCCTGGAAAATGTTTAGCCTTGTTGACACATGCACTACCTTAAAATTGTTACATTACCCAGACAAGCTGTATGTGTGAATGCACACACATCCCTTGGCCAGGACATTAAGTAGTCTTTACCCTGCTTGCTCCCAAGTACAAAATCTTTGTAATGTCCAATTGAACCCCTGTATGAATGGAGCAGGTCATTGTGCAGAGAATTCACAGCAAGCGAGTGGGCGTGTTGATGATGCCACACAGTGGCAGTTTAGCTGCCTCGTACCCTTAATGCCTGCCTGTATATTGATTTCCACTCTTTCATAATGTGAATACGTCCAAATAATATCAATACAATAGCAATTATTATCAATGCAAAAACAGTCATCATTACAGATGAGTCCTCCTCCGGCATGCTCCACCAAGGCTCCACCTCTCGCATGAACCAAACAGAGCATGTCCAGTACAGAGCACATCTGACACGGACATATTCCTGTTGTGTGCTACATGTGTGAAAGGGCAACTCTGAACAATGTCCAAACCTGATCCTCCAGACATTGCTTAGAGATCATAGGTAAATAGCTTATATTAGGAAAGCTAATGTGGTTGTTTAAAGTCTGTGACTCACGTAGTGTATTGCCTGATGATGGAACGCTGACTACTGTTTAATGCAACATTTGATGGGCTCTATCACAATAAGTTCTCCATCTATGTAGAGTGTTCCATCAAATAAATGTAAAAATCGGGAAATCAATACATAAATCCAAAATAATATAAAATGCATATTTATCCTTCTGGTTTCTGTTATTTTTTCTAAGGAGAACACAGGGCAAGTAAATCACAGAGCAGGTATGTATGCTGATATTTTGTGGGATGCATTTCCATACCCGAACAGAGGTTCTAAGGGTCAGTTTGTGCTTTTGGACCATCCAATTTTACTAGATTTGACTAAACATGATAATTAGCTGATGATTTCTCCTTCATAAATTAATTTCCAGCCAATAACACTACTGTGAAGATGATGGAAGACTGTCATCATCCAATTACTTACGCCCTAAACAAATAAAACCAAGCAGCATCTCATGTCATCAAATTGTGACCATGTTGAATATTTCAAGAGTGAACTCGAACAACTCAGCTCTGTGGTTATGCTTCCTCCCTTTCTGCTTTCAGATAGATGAGCTGATGTGTCTTCTTATCCTCACTGACACATCAAAAAAAGGAGAATCCATTGCTCAACAGTCGTTGCATACATTGCACATATGATTGTTGCATTTCCCTTAATCCCCTCTGCCTTGCTGCCGTGGGGCTTCAGTTAGATGTTTCTGCTTCTGCGGACAGTCTATTCCCATTTTGTTGCCTGACTGTTTCCCTTTTGCCACCTTCCACCACCTTTAATGAAGCTTGCTGCCCCCTTTAACTCTCTCTGCATTTGACAGTAATGTGACACAGTAATATCTAATGATGGGCCCCCCTCCATCTACATCACTGATGAATAATATATATCTGCCACCTTATACACTACATTAGTTAGAAGAACAAGATGTGTGTGTTTATGTGGTACCTTTGTGTGCGTAAATTAATTAAAGATGAATATATGCACATTCCTACCATTCTGACTGACACTAAAGGTAAAAATAAATAGGTTATCAATGAATAATTGACTGTAGGATGGGAACGTTATGTCTCAGTCGCCCCTTTCCTTGCTGGAAGTGAGGTGTCCACGAGGCCATCACGCTTTGTCTCCGATAGCCCTGTTGTGCAGATTAAGGGTGAGCGAGAGGGCATTACAGGGAGTGCTAATAGGCTAAGCAGTGTTTTTCCAGGCAGAAAACTAGATGGAGGAACCCAACACCGCACACACACACACCCTCTCCCTCACCCCAAGCCTTCTTGGTGACAGGGAGTGTGTAGAAGAAGCCACTCCACACACAGTGCTGAGTGGCACTTTGAATCAGCCTCAAATGTACTCAAGCTTCACGTCACATTTGTAAGGTTGATTTCAGTCTCAATGAGTCACTGTGTGCGCATACATCTCTGTCTGCACATAGACATCCGGAGCATCCACACATACACACACAGCGGTTACTAACACCGTCACATACTCTAGCAGGGCGAGTTTATCCTTCAGTGTTTGACCGTAGTAAAGACGCTGCCAGTCATTTGCAGAGAAGCTCGTAAATCCACAGGAAGAAGGAAGTAAAAGGAGCCAATTATTTTTAGATCTCCGTCCCTCTAATCAGCCTAGTGAGTCACATAAACATTCACCTTCCGAGACCTCCATCCGTTTTACTGGGACACCGTCTGTAAGTGGGAGTGCAGGAGGGTGTGAATGTGTGCGTGTGTGTGTGGCGGTTGTCTGGCTGCTTATATGTGTGTTGTCCGGTCGTCTGCTTGTTCCCAAGTGTATTTAACCTCATGCTTGTGTCTGCATATGATTTATTTGCATCAAGATGTTTCTGTGTGAGTCCATGTGTGTGTGTGTGTGTTTGTGCGATGTTTGTGACAGCAGAGTACAGGAGAATGAGCGAGAGAGCAGTGTGTTTTACTACAAAGTCAATCGCCAAATGAAAGAGGTGGGAGAAATTGTCCTGTCAGTCAGAATCAGGCCTTGGCTATATGTGTTTATGTGTGTGTGTGTGTGTGTGTGTGTGTGTTTTAGCGGATAGGAACCCCACAGCTCTACAACTGAAGCTTGATCATGACCTTGATGTCCACTTAACTTACTAACTAACTTCAGTGGCCACACTGACCTTCCCTTTACATCCAGCAGATCTAGCTTTCCTGATAGATACACTCAGAATGTCATTCTTGTATGAAATGCTTTTGCTAGCCCACTGCAATGTTTTCTACGTGTCCCGTATGTTGAGCATGTATCGCCATGTGTGAACATGTGTTTGTCTTTTTGACACATCATATGTAACTAGCATGAAATCTTTGTCAAATAGTCACATATTATATAAGTTTTATTCAACTATCTGAGATACTCAAATCAACGCCCTCACATTCTGTTACAAGGCAGGACCAACAGTGTGACTGCTTCAGATGAACTGGACAAGATGATGTATTTTACCAGTGCAATGGCTAGATGTAGCTGAACTTTGCTAGAAATAATTTTAAAAAAGGTTCAAAGTCAGAGAAGTCAGCTCAAGAATAACATAAAGCAAAATTATGTAACTATTTTACCACAGCTCCAAAATCATTTTGATGATACAGTGAGTTGTAATACTCCGCTTCCCTGTTGCTTGTTACTGCAAGTAACCTCAGTGAGTGGGTAGCATCACAGCACATAATGCTTTATGGCACTACATCGCACCAACTATCACTGATTTTGTTAAAAGTGGTTTTCACTCTTCTGTCCGCTGCCTGCTCTGCCTCAACTCTTTGCTTTACACAGATTCCTGAAAGCAACCTGAAACTCCTCTAGCCAACCCTGCTCAGAGCAGTGGCCAGGGCGCATTGGCATTTGTTCACACAGCTTTAACAGCAGCTTTGGACCAGGAGGAAGATGTTTTCAGGTCCGGGGCCATAATTAACACCAGAATCCAGTGCTCGGCAAGCAGGCAATAGAACCAGCCTCAGCAGCATCTAACGCAAAGAGATGGAAGAGGAAGTTGATCGAGGAAGCTAAGAAAAGTGACCAAGTGAGAGGAAAGTGACAAAAGAATCTCAGACTTGCCTTTAGCGGTTGGTTTTGCTGAATAAAGGGCTGCTGACAGACGCTGAGCTGGATTTGTTGCTGTTGAATAGTAGGTATTATTAGCTAATTTGTATGTCTTGTGTTGTGGAACTTGCTTGATGTTTGGCTGTGTTAGCAAAGTAGCATGTTGACTTCAAGACACCTGCTCAGGACATAAAGCTGTTATGATGTGCCAAGTTCTGTCTGTAGTTAGCACATAACTTTACATTATAGCTCACAAATTGTTACAGAAACCTGTGAATTGTATTTACAAGAGTTGTGTTGCACTCAAATGGTGAGGGGCACCAAACCGCACAATAATGTTGCTTAAATAAAAAGCAAGAAAATATAGCAGTAGGTGCAATTATAATAATTGCAACAGTATTTTCACAGATACATTACAGTCTTTGGACAGTGAACATCTTCATTAAAATATACTGTACTGTATATGACTTGATACAACTATTTTTTATATTTGAATCAACCACAAAAATAGACAAAATAATAAGAAAACAAATAAAACAACAAAAACAACCTTGACAGTGACACATTCCAGGATGAAGTGAGCCAACAACCTTCTGGCTACAGACTTCTCCTCCTCACCCCAACCCCCAGCCCGGCTCTTTGAGTTCAAAAAGAGAGCGGAAGGGATGAAATCTGAGTGCCTTTGACACATAGCCCATCCATATCCCTGCTCTGTCACTGCCTTTCCACTCCCATTCTCATTAGGGTAATGTGATTTTACAAAGTGGCAGTAAGGAGGGGAGATGAGGCGACAAACCGGAGTGGCTGCTTGACGTCTCGCCGCATCGCGACAACTCATCCCGGCGCCGGATCCCTGATTGGCGGTCCCGCTGAATGCTACTGAGTCGTGAGGAAACGTGTCATTTCCGAACATCATCTTTAGCAATGATGGTGACTCTGACACACAAATGCACACACAAACACACTCTCACACACTCACACATACACAGACAAGCGGAAGATAGGAATAGGAAAAAATGGTCAACATGTGCAACAGCTGTATTAAAATGCATCTAAATTTAGAAATTAAATGAAGCAGCTTCAGCATGGAGGAATGAAATCATATGTGAGAAACAGAGAGCAAAGACTAACACACTCAAAAGAGCTTGTTTAACCTTTTCCCTTTGTTATCCCTCCAGAGGACATGAATGCATGTAGGACTTGTAGCAGAGCTAAGTCATCTCTCCCTTGCTGTCTACTGACCAGCAGATCAGAATCTGAATCAGAAATCCTTTATTATCCCCGAGGGGAAATTGTTTATGTTACAGCTGCTCCCATTCATAGTTCAGAATATGCAGAAATAATAATAATAGTAATAGTTATAATAATAATAATAATAATAATATCTATATATAAACAAGAACAACAAAAACAAAACAAAAATACAAGAAATGTACACTCCACTAGAATAATTATACATACAGAGCATTAAATAATGCCGAAGTTGAAAACTTTGTGCCTGAGGAATTTAACAGTTTGATGGCCACGGGCAGGAATGATTTCCTGTGGTGCTCTGTGGTGCATCTTGGTGGGATCAGTCTAGTGCTGAATGTACTCCACCTAAAACCCCCTAAGACTGTTAATGCTTTAGATGGCCGTTTACTAACCACAGTAACTCACCATATTCATTTGGCCTCACCAACGGCCCTGCTGTCTTCCAGGCCTTGATTAATGAAGTTCTCTGGGACATGTTGAACCATTTTTTTTTTATTTTTTTGTTGGTCTGGACAATATCCTGATTTTTTCCAGCTCCATGAGGGACCATGTACAACACGTTCGACTGGTGCTACAGAGGTTGTTGGAGAACAAGCTATACATCAAGCCTGAGAAGTGTAAGTTTCATTCCCCTGCAGTGAGTTTCCTGGGGTGCATGGTGGCGCAAGGAAAGCTGCAGCCTGACCCCGCCAAGATCAGGGCTGTGGAGGAGTGGCCTAGACCAACTACCAGGAAACAACTACAGCGTTTTCTAGGATTCACCAACTTGTGCATACGATTCATACGAGACTATAGTCGTGTGGCTGCCCCTCTGACCAAACTAACCTCCATCAACTCTCTCTTCACCTGATCCCCCAAGGTGGACGCTGCGTTCCTGAGACTAAAGACGTTATTCACTAACGCCCCTGTTCTCCAGCATTCCAACCCATCTCTTCAGTTTGTGGCTCAACTCCCGGCAGGCCCACTGGTCATTATTCCTGAGCCGTTTTAACTTCATCTTATCGTACCGTCCTGGTTCCCGTAACACCAAGCCCGATGCCCTTTCACCACTTTACTCTCTCTGACTCAGACCTGGCTGAACCTGAACCCATATTGCCACCTCCCCAGATTGTGGGTGGAGCTACGTGGGAGATTGAGACCCTAGTCAGGGCAGCTCAGCGGAATCACCCTGACCCAGGTACGGGTCCAACCAACCACCTGGTCATGCCAGAGGGTGTCCGTTCACAAGCTCTTCAGTGGGGCCACAGCTCTAAACTCACCTGTCACCCGGGAGCTCAGCGAACCATCCTGTTCCTTCGGCAACATTTCTGGTGGCCCACCCTGCCTAGGGATGTGATAGAGTTTGTGGCCGTAGTAAGGCATCACGTCGCCCCACTGCTGGTCTTCTCTATCCCCTACCTGTGCCGAGTCGTCCCAGGTCACACATCGCTGTGGATTTTGTTACTGGTCTCCCTCCCTCCGATGGACACACCACTATCTCCACCATCTTGGACTGCTTCTCTAAGGCCGTCTACTTCATTCCCCTGGTTAAGCTTCCCTCTGCTTTTGAGACTGCTGAGCTGCTCATCCTCGATTAGTGTTCAGGATCCACAGTCTCCCTGTGGACATCATCTCCAACCAAGGGCCCCAGTTTACATCCCAGGTTTGGAAGTTGTTTTGCAAGGCACTGGGCACCACCTCCAGCCTTTCCTCTGGTTATCACCCACAGTCTAATGGTCAGACTGAGCGGGCCAATCAGGTCCTTAAGGCGGCCTTTGTTCTAAGGCTACTCACAGCACAGTCTATACATTTTTAGCCATACCAGTGGCATGTCACTCTAAATGGCAATGTCGGTTGATCTGTCCAGACTGAAATGTTTCAACTTTTAGATGGATTGCTGTCAGATGGAGTGCAGACTTTCATCGTCCGCAGAGCATGACTCTGAACGACTTCCCCTGACCACCATGATGATGACATTTGTGTTTTTTTGTGAAATAGATTCCCATGAAATTTATTTCAAGGCACTTGCACCCATAACAGCATTTTCATCAGCTGTTTAGGTGAGTCTTTCTGACATGTTGGTGTTGTTCCTGGAATATTATAATTGCTGTTGCTCCAGGACCATCATTTTTAATTACAAGAAAGCGACAAATGCCAGTTTCTGAGCAAGCTGTTGTGATTGAGTGGGTTGAGAACAAGACCGGGGACTGTATCCTGATTAGAACATATTGTTGTACTATTCATTCATTTCTGTTCTTATACTGTTTCTTTTTAGTTTTGTTTTGCTGTGTGGTTAGGTTCCGAGATCAAAAGTACTTGGTTAGGTTTAGGAAAACATGGTTTAGGTCAACATATGTAGTGCTTAATGCCACATTAATTTCTTTTTTACATTTGGCTATCAATAATTATTAATGATTATCAGGGATAATTATTCATTCTTGCACAATATTAAATAGACAGCATGAAGGTTCAAAAGTCTTTTATTTAACACAAAGATGAAAACACACAATCTAACTAACAGTATTATATACAGATGTGTGTGTGTGTGTGTGTGTGTGTGTGTGTGTGTGTGTGCGCGTGTGTGTCAGGAAGAACAAAAGCAAGATGGTGGCTAGGGTTCAAAGTGCCATGCTGCATGGCATGGACAAAGGAAGACTACAAACAAAATGGTTGATCAAAGGGGACTACAAGATGGCTGATCAAAGGATTGGACTCAGGTCCAGAGAACAAGGAAACAATGGTAGTGCTCACACCATTAGCTCACTGATATTACACAAAGGCATGATATGGTCCAGGTTGAAGGAGTGTGTGTGTGTGTGTGTGTGTGTGTGTGTGTGTGTCTGTGTCTGTGTGACGTGATGAATTGTCAAAACATTAATTCATTCATTCATTAATTTAGAGAGTAAACACAGCAAACATTATACCTAAACTTTCGCATTGTCATTGTAAGTTTGTAAGCATAATAACTTTAGCATTAAGCTCAAAGTAACAATCTCATTTGTATATAAAAACCTACAATAGTTTTTCTTATGAGAAAACTAAATCTTTCTTAAAGATACAAGCTTTTAGCAAATGACACACTAATCAATTAAAATTACAAATGTATCAGTCCATTGTCTTTAACGTTCATCTTGTCTTGTGCTTCCTCACAGCATTTTTATCCTGACAATTGCTGTTAATCCCAAAAAAAGAAGTAGAAAAACTATTTTAGTTATAAATATTCTAAACATGTTCATTCAAAAATTATAAAACTAAACTTTAATTAATATTAAAGTAGATAATTAGTATCTATTAGAGTAGATACTTTGAAATCACTTTGAAACCATGGAATAGCAAAGTGAAGTCTGGAAAGCATGAAGTCTGGAAAGTGTCAGCTGCAGCTATATGAATTGTTTTCCTTCCCCCTTAACCCAAAAGCATTTTCACAGACTTTTAATTATGACAGACGGGACTGAGCGCACCGCGATTTGACAGCAGCGTCCACTAATTGACAAAGACATTAAAGAAAGGATATACTAATACAGTTTGTATATGTCCACCATTCTCTGGTGTGCTGTGTATATGCTGTGCACTGACATATAGATGCATTCTGTCAGCACTGCAGTCATGCAACAAACACACACAGAGACAAACACGTGGACAAACATCAAAATGTGCTGTCTCCCACCAGGCTTGACAGCCGATGTTCAAATCGCTGTGAGCATTTCTACATCTCTTTGTGTGAATTGCAGCTCAAAGATGAGCACGTTGTTGATTTAACTTTTAATGCTTTGCCCGTTGAGCAAGCACCCACACCCCGCCCCATCCCCCCCAACTCCTTCAAATTAATTAGGGGAGACGTTTCACAAATTAAGTTTATTCATATTGTCTGTTCGCTTACTGCGACAGAATAAAATTATGAAAAAAAGACCCCTGTACTTTTATAGCCCTACTGTTAGTGCTAACAATGGCTGTCACAAAGCAGATTTTTTTTAACACACACACACATACACGCTCACATACACTCCAGCTCCTCCCCTGCATTTGCCAAACAGGAAAGTAAGTGGTGGTGCTGGGGTTGGAGCTTGACTTTGTTAATCGTCAGACGACAGCTTAACAGCTTGTGCAACCGTAATTAACGCCGCTTGAAATAAATGTGACGGTTTGCAGAGTGTGTGTGTGTGTGTGTGTGTGTGTGTGTGTGTGTGTGTGTGCGTGCGTGTATGGATGGGAAAGAAAAAAAAAACAATGTGGCAGTTGTAAAAAGTTGAAGAGAATCAAATAAATAATTCAGACAAAATGCCTCATCGCCTGCCATCTCAGGTGTAAGGCCCACCTGACTGGAGCAGCGCTCCTCTCCCATCCTCTCTTATTCTCTCCCTCTTTGGCTGAATAATTCACGTAACCAAAGAGGCAAACACTGACTTATAAAAGCCATTATTATGTTTAATAATGACTAATACATGTCTAAAGCAGGGATTGTGAGAGGAGGGGGGTTCCAGTTGTTGAGGCAGGCAGGCATTTCAGTCTGAGCCAAATGGACTGATGAACGTTAGAAATGAGTTTTGTGCTTCAGTGTCGAAGCATATTCATCAGCTGCCTTAACACTTAACATCTGCATGTTCCAGTTTAGAGACGGTGATTCCACTGTTTAAAAAAAAATGTACTTCATATTGTTTGGAGTGACATTTGTTTGATGCATTATATGACAAAGTTTAAAGAAGAAAGAACATATATGAGATATACTAGAGAGTGTACAGATTTATCTGACACTAAACAAACCCTTTGTTTGGATTGACTGGGTGGGGGTCAAATGGGCCATTCATTTTTTATTTGTTTAGGGTCACTGCTCTGTCCAAGGGGTGCAAAATAATAATTAAAGCTGAAATACACAACATTGTGTTGATGAAGGTTCCCAATCATCCAGGTCATGGTAATTCTAAGTGCTGTATCGTGGGCAACTGGAAACTGGAACGGCAGTCTTGGAACAGAGGAGGTGGCCTACAGCATTACTTAACACCCACCCACAATGCAGTACTGAGTTCTCTCCCCAGACAGCTTAACAACCATTAACACCTGGGCTAACCTAGTTCTAGCAACCCACACGAAGGCCAGTTAAGTCAACGATCCACAAGTGGCCCTGACGACTGTGGAACTCACACACGTCCTTAACGACTCTGTAAGGACACTCCCACACAGAGAAAAAAACTCCTCTCCAGTTAGTTAGAACTGAAGAAGCATCTTGGATGAGAGGTGAAACGTCTTCAAGAAACTGAAACAAGACAAGTTGCCGAAGATACAACACTTAGAATATACAACAGTCTGCCACCAGATATAGAGCATAATAAACAGCATTGGTAGGACATTCTAAATGTTCAGAATTAGCATTAAACAATAAACCTAACCTTAACCAATCATATCAATGAACCGTTTGGCGTAGTAGAATAGTGCTACCAGCAGGGCCAGTTGGTGAATCAAACTCTTGCCCGGCGTAAGTTATGCCATTTTTCCACTAGCACTTTTGGCCGCGCTGAGTCACACCGAGCTGCGCTGATTTGCTTCTCCGTTACCAGTTTTACTGCACTGAGTTGAGCCAAGCTGCGCCTGCGATAGACCTGCTCCAGGGTAGGCTGTTTCAGGAGTCGTGTATAGTTACTGCTGGTTTCCTGAAATTCTGCTTCATAATAAAAGCTTGTAAATGTCTAAATAACTGGACTACTATGTGAACATGTTGTAGTAAATGAAACGTATTTGTAACATAAAATAAGATAAAGTCATGTAATTAGCACAGCCACTCTGTTAGCGATGATTCTTTGATAGTACTGCAGGGATTGGGACAAGCGTGTCATTGGTTTAAGATACACCTTCAAGCAGGTAGCCCAGCTGTGATAGAAAAGCAAACCCTGGCCGTGCCGGGCTGCTGCCCCGAGTCAAACTGGGTAGAGTCAGGCCGGCAGATGTAATGGAAAATGGCATTAGTTAGGACGGGCCCCAGCGCACAATATTTTGATGGGCCCTAGTGCACACTAGTTAGTAGTTATGAAACACACACATAGACACACAGACACACACACACTGTTTGTGTGTTTACCTACAATGTCTTGGTATTACATAATTTAGTTATAGATTGGTACTACTTTTTTCACTTCCATTTTTACACCCCTGCTCGCTGAAGCCAGTTGAGAGAAGAGCGAAAACATGTTTTCCATGGAGAGGCGCTGTTCTTTGCTCTAAGAGATGCTGTTGCAGCAATGCTAACTTGGGGAGCCACAATTTATGTTTTCAAACAGTCACTTCTCTCGCTGGTTGTCGCACCTAATCCATGCCTGTAGCTGCCAGTAGTTCCTCATAGGACACTGATTGGTTGAACCACTATGATTTGGCCACTAACCAAGGCCTGAAGCCTGGCAAGATGAAATCCAGCTGCCTTGCAACCTAAAAGCGGTATGCAACCTCGGACACATGGAGATGCAAAAGGGATCTCGTGGTCACATGAATATTTTCAGGGTTTCAAGACATTTTTAAGAACCCTCACAAAATTACATTTGTTTCTCTGACTTTATCTATGTTTTTTAAAAGTAAAATAATGACCAGTGTTTTTCATTCCTCTTAAATGTGTGGTAAATTATCACAACTCATACACCATGGAACAAGAGGTCAGAGGAAGAGATTGCTGTGTATTAATGGGCCAGAACACAAATACTGATTGACAGCATGATAGTCATACAGTATTTGAGAGTACTTCCATTTCTGTGCTACCAGTTTTTTGTTATAAGAGTAGGGAAATATTTGCTGTGTAAAACAAGCTCTACATATGTTACATTACCCAAGTGAATGGAGTATAATGAATAACATGATGATTTAACAAGGGCTACAAGAACAGTTGTATTCTGCTCCTGTGGAGGCACAAGACTTGCAGCTTCTCTTCTGCAGGCCTACCCCACCTCCTTACCAGGGTTAATGGAGTACACACACTCTTCTTGTTCTGGTGAAGTACTAACAGCCAACATGATACATACCACTGTTTACATATGGATGCTGCAAGTCTTCAAACTTCAAATTATCCCTTATACCTTTTAGGTTAAAGACAAAAAACAAACAAGGATCTTAAGATGAGTAGTTGCTTTACTTAAGAGTAATGAGTGAGACAAGAAAGAAAGAAAAGAAAGAAAGAAAGAAAGAAAGAAAGAAAAAAGAAAGATGGTTGTACATGGGTGCAAAATATTTTAGCATATAAATAAACTAATTCATCAAAAGCTTTTTCTACAAGAATAAACACTAATTTCCTGATGGTGACCCTGACAAATGGCTGCACCTGGCTGGTGGATGGAGAGCGAAGTTACTACGCTACAGTGTACGCGCCACAGCGTACACGCCACAGTGTGGTCAACCCAGCAACGCCACATTGCTCAGCCAACCAGCCGACTGGTGAGAAGTCCCCCCTTACCTCCACATCTCTCTCTCTCTTTTATTCCTCCCCTCTCTCTCTCTCTTCACTCTGAACATCGCTCTGTGGGGCTAATAAACGGCTGGTGTCAAAAGCGTTGTCAGTCCATTCTTTGCTTGTTTGGGTTCATCTGGACTAGTGGGGTGGTGAGAGGGGATGGAGGGATGAAGGGAGGAGGAGAGAGGGGGTTGGAGGGGAGAAAGGGCTACATCAGGGGGAGGTAGTGACAGAGAGAGGGGGGAGAGGAGAAAAGAAAGTGATAGGGTAATGGAGGTAGAAGATGAGGAGGAGGAGGTGGAGGTGGAGGAGGAGGAGGAGGAGGCGGATTATGGGTGCAGCTCAGCTCAGCGGCCCGCCTCTCCAGGAGGACCAGCGGGACCCATCGGCCCATCACTGGCGCTTTATTGATTTCTACCCAGCGTGCTCTTTGTCAAAAATCAGATACAGTGCGAGCCCTCTGGACCTCCTCACCTTTTAAAAGCACACAGAGAGCCTTTTATGTGCTGAACCGAGGCATTTGTGTGCATGTAATGGTGTGCGATTGTGTGTTGTGCTCTTTGTCTGGGGGTCAGAGGGCTCCGTGATGGACCAAGAGGAGAGAGATGAGAGGATCCTCGCCTACTGAACCTGTTATTGCACTGTGAGCAGATTTCTTATCGAAACAAATATGTTTTGATGCGCTTTCATAGCTAGCTGTTTGCTGTAATTGTTTCACTTGTCACTTAGACACATCATTTTGGACAAATGATCAGAGATACGTAGTATTTACAGAGACTGAAAATATCTTTTTAGTAGTCAAAGGTCAGTGGTTTGATGGAATCTAACTGAAGGTCATCAAGTCATCAGTTAAAGGGCTAAAACGAGAGAGTATTTAATGGGGTTTATAGTCATTTGTACAAAAACAAGATCCAGGCAAAGTCTTAGATGGACATTTTGAAAGTACATTGAATATGGCAAATATAACTATCAATGGCATGGCACTGATGATCTTGTAATGGCTCCTTGTATCTCTGCACACAGGAAATCAAAAGGTGGATGAGAAAGGAATTAGAAAAATGGGTTAAAATCAGTGAGAGACGGAGGTAAACTGTAAGAGTGGGCAGTGGGTGGGGGTCCACTGTCCAATGACTACTCCGCCCCCACCCGCCCCTACTGCCCCTCCACCCTTCGACACAGAAAAATATTATGCAGCAGCCGGGCTTCCATTGAATCCCAGTGATTCATTGCCCAATTTTAAACTGCCAAGCTGTTAAATTGCATCAGGTCTGCCAAAATTCATTCCAGGACTATGGAGCAGATATGAAAAATTAAATGTCATCTCAGCTACAGTGGAAAACTTTTACCTCTCCTCCTAGTGGGGGCCAGAATATGCTAGATTCTGTGATGATCGATGGCCACGCGGGACTACACTTAACCTACTTAGTGATGTCATGTTAGGCTGCAGCGCCTGTTTACTTTCAGGGAAATGACAGGAAGGCATAAACTTTATCAGCCACTGACATCAGCTCGTACTGCCTCACTCTCCTCCTCTCTGTCTGCCTCTCTGTCTCCAATTCTTCTCTTCGTCTCCATCTTTATGTTGATTCCTAGAAGCACGATTCTATTTTCTTTCCCCGTCGCATTCTCTGCATTCATCAGTGTGAAACCTAGTTTGAAGTTGGGAATGACTATTTTAATGATGGATAGAAAGAGAGAGGTGGGAGAGTGTGTGCATGTACAGTATAAGTTAACCACAGTATAATATTTGAAGTAAAGAGAAGATAGTGGAGCAGTTCTTTATAGTTGGGACCTTATACATGGTCATTCGTCAGTTGGCATGACTTCCTCATGTGCTGTGTTTCTGAGTTTATTTAGGAGAGAGGTTTGATAAAATATGTTATGACTCGTTCATTAAAGGTGTCAGCGAATGTACAAACAAATTGGTCATTTTTGTTCTTGCATTATTAACTTTTGCATTTTAATCAATCTCAAGTTAAAGCATGGACACTTACAGGAAGTTACATGCCATTTTATATATTTTATATACATACATATATATAATTATTCTTCAAAATCTATATATATTAAAAATGTATATTGTGTGTGTAAATCATTTTTTTAATAATGATAAAGGTTTTTTTTTTTTTTTTTACTTACATCCCTACAACTGCTGACTTCTTTCCTTAATATTTTTGGGTTAGACGTTCATCAAATTAGTTTTTGTCCCAACCATACGTTGTTTAAGTTTGGGCTGCAATCACTTACGATAACTGCACAGTACTGTGGGGATTTGATGTGTTATGATTAATAATAAACATGTTACATCATGTTAAAATGTTAACAATATTGTCTAATGTTGTGTTTTATTATTAATCAATGTGGGAGTGAGTATTTGAGTACAAAAATGTATCCTCCCCCCAATTACCTACCAGGCTTCATACTGTAGGTTAACATAATTGAAAAAAAGAAAACGCATTTGTAACTACAATGGCACCCAGGAGAGCGCATACCTCCGCCAAGGCCCAACATTCAACTTTAATTCAACCAAGATGAGATCACAATATCAAATTAAATATTTAAATCCGCCAGATCCAGATTTTTATTTGGATCTGTATCAAATTGTACTCACTTATAGAGACCAGCCACCTAAATAAAGGCAAGAACATTTTTTCATTCATATCCATGCATTATTCCTTGAGAAATTAACAAAATGTCAAAATCTTGCAATTTTGAAGAAAACAAGAAAAACTGCTGTCCCGTCATCAGGATCCACACCACAAGTTAATGGGGTCTATTCTCAGAGACCCATCCTCCAGCCAGGTTTTGTGGAAATATGTTCAGTAGTTTTTGTGTAATCCTGCTGACAAACCAACCAACAAAATTGGCAGAGGTAATTATGTTTATATCTGTGGGGTGTTGCATTAAAAATCTGATTAAAGATCTTTTTTCTTAATAGCTTTGTTACTTTTGATACTATCAGATGTGAATATTGTATTATTTTAAACGTGAGTGATCAAAAAATCATTGAAATATTAAATAAAAATCTTCCAAAAACTAGAATTAATGTGATGGTTTTGTTAATGTAACACAAAAAGTGAATATAATGAAATATAACAATGCCCATTTAAATTAGATTTTTTTAGATGACATTAAATGGCTCACTTTTGTCTACTTATTTATCCCTTTTCATCCTGATATTTTTCTGAAATGTGATCTGACGAGAGGTCCCTCCATGATGGTCACACAGTAACCACTGGAAGTGTCTCTCTCCCCTCCTCTCTGTCGCTCTTCTCCTGCTCCTGCTGCTTTACGCACTGTGAGGTAGTGATATTTATTATTACGAATATCATTTGTATTAATCACCAGGATAAATGACTGGTTTGGCTATCTGAATGCCTCATTTAGAGAAACTTGGCTCCCATGTCATGGTTATGAATTACAGGCAGGCCTGTGTTTCACCTGAGGCTCTCTCTCCTCCCTCTTTTCTCCCCTCGCCTCCTGCATGTACACACACATCGGCTGCTAGTGTGTTTAATGTCGGACCTACGGACGTTGGTGTCATCCTGATGCAGGTGACATCAGTTCAAGGAACAGTGCTATACAATATACACACAGGTGTACCGTGTTTGCACACACTGATTGTGTGTACATTCACACAATATTGAAACAAATTCCACACAATATGAGGAATCACAAGGGGCCATTGTGATTATTAATAATTTGATGTGTTAAAGGCAGTTTAAGTATGATAAATTCTTAATCATGGTGAACTTCCTGAAATCACAAGTTTGTCTTCATGCTAAAATGTGCACTCCTGGCCTGCAAAGGCCAAGAACAATGTAACACTACATCAAGCCTCATTGTGTCAGACTACATAATGTCACATAGACAGGTGCTTCAGATAATAATCTCTGACTGTGAAAGATCCAAAACTGGTTTGAGAACTGAAACATCATAAGCAAAGTGATAACAAGTAACTGGGTACAGGATTTTTATTGTTCTTTCACAACTAGTTCCCTATTATTCCTTGAATTATTATTATTTTTTGAGGATCAATCAAACAATTTTCTAGGTTCAGAATGTCAAATTAGATGAAAATATGCGTCTTCTTCTGATCTTCTCTTAAAAGACACAGTGAAAGGTGTCTTAAGCAACTAATAAAAAGAATGAAAATGTATGCCAAGTCAATCAATCAGATATTTCTGAACCACAATTGGAGCCAGTCACGTAATGGCAGTACAATTAAGGCGTTAACATGGGCCGGAGCTCAGCTTCACTGAAATTGTACCAAATTGTACGCTGTTGAAGCTCGCCTCGTTTCACTGCGCAGCCAACTCTCACACGTTTAGCCCTGAAACCTCCTCTTTCTGACAATGTCTCATGCTGACATCTGCGGCCATCTCATGGTGGCAGGATCAATATGTGTGACTCCAAATTGAGAGAGGGGCTGTGTGCAACTTATGTATCATCACAGCAGCTGCCGCTTTGTTAATTATTTAAGTCTTCTAATGTGGCATTGTTGTTTAACGATATTCTCAATAGCCTAAAAGCTGCATTTCTGCACAGCAATCCTAGTTTATGCCACAAAATCATTAAGAATAAAGTGGCCAGGATGGGTTCAGGCCCCATCAAAGCTATTCAGCAAAAGTCCAGATATCTTGGCTTCTGGCGATTAACAGTATTTCTTTCAAGTGGATTATTACAAGTAATTTATTCACAGGGAGTGCTCACTAGGTGGATAGAATTTAGTTTGTGGTACAGACTTTTTTTAAAATGACATTTAGAAAATTTTGCAGCGAGATCTCTTTCCAGAAACAGCGCCATCCACAGAACACAGTGATTACAGTTTCCAGTCTTTAATTCTGTAATTCTTTATTTTTAAAAGGTACATTTAAACAAACGTAAAATGCACCCGAGTTAGCTGA
Source organism: Pagrus pagrus (assembly GCF_965226575.1). Classification (NCBI taxonomy): domain Eukaryota; kingdom Metazoa; phylum Chordata; class Actinopteri; order Spariformes; family Sparidae; genus Pagrus; species Pagrus pagrus. The sequence continues at coordinate 4,074,737 of NC_140185.1, read as the reverse complement.
AAGGCTAGTTTTCATTGACAGTCCCTTCACCTGATGTTGTGCATTCTAGAATAAAAAAAAAAAAATACAACATGCACAACAGGTGAAAAGCATATTATGTTGGAACTCCTTAGTGCAAAAAACTGATACAGTGGTCTTTGGAAACTGCCCCAACCATACCTACCCCCTCACTGACAACTGCTCTCCCATCCTCTCAAATCCCAATTTTACCCCCCGAGTACAGGGGTACATAAACACACCAATAACAGGCTACATTAAAGGATGCTAATGAGTTTTCAGAACTCATTAATATATTTTCTTTCAACATCAATTATGGAAAACTGATGAATAGCAAAAGTGTTTTGGATGGATAGTAGTGTTAAAATTATATTCTAAATAGTTTAGGGATAAGCATGTCGCTCAGTTGTGTTAAATAAGTTACAAGGATCCAGGGTATTGAAAAAATGTTTTGTAGAAAGTCCACACATTTAAGATAAATGTTTCAGATAAATAAAAAGAACATGTAAAAACAATTCAGCTAATTAAATGTAAGATGTGATAAAGAATGGGTAGAAAATAATGGCTAGTGAAGACTGTGGATCAGAAATATTACAAAGGTTACAAAACCTCAAAAACACACAGCACCATCAGTGTTTATGCCTCCCCTGCAATTACATTTTTCTATATGTATGTGCAAATCTGGTGCAATGACTCTCACACACACACACACACACACACACACACACACACACACACACACACACACACACAAATGAAACAGGGTTATGGTACGCAGACATCTGTAGGAGGGGGGATTTTTTTCAGATGTGTATACTTTCTCCCCCATCCATGCTCCATATTTCCATGTGATTAAATTATTCAGTGGTACAAACTACAATTATGCTTTATTAAAAATTATTAAAAATTCTCGCCAGGCTCCGCAGTTGTGAAAGAATTTATTGCCTGCTTGTTTTTCTAATTTGCATCATTGATTCTGGTGGTGTTTGAAAAGCAATGATGCTCCATATAACTACTCTCTCTCCCTCTCCCCCTCTCTCTCTTTGATAAGGATGGGATGTATTAGTGCGTGAGGAGGGGTAGATGAGGGAGCAGGAGGAATGGCGTTTTCCTCCATCGATAGATGTGCAAGCGTCTGATTTTATTTACATGTGTTTATCAGCTTTATGAGTGGTGGGAATGTGTTGTTGGGTAATTTTTATCTATTCATGTGTTTATTCCTTTATTGGTTATTTATTGAAGCTTTGAGAACGACCAGAAAGTAGGGAAGGAGAAACACATGCCTCATTTTACCCTAACAAAGTTATGAGTATTTTTTTTAACTCTTAAATAAGGGATCAAACTCTTTTCTGCCATTTTGCTTAAAGATGGCATTTCCATACATTAAATATACATGTGGAATTTACACTTCAAAGTTAGGCCCATTACGTGAGCCATTAGTTATACTTGTAACAGCAGATCCCTGTGGCCAGGTTATGAATGATTTAACAGTACGTTAGTGTAAACTAGATTACATTTTCTTTCAAAGCAGCTATCTCTTCAGCATTTTGGAAAGAGGGGGATCATGAGAAAGATGGATAGATTGTTAAAAGGATGAAAAAAGGGAAGGAACAACGCAGAAGGAGTTAGAGGGACACAGAGGAGAGAAAGACAGAGAGTGTATTGGCCCTCTCCCTCTCATTGCGTCTTGAATCCTGAGCAATGACTGGCTACTTTAGCAATTAAAATCCGGGGCAAAGACACAGCAGCTTGCTTTGGCCCAGAGACTGGCCCATTCATCATCCCAACTGCCATAAAATAGCACTAGATGGATTCTTTGATTTTAGCTTTGGAAGAACATAAATCAAAATCTAAACCACGACCTGTCACAAGCATCACCAGAATTATCCATTTGAGAGAGAGAAGAGCTGGAGGAGAGAGGGAGGGAGACAGAGCAGGATCTAGTCTCATTGTTTCTCCTCCTCTTCACAGACAAACCCTCACACCCACCACCTATCCCCCAGTGTGACACCCTGGGTAATCTATAAGTGTCTCATAATGAGGCTTTTTCTACAGTTCAACACCAGCATTCATCAAGCATTACAGAGAGGAGGCCTAATCTGGAGTGCTTTGTCATTTTTGGGAGGGTTGAACAGGGAACTTGTATAAGACAAAACATGAATATCAGTGCTAATATGCTGCTATTAAAAAGAGACAATGTGTATAATCGAAGCAATGATGCATTTCTAGGAACCCTAGCTAATACTGCAATTAACTCTAATGTGTATTTGAAATTGTTTCATGTATTTTCCGTTTTAGTGATCCTTTCATAGATTACTGATTGTTAAAACAACTATAACTCAGTTGAACAGCAGCAATATTAACCAAACTCAATTTACCATTTTTTACTAGCTTCATATTAACAACATTGATATTATTGGACAATCTGAATTGTCTATTTAATGAATCTTGTCATTCGAAAATTAAAGGATAAACCTGAATAGTGCAGCCACTAAATTAAAGGTATGCATCACCAATTTCTAAAGAGTCATTGTCGATGTCCAGATCTATCTGTATAAGAAAAAAAACTGTATATATTACATCAGCATCATTAGCTTCACTACTGAAATGCTTGAGGTTCTGAACTGCCACTGCTCTGAAGTCATTGCAAATGTGACCAAAATGGATCAAACCATGGGGCTTTTGAAAGCTGTCTGATGTGATTCTCTTTGGAATGTAGGTCACTGCATCAAGTGTTACTCTAAGTGAAATCAAACATGGAGGAATTCTGACACAGAGGTCTAAAATGATCTCAGGATTTCAGTTAATGAAAGAGGACTGTTGTCACATCTGGTGATTTTCTGGCAACAAACGGAGGAGGTCCCAAACTCACATGCAACGCAGGTAGGACGAAAGGAAATGTACTCTATCTAGCAGAGACAACTGTCAGTGGCCCTATGCTTTGAAAGTGTATACCTGGCATCACTTCTTAAAGCTCCCCTCTGGTGCAGTAGTGTAAAAAGTGAGAAAAATCTAAGTCAGGGGCAGTCAGGGTGATTGGACGGGTCACTTACTGGACTTTCTCCTCCGAGACCAAGGTTTGCATCCTGTTTGTGACCAAGAGTCAAGAGTGATTATTTTAACGGTACGTTAGGTTAACATAGGTAAATGTCATATGAAATTATACCTAAGTGGCGTACTTGTAACATAGGTTACTTACATTACCCTTACCCTTACTAAGTTATAAAACTGAACATGGTTATTACCAAGTAGTTTTTGTACCTAAACCTAAAAAACTAGTTTTTGTGCCTAAACCTTTACAAGTTGTTTTTGAGCCTAAGCCTAATCAAGTAGTTGTTGTCATTGTCAGTAAGCTGTTTGTCAGCAAGCTTTGTAGCATGTAGCATATGCAGCATATAACATGTTTTAGCTAACTTGACTGTGGAGCCATTCACGTGCAAAACTGATGCCAAGGGGGTCAGTAGAGAGTCATAGTTTGAAGCTGAAGACCGCTGACCAAGCTGCCATATTTGCCTAGCTGGGAGTGAACATATGATGAGCAGGCTCTGTGGTACTAGGCAGCAGAGAAAGCCAATCGTGCTGAAGCCATGGGGACTTATTTTAGGACTCCATAAGCGTAGTCCCGACCTAGCAAGGCTAGTTGCTTCGATAGACAGTGGACATCAGTGCAGCTCCACTATTGGTCAATTGAAGGCTTGTAGGGTTCAGGTCGGACAAGCAGTGGGCTAGCTGGCTCAGGACAGGCAGGTGGTGGGTTAGCTGATCCAGGGCAGGCTGTCTGGAGGCTAATGGTCCTGAGTCTAGCCAACCAGGAGGCAGGCCTAATGTTGGCAGACCAGCAAGCATGCAGGAGGAAAGCAGGCCAGGGTGCAGGCTGGAGGCTAACAGAGCAAAGGTTAGCTGGCTGTGAAGAGGGTTGGAGGTCAGTGGGCCCAACACTAGCAGACAGACACTGCCAGGCATGCCAGTGCCAAGGCTTGTGCTCAATAATGGAGGCATTGCAGTAGTTTACAAAGTGCTGAATAGTATAAGTCACATCATTAAATTCTGTCTATTTTTGGCCAGACTGTTATGTCACATGCAGTTAATTTCAGCAAGTGAGAATGTCCCAAACACACTCAAGGCGAGGCAGGTGGGATAAAAGAAAATGTATTTGAGGCAGTGGCCATGAGGGCACAGCTGGTAAGCAGGTCAGGAACAGGTAACAAGGAATCATAGAAATAGATCAGGTACAAATTCAGACTAGGTTTCAGGTTCAGATGATGGGAACGTAACGGCACAGCCAGAATTTACAATCCGGCAAAGTGTGGGAAAGTAGTGGGTGGAAATGAGATGGTAAATATACTGCCAGGCTGATCAGGGAAGCAGGTGAGTGTGGGGGTGGGGAAGGTCAGTTGATGGAGAGGACGGTTGCAGGGCATGAGTGAATGGCTGGATCTGAAATGACAGGGAACAGGGACAGGTGGGAAAGTCCGAGGGCATCTGGGACATGGATGAAGAATTGGAATGCAGGGGCAGGTGAACTGACAATGTGGCTGAAGGAAGGGTCTGTTAAAGACTTTGAGACAACTGTAACTGTACTGTAAATATGGTTACCTTTCATAAGATTAATAAGGAGGAAGTGTGGCTGCTCTTCATCTTTACTGACCTCATACTGAGTCTTGCATTTGATTCCCATTAGGCTTCCATAGTGTCTGCAGATTCATTCAACTATTCAACATTGCTCCATTTAACTTTTCCCTCTTAAACCCCTCATTTCTGACCTCAGCACACAAAACAGACCTCAAATGATATCATGGCAAGAGGCCAAGGCTTGAGGGTGAGAGGAAGAGTCTTCTCATCATTAGGCACTTTTCATTAACATCTAATGTATATAAAGTAATAAGTATTTATTACTAGTAGTAGTAATAAAGTATTCCAACTTCCTTTTAGTTCTCTGTAGGTTTCAGGTGAACTTTCTGTACTGAATCTAGTAGTGAGGATCAGAAAGGTTAGTGTGTCTTACATTTCTTCAGCTGCGCATGTGTCTGAAGCTTACAAAGCTTTTCCCTCCATCTACAAATGTGTTGAGTAGAAACATGTGCAACACATCCACATGTGTAAAGACCAAACATAGAGTGTGCATAGCTGTCCATCTAGTTTGTAGTCTTGGCCTGTACTTGAAATAAAACGCTACTTGATTTCATGTGGGTTGAGAGGTTTTAAAAGCAAACTTTTCGCAGTTTTTTTTTTTTTTTTTTTTACAGTTTTATAAAGCCTGAGATAAATGTAGTCTCAAAGAAAAAATGCTGTGACCATAATCCAGGTAGCAATTATGTTTTTGTCAGCATAACTGTTTGTTACACAATTGGGAAATCAATTTACTAATCTATGTATGTAATTTCTAGAGCCAGGGTTGGCAAAGGGGAGTACTATTTTAAGGCTTACTCTAAGAATTGATTTCAAAAAGCAATTAGGTAACATAAAAAATGCATGCAGGTCAAGCTGAACAGATATTCAATGTTGGCAGAAACATGCATTTCAAAGGGTTATGTTTGTTATCCAGGTTTCAATGGCGGATTTTTGATGCATCCTGTTATCTACCCATATATCACTTGTCAATAAAATATAAGTAGTACTGTAGCTGAAATCAGAAACTCACAAAGTAGAACACTTAGATGTTGAACAAATAGTGAATAAAAAAATAAATAAAAATAAACTACAATAATAAATTATTTTGAAAGGAATATGATTTCACAAGATTTTGTTGAATTCATGAGTTAAATTTGTTTTCTCTACAAGAACCACTCATTTCAACGAGTGTAATAATGTTTTTCATGGTTATGATGAGGCAACTCAAAGCACTTTATTAGCGGCAAACCTCTGGTCTTGGTTAAATCTTGATAAAGGTTAAAAAACTGTTACCATGTTTTGAACATGTGTTTACATAAACATGTTGTTAGTATTATAACTACAATGTTCTGGAGAAATTGGTGCTATTTGCTATTTCCATAGACTCCAGTAATCTACAATCAAAACCAATTAAACACTTGCTAAAGCTGGAACAATCAGCATTTCACCAAAAATAGAATACCTGATTTTCCACACAAATCCCTTGTCAAAGTCAAATGTATAGCAGTAAGTGTAAAAGGTGTCCTCACCTGCAAGGTTAGAAGAGTTTTTATTGTTTTAGTTATCATTTTGACGCCGTTATGTCTGTTTGCTGATCACCAAATGCACATTCATTCTTCCCATATGAGCAAATGCCAATCCCTTTAATATCTGATCCTAAAGTGTTTGGTATTGATACCGTTTATCAAAGTCGAAAGATCCATCCGCTTTCATCAGTCCACAGGCCTGCCAATTCCTGCCCGCGTGCCTGCCGGGGCCCAGGATTAATCTTAGAGGAATTCGTTTGATTTGTGGTCCTCATTTGTATGTCTGTCTGTGAGAAAATGGAGGACAGCTGTCAATGCAGAGGCATTTGTCTCTGTCATTTCCTCCCCTCCTCCATCCCCGTCTCTCTCTACCCTCCATCCATTTCTCTCTCTCTCCCTCTCCCTCTTTTTTCTCTACCTCCCTGTGTCTCTTTTCAATTCTCAGTCACTGAGCACTACACAAGGCATCTAAAAAATGGATAACTCCTCTGTCTCAACCACTTAAGAGCAGATTCAATCAAAAATAAAGCAACACATAAAATAACCTATTTTAATTCCCTCGATGCGTTGGGGACATTCAATTACGTCCTGAGAAAGGCACGTTTTTCATGGTGGCGACAATTAAAGTCTTATTTAATGTTTAAAGCATATTACTTTCCTTTATTACAGATCTCATAACAAAGTCAGCAGCCATCAAGGTGCAAAAAGCCCTCCTTACCCTTTTGTTTTGCATTTTATTGCAAAAGCTCATCAAAGCGGGAGACAATGGGAGGAATGTGAGTAAGTGTGGGTGTTGGTGTGTGTGCGTGTCTGGCTGGGAAGGAGTGGAGCAAGAAGCAGTTGAAGAGGAAAATGTAATGTTTTTACTTCAGAAATCTGTCTCTCATTTCATTATCAGGGTAAAAAAAAACCTTCAATCTGACTTGATTAACTTCACAAAGAGCAACATAGAAGAGATTCCTTGTCCTGGACTGACATGAAATTGAGGATGTGTAGACAGAAATAACAATAAAATTAGCTAATGGAGAAGATGAAAATTCAAGGTGCCACCACACGCTGGTACACCGTGGATTACAGAACCTGCTCTGTGCCTCCAAGACCTGGAAGGAGGACAAACTGCACACACAGAGGCAAGGAGGCTGTTCACACAGAACAGGCAAAAAGGAATGAAGCAGTTGTGACCTTAATACCACCTTTGTGTTAGATACTACGCTCCTTTTTAATGTTTTTGCTGTCGCAGACGGATGTCAAATTAACTTTAAGTGTGTAATGCCATAGGCTGCCAGGATATTTTATTGGAATGCATTTTATCATAAGGTATTCCTGCTGTTTACTCTGTGGGTGGGGCTTGCAGCACTGAACAGTTCTGATTGGTCAAGTACTTGCAGCATTTTCAAGCTCTTCCCATGCCGGCCTTCTGGGGTGCAGCAGCAACAATTAACTCAGCTGCTGTGCTGTTAAAATGTGGAAACGAATGGCAAGTTGGTTAAAGGAAACACCTAAGGCCTACCTGCTTGTTAAGTGCTGTAATCAGAAGATACCAAAAGATAAGCGCCAACTGCCAACTGCCAACCGCTAACGATAACCACTAACAGTTTAGAAATGTAGTGTTCATAAGGCAAGGGTTGACCAAAACGATCATAGAAAATGATAATGGGTTTAATGTTGTTGCAGTGAACGAGTGGACACACTGATCGATGTTATTGCCAGCTCTGTTGGGCTTCAGCACAGCCCTGTGTATCTTATTGTGAGAGAGAAGCAGAGCTTACCAGCATTAGTCCAGGGCGGAATGTCCCAGTATATCCCTGTGTGATGGTACACAGCAGTCCTCACAGAAGCTGATGTATGACATCACTGCCCCTCTGTGTACTTATCCCCACTGTTGGTAGCAGACATGAAAACATCCCAGTCAGTACAGTCCAAGCACGAGCAAAGATCCTCCGTAGCTTAACTGTTCCACTGCTTTCATGTCCTCACAACAGGTTCTCACAGCTTCATGCAGGAATCAGGTGGACTATGATGTGGTCAGAGTGACCCAGTGCAGCTCCGGGGACTTATTCTAGTGTAACAAGGATCCACTATACTCTTCTCTCTGGTCAGGCATTTAAAAAACTGTCTGTATTTGGGGAGTTCATAGCTGTGACTAACTTTGTTGAAGGTGTTATTTGTAAGGAAAGTTGATTCATTCCCGACTCGTCAAAAACTGATACTTGGGGATGTTGGACGGTTCGGCCGCCATTTTCAATGAGTTGGGAATGAAACTTAAAAATCAACTTTTCTTACAAATAGCACCTTTAAAGTTGCAAAGGACAAAAATAGCATTAGGAGTCTGGCCTTGTCTGATCCACACATAGTGACTGGTCTGTAAGATCAAAAAAAGAAAAAAACATTTTTAAAAAAAATAAATCAACAGGAAAGGTTCAATACTGATCACACAATCCAAGTTCAAGTATCCACTGGGAACTTCAAAGAAACACCTTTCGTGCATATATAAATGAAGGACAATGAAATCAATTTGTGTTAAGGAAATATAGATAGTTTAAATTTCTGCAACATATGGCACATATTTTGCACAAATAATGGAGGCTAATGTAAACAATGTAAGGTATTACATGATTGAAAAGATAAAACATGTCTGACACATGGGTGATGTTGGATGATTTTGCCTTATGGTCCATTTTCTATGCATTTAAGTTCAGTGAAAATGTTTGTCATCCACATCATGGTACTTCTTTCTGCAGCTACGTTGCCATTCAGATTTGTATTTGTTTGTCCAAACTAACCACCTAAATGATAATTGTTCAAATGAGAGGATGCTCAAAAATGAAACGATGGGTCACGTGGCATACAACTTCAACCGCTTGTCTTTTTGCCAACACTTCAGTATTTTAACAAAGTGTGAAAGTGTTTGTTTTTGTGGAGGAATCGCGTCTTTCCTCGGCCCTGAGAGCAAACCCATGGTTGTGCCTCTGTGGCTGGCTACCACCTCTCACTTCATTGGACCAATGAAATACAGTGTTCATTAGGCCATTGATCAACTAGTCTCATCCTGTCACAAGAATACAGCTGGCCAACGCAACCACCTACACACACACAAACACACACTCACACACACCTCTGTGGTGAGACACAGGGCTGGTAAGTGGGGTCAGAGGTGGCTTGTAGTAATCCATCTAACCAGCGTGACAGCGGCAGCTAATAAATCACTTATTCATCGTTTAATCCATCGTCTGTCGCCACCAAACTCCCAGAAAACAATGCCTTCACAAAACACACTCCCTGCGGCAGAGCAACCCCACATCCATACAGACAGGTGCACAGCAGCTTTGGGCCTGCATGCGCCATCAAATATACAGGCGCACAGAGTTTATCTTTATAGTGCTGACTTACTACTACTACTTTGTTGCTTTGAATCAATCAAATCAAGTCCTTAAATCAAATCACCTCATGCACATGAAACTAACCTGACATAAATTACTGTTTATTATAGATGAACATTTTTTCAGGAGCAAATTGTCTTCAATAAGCCATCAATCTGACTCGATTCATTTGAAGCTAAATAACAGCTGATAGCAATTTACAATGAATTCTCGAATGATCAAACTAAACATGAATGATACTGTGCTTGTTTGTGTAAAAAAAAAAAAAACCAAAACCAAAATAAATTCTGCAATGGATTTGAAGTTTTCAAAATAAAACACAATAGGAGAGATTGACATTAAAAGTGTGCGCAACATCTAAGACAGCAGCTCTATGGAGTGAACCAGTCCAGCAGCTTAGAGCGCAGTAGGTGAAGGTGGTTTAATAAATGTCTCTCAGAAAAAAAATCCTAAATGCAGCTAAATTTAGATAAATCCTATCAAGAGAAAGAAAATGGAGTTGCAGCCTTTAGTTCTGTACTTGACAACTTTAAATGCAAGTTTACTAAACAAACACAACCCAATCCTCAGGAGAAATGCTGGCGATGGATATGTTGAAATTGTATGTTTCTTTATGTTACAACTTTATGTTTCTATAGGATCAATTCAAAGCTGTGCTTATGGTGAGGTTAGACCAAGATACAAAACCACTTGGCTAAAGTTCTGAAAAGTTTCATGTTTTGGCTTACCGTGTTCTGTAGCCACAAATACTCCTGTAAATAGTTCTGACATGAAACATATACATTTAATCTGTGGTTTACAGAAACAATGCCAACATTTATTTATGGCAACAGTGCTGAACAAACACTCCACATGTCTGCAACCAGTTCCTTTGCTGTTACAAAATAGTGTTTATTATTGTACTATTGTCTTCTATGTCAGGTTACTGGATGTTAGATGATTTGTTTTTAGCTAACTGATTCAATGAAGATTTAGGTTTCCCAACTCTACATTGCCATTAACAGTTATAAAGAATAACTTCTTAGTCACATTTGTCTGCCACAACCTGTGGTTCATATGGATACCATATTCACCATGTTTATACCAGCTTTTTCACAGATGAAGATATTCTCCACAAAACTGGATGCCGTGCCTGCTTGAGTTCAGTGAATCCAGCAGATTAAATAATCAAAACAAGGAGAAAGACACACCTTGTAAACACTCACTACAATTACACATAAACTGTTACTCCAACCTATTGCACAAGAGAATAATGTGTCACATCTGCTCCTGAACAAAAAAGAAGCAAAAAAACGAGTAACTCTGGCCCATGGTGTTGGTGATTGAATGGCTTTGAGTTAACAGGAAAATTATGTTTGACCAGGCTGAGGCTTCAGTTTAAGTTACTCTACTATTCCACACAGTTCGCTCATGTATAAAAAAACCCCTTCATGTCCAGTCTTTTGAATTAAGGCTGCACTCAAAACCCATCGCTTCGCTCCAACTCGAAAAACCATCCTCATTCCAGCAGCCTTAATTTGGTCTCCCTTTCTTCATCTCTACCCATCCCTCCTCTTAATTCACGCTTTTCCAAAGCATGTTGTCTCACCTGACAAGAAAGAGAAAAGGGGAGAACAAACGGGCGGGTGGACCGAAAGAGAAAAGAAAAGAGAGGGAGGAAAAAGGAAAAGGAAGGGGCTGATGGTACAGTTTAATTACCAGCCCTGACTTGTAAGTGCTCTGGTGGGGAACTACACGACCCAGCTACAGGAGACAGCTCCGCTCCATCCCATTAGAGTGGGAACAGAAGGATGCGCTGATGCCTGTTTCCTCTCGCTGTCCTACAATCCTTCACTCCTCTCTGGCCTCCATTTATTTCTCTCTTTCTTAATACTTCCCTCCTCTCCTTTTCCTTGACACTCCCACTTCTATCAGTTAACTTTGTTTAACAGTCATGTGGAGTACATAAATAATTGCTTGCGAGATAAGGCCTCTCTGTGGCATCCCCTTGTCTCTGTGATTGAAAGTCACTGGGTTAAGAACATGAGTAAGAGGTTAACGGTAATAAAAATAGCTATTAAGCATATATTCCCTTCCGATGTGTCACTCTGAGAAAGGGAGAGAGAAAGAGAGAGAGAAGGAGGGAGGGATACTGGCACCTAATTACAAGGAGCGCACTTGGCTGCTTTTATCAGTAATTGGACTATATAGCCCTTCATTATAATTTACTTTCTCCCCCAAACTGTGATAATGCAGACAAGCAGAACTGAGTGGGCCTGTTAGTGGCCCAGAAACTGACACCAGTTAATGGTTAATTATAATGACTAAATTAAAGGAGTGACGGTGAGAGGGCACTGGATAAAGCTCAGGCACTTAATTTAACAGGATCACTATCAGAGAAAACTCATGAGTTCAAGATTGGAAATAAAAGAGGTAAAGACAAGAAAAAAACAGAGGAGAAACTGGTCAAAGGAAGACAACAAAAAATGTATTTTTGTAGGTTTTTATTGGTCAGAGCAGGGAGCTGCAGACATGAATGTGTGTCCAGGGATTAAGAGACCATTAATTGTCTGTTTCAGACTGTGATTGAAAACAGGGCGAAAACATATTTTCATTATGTGTCCACTCGACAGACTGCGTCTTGTTTTAAGCAATTACTGCTCGGGACAATGTAACACTGAGGCAGACAAAGAGATGCTTATGTGTCTGTGGAAGGCTGGCAATGAACACGCCTGCAATCAAACTCTATTTTAACCCATTGAAACCTTTGCTGTTTTCACTCCCATTCTTTACAGGCCTACGGCACAGTTACTGCGTGCCATCGTTGGGAACAACAACACTTACGTGATTATTATACAGGATTTCTCAGGTTTCAAGTAGAGTACAGGGGTGTGTTATTTTGACATATTGGGGGTTCTGTTGTTTGCAGCCATTCTCATCAGAAAAACGACCATATAGGTCGGCAATAAAGGAGGAAGTCAGGTGAACATGTATAAAGAGTGACAGGTCCACACAGAGAGAAGATCAGGTACAGATGGTTGGGTCAAAAAAAGCGCAGCACTTTCACCCAGGAGACTGTTGTTCATGTCCAGTGGGAAAAACAAAAGGAGACAATGAGCTATTTTTAACTTAATAAGGTAGCCTCACAAAAATTACACCACGTAATGTAACTGAATCAGGTGCGTGGTTGTAACTGAAGTTACATGAGTAACGCAGTTATTTTAACTTGATCAATACATTGTAAGGTATGTTGACAGTCGAGTTACTGTTTGAAAACAGTACATTGTTGTAATATTTGATACTGAAGAAAACATTTTTCTGTTATGATTATGAGGACTCATTGAACAGAATGACTTTTCATGTGATTTATAAGCAAACATTTAACTTCAGTGACATGAGAGAAACTGCTAGAAGAACTAAATCACATTGATTCTTGGAGTTTGTGTTTCATGTCTCAAGTTATGACTCAGCAGTCCAAATCAAAGACAGTGTAAAACCTGTTTTTCACAAAGTGGATCAGTTCACAGATGAAATGCAGCCTTTTGTCGAAGCAAAGTTGTTTATTACTGCTGCTCAATCTGTCTGTACGCAAAGATTAAATACCTCCTCTAGGATGCACATAAACAAGAACAGTTCATCCACAACCGCACAAGTACATGCAAACATTACTATTATGGGAGTCAATAAGAATCTGAACTGTCAGAGACCTGACAGGATTTTTACCAACAACCTCGCTGTTGATAGCGGCACACTCAAAGGCAACTCACTGTCACATGCAGAATATCAACTAAGATGACACTTGATGTGTATTATCATAATCGTGCGATTACATGTGTATTTCAGATTTTCCTGCTTCAAATGTGAAGCGTGTGTGAGTGTGTGACACTGTTAAACTCTCCTTTCTCCTCACACACGCACACACACACACACACACACACACACACACACACACACACACACACAGTAAATCCGTGGCTTTGTGTCGCTGTCTTCTTTGGTCCCTCTGGCTTTGCCTTAGCAGAGTGGCTGCCCCACTGATCCCTTTGCATCACACATCTTTGGCACACTTTGCTACCAAGGTAATCATCATCATCAGCACCAGCATCTTCAGCACCATCATCTTCGTCTTCATCATTAAGCTGGATCAAAAGCAACATCTTGCACCCTCATGAAAAAGCAGCCCTCCTGGTGGCACCCACCCACACAAACATCATCATACTCGCACACAGAGACACATAGTGGCGGATCATCACGGCAGCTCTTCGGCTCTCCTCTAAAATCCCCTGCACCATCAAAGGGAAAGGCCTGTCTGTCAGTCATGCGGGTGATTATGGGACTGAGTGACAGGGGACGACTGACACTAAGCGGCCGGGCTGAATGCACCTCCTTCAGGCCTGGCAGGTCTGGGTGACACCGGGGGCTGGGCTGCGTCCCTCACGTACGGGGATTAGCCTCGCCAGCTGCCATCTCAGCGCCACTCTGCTCTCAATCACGCTAAGTGGCAAACACACACGCTTGCACATAGGCAGCACATGAGGTGAGGGGCACACCACAGTACAGCGGCACAAGGTGGTAGACATGCTTTACTGTATGGACATACTCATACACACTGAGACCACAGGATCCATATATACACACAAACACACACGCCTTCCGTTCATACTCCTTTCCTACTACAGAAACATATTTCTCTTTTCATTTTTGGCTGAACCTTTAAGGCATCACTTTTTTCAAAACTTATGTAGGATCAGCTTGGATACATAAACACAGGCGATAGCATTTGTATCCAACATGGTATGCACGTAAAGTAAGTAAGTTAAAATGTATTTATAAAGCACCTTTCAAGGTGCAGTACAGTGCAAATGCTGAGGAAAAATAGTAGGTTCAAACAAGAAGTAACTATAAAACCATTAAAGCAATATAAACTACATGTTCAGGCAGCTCAGAAATAAAACACACAAACAGTAAAAACAATACAAACTACATATACAAAGGCAAAAATCAAGACAGATACATTTTTATCCTGCGCTGTCACAAGCATGAGCCTCTCGTCTATGAGTAGATGCATGCGTCCTTCTGCGCGATTAATACAGTTGGCAGGTGTAGTTCAACAGAGAGAAAATAGTTCCTACATAGAGCTACTCACTCCAAGCTCTGTGGATTATCTCGAGTAACCGGGTCATGATTTCTGGCAAGAGAGAGCTGCTTGAGCTATCTCGTCCCATTATATTTGACAGAAGGCAGACATCTCTATGGTCAATATCATCAAAACCCAACAACTGCTATCAGGACTACATAGATGGATAAGTAGCACTACAGGTAAGAGGGGACACACGCATGTGTTTTCTGATGGCAGGTCTGCACACACAGCAAACATTGCATTACATGTTTTTTGAACACAGCATTCTGATCTCACTCAGAAGAGGTAGAAAAGAACATGTCTCAGGGGTTTTTAACACACACTGGCTGTTAGTTGAAGTATGATAGGACTTCACTGCAGAATGACTTGGTTTAAGGTGGGAGTCAGACACATTAACTGGCATGCATCTTTGAATAAGATATCATGTTTATCCATCTGTGTATGTGTCTGTGACCCTACTTTAGGTGTGAGAAAATGTGCACATTGTATTGATTTATTTTTTGTACAGCATTAACAATACATTTCACATGTAGGTGCATTTCAGCCCACCTGTGCATTTCCAACTCAAGGACCTCAGTGACATCAGGAGTTCAGAAACAGACAGACACCCTGCCATGTCTGTCACGTGTCTCTATGTCTGTAGTCTGGATAATACAAAATTAAAAAGATCAGGGGTGTCAGGGATGGATGTAACTGCAACGTCTCCGGTTCGAGTCTAGACAGGGCTTCATGTTGCATTTCACATTGTTCAGGTGAATCACAAAGGGCAAATTCATTCATTAAAATCACAAATGCCATCTCAGATGCAAAGCAGCCTCACATTTCTGATGATGTATCCAAATGACTTGTGATTGATAATTATGTGGATTTTGTAATTTTGTCACGTTTTCATGAATTTATTTGCAAATGGGAAAGGATAGGGAAACATTGTGGTTCGGTTTGAAATGACTACCTCGCAGAAATGAGTGGAGCTTCATCCTCATGGTGACATTAATAAATACATGGTTCAAGGTAGGGATTTATCCTGGTTGTGCTTTATGTTTGGAACATGGAAATCTGTAATAAAAAATAAAATACACACTGATGCATAGTTTGTTGTCAAAATGTAAAAATTGTAATGGTTTCATAAGGCAACAGTGTCCTGAACTTGGATTTCTTTTCATCTCATCCATGTGCATTTCATTAGCAAATTTAACAAACCCTTTTCTCTCTAGGTCATGCTCGGTGCCGGCTGGAGGGTTGCGAAAGACATTTTCTTTTAATGTTACATTATCCTTTTCAGTGACATTTGGATGCCACTCAAAGGAACACTGAAGAGTGCGTGAGTATGGTTAATGGAGTTGATGCAAGGTTTTTTTGCCTTTTCTGTCATGACTCACTTCGACAAGGATGATACCTTCCACACTGAGCCATCAGCAAGCCTCATTTCACCTCTCAATGAGACAGACCATAATGAGCAAGGCTGAAACCCCCCCAACAACCACAACCCACACCCCCCATCTCTCTGTGTTCATATACCTGCTGCTTGTTCACAGTGCACCTCACTTCCCTCATTAACACCCACACACCACGCACGGCCCTTTCCTTCTTTTCCCCATCTCTCCTCCCTTTTCCCCTCCCATCCATAACCTCTCTAACCTGGCAGGCTGCACACCTTGGGCTTATTCAGCAGAGTCAAATGCCAGCCTCTCTCTCTTCGGCAGCCACTCTTCTGCTACTGTGCGCTCACATTCACACCTCGCCTGCCTCTTGGAAATGGGATTGTCTGGGATTCCGACTCTGCCTTTCCCCAACAGGATAATTGAAAATGGGACTGCAAGGGCAAATAAAAAAAAGAAAGAAAGAGAAATGCCACATGTTCTTCTGCAACCCCTCTCTGCCTTTTCATATATGAATGAGAACCAACCAGTGGTGTTTCAGGGAGGCGGACCACTTTTACAACTGGTATAAAGAAGCAAACTGTATTTGGAAATGTAATCTAAATAAAGCATGCAGCATGTATTAATGTAATGCAATGTATAAAGTATTAATGCACACGGAGCAATCCGAATGTTATTTTCAAATTAATTTAAAAGCTCTATTTCTGTCTTTGATTCATCAAAAAACAGTTGTGTGTCCGAAAAGCTGGAATTTTCCTTTAAAGGATAAGTACAGCCAAAAGTGAACATTCAGTCATTATCCACTACTCACCCGCATGCCAATAGAAAGTCAGGTGAAGTTTCGTAGTCCACAAAACATTTCTGGAGCTTCACAGCAAAGCAGCGTTGCAGCATTCCCCTTAACAAGAAGTAGATAGGGACTTGTTCTAAAACTCCATACAATCATTTTTTTCTGCGTAATTGCTGAAACATACACACATCCCAGATATACTGTCATCAGTATTGGGTTGGGGTGACATCCTGGGTTAGGGTTACGATTCACAATTCGATTTGATTCGATTCAGATTGTTGGGTGTCCCACAGTCAAACAGTCATGCCTGTATGTGACTAAGAAAATAAGAGGGTGAGCTCTGCTGTGTCACTAGCGTTATACTGTAGGTCCAGCAGTGACAGCCTCTCTGCTGCACTGTTAGCTGCAGGTGGCCCGTCGTTGTACAAGACGCTGAGCAGAAGCAGGGTTTTCAAGGTAGCAGACAACGGACTGAGTTATTTTCTCCACCACAGTTTGTTAAACATGTTGAATGCTGCGGTGTGTGTTAGCTTGTTAGCGGTTGTCAGCTGGTCTTGTTTGCTGACTGCTGCTCCGCTCGTTTCTTGACGGCATAAAAAGTCATCGCAAACATGTGGCCTGATGAATGCTTGTCTTGCAAAGGTAATTATCCAGTCGTTAAATAAAGGAAACACTTGCAACTGCTGCCTTATTTGAAGCTGAACTTCAAGGTAGTTGGTCTATAGAGTTCCGCCTTTTCATTCCATCAACATCACACTAATAATTAACACTTAGAAAATCGCTTTTTGACATCTCAGAACTGAGAATCAAGATTCTTATATGAATTGAATCTTTACCCACCTTTATAAATAACTGTATATATTAGATGTTTGTAACATGAAGGAGTTTATGAACTTCCATTTCGTTATGCAACCTTGTGTTGTATAATGACAAATACATTTACCTTTATCTATATATTGTTTCCAGCAATGTTTACACCCAGAAAAACATTTTATTCAAGGTAATGTGTTTTATTTGGTCACCTGTCGCTATAACTTCTGATGAAACATCAAAGAGTGAGGGAGGAAGCTGGTAAAGATGACCTCTTCTTGGTATGTCCAGCTCCACCTACTGTACCTCATCTGCATATCACAGTGTGATCATAATGCAGGCAGAATTGAGCTTTAGAGAATGCTAATAACATCAGGAGTAAATGCAAGGGCCCGTGATCACATATCTTTATAAAGTACCTGTAGAGAATGCATGTTAATTTCAGGTGTAAATGGAGTAAAGGAGTGCAACTTATTTGTTTTCTGGTGTGAATATGCAGATTTAAGGGAAGGAGGGGAGCAAAAATGAGCAAATATTTCAATTTGTTCATTGCAGACCATTTTTGATTTATATCAATTTCATGCCTCCCATCAGGTGCCATATCATATAGGAAGGTAATAACCCAGAAATAACCTCGTTATGGAGACAGCACTGCGGTCTGGGCACAATGAACTCAGAGCTGAAGAATTAGTGACCTGGAAAGTGGCAGGGAGAGTTAATGACATTAGCTACATCAGACACACAGGGAGGGGGGGGGGAGCAAGAATCATTGCCACCACTGCAAAGGAAGGACACATAAAAATGAAAATGAAAATAAAAGAAAGGATCGTCTGATGGCTCATTGTTCTTTTTTCTCCTCATCACAGCTCCTTTTGATATTAAGAGCACAGCACATTTATGAGTATTTTACCATCAGCATTATTATTATCATTGCTGTTTGAAATAGAAATGCAGCTATTCTTATTGTTTTTTAGTCTAATTAGCGGGAAATGAGGGGAAAAAATGTAAAGTAGGCTGTTAATGAATTATTTCCTTTCATGTATTTTATAGTGCATCTTTTATTGTTTGTGGATTTGACATGCACGCACACTTCACATGTACACACAATCTCTTTACCTGCTGACAGCCTCTGTGCGCTGTGTAAATGTGTGTGTGTGTGTGTGTACGTGTCCACAGATGTATTATACAATGCAGTGACAAGATACTAGAGGAAGCACATGTTTGTTTGCTTGTTTGTTTGAGTCTCTCGTACATTAACGAGGGCTTACGCGTTGCTCGCGCTAATGTGTAAGCCTACATTTTAACATGAAAAGACAAAACTGGAATAAAACCTGAAACAACAATGTGGGAAAAGAAGGCAAATTGATTATTTGTTTATCAGAAGCTTTTGGCCCTGTTTTCTTTGTAAAGAAATGAAACAGAAAGTCCCACGTGTCTGCTGTGTTATCACTCCGGAAATGCTTTTGGACCAGGACGAGGACAATTAACAGCTAAAAATTCTGGATGTTAGGAAGTAATCACCTCTTTGATATCAAACATCAATACAACTTTGGACACTTTGATATATGAGCCTGCCTTGATGAGCCTAGTGAATACATTAAAAATGTGTTTAATTAGCATTTCAAATCAGCAGCACTCAACTAAAAAAGAATATACAATAAAGGAGAAATATGGCTGAGGAGTGTTTGTGTGTGTGTGTGTGTGTGTGTGTGTGTGTGAGGTGGGGGCGGGTGAACAAATTAGTTGTGGGTTTGATGAACAAAGAGACTGGCCTCAGAACAAAGCACGTGTTTTAGCCTTGTGCCTTTCACCTTCTCCATTCATTTTAAGGCCAGCCGAATCAAAATGATCCTCCAGGCCTCCTTTTTTTGATTTCTTCATCGCTCTCATGCAAGAAAATATTCTGTCTCTAATTAATATGACCTTATGAATTTTTAATAAAGCCAGATCCCTTCTTTGAAAATGCAGTGGGGAGCCTTGAAGTACATGTGTCAGTATTTGCACTTAGCTATGAGGAAGAAAGGGGAGAAAATATGACTTTGGTTGAACTAGTTTGTGATGAATAACTGATGTACATTTTAACCTATTTACTTCATTTTGATTTTCTTCACTCAGCGCACTTGTGCGTCTTCAGATCACTGGCGATGATTGACAGATCAAGACTGTTGGGGTAAAATTATTGCTATTCCCCTTATTTATTTATTTTTCCAGAGATGTAATGCCATGCCAAAGAGGAAGTTAAGATTTTAAACTGTTCAAAGTGAATTTCAGATGAGGTGTAATTCAATGGAAAATATAAAATGTCAGTCTCAATTCTGCACTTTGAGAAGAGAGGGATTCTTAACACTCCATTGGCTTGCTCACGTCAAGCTCAGGCTGTGCTGAGGTATCTCTCTTTTCTTTTCCTGCCCGCTATTCCCCGTGCTTCCTCTTACAAACAAGCCAAGATGCAGACAATTTAAAATCAACCAGCTACCAGCGAGCAGTTATCACTCTATTCATTTTCAATTATGTACATATATGTACTTTAGATTATAAATAATGTGCACACATGACAAGACAACTATGTACAACTATGTCTGTGGGTTGTGTGGGTTTGATACAAAAAAATCATCAATCAACAAGTCCTCCAAACTAATCCAAATATATGTGGTTTGATTTTAGGATCTCATGAATGTGATGGTTAAGGTTTGGTTAGGTTTAGTTACTGGAACAACGTGGTTTGAGTTAAAATGACAAGCTTCAGCGTTATGATGACAATAACTAACAAGTGATCAAATTTGGTAACTTTCATTGTCGCATTTTTTCAGTTCAGTTTGAAATCTGAAATAAACAGCAGCTTGTGTTAAAGACTATTTTTTAATAAAAAGCTGAAATCTGAAAACAACTAGTCATTTTTTGTATCTTTTGTTTAATTGTGTACTTACATTTGCCAAATACTCCCAACAAAGTTCAAACTCAGAGAAATCCACAGGTTTACTCAAGGCAAAGTTGTAGTTCATTTGGTAATATAACTTCTGTGACGGAGGTGATGAAGTCAGTGAACAACAATGCTGTGAACATTTGCTATAACGCAGAAGTCAGATGAATTTTCATGATCAATGACTCGTGTTACTCGAGTATGCAGGATCATTTGTGTTTATTCAACCCAAACTGTCAGATTACTGTATTACTGACTCAGGTCAACCTCTTACTGAGCTCAGCACTCAGCAGAGACTCTGGTTCTCTATCTTCTTTTTTCCCTCTTCTCCCTGTAATGTTTACATTTCCCGTCGACAGTCCCCATTACAGTAAGCAAACACCCAACAGTGGAGGTCATCTCTGCAGGTTGCTGCTAAAGTGACTGCAGGTGTTTCTTCCTCCAGAAGGTCTGACCCTGCAGTATAAAGTTCAAATATATTTCAAATCAAATCAATTGTATATATATATATATATATATATACAGTATATATATCCCAAACTCACAATCACATTGCCTCAGTGGTTCTGAATCTGTACAGCGAGCGACATCCTCCGCCCTTAGACCCTCGATTTGAGTGAGGAAAAACTTACTATATGAGAAAAAAAACAACAACCTTTGAACAGTGGAATAAAAAAAGTTTTCCAACAAAAATGTATCAAAGTGTGAGGGAGAGTGCAAGTGTTGCTTGTAGTAGTTTGGCATCAGATTCTTCATCAGTTTAACAATCATTGACTCGTTCAAAGACTTCCAGTCATTTTCATGCAGGTGTACAGCTTGGCTGTTAAAACATGAAATTCCTCATTATCACTCTGCTGATACACTCATGCCACAGCTCTTTGATCCCACAGTTCACTCTACTACCCTGCTCCAACTCATGTGCAGTATATTCAATTTACTCAGATGTCAGTTTATAAGGTACATGTTGATTCATCTGTATGATCATTTGGGAGGCTGTAGTTTGAGTTGTTGAGCTGTCCAACTGTGCTGCATTACTGTACAGGTGCTTCTGTAGTTTAGACTACCCTTATACTGTAAATGTAAATGGGGTGGAGAAAATAGTAGAAACCCCTGACAACATTATAACCTTGTTATGACCTAATAACTTTGTTGTCGTTGTTAGTTTTAACTAGATGCACCTTAACTCCATTCAGGACTGTCTCATCCGCAGTGTAGGAGGCAGTCCCAGAAGGTCCCACAGAAAAGCTCAGGGCATGTGTGCAGCTCTTTAATGGAGCTTCCGGCCCCAGGGAGCAGGAAGGAGCACATCACTGCCTTCTGGCGCCTTCTTTGCTGACGTAAAGATGACACCGCACTAGAAAACGTACTTGACTCAATGACATTATTATAAGCCTCAACAGAACTAGGAGTTTTGTGCTACTTTACCAGTTTAGCATGATAACATGCTAAACCTGGGTGGTGTACTTTAGCTCAAAGTCCTGCTGTACCCAAGTATGCTACAGCTAGAGCACTTATTAACTCAAACAACACAGCAGAAAACACACACTTTGTCCTGTTTTAGCACACACATAGTGACACGTAAATATTCTCAGCTTCTATATTCTAACTTTTGCTATAACGCAGAAGTTTTTCACTTAAGAGTTATTGATGTATTCATAGCTTCACAGTTGTTGGACATGCTAGAGAGATATTAGGAATTTCTACATACACTAAACATATTGTACACAAAAACATACGCACACTAACACTGTCCACAGCCTTGCATTCATTGTCAAGTGTAATTATTTGTTATGTGGATGCAAACATTCACACCTTTAATTGGCTTGTTCACATCAAGAGTTTTGGTAAGCAGCTCTAACGGCTGCAATTTATTCACATACATTAGTGGAGCTCTTCGTCCATACTGAGTGTGTGCGCTTAGCAGACTGTCACACTGACCTGCCACATAAAACTGTGAATCTGCCAAACTCTACTTCACATACAATACTTAAATAAATACATTTTGATACTGTATGTTCTGCTTTATGTTCATTCAGAGTCGTCTTCACTTGTGGGTCATATCACTATTTCTCACACCATCACATAAAGTGTACTTACGTGTTGTGTATCAAGGTGAATGAAGGAAGGGAAGATTTCTCTGGTGACAGCTTTACAACATTTGTTTATGAAAACAGAAAAAAAGTAAAAAATATCTGTGATCAGAAAGCTTTTAAAACTCCTTGTCTGTTTCCCTCTCCATTTTTCTTTGCAAGTTGACACTAATGGTCTCTTACACTAACTGTACGGAGGTCTTTTGGCTTTCGAGAGTCTGTTTGGACAGCTGTCATTTAAACTGAAACAACATTAGTAAGAGCTATTAAAAACTCTGCTATTTACAGCAAGCTCCAGTGTGGCTGCCGTGGCTAATGAACATTGTGCTCAGTGTATCTGTCCTTCTCTTTACCAACCCTGTCAGAGAGGGTTCAGAGGTCAAATGGCTTAATGCTGCATGTGTGGGAGGTGTGTACAAGGCATCTGTCAGCTGGCCAAGGAGGGAAAGTGAACAGAGATAAAGAGGAGAAGGAAAGACTTAGAAATACTGTTAGGTGTTTAGCTCTTAATTGTCTGGCCAAGGTTGGCTGTCATGTCTCCTCATCTTTGCACTTTACTACTATCTACTACTACTACTTTACTACTTTTACCATCACTTTACTCTCTTTTTCAGAGGGGCTTTCCATTATTTGCCAGGACCAGACAACAGAATCGGAGAAGAACAAGGAAGTTGTGTGCTGGAAAAGACTGAGGTGCTACAAAAGGCCCACCAGTAATGGGTGTGATGGAGTCAATACTATTGAGCAAAGCGATCATAAACTCTGGACAGTTTATGCAACCACCATTGAGCTTCTATTCTAGCATGATAGTCAAAAAAAAAAGGGAAAAAAATGGTGACTTCTAAATTTCCAAACACAATGCATCACTGTTTCAGTCAGCCAGCTGTGCAAAGATAGAAGTTGAACAATGACCTGCTGGAGTCAAGACAAAGATTACATAGATTGCAAACATTTGAGAATTCACATGCTTTAATTGATGTGAATGACAAAAAAGCTGCTAGTAAGCCTGCACTTCAAAGTCTCATATTGTAAAAGGTAAGATTTCTGTGTCTTTTATGATTATAAAGCAGGTCTAGAAGGGACATAAATACTGTGAAAGTATCACTGCACTCGAGAGGCTGTGTGCACAGCCTGTATTCAGAGACCCTGCCTTTAAACGAGTCGTCCGTGACTGGACCTCCGTGAGGTTGTATACAGTCGCTGCCCTCATCCATGCTCCCAGCACAGCTGTGGTTGGAATAACACCGACAGAGCTGATGCAGGAACACTGTGGGTGGTGTCTGATCAGGCCTGTGAGAACTGACCAATCAGAGCAGACTGGGCTTTTCAGGAAGGGGGCAGGCACTTAAGTGTTCACACAGAGGGTGAATACAAGTGTTGCAAAAACAGACAGTATGGAGAAATTAAATCAGCTTTTTTTTTAACATTAAAGCATTTAAACATTTTCTAGTAGACACCTTAAATCTGCCTTTTAGTAATAGGGCGATATCTCAATACTTTTCATTCATCATCTCCATATGTAGATCTCTGTATGCACACATTGGCTACCATGCAGTTTATCTACAGTATGTTACAAAAGGAAAATGTCAGATCATCAGTAAGGTAAAGCTAAGTTTTGTGAGCCAGAGACGTGTTGTTCTCCCCACCCCATGCATGTGGAACACCACTTTTTTTGTTGTAAAAAACGGGGCTTACAAAAGACAAGACAGCTTGGCACAGCTGGAATGGCACACACCCCCCCACAGTCATCATCACCCGCTCGCCCCTCTCTGGCACTCTCTCTGAGGGTTTGTAATTGATTTAGGGGGCAGGCGATAAAGATCGATGTCAGTCTGCCTCAGCTGCGACACCAAGAGAGTCACAGTGGCATCATGTGACGGAAGACACCAGCCTATTACAGTGGCACAATCAAATATTTGTAGCATCCGGACACACTCGTTATTTATTCATGCTAATACAAGTATATTAAAGAAGCTAAACAGGGTTAGTGCTCCATCACTCACAAGGGGAATCAGCCAAAGCATTTATCAGGATCTCGGGTACGACTCCCCTCGGCCAAGTCTCCCCTCACATACGGAACGCTAACTGACAGACTGAGGCAGATAATGGGTCCTGATTTGTATGCATAGGGTTGCCATTGTCATTTCTTTATGGTTGGTTTGCAAATAATGCATGATTTGGGACTTGAGCGTCAAAAGGAGACTTACCCTGTATGTACGAGTAGCCGTGAGCACCCACACAAACACACACACACACACAGACCACGTGTGCACACTCCTACTATAATTTTGCTGCAGTTTTTGTCTATTATCAACGACACTCGCTGAGAGAGAGCGTCTTCATTAGGCAAACACTGATGCTGATGTATGTGATGGATATTTGTAACTATGAGTGTATGAACAGGAGCAGCTGCCATTTCTCAACTGTTTTACACCATTAACAGCGCCTCCCCACCCTTTGTCAGCCCATAAAACCAAGACTTCAGATATATTATGTTTTAATACCCGCTTATAAAAGAAAACATAAAAATGCAAAATGCAATATCCAGGAGCTGTCACTTTGATAAACAAAGCTGAATATTGATTTGTCTCTAAATTGGAGCGCGGGGGGGAAAAACAATAATGTTAGATTCCCAGTAACATGAAATTACATGCTGAAACAGAGTGCGTTCTGCTTCGGCCTGTCACCATCCAGCTGCACAGCACTTTCTCAAACAGAGTAAACCAGAGTCCCACACAGCCAAAAGGAAGCTGCAGAATGACTTATGCTGCAGCACAAACAGTAGTTTTCTGCAGAACAAATCCAGGATGATTGAGCTATACTGTTGATAAATGAGACTGATTGTTGAATCAACTAGTTCATTAAATTATCAATTCTAATCAGTGGTGATAGTGTTTGGCGATGGCTGATTTGGGAAAAGAGAAGGAATATTCATGCGTCATCTACTTACAAGGTGTGAAGACAGGAAAGCAGTATTGATGTATCGAAGCTCCATTAAAGCTTTGATAGCAACTATATATTTTTTTTTTTTCTTTCTCAGTAAATGTAATTTTAAGTGTGTTTATAGTCTATCACACCTGACACCTTATGGAACTGCCATACCAGGAATTTAATTAGTCTCAAATGACATGACAGTACACACTGGCCCATGACAGTTGTAAATAGTAGTGTACACACATCCAAACCATAAAAGTGAGCAAAACCTGAAATAACAAGACAGCTCGCACTCCAGGGCTCCTATATCCACTTATTTAAAGCACAAAAGTAGTGACAAATTGAGCAACACTGCTCTTCATCAGACTAGAGTGACAAATCACATCAGCTTTTAATGTACACAGGAAAAGTAACATGAGCAGACACATGGACATAGTATCTGGTCTGTTAAAATACAAAGGTATGAAAATATATGCATTTAAACACACACGTAAATATGATATATCACATTCTGTCTGAATATGTACATGATGTACAAGTGTGAGATGACACTCAAAAAGTCTTACCAACCAAAACAAATATCGATACTTGAATATACACATATACACACACAAGAGACTATATCATAGAGGGAAGACACTACATTTGGTGTCCATAACACATCCCAAAACAAAGACAATTAGCAATAATACAGCAACAATACAAAAGTATATCATAGAGGGAAGACTCTCAATAGGGTGTCCATGACCACCATTAGGCATAAAGGCATCATGTATGAAAGTATGAAAACAAACTAACCTCTATGTGCCCCATATGCAGTGCATTATTTACAGTACAGTCAGAGATAAAAAGACGATAGATGACAAGTTGTCACCTGTGGCACACAGAGAATATAAATAGTAATCACAAAAAAGGTCAAATGTCCATATCCTAATTGAAGCTCTTGAGTGATATGGTGTGTTAGACAATAAGGCCACTATTTGAGTTTCTGTGTCCATGAAACACCTTTACATTAATCACACAGTGGTAATATGGCCTGCATCATTTTGTCCAAGCAGCAGAGTTACATTGATAAGGCTGATAGTTTGATCTTGTAAGTCAATCCAGCTGCCAGCTTTGCTCAGAACTTTGTCCTGTGTGTACTTTGGTTTGACACCAGTTTTTGAAATGTCTTGTTCTGCCCTACTGTCTGATGGCTGTCTGAGTCGATTTGTCAGAAACATCCGGGCTGAAGCAATAACAAACTGCATGCTAACTCCCATGCTTCTCCCCTGCACGAAAAAAATCTCCCTCTCTCTAACAAGGCATATAGGCCCATACCTAGAGAGTTAGCGCTTCACGTCTTCGACAAATGGACTTACACCTCTCCCTCCATCTCCCGCTTTAGCAAAGCTCAGGGAAGGCAGGCACCAGTCTACTTCCCCCCGTCTCTCTCTATATTAAATCGACCAATCAGGGGGTGTCAGTCATGCATCCCAGCTCACGGCTGACAAGTTGGCAGTTGCGATGCAAGAGCGGTTCATTCATTCCGATGACACTCTGCCAATATCTGTATGGTGGAAGCCGCACGTCTCTGCCTTTTTGCTCTTAGTCAGTGGAAACAGATTCACAGGCAGACAGGGAGGGAGAGGGATGGGCATCGAACCGAGCAGAATTAAAAGCTTTGACTTTAAGTCTTCGGATCCAGGGTGTCTGACTTGCCAGTTTGAAGTGTGACTGATAACGCAGGAAGAAAGTTTACAGAGGAAACAGCTTGTCTTCATGCCAGCAAAGCTCAATCTTTAATGTCTGTGGATGCAGGTCTTATTGAAGTGTAATGGTGTGCTTGTGTGTTTGTGCTTGTTGTAGAAACTTGGGGGCATATTGATGTAGCCAGGAGGGTGCTGAGCCAGAGCAAGGGTTGCTCACTGGGCTTGAACTGTTACCAGAGGGGGCCCTTTGGGGCCTCGAAGCATCACCAATAACATCAGCAATAACACAACCACCATGACATGAACTCAAAGACTTCTGAATTCAGGGATAAACAGCCATGCTGTACTCTCTTTAGCTTGTTCTGAGCTTTCATTGTCACATTTATTGGCATTTCTAATGAGTAACTATCAAGAATATTACATCAAACATTTTTTCAAAGCCCAAAGAATAACTCAAATAAAAACAAAACCCTCTGTACAGTATGGAAACATCACAAATTACTATTTTCTGCCCGCATCTGTGAAGCAGAAAGTAAACTCTAAAAGTTGAAAGCCAATGTCACTACTAGTGAGTCCGTGGAGTATTAGCTGTGAAGTTGCAATATAAAAAATTACAAACAACACCTTTTCTAAAACGTATGCGTCTAAATGCTGATAA
This sequence comes from Pagrus pagrus, assembly GCF_965226575.1. NCBI lineage: Eukaryota > Metazoa > Chordata > Actinopteri > Spariformes > Sparidae > Pagrus > Pagrus pagrus. Next base: position 4,046,832 of record NC_140185.1, on the reverse strand, counting down.
TTGTGTTTTTGGTGCAGTATGTTTTTAGAATCCACGATGAGTTCAGATGCTTTGCCTCTAATGAGAGACCTGTCCCAAGTGGGTCAAAGCATTCTGGGTAAAACAGCTAATTAAGCGGCAATTAACCAGTGCTGTCTGCCAGAAAACTAAACATATAGTCAGGGCAATTTAGCTGGAACGTGCTCAAATGGCTGCTTGTTAGTCGAACCACAGCAGCATTAGTTAAAAAAAATCACACGCAGAAAGAATCTTTTATTTTTCCTGAAATGAGATTAGAAAATTACAAAACAACATTGATCTCTGACTTTACTCCTCTAAAATGATAAATGATTAAGAATCATGTAAAACAAGGAAATGGGAGAAAGGGAAAGTGAGAAAGAAAAGGCTTGGACGCACGGAGAGCAATGCATGAGATGCATGTTTTGTCTTAAGTGGGATACATATGGGCCTTAACACTGGGTGACAGAGTGTGTGATGTTTTCCTATCTTTCATTATCAGGCAGGCAACCCGGCCGCCAGGCATTACCTGTTGATGACCGAGTGGACCGCCGACCTGATGGACAGATGGATGGGATCGTTGATGAATGTCTGGCAGGTGCTTTGTCAGTCTGGAAGGCAATCTAAAACCTAGGGAGAGGGGAGAAACCACTTAGACTCCAGGGACACCTCTAACACAACTCAAAATCCCACCTGCCCCCACCTCTCCCAAACCCCCTCTTACAATCAAATTACAGCCTTACACTCGGTGTTAATGAGGCTGCTTTACACTGCTTTTGTCACCTATAATGGCAGGCTGTGTCACTCCAATATCAGCTGGGTCTAATTTAGAAAAATGCCCATAGAGGAGGTCAATCTCCTCTCTCATACGCGATGACTGATAGATCCAATACCTCTGGAATCAGATAAAACTTTGACAAATGGCCCCGAGCCGGCCTGAGCGGTGTTGGGAAGGACGACAGGGAGCCGGAGAGCTGCTGCGTCCACGGCCAGCCCTGTCCCTCTATCCCATCACACCAGCACTGGCTTTGATCAATGGGGCCACAGTTCAGACACACACACACATACTGAGACAGGTCCTGGGCCCGTCATCACATGATTAAAAGGCCTGCAGGATATTGCTTTCCCACCATTCACCCTACCAAAAAGAAAAAAAAAACTTCATAAAACTAAAGACAACAGCATCTCCCCTTCGCTACTTTCTCCACTCTCTGTTGTGCCTCTTCTTTTTCTCTCTGCATGCAAATTTGGATTGATTAGAGAGAGAGAGGAGGCTAAGTAATATGGGATAGATTTCAGCTTCCTCCTACACTCATCCTCTCCTACTGAGCAGAGGGAGAAGAATCCCTCTTTTCTACTTGTTATTGTTGTTTTCCATCTACCTTCAGCCACAGGACACCCGCTGCCCTAACCTTGCATTAATCACAACCCGGCTGATAAATCGACCGGCCGATTAGCATGATAGATAGCCCAAAAAATGTAAATACTACCGCACATTGCTAATTGGCTCCCTCTACCTAGAGACAAGTCTGTAGTTGCTCTTTCAACGTGGAGGATAACTTTGGCCTGGCGGGCACAGCTCTCGATCATTAAAGAGATGTAGAGTTATCATCTGTTTGTGAATCTCTCTCCTTGTAAGATTTCTCTTTCGATTTTTCCTCCAGCCCTCTGTCCCCCCTGTGTATGCTGATTTATACATTTCGTTTGTGAGGAAAGATGGCAAAGATATCTTAAAGGAGATACATACACACACACACACACACACACACACACACACACACGCATAGACGCACACACCTGTACACTGTCTGTTATAACAGATGGTATGGAAGGTAGTTAGGGGGCTTAAATGCTATTGATCAGCCAGGGAAATCAATTGACAGCGCATACACACAAAACCACAGACGAGCATTTGAGTACACACTTACTCACAGCACTCACAACACACACACACACACACACACGTTTCTCACAGACAACTAGACAACTTCTGTGTGTGTGTGTTTGCATGGAGAGAATGTTTAATTCTAGAGTAACTTACCATCAGTTCAGCTGCACTGGGAGCTGTGGGGTTTGTATGTGTGTGTGTGTGTGTGTGTGTGTGTGTGTTTGGTACAGGGCATATGAGGGGATCAAGTGTCTTTAGTTTCATTTCCTCTCACCAGTTTGCTCTGCCAAAGAAAACAGCGCTTCATAAAGTCACTCTGAGTTCAGCGGAGGAAATCTCTCCGTCTGTTTTAGCAGCAGACATGTTAGAAAGTTCAAAACCATTTGATGTTCCATATAAAAGTCCCTGCTATCAGCTCCTGATTTGTAAGAAAAAAACAAAAAACATAGATACATTAAAAAAAGACTATAAAATTAAAATTGTGTCATTGCTGAGTTTGTAGCAGTCATCAACTTCTGACACATCCTGCAATATCATCAATCCTGGTTTACATACAGAGACGATTGCAAGACATTAATATCTTCATCATCCCTTAGTGCACAGAGAATGTGAAACAGCAACGACTGATTTCCTGGCCACTTGGGCAGAAAACAAGTTTGAAACAAGCTGTGAAGACAATGTTGATCAGCTTTTAAATATACAGTGTTGGTCAAAAATGTACAAACACTTGTAAAGAACATGTATATCATGGCAGTCTTGGGTTCCAATGATTTCTACAGCTCTCATGTTTCTGTGATGGAATGAGAGGAACACACTACTTTGTCACAAAAAACATTCATGAAGTTTGCTTCAAATCTGAATTTATTATAGGTCCAAATCGACTGGGTCAAATGACCATTTTTTTTGTGTCACTGCCACGTTCGTGAAGAAAACACAAACTATCACCTGCTGCTGAGAGAAAACTGGTCAAGAGTCAACCAAAAACCACCAAAAAAGCTGCTGCAAAACAGGTGTCGGTGTCCACATTCAAGTGTGTTTTGCATCAACATGAGCTGAGAGCAGGGTCTGAAATTAACTTTTTGACTCACCAGCCAAGTGGACTGGTAGATGAAAAAATCCACCGGCCAAGCATATTTTTTACCGGCCAAAATTACCTTTTTGTGTTACATAAACATTAATTTCCATACGTTTCATTGAGATAAAGTATTATGTTGAATACAAACTTAAAGAAGAGGCCAGAGCAAAGTTGAAGCGTAATTCTTTTTAATATATTGATGAATGTATTTGCTATAAACAGGAGTTAAAGCAAAAAAAACTATCTATCAATTGTTCTATGTCTCGGTTTTTTTCTTTGGCATACTGGCGACACACCGAACAGCTCATCACCAGAGCTGAGGCCTTTATTGCCGCAGTGGCGGTTCGCCAATTCTCCGCCGCTGGTTGTTCACACAGAGCCAAGCAGCTCCAGAGTAAAACGTGAACCAGAGTGTAATTCACACAGCAAGCCGGCGCTGTGGCTCCAAAGGAGGCGTGACAGTACGCGTCATGGTGATGACGTGGTTTTTTTTCAGCGTTTCCCCCTGTGTCCAGCTGTTAATCCAAACATGTACACACTGACTGTTTATAATCATATGGATGCTGTTATAATGTGTAGTGATTGAGATCCTGACCCACCAAACATCCTGGAAAGTGACAAAGTTACGTTTTATCTCTAAATTACATAACTACATAATCGCCATCACTGAACAGGACGCTGTCTGACTCTCTCACTCGCGGGGAGGGAGGCTGTTTATGGGGCAAAGTTCACTGAAGTCTCGATCGGCAGGGCTGACCGTCACCGCGACAAACAGAGTGAGTTAAAGGTTTTTGCCGGGGACAGACGCTGTTTTTCGGGCAGAAATGTGACAAAGAGTAAGTAGGACAGACACTTCTCCACTAATAACTGCGGTAGTTTTTCCTCATATAAGTTGACAAAGACACGACCAGTTACTAGCTACATTACGGTTGTTTGGTCCTGTAACATTGCTTTGTGGGGCAATTCTCTATATTTTGCTGAGTGATGGACCTGTTTAGTTATCAGACAGTGAACACCATCAGATCGACACACTCTCGCTCTGCGCTGCCGGCTTATCCGTTCATACTGGTTCGGTTTGCCAATAACGCGCCTCTGATACCACCTCCGGAGGCGCATCAGAGGCGGAGGGATATTTCATCCCTCGCAGCATCTCAGACTTTCACACAGTTTTTGTGTGTGTTTGTGTGTGTGTGTGTCCCAAAACACAGTAAACTCTTAGTTTTACCTACTATTGTGGTACAAACATTTACCCGCGAGAGTGGCGGATAACCTCCGCCATTTACTCGCCAAACAGAAAATGTACCCGCCATTGGCGCTTGGCGGGTGTTAATTTCGGACCCTGGCTGAGAGGCTTCCATGCAAGAAAGAAGCCCTTGCTCTAGACATGGCACCTTAAAGTTTGTTTGGCCACAATAACCAGAAGTATGTTTGGAGGAGAGAAGGTGAGGGCTTTAACCCCAAGAACACCAAACCTACTGTCAAGCATGGTGCTGGTAGTATTATAATGTGGGGCTGTTTTGCTGCCAGTGGATCTGCTGCTCTAAAGAAAGTAAAAGGAATAATGAAGAAGGAGGATTATCTCCAAATTCTTCATGAAAACCTAAAATCATCAACCTGAAGATTGGGTCTTGGGTGCAGTTGGGTGTTCCAACAGGACAATGATCCCAAACACACATCAAAAGTGGTAAAGCAATGGATCAATCAGGCTTGAATTGTCAAAATGTCCATGCCTGGAAGCAAACAAATGTGGTTGAACTGCACCGGTTCTGTCATGAGGAGTGGTTAAAAATTCATCCAGAAGCTTGTTGATGGCTAACAAAAGCACCTTATTGAGGTGAAAATGGCCAAAGGACATTTAACCAAATAATAGAATTACTGTATGTATATGTTTGAGCCAGCAGATTTGATCTCATTTTTAGATGAATAGATTCATTCTTGAACCAAACTTCATGAATGTTTTTTGTGACAAGGTAGAATGTGTTCCACCAATTCCATCATGGAAAAATGTCAGTTGTAGAAATTATTGGAACTCAAGACTGCCATGATATGCATGTTCTTAACAATGAATCAAATCATCAAAATATAATATACTGAATACTGAATATGGTGGAGCAGTTAGAGAGAAACATTAATATTAATTTGGAGGTTTGTTTCAAGGCAAATGGAAAATGCCATCCAACATTTACTCTTTTAGCTCTGTTTTTGGTCTTAGCTAACCACCAACTGAGGAACATATCTGGCTCTTTAGCTGCTAAATTCTCTGCTACGTATGTCTGTCAGCTAGTCACTAACATTGTCAGTCTGCTGTTGGGTGCTGGGCAGGCAGTGTAACATAGGATTTTAGAGCATTTTTCCTGCTGCACCCAAAGACTTCACTGTGAAAGACAGTGAACCATAACAGTTAGAGGCTGGACAGGTAAACAAGGAGCTGAAATTCACTGTCCAGTGGCAGAAGAACGTGGATGGTGACAGCAAAGTTTATACAGAATCAGTCTAAACACCCATGGTGTCATTATTCTATAGTCATTTACATTATGCCATCAACATTTACTTTATAATGATAAAACAACAACCTTGTGGGGCGCCACAGTAGCTCAGTTGGTGAAGTGTGCACCCACTGCACAGAGGCTGTGTCCCCGCTGCAGTGGCCCAGGGTTTGAAACCGACCTGTGGCCCTTTGCCATGCGTCATCCCCTCTCTCTCTTTCATTCGGTTTCCTCTGACTCTTCAGCTGCACTGTCAGAATAAAGCCACGAAGAGGCAAATAAAACACTTTATGTGTCAGTTTTAGTGATCCCTTTCACATTCCCACATTGTTTTCCCATTTCCCATTTGATGATTTGATTCATTATATAAACAGAGAATCTTGTTTTGAGAAGGAAAGTGCGCTCACTGAAGCGCACTGATGGTAGAAGTAGTGGTAGTAGTGTGGTTGGAGTAGCTGATGATTACATACAAACAGCACAAGTAGTCATAGTAAGGTAGCCAGTGTGTGCCAGTCCAGGGAACACAAACAAATAGTGGTCTTAGAATAGAAATCAGTAGTTGTGTTATGATGGAAGACATAACGTAAAGTAGACTGCTAATAACGGTGCATTATTGGAGACAGACGAAACTGTCAAAGCAGAATTTGAACTCCCTACTTGTTCCAATATGGAAGACACACCGAGTGCTGACTGAAGATTGGAGGGATGAAAAGTTCAACTTTTGTCTTGGAACCTGGATAATGGATAGGGGTGCACTGGCCCTAAAAAGGGTTGAGAACCACGGCTCTATCCAAAGGTTGTAACTTATGTTGTCTTGTGCCTTGTACTTTTTATTGTTATGTTTTCTGTTTGTTCTTGTGAGTGTTTGTTCTGGAAAACCTTGAAAAGCAGATGACTCATCTCAAGGGGTTTATCATGATATAATAATTTTGATTCGATTTATAGCAGAAAGCCTGAGCTGCAAACTTGGGGCATGAGTGTTGAAAGATGTGGGCATTTGCCGAACAGGGAGGATCAAACAAAAACATTTTTTTTATTTTTAGAATTGGAGTCAGTATATCTTGGCTTTTATTTTTTTTTTGTCGTACTTCAGCGATGGCGTACCCCTTGAACATCCGTCTGAAATGTCAATCCATACAATCCATCCCAACACTCCGTCTCTTATCCCTCCCGGCTGTGTTTACGTTTGGTATCTTTTATAATCAGACCTTTGCACAAGGATACATTAAGTGTAAATGGCTTCTAAATGAATACGACTGACTTTCAAGTTAGCATAGTGAAAATGTGACTTTTACTTCAGCCTCCTTTAGTCCCTCCTCCTCTTTCAACATATCTGCCTGTCTTCAGCCACAGCAGCAGTTGAATCCTCCATGTGTTGTAGCCTGGTGAGGAAGCTCTTGTCTGTGACCACTGTATGCAAAACGTGGCATTAGTCACCAGCTAGCCTCCACTGACACGCCTGCAGTGTGAGGGAGATTAATGCCTACTAGGGACACTTTATTATTCTCTCTCTCCCGTCCTCTGTTTCTCTGTCTCTCTCTCAGTCTTTCTGCCTCTCCAACCGGCCACACAATTAATTGTCTGCTGCATGCCTCCCTCCTCTACTTCCATTGCTCTATCCCTCCCTCCCTCTTTCTCTGTGACAGATGTGGAGAGGTACATGATGTGGAGGGGAGAGATGGTGAGAGGGTGTGTGTGTTTAAGTGTGTGTCTGTGTAGGTGGGAGTGGGTGGAGCGGTGCAGGAACCCATGCTTTTGGCCTTGACAAGCACCTCCCATCCTTGGCCTACCCTTTTCTGTCAGCACACACACACACACACACACACACTGACCAAGGCTGTCCCTGCTGGCCAAAGCTCAGTCCAGTTTTAGGGAGAGATACTGTATCAATCTAATGACTTACTGAATTGACATAGTGTTTTTAATATAAGTGGCTTATGTGAATTTTTTACAAGCTTTTATATTTTCACTATACTTCTTCTGACTTGATAAAATAAAGTGAGTGAGACAGCACAGTGGGAAGACGAGTACAGTCTGGCATCAAGTGAAATCCAAACTTCAAAGTAAATCATTTTCATATGAACATATATGGCTTTTCTACACGAGAATCAAGAGCTCGTCCACTGTTGAAACTACTCAGACAACTGGTTCCCAGCCAAGACACTACAAGGGGTTGTGAGATAAAGTAAATCTGAGAGGTTGAGAATTATTATTATTATTATTATTATTATTACATGGACAGAAGTGAAGAAATGAAACAAGGACTCATGTATCATGTATAATCATGCGCTTTATCAATGAAGTGTTTGGAACTAACTACACTGCAGTCTCTGCTAACCTGGGACAGATGTGTCATACTGCATTGTGTCCATAGGAGGTTAATGTACTTTCAGTACATCTGCGTTGTCTGCTTAGCTTCTGTATGAAAATGTGTTTTATCAGTGCGTTGCATTTTGATCTTCTATGATTACCTGGTCTTGAGATTTTGTTCTCTCCTGCAGAAGCACATATTGTCCCGCTCACTACATGGATGAATTTACCCTCTCCATGTCATTGGCTGAATTTCTTATGGGTAACAGAAGCAATGTTGATGTGCCGTATTTCTTAATAAATCACATAAACAGGTTTTCTACTTGTACATCCCTTCCCTGTCTAAGAAAGTTCACACAGTCCTCTGATGTAAATGTTAAGTATAGAATATCTGTGATCTTGATTTGTTAATCCCACACACTTAGCATACCTCTGTCTCTAGTGGCGATATTTTATGTCAAGTGGTTTGACAGAGAAACAAGACTAAGAGGTAGAGAGAAAAAGGGAGGGGGCGTTTAAAAAAGTAGCTATGAAGAAGCTGACAGGACGCAGTATAAACTGTTAGCTATGAAAGATTTGACTCCTCGTTTTCACGGAGATGCTGAACAGATGTTAGGGTGAACTGTACATACACACCTACACACACCCCACTGATCAGAAAACGTGACACATTTTTCAGCCACAGGAAAAAAAGAGAGACAGAGAGAGAGCAAACATTCTTTAAAAGTTGACATTAGGCATTCAGACGCCAGAGAGCAAAGTGCCGGCAATTAAACCAATCAATCTTGTTGTTGCTCTGGAGCCAACATCTGGTCCAGTGGTCCTGGTAGACCATTGTCTAGGGGTGGGGTGTGGGGGTTTGGGGTGGACAGACACTTTGAGCTGTCCTTCAATGATCTCTCTCTCTCCCTCTCACACACACACACAGACACACACACACACACACACACACACACACACACACACACAAGTAGAGAAATGAGTAGAATGATGCTCAGATACACACATACGAACACACATACCCTCGTCTCTGGTCCGTACGGGCCTGATGTCAGCCGGTTCTGCTGTGTTGTTTCCTTTTGTTATAAATAACAACAGGCCACCTGGACTCCTCCAGCCCGATACCACAGCGCTGGTGTGAGTGTGTGTGTGTGTGTGCGTGTGTGTGTGTGTGTCTGTGTAAGGCCTTAATGATCCCCCAGGCTAGCCAGGCTGAGCCGTGGCTCAAAGCAGAGCAGAGCACCTCATCCCGGGCTAATGGGACAATGGAGGATTTCTTTTGTGTGTGTGTGTGTGTGTGACTTGGGTATGTGTGTCCACATGAGTGTGTGTGTTTGCATGAGTATATGTGTGTATGCATGGAGTGTGTTTGTGTGCGTGTATACAAACACGTGTACTGTACATACAAGATTGTGCATGTGTCCGCCTCTGTGTGTGTGTGTGTGTGTGCGTGTGTGTGCGTTAATGGGACGGTGGAGGATTGGTTGGAGGACTGACTGGTGGCAGAGACGGATGGCCTGGGACAGAGACTGTGCTGACAACCAGTGAATACGGGGCAACGTTGCAGAAAGGTCAACGCCTCACACACACACACGCACACACACACACACACCCACACACACACACAAAATAATGTCAGTAGAGGAAAAATAGGGGAGGTGTAAAAAGTGCGTGTGCCTCCTTCCTGCTTGTATGACTTTCAAAGTTTTGTCGGTGTGTGTTTAAGTATGAATGTGTTTGGTGCATATTTGAGGAAGGAGGAAAATGAAAGCATTCAGACCTTCATACTGAATCTTAGTTATTGAGTTAAACTCAAATTAAACTAATAAGTAACTTGAATGATTTCCAATGCTACATCTCCATGTTTATTAAAATCCAGTTCAGTTATAGCAGTTATACATCCTACTAACGTGCAATGTGTATATATATGTATATATATTTAAATATATTACTCTACATTGCACATTAGTAGGAGACAGATATACAGATGGGTAAGAATTTGAAGGATAAACCTAAATAAAGGAGAGGAGTGTCAACGAGTATCATCGAAACACCAAATGAAGCATAGCATAAGTTCAGGCAGAGCACTGACGATGATTGACTTGTTCACAGCTGTGTGACAAGAACATATTATGGTAGCAGCTTTATGCTCAGAACAACTAACAAGCTTGCTACATTCAGTGTCTGCGGAGTGGCTGCTGCATCACTACGTTATTTTTTTCAGCTTTTTAGCCTTTTATTCGATAAGACAGCTTAGAGAGTGACAGGAACAGAGGGAGAGAGAGTTGGGGAAGACATACAGCAAAGAGCTGCTGGACGCAATGCTGCTGCTGAGGCCTCAGCCTCCAGCACACGGGTTGCCTGCTCTACCAGTTGAGCTATGGGCACCCATCTCTATCTCTGCCCTTCTAGTATAAGTGAAAGTGGTGTGAGAGCAACATGTGCTATATTTGATGTGGAGATCCACGCTACACTAATAAAAGGCCAGTTTTCTATTCATCATTTTTATACAAGGAGTGAGCGGCCCATTTTACACAGAAATGTGTAACACTGTCAATGTTTTGTTAAATTAAACTACCTTTCACAGGAAATGACGCTAGCTGGCTTCCCCTTGGGGTCTTGGTCACCTTGTAGGTCTTTAACTAGCAGCTGGTGGTTGTTTGGTAAATTTATCTGGCTTACTATAGTCTGTAGATGTTAACTTACATAGCCAGTAAGAAAATATATTCCGCTGTGAATCAGCTCCATGAGCTGTATACATACATTAAACACATAGGATATGTGTTTAATGTAGCCAGAGCAGTAGATTTATTTGAGGTTTTATGATAGTACAAGCAACTAACAAGTCCATTACAGTCCACAAAATGTCATGTCAGAGTCAATCCTCAGCCCTACGTTCAAAACTGTGCACTTGTTTTCTAAAGATTCAACTGTTGCTATTTTCTGCTGAAGAGTTTATTTCTTTTCTCACCCAGTGCACAGCAGAGAACAGCTACATAACAGGCTTCTAAAAAAATCACAGCCGTTGCATTCAGAAGTGGATATGTGACACCTCTGTGACATTTAAAAAAAGTAAGCAAGCAAGTGAATAGTAAAATGCAGAGGATTGTTGCCACCTTACATTTAATTTTGCTTCTGTTTTTTGTTTCACCCTGATGCAACCATTTTCTTGCTGGAGAGTGATGCAGTATATCTGATAATCTCAACAACATGAGACTGCACTGTTCCTGCCATGCGCTCAGTCATTGATTATACAATAACAGCAATTTGGGAATATGAAGGTTGTTGAGGGAAGGCTGATCCTTATAATCTGTGTGTTTGTGTGTGTGTATGTGTGTGTGCCAGGGCAAGTCCCTGTGGTCTAGAGCATATGTCTGGCCGTGCTAAAGTCACAGGGTTAAGTAGGATTCAGACCAGGGAATACACTGCTGCAGATCTGGCACTAATACAGCACTGCACTATCACTAACACATGCATGAGTGCACAGAAGCACAGAGGTATCAGAGGCTGTTTAGACCATAAATGGCAGACACTCGCCATGATAATTTCACATACAATATATATCATTGGACTCAAAACAGAGGGGTGTATGAAAAATCTGATGTTGCTTGTTGGGCTTCAGTTTGCCATATTTTGCTTTCAGCATATTTTTTGAGCATGCAGTACCTTTGAGGTCATTCTGGAGAATATTCTGGACAGTATTTGTCATTGTTTGGGATTGTTGCAATAATAATAAACATACATTTGCATAAAGCAAGCATATTTGTCCACACCCATGTTGACAAGAGTATTAAAAACTTAAAATAAAAATATCCCTTTAAGATACATTTAGGAGAAATAAGAAATGTGCGATTAATTGGCGATTAATCGCAAGTTAACTATGGACAATCATACGATTAATCGCGATTGAATATTTTAGTAGATTGACAGCCCTAATATATATAAATATAGATAGATAGAGATGGCACAATGTAGTGTCCAACTTTACACTTGTAAAGGTTAACTGAACAATCGGCCTGCAAGCTGTAGCCACCCATTTAGCTATTGCTATATATGTATATATATATACAGTATATACATACAGTATATATATGGTCTATGTCTACACCATTTTCCAAGTCAATCCAATCTTCACTGTGGCTGTAGAAGACGAATGTGTAAATAACCTCCTTTTAAATAATTTTATACCAGACACTTGGATTAGACCAGACAAGTTATATGGGGCCATTTTTTATTTATTTATTTATTCATTTTTAACATTTTCAAACCTCATCTACTTCAGTAGTTAGTAGTAGTAGAAAATGCTGCAGCGCTGTTTTGCTGTTCTTTGACTCTTCGTGAGCAAAGGGGTGAGCACAATGACTGAATTCTCATGTTTGGGTGAACTTATGCTTTAAATATTGAACACTGAACTTAGACTTGTACTATGTGTTTGTTGTTTTGTTAGAATAATTGCAAGTAAGTTTATTTACTCACCCCCTTCTTCATAAAGCTGTAAACTAGCCAAGAATTGAATTGTTGCATTCACTGATTTATTTAACCACATGGGGACAAAACAAGCAAACAGTTTGCAGTATTTTTATAGTTATGTTGGCTTACACATGAGCAAAGGGGGAACTGGAGATTGTGTAGGACATTATGGTCAATATAGGAGAGTACAATTTGTGTCTGTACACTTTTACATTTGTGTCACGCATGCATGTCTGCTTTACCTGCTAGATTTTAAAATAAAGGGATGAGGAAAGGCAATGTTAGGAAGGTTCCGTGTGTGTGTGTGTGTGTGTGTGTGTGTGTGTGTGTGTGTGTGTGTGTGTGGCGTTGGCCCTGGCTTAGCATTTTGGTCCAGCTGGGTCAATGTCCATCCTTGTGCTCCAGCCCCCAGGCAGTGACATCCAGACCCTTGATCTCCATTTCTTTCTGCCACACAAACACATTTTCTGTAACCTGCAATAGATGATGATTGTAATCTAAAATAAATTAAAGGGGAAAACAACACAGGAGAGGGGACTGTGGGGGGCATAGAAAGAGGAGGGCAACCAGAAGGGAGAGAGACAGAGAGCATTATCACCTTGGCCGAGCATCAGGAGTTAGAAAAAAAACAAAAGAGTGGGAGAGAGAAAAGAAGGTCCACGGGCAAATTCATCTTCCCCTGCTACAATCAATCTCTGGCCAAAAGAAATACACAATAACTAGGCAGGAAGAGGCCAAGATTAATGGGCCACCGACATCTCCACTGACCAGCATCCACCTCCACCCAATACCACCTCTCTCTCTCTCCCCCTTTCTTTCACATGCCCTCCTTCTTTCTTCAGCCTGTCTCTCTCACCCCATCCCTCTTTCTCCCCTCACACTTTTGCTCTCCCTCTCCCAGAAAAGCCCCATACTCCTCCCCCCCACCCATGCGCACCCCCTCCTCCCTTGTCCTCCCCCCGCACACACCTTGTCTCTGCCACATGCAGTGATCTATCGTTTCTGCTGACTGTTTTACAAGTGCATTAGCAAGCTGTAATGAGAGCGGCCAGTCACTGAGCAAATGCATGCAAGGGCAAACAAGGCCATGCATGTCCACTAACTAGTTTTTTGGATAGCATTTAACTTTTCTATGTTCACTGGATAGACGTGTTAAATATCAAATTTACATTTTAAAATATGCCATGACAAAATGACACAAATTAACAATGGATCAATGATTTACATATTCTGGGAGCATAAAGGAACATTTTCAAAAGTTTCCGATACCTTAAAAAGCAAATGCATTCTCTATTCAAATAACAATAGCTATGATTGTATGGACAATACTTCTTCAGTTTTTCATTCCAACGCCTCCAAGAATTTAATCAGAATATAACTTTTTTTAACATAGTGAAGTGGCTCCACCCATCCACACGTTCTGGTAAGAATATCCATTGACTGGGTGTAAAAATGACATTAGTTCTTTTATTAAACCCTGTCCATACGGAAGCCAGAGAGTAATGATCCCCCTTCAGACAAATGAGAGGGGTGTGAATATAAAACTCATTTATTATTATTGCTGCTAACAAAAAAGTGCTGTCACTTATTGACAACTACACCAGATATTCTTCAGAGAGATTGTGTGGAATGAATGGAGATGGGATGTGAAGAACATAAGAGCATTCTTTTTGTTTTGTGTTTACTTTGCTGCTGATCACCAGTGGTGGAAGAAGTTTCTTAACTTCATTAACAAGAGCAATACAACACTGTAAAAATACACTTGCTAAATCAAAAAGTCCTGCATTCAAAATACTGTTTAGGTAAAAGTACATGAGTATTAACAGGAGAACATTCTCAAAGTACATAAAGTACAAAAGTAAAAGTATTCATTAGGCAAAATGAGTGTTGCATGTGTTATGGGATTATAATTACTGAAGAATTGTACTGTTCGGGTTGGTCAAGGTGGAGTTAACTTTAAACCTACAGTGTGCCTACCCCTTCTGGTAGCAAAAGCAACTTCTCTAATACTGTTGGTGAGCATTTATGACTAATGCCTAGGTGATCTCGCCCCCTTCCTCTGAACATGTGTTTTTATCTGGAGTTTCTTAGGTTTTGCTGCCACAGTAACTGAATCCTAGTTGCTGTAACCTACGCTACAATTACTCTCTCCTTTAGCTCTGGCAAACCAATCATTTCTGTATGACCTAACTGCATCAGTGCATCAGTGTCACCACAGACTCTCAAAAACTCCAGTACACTGCAAAATACATGGATTTACCTTACATGCAGTGTAGTGGAGTAAGTAAATACTAGTGAAGCAGAAGCATAAAATGGAATACTGAAGTAACTACCTCAAAAGTGCACTAAAAATAAACAAACACAGCACTCAGTTATATATCACCACTGATTATCAGTGTTCCCTCAGTGCAGAGCATGCCTGAGCACACTGAGGAGTTAACTGGAGTGTTGCCCCCAACAATCAAACAAGCCAATCAGGAGAGAAGCGCACAGGATCAAGTGAAACAAAATGTCACACATATATCACCAAGAAAGGTGATCATAAAGTAAACAATTATGTAAAATTCAACGTACCAGCTATTGAATGACCACAGCCAGAAATGGGTAGTGTGACAGGGCTAACTACTGCACTGCCGGGCCCCCAATTTGGGTAACATACATATTATGAAAATTATAAACATAGAATACATTTATTATTATAAAAAAACTATTCAACCTTATATGGGTTAACACTGAGCCACTTAAGGGGTTTAAAACTTACGGAACACACACAAAATGTAGCTTTCACAAGAACATTAAATTATATTTGGTTTCCCTTATCTTCTTAGACCTAGCATAACTTTGTGATGTGTGTCATAGATCCAGGTCATGATGATTTATGCCAGCCTAAAAGGGTCTGTAAACCCTTTCTTTATATAAAAAAGGTAGGAAAACAGAGTTCCACTGAGTTTAGCCTGAAACAACAAGCCTCAAAGAAGAATAAAAGTACAGGAGATAACAAGGATAATAAATGAATCTGTTTGAAATCTATCTGTACCGTATTAACATCATGGGGAAGCACTACATCCAAACTTCCAAAGGGGAAGGCTTTGGTTGAAGCAAATGGATTGTAGTGTGTCATTACAAATATACTGCACGTATATTAGAGAAATAATATTGCTTCATTGTTTTACAATGCATGCAACCTGCTCTCCTATAAGTACCAGGTCATATCAGCAAACACAGTCCCAGATGGCCGATGGGAGAAAATAACAAGTGTGTACATAGTGAGTGTGTTCATGGCCACATTTGTTATGTCTGTTTTTTTGGATTTTATGTGTGTCTGTGCATGCACAGTCTGTGAGGGAGTGTGTTTGTGTGTTTATCCATGGGCCCAAGAGATCACAGAGAAGGCAGGGACTGAGAGAGAGAGCAGGCCCCCAGCCCACAGAGGTAAAAATTCATTTCTTGAGAGCTATACATCAACGGGCATTTGTTTAATGAGCGCCAGAGTGGAAAGATGTATAGAACATGTCAGGCGTCCACTTGCAATGCGTTGTGGGTAGCAGATAGCATCACAGAGTGTGACCGCTCACTCTGTCTCCCTACTCGCCTCTTTTATCTCCAGCCTCCCTCTCCCCATTATAAATGAGAGACAGAAGGGAACAAGAGGTAAAAATAATGGAGAAGAAAGAGAAGAAAAAGGAAAACACACACAAAGTCTGTCTGCAGCCGCACTCAAATGTCTGCACAAATTTGCAAAAACACACTGCGCCTTGTATGTGTGCATATACAAACATGATGCAAAACAAGATATAACATCAGCAAAGAAGAAACGAGGAAGCCAGATGTTCAGTACATATGAAATCTACAGGAATGAACCAATAGGAGTGGAAAGAAATGTGAAGTTTTGTTTATGTTTTCTACAGCAATCTATCTTATCCAGGTATCAACAGCTGATCTGCACTGATTTGTTCCTTTTTTATCACATCTCAGCATGAGTCTTACACACAAAAACTCACACACACATAGGTACAGACACATCGGTATGCTCCCTGGCATGCCTAACTAACCTGTATTTCCCCTCCTGGCAGATCCCCCTGCCTTTGTTAAGATATGTAAATGGGATGCATGGGGAGGACGTGTGGGTAATTAATTGTAACTGGGGGTATAATGTTGCGCTGTCAGAGATGTCTCTGGTTTGTGTAACATTTTTTAAGAGTAATGTGGTTAAACTGGGAGTGTCTGTTAGCGCTCATTCTTAATTGTGCCGTGCTGAGAATGCTAACGGCTTAGCCTGCCTGCTCCCCTCCCTCCCTGGTTCTTTGTCTGTGTGTGTGTCTGTGAGTGTGTGTACAAGCACACAGAGGGAGAAATATATTATCCCAACTTTGTGTGCAAACAACTGGAGTTCTTTGCCAGCTGTAAAAATGATAGTTCTAATGACACAAGAAAGTTTCAGTTCAGTTCAGGCATAATGTCATCATTTATTTCCAAATTTGTTTTCAAAGTTATAAACATGTTACAAACAAACAAACAAGTTATAAATAACATTATGATATCCATTTTACATGAAGTAAGAATAAAGAATATACCTACTATTTAAACATATTACTTATGGTAAGTTCATCTTAAATATTAAATATTTAAAAGATATTCGTCACATTAAGTATTTTGGGATTTAAGCATGCATTTGGTTACATAATACATGTCTGGCATTTGTAACAAATCACACCACTTGAAAGCAAGCCGTGATGATTTAAGTGTAGACATACAGCATTAGGAGACGTGGCTTCTCCTTATCAACATGGTGGCTGTGTTGGTGCATAGCTCTGATAAACACTAGCAGCAAATGGGCTATCTATGCGCATTTTATACAAAGAACCTAAGGAAGATAGTGCCTTGTTATCGATAAAAGCAGTTTAAAAAACTCCATTGCATCCAGCTACAACACTAAAATGTATTAATAGTGAGAATCCAATAGCATAATATAAATGATAATGTGACACTTTGTCACATTAATGTCACACTTCTCATAGGCACAATTTTACACTCGTATAGTATCTTTGCTTTGATACTTAGGTATATTTTAGTAGTGTACTTCAACTGACATTCCTTTTTTTCAAAGAGAGTAGAGGAAAGACCTGTAAATTAAATAAAAAAACAAAAAAAACATGAACTCATTATATAACACATTACAATCTTTTGAAGTTGTAATAGTGAACATGTTAGCCAAGTATTGACCGACACATGGCATTACCATTCATTTGGATTTTTTTTTTTGTATTTATTTTTTATGGCCACTCCACCTCTCCACTTGGGTCCTGCCAGCACCTGAGAACAAACACCTGAAACTTGAGCTGCCAAATGCTTCACTATATTCACAAGCAACTTGCTAGTTTTCTCTGTCTTATCGCTGGTGCTGAGAAGGTGCAATATAGCAAAATAGAGACTAGCGTGGACGTGACACTGGGAATTAATCTCTATTTGGCCTAACTGCAGCGGGATTCCTCATCAAAGCAACTATGCACTGAGATTTAATCTGCACATACAGCAGAAAACAATGGTGAACAATGATTGGTTGAGACAACCATTCCCATCTAATGCCACTTTCTCACAAGCAATAGCACTTTATACATACAGTGTGTCCCATCCCAGCACGTCCTTGTCGACCACAACATGCTTTCTCTCTCACAGACAGGCACTCACACACACATACACGCACACACACACACATCAGTACAAACTGTTAGCTAAAGCATGTTAACACCAGCGACTCAACCAGGGCGTGAAAGCCCATCGGAGTATGTATATGAAGTCAGTGTGTGAAGAGGGAACTGACAGTGAACTCTATAATCACACACAATGTACACACTCACAAACACATTGTTTAGACAGTATTACATTGGAGCTAAAAGCTTATTCAGGTTCTTATTCCTTGAGATTGAACACAGAAGTCATAGTTGTCCTCAGCACCACTGTATGTGACAGTAGACTGTGTTTGGGACATGCCACAGGCTGACATCACTTATGAAAGGCATGACACGCCTGCCAGGGCAGAGCTGCGGTAACTAGGGTTGAAGGAGTATGAGTGTCATCTGAGAAAAATGTGACAATAAATGTACTGGGGAAGGAAAAACCCTCATTAGGTAACTGACTGAGGTTTATTAAGTTTATGTAAAACCTTGTTCTTCAAAGAGTTCTCTTACTCTTATGAACAAAACATTGATCTGAAGCCCAATTCTGAGGCTGTTCTATAAATAGTTTTCTGAAAAATTAGAAAAATATAGTAACTTCTGATAAACTCATATCAAATCCAGGCCTAAATGAACAATTTCCAGTTACCACCCACTTCTGGTTTAATCCCTGCCCAGTCTAAGTACAAACTTGTATCTGGATAATTTTGTGGGTTGAACCGATACAGATAATGGGGTTACTCAGTCATCCATGGTGGTGACATGGTGATATGATTTCCATGTGTGTCATTTCATTTCCCTTTCATTCTCCATTTAAATCTACTCATCATTCTATGCATTTGTTTTGTAATTTTATTGTTTAACTTTACTTTTGATTAACTTTTCTTTCTCATTCAAAGAAAGTGTATTAACACTGCATTTGTCAAGAGGCCTATATGAAAAATTAGCCAAATTAAAGAATGTTTAACAGAGGAGAAAATCCATCCAGCGCCTGCTAAATGTCTTTTTCCGATGGATGTAGCTAAGTAGCTAGCAATGTCAGGCAATGACTTCCCCATTCTTAATCCCACCTCCAAAGCTCTCGTTGGTTTTATGAGTATGTCATCATCAAAAATCGATATATCAATAAAAGATAGAAAGACTGACAACATTTTCAAATTCACAAAATTAAGTCAAAGCTTCACTAGAAATAGATAAATCTTCTCTAAACAATTATTGAAGTGGCCCCATATAGAACACTGAGTGAGATT
Source organism: Pagrus pagrus (assembly GCF_965226575.1). Lineage (NCBI taxonomy): Eukaryota > Metazoa > Chordata > Actinopteri > Spariformes > Sparidae > Pagrus > Pagrus pagrus. Next base: position 4,027,681 of record NC_140185.1, on the reverse strand, counting down.
ACTATTGCAAGCTCTTTAGCCCCATCAAGACCAGAGACTCTCAATATGAGTTGAAGTTTGCCACACCTCGCAATGTGACAGTCTGCAACATTCTGAAAACCGTCCAGTTCACATGCAACAAGATGGGACGGTGTATCATCTCTACAACAATGACTCTGTATATCAGTTCTAACTGCTGGCTTTTCAGGCAGAGCAGAAGAAAAGCAGTGATGTTGTCCATGTAACAACACATTTAAATGTTATGGCTTGTATCATACAGACATGTTTGTTACAAATTGATGAGGTGATTTCCTCTTTCCTCCATTCAAAGACTGACAATTTCATCAGCGTGCCTGAGTTGAGCTGAAACGAACCACTTCATACTGATACAACTTTCCCCTGCAATGTTCCAAAATTGTCTTGTCTCAAAACTTTGGTCTAAACTGTAAATCAATGGATTAAAATTGATAAAAAATACAATCAAGTTCTCAAATCTGATCATTTTAAACAAAAAAATGAAAAACAAAAACAAAAAAGGGACTGTTGGGTGTTAGAGTGCACATTCAGTTGTCCAGTCCAATACATCAAATACAAGAGTGAGAAAAACAGATAAAGGAAATGTGTGAAATGAACTAATTATGCAAAATGTACAAATTTGTTGGCTAAAAATTATGTTTTGTGTTCAAATTTTACTGCCAGTCCAGTTGTAGATGTTCATTTATCTGGATGGAAATATGGACCGAAAACCTGTATCCTGAGTCGGCGTAGTGGAGCAGAGGCCTGCTATAAATGTGGCAGGGTTTCATCACACTATAATCCTTAAATGACCTATCCTGTTACAATTAGTTTCTGCTTGAATCAAATCACTCATCTCATCTGTCCTCCAATCATAGGGACAGCTCCCAGCAGGGCGGGTGGAGTTAAGCGGTCAGCACTAAGAGGGTTCGTTTAGCTCACCTGTCTGTCAAAAACTTTCATCTGGAAGGACTCCCTTATTCCTGTCATCTCTGTTGCGCCTCTGCCTTCTCAGTTTCCTCTGTTTTGATGTATCCAGTCATGACCTTTTAATACATGTCAAAGTGTCAGGGCTTGTCATGTCAAGCTCACATCTACTTCCTGTGCCCACGATGTCTCTTGGTCTCAGTCGGCGTCTCAACTTCCTTGATGTTCGTTTCTGTCACCCCCATGTCCCTCCGCTGCCAGTTTGACTCAGTTAACATCCCCTGGAGATGATGGCAATAAGGGGTGATGGAACATAAGGTGACAGGATGGAGCAGTGTGTGTGTGTGTGTGTGTGTGTGTGTGTGTGTGTGTGTGTGTACAGAGCTAACTTACTGAGCAGTGGCCAGTCAGGCAGTGTGCGGTGTGGTGGCCTGAGCTCAGCAGGAGCTGTCCTCAGTATGACTCGTCTTCTTTCATTCTTTCATCTGCGAGCGTCCTTCACCTCAGGGGACAGCTGGGAGAAAGATGAAAGAGAGGCTGAGGGGAGGAGGGTTGGTAGGGGCAGGGGACTTTACAGAGTAAAGTAAGTGAACTAACACCATAGCAGTGTGCTCTAATAGCTGCAGTTGAACCAGCGTACTTTGTGTAGTTATGTCCTGTATTTACATGCATGTTCAAATGCTCTGCTGTGGACCTTAATGAATCAGTAGTGTAGCTGCTAACTAACCATGTTGCAAGCAAGATTGTCTAGTTTGGTGTTTGTTTGTTTATTACAACATACAGTACATCTCCTTTTGTGTGTTTTCATCAGCTTTAATTATAGCAGTCACCAAAGTAAATACTGAGATCTGGGAACATGGTGAATTTGCTCCAATGATGTCCAATATCGGTGCATAAAATGATGGTCAGATAATCAGTGTGGCTAAACAAGCCAACCTTAAGATAGATTATTTAAATGAGTTCCTTTGGAGGTAAAAATGAGATAGTCCCCAAAATGACAGATGGTGTGTATGAACAGTGAATCGACTGAGGGCCTATGTACGACGTAGAGTCAATGCAAAAGTACAAACTGGTTAAGGTTAACCTTTTTTAACAATAACTTTTTTACATATTTATACCCAGTTTAATCAAAATCACAATGCCATGCACAATGACCAACCAACTCAAACAAGAGCACACTGTATGTCCATACTCTCTACTCCACCCTGCCTCTGGGTCAGCTGTAACTAAGGCCCAACCGAAATTCATCCCTTTTCTCAACCACTTACCCCCTCTGTTTTGCACGTTTTACTTTTTTTATTATTATTATTTCATTGTAAAAGGGCCTATTTGTAAGAAAAATAGATTTTTGAGCCTGAGATAGTCCCCAAAATATTGGTAAAAGTTCCTCATAACACAAGAAGGGTGAGTCACAAAGTGGTCGGTGAAGATGTTTTCGATGGACACTTTTACAGTTCTCCATCAAGCGAGGCCAACCAGGGGTTTTGTTTTCTGATGCCTCGTGTTTCTCACCCATTTTGCTCTTTAGCAATATCTCCAAACTCCAAATTCCCAGATCTCAGCAATTGACTTTGGTAAGTACAACCTAAGTTGTTATGAACAGGAATGATTCTTTGTCATTGTGCATGGCATTGTGATTTTGATTAAACTGGGTATAAATATGTAAAAAAGTTATGGTTAAAAAAGGTTAACCTTAACCAGTTTGTACTTTTGCATTGACTCTAGGTCATACATAGGCCCTCAGTCGATTCACTGTTCATACACACCATCTGTCATTTCTGCATTGCTGTAATTTCAGTGAAAGTAACTGTCTTTCAACATTCATTGGCACCAACTCCAACATAATCTACTCACAGTGGCACATAAAACCATAAAACTGTAATGATGGCAATGAGTACAACAACACAATCTTCAGACCTCTACACAGGGCGTGGTCAGGCAATCAGTTCTTGGCAGGCGAGTGGATAATCGTCTGTCTATCACATTTTACCATAAGCTAATGTCAACCAATCAGATCAACAGTAGGATAGTGCAAGCAGAGCCAGCTGGTAAATAAATCTATTACGGAAACTGAAACGAGCAGTTGCTTGTGGTGCCGGTCATCACATCTAAACCAGTCCCGTAGCTGCTAGCAGTTCCTCATAGAACGCTGATTGGTTCAACACCTGTGTGTTCAACCACAAACGCATAAACTTGCCTGGCAAATTAGATTTACGAGATCTTGCGAATCCAGCTGCCTTCCAATGGTTGATCATCTCTTGGCTCCACAATAAAGGTGGTATCATTTTTTTCTTGTAACTCTTAGAAATACAGAGAATAAGCCTGTTTACTCACCATTGCTTTAATTTCAGCTACCTTTGTAGATTAAGATTCATTTGGTTTCACTTTCTGTAGTCCTGACTGCTTTTATTTGCTTACTGAAATAATGTTTGTTCGTGGCAAGTTGCACTTCTATTTAACAAGAAAAAACACTCCATACCACATAAAGACCATTCACTGAGACTGTTTCATTGGATTCATGCCCACAGCCGTACAGTCCCACTCTAGGTCAGCCAAGTCCATATATCTTACTGTGTATTTACAACGCTCTCTGCATCACTCTCCTTGTCCCTGCCCAGGTAGCTGTTTTCCACCAAATGAACAATCTTTATAGACGTGTGGCTGCCATAACAGGCCTGATTTCCAGCACCGGCGTGGGCTGTGTACGTCTCTGGGAATTGTCAGCCTTCCCGCTCGACAAATCGGCCCTAACGTATGATGTTTGGGGTGCAATTTTTATTCCTGTTTGACTGGCCAACTACCCGGAGGTAATGGGATGTTGGCGGCGAGTAAAGGAAAACTGCTGGTGGGAAATGTATTCGTGCTGCTTGTGTGTGTGCGTTTGTGTGAAGTCTGTTTGATTGATGCAGTATCCGCTCTCCATTTATATCCCGCTTATTCCGAATTGGTTAAGTTTAGGAAAAATGAATGTGAAAAAAAAACAGAGAGAAAGAGAGACTGAGAGAAGAGATATGGTGGCAGATTACGGTGAGGCGAGCTCGTACATCTAAGCTGGGGCCTGGGTTTCTGTGATGGAGGGGCTGTGAATTGTCTGTGAACGTTAAGTTATCTAAATGAAAATCAATAATGTGTGTGTGCCAGTGTCTTACTAGTGAGAAGTGTCAGAGAACAACGGCCAGCAGAGCGGAGAGGTGGGCAAGGAAGTGCATGTGTGTGTTTGTGTGTTTGGCATGATGGCCATGATTCAACATATCAGGGACAGGTCATTGGTTTATAGGCTCAATCATCTAACATCAGCTATGTTGTGTGGGAACTGTCCTTTTATATTACATCATACATACTTAAATACATATGGATGTGTGAGCCGAAAGGAAGTCGGTTCATGCACGTGTATGTGTGCATGGATTTGCATACATCTGCTTGAATAATAGAAGCCCAATTCAATCTTTCTCACATACTGGCCTCTGGAGAAATATTTTGTCGGTCAGGGTTGAGCACCTTCTCACCTGTCAGCATCTGTAGAATTATTTCATCCCACTGGCAATTAGCCCAGTGTTGACTGGTGTAACGAGTGTCACTGTGACACCCAAGCTGACCGCTCACTGTGCTTCTCGCTCACTGAATGATCTTCTGATCAGGAAATCTACAGACCCCATGGCTTATTTGTAGTCTGGCAGAGCCACACTTTTGTCTAAAACAATGAAAATAATTCAACTCTGAAAACAGGACACCAAACCAACTCAAACAAGAGCACACTGTATGTCCATACTCTCTACTCCACCCTGCCTCTGGGTCAGCTGTAACTAAGGCCCAACCGAAATTCATCCCTTTTCTCAACCACTTACCCCCTCTGTTTTGCACGTTTTACTTTTTTTTATTATTATTATTTCATTGTAAAAGGGCCTATTTGTAAGAAAAATAGATTTTTGAGCCTCACTCCGAACTTGTGAAAAACTAACAGTTTGGGATGGTAGCCAACCCATCCCACCATCCCAAAGCGTTCAGTTGGAAATGAGACTCAAAAATTTTTTTTTCTTACAAATAGGACTTTTAACCCACCCACATCATACATGTCAGAAAAAACATAAAGCCCAGTCAATGCTCAGTCAATGCTCTCAACAAAAACAGAAGCAAGACCCACTCAAGACAAAAGATCACCCTAACGCTAAAAAACAGCTTTGAAAAAGGCAGAAAAATGAGTATTTAAGTACTATTTTGTTCCAAAAAAAATAATTTAGTTAACATTTAGTCAATCAAGATATTTCCAATCACCTGTTGCACATGATTTAAGAAGGGATTCCCTGACTAAATTTACTTTCACTGGCACACAGGTCAGCCATTCTAGGGGAAAGATCCGTGGTATACATTTCCTTGCAAGTAATGGAAGTTTCCCCAAATGTTTGAACTCAAAATCATATTAATATGTAGTACCCTTGATATCATTGGGAAGAAATAGGGATGGATGAACATTAATATTCTGATGGAGAAAGATTAAATTACAGGACAAGACCAAAAACAATGAATATTGGAAGCAGTATGTAATTTATAGTTTTCTGTTTTGCATGTTCATGCAAAGGGGTTGGGTGTCCCAATTCTTGTTGGGATAGAAAGAGTTTTATCAGAGGCACACTTCATACTGGGCGTTATGAGAACTCTCTGTTGTTTCAATGTATGTTGGTCCTTTTCTTTAAAAGCAGCATAAAACAATCGCTACTAGTTTGCTGATGTCTTGGTAGCTAACTTGATAGCTGGCTACTATTACCTTGTTATTGCTGATTTGTGCATGACAGTCCCGCATGATGGCAAATGATGCAAATGTAACTGAAGTCCAGCAGTGAAGTTGCTGCACTTGGTAGCACAGGTTAGCTTATAAAGCGCCGCTGGTGACCAGGTAATGAAGCAGTCTATCTCTATGCTATCTGAATAGCAAAAGGCATTGTGATAACACAAGTATTGCAACAATAATGCAAGAGAAATAACGACACCTGGAGACAGCAAATTGGAAATGTTCCACTGTGTCTGTTTATGTAAACACCACAGACAGCAGCTGATGACATCTAAGGGTCTTGAAGGGTTGTCTTAATTCAAAAGGGGAGATTTCAACACTTTCACCATGTAACTATTCTGAGGGGCAAGGGACTATTCAAAAACAAGGGCTCGGTGGAAAAACTGGAAATGGGATGGAGCCTTAAACTGCAATGGCTGTTGGGTTTGTGTAGAGTTGTTAAATTGTCAGGCAATCAAAATGCAACTAACCCTTTTTCTGGTGTGTCAATATAAAATTGTTAGCAATGTGAAAAATATGATAACAATCGCACTTCTGTGAATCCATTCTTACAACTCTACTATGAAGTACTTTGTATTAAAGGATAACTACCGTTTTTTACAACCTGGACCTTATTCCTAGCAAAATATATGATCATTTACTCACCCAGATAACTTTGGTGTCATTTGGCGTAGTTCGGACAAAATTAGATCCAGTGGAGCGCCGCATATATCCATATAATGCGAGTGATCCGGGCACCGAAGCGCAGGCTCTATGAGCATGATCTGCCGCGAAACTAGTTCATTTCACCAATATTTTGTTACGATATGCTAGCGCTATTCCCCTCTGAATCCGGGCTCGTCTGTTGTCAACATCCAGGGTCTGTAGGTTGAGCTACTACCTCTGACCTGGAAGATGTCGTCTCTGAGCTGCGCGCGCACCCGCGACAGCCGGCTTGTTTACCTGTAGCTGCTACTGCTAGTTTGACCCCGGATGTTGATAACAGACGAGCCCGGATTCAGAGGGGAATAGTACTAGCGTATCGTAACAAAATACTGGTGAAATGAACTAGTTTCGTGGCAGATAATGCGTTATATAGAGGCTGTGTTTCGGTGCCCCGTCACTCGCATTATATGGATATATCGGCGCTACACCGGATCTAATTTTGTCTGAACAACGCCAAATGACACCAAAGTTATCTGGGTGAGTAAATGATCATATATTTTGCTAGAAATAAGGTCCAGGTTGTAAAAAACAGTAGTTATCCCTTAAGTGAGAAATGTTTAATAATTTTTTTCCAAGTGGTTAAAACATAAAGGCAGCTCTTATCAATCAGAATGTGAGTGACAACCAGTTTTTGTGGTCAGGTAAAGCAAACACTGCTTAAAATGTTGTAGTTTCTACCAAATTACCTTCTTCATCAGGTTAATTATTATTAATTTAGAAATGAATACCATCAAAATGTGTGCTCAACACAAATGTAGCTATTACTTTAGTATCCAAGTGATCAGCAAATGATCCAACCGCTCCTGAAAGTAATAATATATGAAATATATTTCACAATCTCATCACAGGAAGTACTCTAGTTGAAGTTATAATAGTTTCAATAGCACAACAGATATAGTTTACATTAAAATATTACTCTCTGCAGCTTTAGATGTGCTCACATATCCACTGCATACAGATGGCCGTTGAGGAAGACGTAGTTGCCGAGAGGCAACCCGAGGGGTGGGAAAGTGGGAGTAGACAGAGTGGGACAGTGTATTAGAGAGACGTTCTAATGTAAGCCCTCCTATTCTCATCCCCCTGCTTCCCCTGCCTTAGTACCACTGCTGCTGCTGCTGTGGCCAGAGAGACAGAGGGAGAGGAAATTTCTCCATTGCAGAGGCAGTCAGGCAGGAGACAGGAGAGAGGGAGAATAAATCAGCCCCAGTCTGGTCTCTGGTGACCACCCGCAGCAAGGGAATTGTGTAGAAAGACAGAGAGAGAGAGAAGGGAGGGGGTGGTGGAGAGTGTCAGCGAGGGCTTGGACTACAGAGGAATAATGTCCTTTTACTGTATGTCCCTCTCCACCTGGCCCCAGTGTGCCATCTAACTCTACCTTCACTCATTTAATGTCACACAATCCCACCCCTTCAATGAACCCAGTCATGTCCATACACACTAACACACACCTCCACCTCCCGTGACGAATTAGAATTGCCCTGACTCCATCGCCCAGCAAAACAGTGTCTGATTTGGCAAATGGTCAAAGTGCCCATTATCTGGCAACATAGAGGCCATATCAAGATGAGCCTGAGGTGGAGATCAGGAAAGGAAGAGAAGGACAAAGGGAAAGAAGGAGATGAGCAACAAATTAGGCCATTCAGAAGTTTGAAAGTGCACTAACTAACCAGAGGAAAGAGAGTAGTATTATGAGAACCAATCACAAGGGCAATCTCATGGAGCAAAGAAACATTTTATTATGTGTTCAAGAACTTAAGTCATGGTTGCCAGTGCACATCTCATACTCAAAGGAATGTACGCAGACATTTCTGACTTCATTACTGCTGGATAAATAAAGCTCTAGTCAGTAAAAACACATTTTAAAGTAATATATATAATTGTACATTTACTTGTATGTGAGTGTGTTTGAAAACATTGGTGTACATGTATATTATAACTTTCTGAAACGCCATCAGTGTAGTGATGCAATCCATTCAGTGGGGTAACAGTATAAAGGAGAGATGGGTAGAAGGAAATTGTGGAGAAATATAAATGTATGTACAGTATCTGTTGCAAACATAAAATTAATCTTTACTTTAATCTAATGTTGAAGCCAAAATGGCATATGGTGTTTTTTCTCATTTATTTAAGACACATTTTTGAACCTGTAAAAAACCTGGTGGTAAGAGTATTTTGAAAATGGTAGTGAAATTTTAATTAGCTGACATGTTTGGCAAATTTTGTGTGTGTGTGTGTGTGTGTGTGTGGCATTTTCCCGCTTTCTGTCTCATACACACTCTGTCCTGCCAGGTTTACATTCACAGTTTTACCCAGGCTTCCTCTCTCCCTGAGCTGTGTTTCATCTTAAGTGATTTTATTGAAGGCAAGTCAGTGTTTTTTCCCTGAAAGAAAGGAAGAAAAGAAAGGCAAACTGAGGTGGAGAGAGAGAGAGAGAGAGAATACCAGCCTATAGCTAGCCCACAGGACACATTTAGTAATCCTTCCAATGATGTCCAGGGCCCAGTGATGGTTACCAGACCTGCAAATACCCCTACAAACACACACACACAATCCATTTTTATTGTATTTGGGTCTGCAGCGTTGTATTTCCTGCCCTCTCTTAGCGCCACACACACACTGCACTCAAAAACAAAAATCCATATTATCGACCGGCCAGTGTCACCACAATTATTCTTTTGAAACAGCCATTGAAAACAAATTACATCTGCACTGCGTTTTCATCCGATTGCTCTGGGTGAGCAATGCTCAACGGCTGGGTCGGCCCTGCCTTCCTCGACCCTCAGACCCCTCCCTATAGGTTTGCTGTCTATAGGACGGTGTCGCTAACGACTGGTTTTTGTGTGTATGTGTGGTTGTGTATGTGTGATTTATCATAACCTTCACCAAGGAGGTTATGTTTTTACATGTGTCAGTTTGTTTGTTGGTTAATTGGTTGGTTTGTCAGTAATATTACACAAAAATTACTGAATGGATTTCCACCAAACTTGGATGGAGGATGGGTCTCAGCCCAGAATAGACCCATTAGCTTTTGGTACAGATCCGGATAAAGGGACAGATCCAGGATTTTTTTCTTTAACAGTGGTGTTAACATGAGGTGTTTTTTTCTCAGAAATATTGCATGGCTCTTTATGAAAAAGAAAATAGTGTATTAAGGTGGCTAGTATCTAATCTGAAGGGGACTGTTGGGCCTTGGCGGAGGTATGCACTCTACTAAGTGCCTTTATAGTTACTGATGCATTAACATATAAGCAGCATTATAATGTCATGTTTTTAATGTTATATTTTTTATATTTTTGGTCATAACGAGGCTAATAGGGCCCTAAATGTAGAATATATTATTATTGATTTTTGAGTAATTATTTAAAGGTACAATATGTAACTTCCGCCACTAGGTGGCTCTCTATCAAAACTTAACAAAATAAAAGATGTTTGCAGGGTGTGGAGGGCCGGGCATACGGGGGGAAAGATCCAGAGATTCCGGATTAGGGCCAGAACCTCTGGAGAATAAACACCCACAGTCACATCAGATTCTGCCTAATCTGGATCTGTTTACCAGGAAGGAGGGCTCAGAGATTTCTTTTAAACTTTTGGGATTAAAAAGTGGATTTATCTCCGCTCCAATTTCACCCTGCTGCAGCAGTGATCCACGGAGCTGACCTCTGTGTGTGCCATTGCTAGCGAACGTTAGCTTACGGCTAGTGTACAGAAATGTAAATAAACAAAAATGTTCCTGACCACTACTGCTGACGGAAATCTATCTGATGTGACTCAGGCACAAATGTTTACAGATTAGATAATGTTTTTAAGTTTTATTCACCTTAGATTTAGTCTCGTGTCCAGACTTCCGCTACCCGGAAGTAGCTGCAGTGACCTAACAAAACTCACCATTAGCTTGAGTAAACTTGTGGATTTTTCTGGGTTTGAACATAACAGGAATGGAAATGGAAACGTTTGGGATAATGTCAAGTAAAGTACACAACTCAACAAATTATATAACAAAGGTCTAGTAATTTTTAGACATTTTTAATACAGAATTCTTACATATTATACTTTAAAATATGCCTGTTATGCCCTTTGTTAGTTTCTATCACTTTCATTAATCCACATAGAACTGCAACGATCAATCCATAAAATGAATCTGTAATAATCAATTGTTTCTAAGTCATTTTTAAGCAAAAATGCCAAACGAATGGTTTCAGTTTCTCAAATGTGAAAACTTGTCTTACATTACATTAACTCTAATTTCTTTTGAACTGAGGGGCTGCTGACCATTTCATTTTTTGACTATTCATGATTTATAGACAATTTATCAATAAACCTAGAAAATAATTAGCAGGTTCATTGATGTTGAAAGGAGTCATTGGTTACAGGTCTAAAAAACATGTGCAATGCACCCAATTATTATGTTAAATATTTTTATATTTTCATTTTCATTTTGAACTGAGCTCTGTTCAGTAAAATGATTGCTTGTCTGTCCTGTTAAATAATCATATACTGGCAGTATCATTGATTATTCTTGTGAAAGCCATACTGAGGGGAAGCGTGATTGCCACACTGCCATCCCACCACTATTACATCTAACTGTGTTACTCCATCTAACAGTATTAGCCCAGTGCTCTGCAGCACACAAGCTGCTTCCAATAGCCTCCGTCCACTGGTGCCATGTGACAATGGGAGAAAACAACAACTAATATCCAGCCGGCACAGTTGGTAATTAATCCTGGCTCGGCTTCCCTCGGCCAAGGAGTACAGCAAAAGGCTAGAAGGCAGGATCCCTTTGTTAAGCTCTGACCACACAAGTCACCTCACCGGCCCTCCCGAAGCGGGGAAACGCCAACTTTGGAGTATTAAGAAAACCAATAGCCTTGTTGACATGAACACGGAGGCCTAACCCCCGCAGCCTCCTCATATGAAGCATTGATTTTTCTGTCCGGCCGCGGCACTAAACCCATTCATTCTCTATGGCCGAGACCAAGACTTGCGCAGATGTGAGCGCCATACACACACACACACACACACACACACACACAAAGACAACACACAGGGGCCTAGCTAAATTCTCCTTTCATCCTTTCAGTCTTACCTTGGGGGTGGAAAGTTGAGGATTAAAGTCACCCCTCCTCCTCCTCCTCCTCCTCCTCCTCATGGTATTCACCATCACTCCAGCACTGAACCAATACACACACACACACACACACAAACACACACACACACACACACACACACACACACACACACACACACAGGTAAATGAGTAAACATGTACAGACACACACAATATGACCTGCGCTGTGATGAAAGGCCAAAGGGGAGGTGAGGTTAAACATGTTGGGGTGCACCTATTGGGAGTCAACCTCCTGATCTTTGGAGATGCAGGTCACCCATTCACACCGCAGGACTCTCTCGCAGGTGAGCTAACACAATGCATTTCACACATACTGGTGCAGGTTTCACGATTAGCCATCAGCCACCTCAGTTTAGCTGGGAGCTGTTTCCTCTCATTCTTCTGTTGACTCTCATTTCTTTGCTCCCTCTTTCCATCTTTATTGTCTTATTTTCTCCGTTGTGAGGATTAATTATATATCGCCCCCCTCCTTAGTCTCTCCATCCTTTCTCCCTTAAAACTGGCCAATAACGGAAAATGTTTATTATCCATCTTTTACTTGGCTTGATTAACTTTCTGCACAAACGTACCCACTTAGCACAAAACACAGTTGGACAGTTAGCTGGGACTGGCATGATCTGAGCATGTGATGAAGAGAAACATAAAATCCATGAAAAGACTTGAATGGAAAAGGGGAAAGAAGAATTATCATTTGCTCAATTAGCATTAGCACATTAGTAACAGCACAATATCACAAGCGCGCAATTGACTTGGCTCCCTTCAGGACACGCTGTGAGACAGAAGTGTAGGGCGAGCTAACGAAGACAAAAAGACGAAAGGAAAGGAAATTAAAAGAGCAGCACATTTTCAAAGCGTCGGTTGTACCCAGTGTCATTAAACATTTATGGAAGTCTCCCCTCAGTGTGACGAGCAGTTTGGTTGGAGGGAAGATATTTTGCAGAACAAGTCTGGGGGAGAGCCAAAGTCATACTTATTTTGTTTGCCTTCTCTCTGCCTTTAATTCTTACAGATATCAGACACATACACTTTTCTATAGTGTTTAATTTCCTCTATCACTTCAGTGGTGGATTAAGATTAAGAGAAAATTCACTAATTGAGCTGCAAGAGCTTGAACCAGCTTTCACCTGTAAATGACACAGTGGCCTATTTTGCAAAGAAATTCCCTGTGTCCTTAAATCCCATTTACATGAAGTGAAAGTTCAAGTCTCTGCCAAGAGGAGTGAAGCTTTTTTAGAAGGAGCAATTCCTAAAATATGTTCAGAATTTTTGTTTAAAATATTCAAACATATCAAATATCATTCAACAGAATGGAAAGAAAAATCAGTGTTGACATTTCTGTTATGGACTTGTATGTACTGTGTTGCAGTGATATCTACTTAAGTTAGCATGCTAATCAGCTAGCCCCTGCCCGTCTTGTCTCATAGCGATAGTCCAATAGCGCCCTGTAGTTTCAGCTGGGAGATATATGCCAGCTGTTAGTGTAATAAACTCACAAAATAAACTCACTACATGTCAATACACAAAATATTTGTATAACTAATATATTACTGTTCGAAGACCGCATCTACTGTTCAGTCATACAGTCAACTCAACTTACTAACTTCATTAATTGCTTTCATGGCTCATGACTTAAAGGTTGCCATTAGGGACATCGCAATATGGAGGTATTCACGATAACTGTGGTATTAAAAAATGAAATATTGATATTGTGTTAATAATATACATACTGTACGATTATATCGTCTGAATAATCCAGCAAAGGTGTTCGGCCTTCACTAGAGGTTGAGTAGTTGATAATAATTGTTCTTTGTGCACTGTGTGTACTCTGGCTTCCTCCAACAATCCAAAGACATGCAAAACAGTTAATCGGTTGATCTAAATTGTCCGTAGGTGTAAATGTGAGGGTCAATGGCCGTTTGTCCCTTGTCAGCCCTGTGATGAACTGGTGACTTATCCACGGTGTACCCCGCTGCTAGCCCAATGTCAGCTGGGATCGGCTCCAGTTCCCCCATGACCCTGAAGAGGATAAGCGGTTTCGGATAATGGATGGATGGATGGAAGGTTACAGTGTGACCATGAATAAACTCTGCAGCTCCTAAATACACAAAAAGAATTTAGTGACAGCTATCACTATCCCTGCTAGTTTATGCTGCTTGTCCATGCTAATATTGATGTAATCACTGATCTGTGCTCGTGATGTTGATCTTGCTAGAAGGGCAGTCTGGTTGCCATGGTAATGACTACACATGGAAAATTAACCACGCCCCCATTCTGCGTTCGCTAAAGATGGTTGACCATTAGACAGGAAGAACACTGACTGGAGGTAGGCTTTATCTCACTTTCAGTTGCAGTATGAACAGAGCCATCCAAACTATCTCCATTGTTTTTAAATCAACACAATGTAACTTTTTCCCTAAAATAACAGCTTCAAAATCATTTTGATGGTACAGTGTCTTGTATGGGGTGAATGGTGTCTCTGTCACAGCCACTCCGCCCCCCCATCACTTGCTTCAGTGAGAGGGTAGGATCACAGCGTTACATACATGTTTACTTCAAGAGACAAGTTTTTAAGATATAACATTGTTACGACATATTGAGGTTTTTTTGTTGTTAGCACCTATGTCTGAACAATTGTTACACACCTGGAATTTGTATTCACGCCAATAAGTTGAACTCAGTAACTGTGGGGGGCACCAAATCTCACAAAATGCCATTTTCTACATAACGTTGCTTTAAACTGACTGTATTTACACCATTGATTAACCCTTCTTTCATGTCTTTTCTCTCCTGTCTTTTCAGAGTGGCATGTTGACACACAGCAGCAAGTCACTCCATCCATCTCTTTGTATTTTCCTTTCATACTGAGCCAAATTCTCTGAGCACCAAATCAGCCCTGGATCCACATCAAACTTCAGCTGATCCACGTGCACGTTTACAGACATACACAGAACACGCACACGCATGAACACATGGTATCTTTAACACATGCTGTTCATGCTTACACACCCTTAGGCATACACACACATGGTGTTACACATGCATTCAGCACAGGCACCCACACAAACAAATGTGCTCACAAACAAATATGCGTCTATCCACATATACATACAGTCCTGTATGTGCTTACACCTACACAAAAGTACTCTTACAGAGCATAACCAAGTAAGTGCATTCATATACACACATACTGTGAATAAATGTGAACAATAGTAAAACATATTTCTGATCCACAGCCAAACAACACGCATACCTGTACATGAGTGTACTACATGCATACCTACTGCATATACAGTGTGTAGCGGGTTTAGGTCCAACATATGGGTTCCAGAAGTGAAGACAAGACACTTCTGTTCTAAAGATCAGTCATGTACACATCTGTTGCTACCTCAGGCTGAAGGTTTGCATAGATGGCTCAAGAAGATCAGTTCATATCACACAAATAAAAAAGGAGATGACAATTACAGTATGGAATGTGACTTTAAATTAAAGCATCAATTTCATAAAGTAGCTGTGGCCATCAATAGAGTGCGGCAGGAATGAGTCCAAAAAAGTCAATGGGTATTTTGAATAGGTTTTCGGAGAAATTCCTGGAAAAAGGTATATGGTTACCAAAAGCTAAAGAGATTTTCACATTTTGTTCTACGACTTTAAAAAAAAGTCAGTAACCCCATGTATGAATTAAAAAACGTGTCTTGTTGGTTGTGACAGTGGCTAAATGACACTACAGAGGTTGACGGGGACATTAAACCTCATAACTCCAAACACAGACTCATCTACTCATCAGTAAGTCATATTGATGAGCTTATAGTAAAGTGTGTACAGTACAGTGTAGTAGGATCTCACTGATCTAGGATATCACTGTTCCCAACATACCAGCTACAGGCGCTCCGGACCTTCATCGTAGTTCACAGTCTGATTAGGTTTAGGCACTAAAGTTACTTCTGTTATGTATGTGACATAACATAAGTTAAAGGAACTCACTGTTGACTTCTGGTTTCACACTGGACATGAACAGCGGTCTTCTGAATGAAAGTCCTGTGCTTGTTTGACCCAACTATTTGTCTCCAACCTCGTCCCTATACAGACTTTTTCGCTATTTATACTATTTCTCACTTGCTCCTTTACTACCATAATAATTACTATGGCCAATAGAGGCCGCCTAACAACAAACAGTAATATGGGTCGTAATAAGCTGCTTTCATAGTCAATCGATATGGTCGGCCGGAATTATCCTCAGCTTCTAAAATATCTGCCTAGAACTGAACATATTAACCTATTACTGAGTGGTACCACAATGTGTTTCTTGTCAGATGCTATCCACTTCCTCATCAGATACTCTCGAGGAGAGGAAAACATGCTTGTGCCACTTCCTTGTTTGCATTTCACTGTTCCTTCATGTTGCACTCTCTCTACCCTCAGCTTTACACATTATTTATCACAACGAGGCCTGGGACCTGTGTGCTGTGTTGGATTCCAGTGTTGCAAACAGCGAGAACGTGACATGGATCTTGATCACAGAATCGCTTTGGGGACGCATGGATTTATTTTATTTTTCGTCTTTCTCTTTTCAACATGCTGCGTTGGCCAGTGCAAATTGCAGATAGGGGGAGTTTTGGAGAAGGCAGTGGCGGTTGCTGCCCTGGGATATTTATCCCTGGAAATGTTATATTGTGACTTGTATGATCTCTCCTTAACTCTGACAGAGAAAAAGAGAGAATGCTGAGGGAAAAATAGAAATTGTAATCACAGTATGCTTGAGGGAAATGCAAGCAGTTCAAGAAAGAAAAAAGACCATTACGCTCAGAGTCTTTTCTTTGGAAAAACTGAAAAGAAACTAGCATTGCACTTTAAGTAATCAGACTTTGTACCGCAGAGGCCATAGGAACAATGTGTTAATGCAGCTTAATCTCTAACGCCGAGGGGATACACACTGCATACACTTTGACTAGATATGCCTTTCCTGGACTCTGTACAGCTGGTACACTCTGTACATCATGGAGACAGGGATTTGGAATTAGGCTCATTCCATGAACATGAAAAGCAGCCTGATTTACAACAAAGAAATACACAGCGGTGCATTTGTAAAGGAAAGGATCGGGTCCTCTGAGAAGAAACTCTCTGTCAGAATCCACACATTGGAAAAGCTCTGCCACTTCAACATCAGAGAAATAGGCAGTTTTTTTTATTTTAAGTGTAATTTATAGTACATAGTCTGAGTCATGGCTACAAAGCACTAAGCATTTACATCGGATAAAATGACGTAATGACAAAATGTGTAAAAAGGTTCTTCCCGCAAAAAACTATCACACCCTTAGCAATTGGCTCCTTGCCTCCATTTTAAGCCAATTTTGGCTAATTTTTTTTGGTTTTGCAGCCCACAAATTCCAATCTCATCAATCCTGGTTTGTTTTTTAATGAGAAAACCTCTGATGAACCAACTGAATAGCACCTATTTCTAGAAAAAAATAGAAACTTGACTACAAATTAATACTAAAACTGCTCCATGTCTCCTCAATGGGGAAACAAGTAATGTTTACAAACACATTTACCACAATATTTTCTAATGGTCTGTCAGATGCAGTATTTCAGCTTCTTCCACTTTCTTACATCTGCCAGACAAAAAAAAAAATAAAAATCTCAATGAATTTTGTTGCACAGTATGTCCTTCCTGACCATGGGAGTTGTTGTCGTCATTGTTAAAGAAACAGCATTGCTGAAAATCTATTTTATGTGACTCAGACAGAAATGTTCACAGACGAGGTGATTATCAAAGTGTTACCTTTAGTCTCATTCGCCAACTTCCTTCTGCACTCTGACTTTATCTTGGGAGTTGGTGTTGACAGGTGACCAATTGAAATGCACCATTACCTTGAATAACATTACATATTTTTCTGGGTTTGAACATTGTTTGAAACATTTGGGATGATGTAAGTACAGAACTCAACACAATACACAAGAAAGGTCTGGTTGTTTTTAGACATTTTAATGCAGAAATGTTACATACTATAGACACATGCTGACTCAACATGTATTGTACAAAATATACATTCCTTCTCTACACGTGGAACTTAAAGAAAACTGCACTTGTCAATGAAATAAAACACTTCTCAAACCCACTGACAATATCCTCACTCCACAATACTCCATAGCTCCATCGAGCTTTTCAATGTGCTTCAGCTCATTGTTTTTTCACTCTGACCACAGACACAGTGGGCAGCTATTTAAGCAAAACATCTGATTAATTCACTGTTGACTACCTGTCCAGCACCAAACAGCAAGCAGACAACGTTAGCAACTGGCTGGTCAACAAACTGAAAGTAGAGCTAAAGTGATCAGGACAAACACAAGGCTCCAAATAAAAGCTAACGTGGCTCTGTGACTGCTGTAAGAACCTCAGGAAACATAAAGTTTTAACACATCTGTGGTTTGCATAAACATACATTGCCAACATTTATTCTGGCAATTGGCAAAAGGTAGTATGATGACTGGGAATGAAACATAATTTAAACATGGTGGTTGCAGACGTTCGTGTGAGTGGGCAGATCTGGTGACTGCGTTGGTGTATCTCTGTGTATTTGTGTGTGACAGCAAGCAGCCAGTCCACAGACTGGTAGACAGGGTGTAGGAGGTGACTGATGACCACCATCAAACCACTATCAGCTCTTCGTAAGACTCAATAACACACACACAGTAAACACAGAAGATGGAGCTCTCCAGAATATCCCACCATGGCCAGAGAAGACCATGTGACCTGCAAAATCTAAAGGATTCAGAAGTGAAGAACATAAAAGAATTATCAAAATCATTACATTGTCATACATGTCAACTGATGCATTAATTTGAGGGAGCCAGGTTTACTACTAATTCCCATTTTTCCATTGTTATCAAGTTGTTTTCTTTAAATGCATTTCGCTCCATTATGAGTTGTATCAAGTTAGATATCATTGAAGGAAAAACAATCAAGGAAACAAATCAATCTGTGCAAGGTTGTTTTCATCTTCATTTGCTCCTTCCCTCTGTGGCATTAAAGCTGCTCACACTTGACTGTCAGCAAACTGCTCTTTCAAAAAGCCCTCAGAGTGAATTACAATTTTCTTTTCTTTTCCTGTCTTTTCCTTTTTTTGCTCTCCTTTTTCTGATGGGCCACTGAACCCTTTCCTTGGCTGTGTATGCACCAGCAAACATGCTGATACAATCTTAAAGGTCATGTTCTTTTCACGTTGACAGAGGCCTTCCAAAACTCTGACGAGGGGGTCCCTCTAAAGGATAGCGCTGTTACACTGCAGAGGCAGCGGCAGTAGCAACTGAAGCTGAAGCCAAACTGATTAATGCTCTACATCAAAAGCCCTTTTTCCTATTCAACCTGCATTTCCGGGGTTAGTCATGCTGAACCAGGATGGCCCATCAGCCCCGACACTCAGCGTTTCCTGATCTTATTCATTGAGATATAAAAGGATAAACTGATTATCACTGATGAGCAGCACTTGGGTTCACTTCTGGATTTCCATCCAATCATGTAAAATGAGGTAAAAGCTAAGCAGGTGTCTTTCTGATGGAGACCTTATCATGTAGAGCCACAGAAACTATTGGGCGTAGCAATTGCAAACAGCACAAAAGTGGTTTCAGGCGATTGTAATACGTTAACCCAACAATTAAATCACTTTTTGTTGCTTAACTGAGTGTGTTTCACTATGTAAGGTGTGTATCAATCTGAAGGAACTGCTGCTCAGTTAGTACGTGTGTGTGTGTGTGTGTGTGTGTGTGTGTGTAAATCTTGGTGTACATCTTTCTGTATTTGTGTGTGTATGTTTGTGTCAATGTTGGACTACTCTCTCTCGACAGCTCCTCTCTTCCCTGCCTTGTTTTTAAAAGGCAACCATAATGGCCGGTAAGGACAGCCTTAAGAGGTGCTGGCAGCTTGAAGCTTGACGCAACCAAAGGTCATTGATTCCCCCCTTCCTCAATGCGTGCTCTCTCTCTCTCTCGATTTTTAAACAATGCATCGAGATTTTGGCATTTTGTGAACACACACAGGACAGCTCACCGACAAGCCGACCTTGACAGCGAATTGGATAAATAAACCTTCAATTTAGCCGCTCTCCTCCTCTCCTTCCCCAGTGCAGCTCGCTGGCTCAGGCAGCGAGTCCCACCGGGAGCCTTCACCTATCCATATCGTTCAGCCCACGCTCGGCTCGGCTCGGCTCTCCCTCCCTCTCTCCCGGCCTGTCTAGCGGAGCTGCCCTCAGCGCTGTGACAAACACAGCCTTAAAGATAAGCTAATAGCCCCCTTGCGCTCCAGTCAAAGTCAATCCTCGCGCCACGTCGGAAATTTAATGCCAATTCCATCTCTCAACCCCGTCCATCCCATTTCCACAGCCAACACCGTACCCTCCGCCTCTGTCTCTGCCTGCCTTCATCAAACCCTTTTCGCGAGACACAAACACATAGGGCAATGCAGACGTGCACTGACATGCATGCAAACACACACTTCTTCATACCTATCAGATGGGCTACACCATCCCAGGGGAGAAGCAGGGAGTGAGAGCACTACTCCATAACGGGTAATGACATGGCATTTAATGATACTGTCCAAAATGATCCGGGCCTCCGCCGACAGCTACGGCTGCTCTGCATGGAGGCCGCGCAGCCGTGGAGAGCCAGATAAGCTTGGCTGGGCCTGCTCTGTGTGTATGTGTGTGTGTGTTGGTGTTCGCGGTTTCCTAACACGGCAGAGGCAATACTGTATCTTTCACTCGTCCTGTCGCCTGATAGGATGTGACATATGCCTCCGCCGCACACTGCCGTCATTCCTCCCATCGCCTCATCTCTACAGCCCCCCCTCCTCTTTTCTCCTTTCATTTGTTCTCCTCCCCTCACTCCTCCTCTTTCCTTATTTCTTCTTCTTTAAACATTTAAAAAAAAGCTTGTTTGTGTGCAGCGCTGTAGTGGCAATGGATGATCATCACAGGGCTAATAACAACCCTATGATGATGTGTGTGTGTGCTCTGTATGTACGGATGACAGAGGGAAGGAAACATGTCAGATGGTTGAGACACAGAGCAAGCCTAAATGGAAATTGGCATTTTTGATAAAGATGTCACATGGACAGTCCTTTGCTGAGTCGTTATGGTCACTGGCTGCCTCTTCAATTCACAGTTCCAGCCCTCAACCTGACCACAAATCTGGTCCACCACTCGAAAAGGGATCCGATTCACAAGACAGCGTCCATATGTTTCGGTTTAGGAGTGAGTTTACATCAAAGTAATGTAATATCACACAGTAGAAACCGCACTACGCTCACTGTGTGGAAGGGTAATAAAGGGTGGTGACAACAGGAGCAGATGACTACCAACATGTCATTAAGGTCTACAGTAGAATGTGGAAGCCCTTGTGCTGATAGGTCACTTGAATCACTTGTGTTAGTGTGTCTTTGTTTTTTGGAGGACAAAAATTAAACATAAAAACACAAAATTGATATTTTGGATATGACCAGAGAGGTTATAAGCGAGGAGACAAACCACATGAAGCATTTTGAATAGAAAAGTCTTCAGTGCCAGAGATAGTAGTTTTATGACACATATCCCGCCCCTTCCCCCCAAAAGCCAATTGTCTGCTTTATCAGCCAAACTGGAAAAGATATCAGCCACTCGTGTTAATGCACCGATGCTCCAGACGGACTGCTTATAAGATATCACACTAATGCACAGGATTACCAAGGAAGGTGAGATTATTCAAACATTAGACATTAAACTCTCATTTGTTCAGGTGTTCTGTGGGATGGACTGACTGTAGGTGTCGTGAAACCACACACATACCCAGTAGAAGTGTCACTTGTCAGGAAAAACGCCTTCTAAACCTTATTTTGGGGCAAAGTCACCAAATTTAAAGCAGCTTTTTTACCAGATTTGACTGGTGACTCTACATGCAGTTTTATGCCTCAGTGAACAATGAAGGTGAAGTTATGGCTCTCTTCCCATTATTTTAGATAGGAGCCTGGTCTTGTTAGCCCGAAATAACTTCCTTACTAACCTGTGTCAGTGCAAATGTGTTTAAAAGAACATAGAAAGTGCTATGCCTAACTTAATTTATGCTTTTTCATATCTTAGCCTTGTTTTGTGTTGGTGGTCCGTTGATTTGTGTGACAGAGTGAAGCTGCCAGGATATTCTTAAAAATCATTATGACTTCAAAAGACCATCCTGTAAACCTCAAGTCAAGGAAATAATATTCATTGTGTCAGCTCCCATGGTGAAACATCCCACATATGTCTCAAAAATGCCTTTGTTGAAATGAATTCTGAACATTCTGACTAAAGAAACTCCACAACCTGATGGAAGATCTTCATTAAGTGCCCCGTTGCTCACTTCAGTTTCTTGCTATAATACAAATTACATCAAGGCCACAGCTGCCCTGCATGGGCCCAGTTTTGAAAGACCATAACCACCCTCCTACCTGCAATCAACCAATTTTCGATCTGATCAGACCCATTTATGAAAGATCAGCAACCTAACTGTGCGTGTGATCCAGCGGGCTCAGAGCTGGCTGCTGGCCTAGGCAGTTTAAACAGGAGCTCGTGATGACAGTGTTCTGTAGGGCTGCGGAGATGCACGAGAAATTAAAACATTATCAAAATAAATAAACACAACACATTTGTACAGGCAGATTGCAGCGGCAGAACACTCTGTGTTTTCCATGGATTATGTTCACTTACATCTCCGTCCGCTCAGAGCAGCTTGTTGGCAGTGAAGCAGGCACAGATCGCTCCAAAATCCTGTGTTTTCTAGACGGCATCTTTGCTATCTCTGAGATTTTCAGTCTCCTGATATAATTGTAGAATTTAATGGTAACTGATAAATTTCAAAGACTTCCAAGATTATACAATGTAGATCATACGGGGTACAGAGGGCAGCTTTGTTGTTGTCTGACCTAAAGCAGATGTGAGTAGCCAGAACGTTGCTTTTTGTCTGACTGCTGGTAAAGATGACTCCACCTGTATCGTTTCCATTTCTTCTGTAGTCCATTTCCCCCTTTTCTCTGTGAAACTGATCTCAACCCACTTTTTAAATGTATATAGTCAGTGGTGGTGGACGCAGAGATCATACATCAGACATGTTGTCTATTAATAAATGTTTAAAGTCTGGAAAAGTGAACATTACTTACATACTACGGAAACAGATCTGAGTCTGATTTGGCTTGAATTTGCATACCTAGGTACATAGGCCTGGTGCTTTTCAGAACGTGTGTGCATAGGCTGCATGTGTGTCACCCACTTGACTGTCTCTGACAGCCATAATGACACCTCAGGGTGTTGAAAGTAAAACACAACCTCCAGCTAAAGCCTGTCTCGCTGTGATAATGAGTGGCTTGCTCTAAGCGCGCTGACAGACGGAGGAGAAATCCATGTAGGCAACTCAATCA
Organism: Pagrus pagrus; assembly: GCF_965226575.1. Taxonomy (NCBI): domain Eukaryota; kingdom Metazoa; phylum Chordata; class Actinopteri; order Spariformes; family Sparidae; genus Pagrus; species Pagrus pagrus. The sequence goes on along the minus strand of NC_140185.1, from coordinate 4,004,728 downwards.
GGTAATTAGATTGAACCTACAATGCCAGGTAATAAGTGTTTAGGTAGAGCTAACAGCTACCTTTCTACACCTCAGCTGCATTCATCCTCTAGCAGGTTAAGTGCAGCTTTCTTAAGAGGGAAAAGAGTGGAAAAAGAGAGCATACATGGAGTGTGTGTGTGTGTGTGTGTCTGCACAATAGGCACTCGGGTGTGCGAGTCTGTCTCAAAGAACTGGCAAATACTCCACATGACATTGATCAGAAGGTCCTATGTAAATACAAGCATTAACAGGATTTGTGTTTGCTTGCCTGTGTGTGTGTGTGTGTGTGTGTGTGTGTGTGTGTGTGTGTGTGTGTGCGTTTGTGTGTGCACTGCTGCATGTCAGGTGTGCGTATCTCCAGAGTATATGAAGCCCTGAGGGCAGCCCAGGGGCTCGCCTCCAGCATCTGTTCTTACACCGACAAGAGCAAGACACACTAAGACTCTACCCTGCAGCCAAGCTATCAAAACACACACACACACACACACACACACACACACACACACACACTGTGGGAGCCCACTAACCTTTTCAAAAATCATGCATGACGTTACAAACAATTACAGAGAGACAACCTGGCATGGAATGCCAAGATACTGCAACATTCTTCTCTGTCTTACAAGGCCGCTGCTTTTCAAACACTATAGGGCAAATTCGTGAGGAAAAATGATGTAATATGAATCAGTGGGGTGTGGGAGTTTCTTCCTCTTCCCTCTTCCTCCTGAATTCAATGAATGAATGCACATTTAAACACTGCCCACAATATTACTAAGATGAAGCCACTTTTTTATCATAACTTTTGCAGCAACTGCAAGAATGCTTGACAATTTGACCAGGTTTCCAACACAAACACGTTCAAATTATGCAAAATCAAATTCAGAACCAAATTAATCAGCTGAAGTTAAATAAGGAAGATAAAAAGTATCTATGAAACTATGATGAAAGGACTTTTTTCCCCTTCAAACTTGTTCAAGCAGTGTTACACCACCAGCTTTACAGATGTCTCTGGTTTCAGTTAGTCTTATGGGTCAAGCTCTAAAAGGCTGGATCCTACATTTCCTATAATGCAACCAATCACATCTTTTTATTAAACCCTCCCTGCCTGGTTAATGCCCACACCTTATACCTAAACTACATTTTTAACATAGGCTTTCCAATATAAATGTCATGTTAAACTAACTATTCGGTTATGTATGAGTCTTGTTATGTATGCCTTGCAAGAGTAATTTTATAAAGTTACATACTTACATCAATCATCAATCCTGTCTCTGCAGGCTGTTACTGTAGGGCTTTATTTTCCACCATTAATCAACATTAAACAGCAAGTAGTAATTAAGATTCTCATGTAAACGAACATTTGAACATTAAGTAGAGAGCACTTTTTTTTACAATCCTGCACAGTTGCTCCTTTATTCTTTGTCATAATATGATATATATTCGTATTTTTTCTTCTGATCAGTGACATGAAACATGTTGACTGTAACTCTACAGTTTGAAATGTTACTAAGATCCACACAAACCTTTTTCCTTCAACACCCAAACTGATCTGAACACACACTCTTTTCTATAGTCAGTGCCCGTGTCCACATAGCATTTTTTTTAGTTTGTTTTTTGTTTAGGCAAAAAAGCTCTGGCTATGTGAGCTGAAGTGTTTGAGTTAAATTTAAAAAAAAAAAAAAAAAAAACTGCACGTGCATTTTGTCTCTATGATAACAACTTCTTGACAACTGCTGCTGTATGATCCACACTGCCCCTCTGCAGTTCACTTTCTGTTTGTTTTTAATTTAACATTGGAACATCAGAGCAAGGCGGATGTGGGTGCATGACACGATCCATAGGAGACAAAAATACGGTGAATATTATCACCTAGGCCAGGAAAAACAGCGACGGTGACGTCACCATCACATTTCTGAAAAGTGCTCAGGAAAAGGATGCCTGACGCAGCAACTTTTCTCTGGGTGGCCTCCTGCTGCTGCAGACACTCGCTCCTCACTGGGAACAATTGAAAAAAAAAAAAAACGCTGGCACTCTTCATTTGAATGTATCACTTTGGTCTTGAAAACACCAAACCAGCTGTGTGTAAAACGGTAGCTGATGGTGCAGTGTGTGAGCTGTCCTTCACTCTCCTGCACATGTGTGAGCTGGGACTTTTAACTATTAATAACTACCAAAACTCTAACAGCTGTATCGTAGGCAACTGGACACGTTTCAGTTTCTTGCAGACGGTTCACCTCTCATCCAAGAGGCTTCTTCAGTTCTAACTAACTGGAGGGGAATATGCAGGCTTTTAAACTCTGTGTGGGAGTGTCCTTACAGAGTCTGAACTCTGATCAAAGACCATGGTGATGATCCTGTGACCCGCATGATGCAGGAGATGTCTAACTGCCCATTGGTCATGATCTGCAGGATTCCCACTACTGGGAGGGGATGACTCTTTGGGCATTGTGCTTTTTTATCTTGGTCATCTCTGTGTGGATAGGATGTTGAAGGTCAACTGCCAATTTGTGGGGCATCAAAAACTGAAGGGTGCCGGTTTTAACAACTGTTCATGTCACCCTGCGTAAAAGACTTGGTTTGGCAGACATCTAATCTCACACAATCAAGGTACGAACTCTTCTGATCTATTTTTGTGCAATAATCCTGTAATTCAGGATCGGGTGAAAACATAACAGAGCTTGAGCCCTTCAGCATCCACAGAAAAGGGGAACCTGTTCACAGCTCTCAATTTCAGTGGCTGTTTAATAAAGCTCAGCGTAAGTTTAGTCAGGAAGACTATCATATTGTTCATTCATTCACAACTCTCTTACTGTCTCTCCCCATTTCTTAATCAGCTGACTATGGGTGTTTACTCCTTCAGTTAAACCAACCAGATTCTGCCACGATTAAATCAACCAACCATGTTGTTGCCATCAAACTTTAACTCTGTCCTCCTCTTTGCTGTTGTCAGCTGACGTACCAGAGTAAAATTGTTGCGACCCTCCCCCATCCTATTCACCTCCAGTTCATTATATCCAGTACACAGATGGTGCTCACCAGAGTCCAACCCATCACATCTGGATCTTCAGCCATCATCTTCATTCCATCACCACCACCAGCGTCTGGGCTCCATCAAGGGGGTTTCCTATACTACTCACAGCTTCACCCTTCCTCTTAAAATATTAGTAACGTCATGATGGGCCTAAACACCAAAGACTAATATTTCTAATCTGATGTGCACATTGCAATATATATTTATTCATTCAAAACTAAGTATCTCCTGATTGGACTGTTAATTTAATAGATCTTACTGTATTTCACTGCTTAGATATGTTTTCTGTAACTGTTTTCTGTAACTGTTTGTTTTGGGATCTGGGGATTTGTGTTTACGGCTTGTTCTGCTCCGTCTCAGGGGACTTAAAAAATCAGTTGAAGCAGGTCTCAATAGGTGCACTGTTTTAATTAATCTTGTGATTTCTAAAGTGTAAGCGTTGTCATTGTTTTCCCTAACCTCCTGTCCATTTTGTGGTTAGCAATCTCTGTGTCACCACATGAACTTGGAGTGATAATCGCCAGATATACAAGCAAACAGAAGGATCCTGCTCTCTGCGTGTTCACGAGCAGACAGGACCGCCTCTTTATGGAGTTCTGTCCTGATTGGATAAAGTGGGCAGGGATACCAATATGTTTCTTTTCTCTTTTACAGCATGAGCAGGAGAAGAGACATGTGTTACTTATCAAATATTCTATAACAGAGATTACTGCTGGACTATAGAGCTATTTTACACTTATTTTGGTTAGGAAAAACTCACTTACAGCAGCTTTAAATGGTCACACATTTTAGCACACATTTCTGGAAAAGCCGCAGCAGATTCTGCAATTTTAGCCAAGTAGAAGGCTTTACTCTCCTTCTCCCCCTTGCTTGCTTCTTGTCTTCTCTCTCCCCTTTTTCCTGCCTCCTCCCCTCTCTACACTGATGTTTATATCAGATGGACAAATAACTGTAGCAGGATTGTATTAGAAATGCAAGCAGCAGGCCAGAGCATCACAAATCAGCCTGCCATTCTCCTCTCTCTCTCTCTCACTTTGCCATCACTCATGAGGCAGAGCAGATATATTAAGCCAGAATTACTGGGTGGCTGACACAAATGAGTAGGGCCTGGGAACCTGCAGTAAGCTAATTACAGCCCTGGCCCCTGTTCTCAAAGCCGGGGCAACACTGTTCAGCGCCCACCTCTGTTACAGTACCTGCTCTCGTCTACATCAAATACTGTGCGTATGTGTGTAGGGGGGTACTGGACTTATCGAGCTGGAATATATCCCTTCTTATGAGAAGTCATTGTTGGCTGATGTTTGGAACATGACCTTTGGGATCCAGGTTGAGGATTTCTAGAGGAAGGCCCTGTGTGCGCAAGTGCATGTAGGAACAACTGACCTGTAGACAAAGATCTAAAACTCAATAGCACATTTGTATAATTTTGCATTCAAATTCATAAAGCAGATCTCTTATTGTGCTGTCTATTTTTTTTCCATTTATTGTCAATTAAACCTGTTGTAAGAAGCAATCTTTCTGCAATTAGGAAAAGTTGGATCTAATAAATGAACAACACACGGTCGTGTGTGGAAGATGACCGCTTGTTTGAATTACAGCACCATCAGAGCCGTCATGTTCAAGTCGACTGTCAGTCAATCATCAGTGACAAATTTCAGAAACACATCTCAGTCATGTCCTTTGCAATTAGAAAAAGATGTTGACAGGAAAAATGATTGAAAATATAATGAGAGAAAAAATGTAAGTGGCTCCCTATGATGGTGTGGGAGATATGATGATCAGCTTCACCAACACATGAGTTGGCAGTGAAATATTTGGACCAATTCAGTGGCAACAAGGAGGGAGATCTGGAGCAAAAGATTGAGAAGAGGAGATGCCGATGAGTAACAAGTAACCAATATTTTGTTGAAATACACTGTGTCCTTACAGGTACCATATACAGTAATACCCAGTTCCAGCTTCATACTTTTAATTTAGGTCTCTAGAAAATGTTTACATGCTTTAATGTTAACTTGCACACACAAAACAATTTAACTGTGGCGATGTGTGGTAGTAGGTTAAGGACCCAGGAGTGGACACCAGAGTAGGAGCAGTTTCAATGGGATTTATGTGACAGAGCAAACAGAAGTTGGTGTGAGCAGGTCTTAGTGACTCAGCTGGGGTTGAGGCGCAGGAGGCACACGGCGGCACTGGCAGAATGTAGGCGGAGAAGTGAGGCACGGAGGTCCACTGGTGAGTTGGATTGTGAGGAGGTGCTGCGGCTGGGAGGCAGGTGGAGTACTGATCAGAGTGGTGGTCACTGGTGGAGAGGCAGAGAAGCAAATTAGAGCTCAGGTGAAAAACAGAAACAAGGAAAAAACTCTCTAGAAACTACTTGTACAAGGAGAGCAGCTAGTTACCATGTCGACTGACGAAAATCATCGGAATAGACTGGAGAGCTGTGTACTTGAGCAAGTGCTGATTAGCCCAAACGTGCTGCAGGTGTGTGAGTGCAGAGAAAGCACCTCTGAAACACAAAGTACAAAACAAAGACACAACCACAAAAACCCACAAACAGTCCAAAATATGACATAAACCACACATCTACATGGAGATGGTGATGCTTGAGGAGGCTCTGCTCAGAACCATTTCACAGCCATTTAACAGGGCAGTCAGACCATGACACAAAAAAAGCAAAAGGAATAAAATCTATAGAATAACCACAATTTTTGTGTTTGCAAATATTTTGTAGTTATTTTTATTCATCTTGTGGGTTCTAAATACATTATGGGCCCTATGAAACGATCAATGGCACTTGGTCTAAAGTGCATGGCACAAATGCTTTTTTGGGCATGTCCAACTCCCTTTTGCTATTTAAATGGCGGATAATATGGGGGCACGGCGCAAAAGGGCTGTATCTAAGTAGGCTATCTCTCACTCAACATGTGTATGTGCACACAAGGAACAGCAGATAAACTTCACTGATTATTTTAAACTCACCGAAAGGATTGGTTAGCATTTAATGTTAATTAATCGTCTGTGTTCTTCTACACATTAAAAGGTCACTCACAGTCCAGATTCATGCAGTAACAGAGTTTGCTGTGAAGCAGCTGTCCTGATAAATCCTGAGACCCTGTATAGGCACATCTTACTGAGCCTTTGACTTTAGACCAGCTTTTTTTGTTGGTCTATAGCAGGGGTGGGGAACCTTTTTCCTATCGAGGGCTAGGCCTGCACGATTCAGGGAAAAATATGAATCACAATTTTTTAGGTTAGAATTGACATCACGATTTGCTGCCACAATTTTTTTTGTTCACAAAATGAAATGTTTATTGCACACAAATATTTGGTGCACACAGCAGTAAACAGAGGTTTCAATGAAAAAAGAAAATGGACTGGCCATTCAATTAGGCTCTGAACATTTTAACATAAATAAGCATATAAAAAACACAAATCTGTTATTGCACACAAATGTTTGGTCCACACAGGACAGGAGTAAACAGAGGTTTCAATGAAAAAAGAAAATGGACTGGCCATTCCATTAGGCTCTGAAAATTCTAGCACAAAAAAGCATATAAAAAACACAAATCTGCCAACCTATTAAGGCTTCAGTCACAAAAAAATACAAAATATATTATAATTTCTTTTATACATAGGCCAGGCCTCTCAAATGGCTCTGGATTATTAGACCCTGACATCATGGCACTTACAGATTCTTGGCCAGAAACACTAGCCTGTCAACATGCTCAGGCTTTAGTGATGCACGGTGACATGTCACAATGTTCCCACCTGTGCTGAACAGCCGCTCAGAAAGTGAACTGGTGGCTGGAACGCACAAGTATTTCTTCCCCAACACAGACAATCGTGGATATTGACTGTGATTTTGCCGCCACCAGATTAAGGGATCAGCTTCACTGTCGATATTGCACGTCAGAAGATATGCCTCCAGCTCTGAGGACACTGCTTGCTCTTGACTTTGGGACTCGTCATTGCCTTGTGCTGCTTTGAAGAAACTTCCCAAGGTCTTTCGGGCTATCTTCATGGAGGGTCCTGGGGAGGGAGTTGGCGTACACTGGAAAATAAATTTAAAGCATCAATGTTAAGTAATATCACAACAGTTCAGTCCTACTTGTTTGTTGCTGTATATACTGTATATATGTGATTGTTATACATCGCAAATACACTTTACTCCCAAGACAATGTCTCTCATGGGGGGACAATTAAGGTAATCATAACCTTAAATTTGATTGAGCTTACCACGTCAACAGCTATGGCACTCATCTCATCGGCCAGTCTCTCTCTGACTGTGACTTTCTTCTCCTCTGTGACGTAGGTCATTTTGAACCTCGGATCAAGCGTCACGGCCATGTCTAGAAGATCCTGAGTGCTCGGGTCACTGTACTTGTCTTGGAGGTATTTCAGGATGTCTGACTTGACTGATTTTGTGAACTCTGTGTCATCATCTTTCACAGCCAAAACAGAAGTTTTGAAAAGGTGGAGAACCGGCTTCACAGAGGATATGCTAACATAGAGTTCTCCAGAGAGAGCATCAGTGAAGTCAGCCAGAGGAGTTAGGGTATTGTTTATTGCCTCAAGGACTTCTACATCCTGCCATGTAGGCACCAGGTGTCTAACCTTCCGATCATTGGAGAAGACCCTTGAAATGGCTGTTCGAGGATTCTCTGAATCATCGCCTGTCTTGATCCCCATCGTGTAGGGCACTCTGTCTTCAGTTGATGCTCAGGGAGTTTGAGCTCCTTCTGGATTGTGGCAAGGTCTCTCCTCTTTTTACAGCTGTGACTAAAGGTACCCACGATCTTTTTGCAGAGACCCGTAACATGGTAAATTCGTGAATCCTTCATGGCATTTTCTAGAAGAAAAACACAACACATTTGAATCAGTACAACATGAACTACTAGGTCTGTATAATATTATCTTTAATATAGTATTAAATATAGTATTATACTATTACTATATTAATATTAATATAGTAATAGTAGTAGTGGTATAGCTGGCAGAATAACATCTTTAATATAGTATTAAATATACTGTAGTATTTATATACTATTACTATATTAATATTTTATTAATATAGTAATAGTAGTAGTAGTTGTATAGCTGACAGGGTTAACTAGTTTTTTTAAGAAAAAAACAAAAACAAAAAAAAAAACAGCTTACCAATGGCCAGATGTAGCCAATGGCCAAAACACTGCAGCCTGGTCCAGTTGTTGATGGAGATAGCCTTCACTACGTTTTGTCCATTGTCTGTTGTTATACAGTACAGATCATTTTTTCCTCTTTCAAACTCCAAGATGCTAGGGCATCCTTCAGGCCCTGTGCCAAGATCTCACCCGTGTGGTCATCAGGGAAAAACGCTGTCTGCAGGCACTTGCTCTTGATGGTAAAATCAGCCGCGATGAAGTGGACAGTGAGTCTCATATACGGCTCCATGGTCCGGCTGGACCGTAAATCGGTTGTTACTGCAAAATAATCTGCTTCTCTCACTTCTGCCTGGACTGTGGCCCGCATTTTATTGTACATAGCTGGCAGTGCAACGTGTGAAAAATGGTTGCGGGACGGTATAGTGTAGCGTTTGTCTAACGTGCAAATCATCTTTCGAAATCCATCTTGTTCCACTGTGTTTATCGGGACCATATCTTTTGCTAAATGGTTAGCAATGGCTTCGGTTATTTCCTTACTCCTACTGGAGTTGTGTGGATATGGCGTTGCGTTGTGCAAGGTGGCCGTTATAGATGTCTGTGTTGTCGGGCGACTTTCAGACTTCTTGCCTCGTACTGCTTCATCATATTGCACTTTATGGTGACGTTGGAGGTGTTGGTAAAGGTTTGAGGTATTACCTTTCGGTGCTGCAATGACCACTAAGCACGCCTTGCAGAGCACATTAGACTGACTTTCGTCGTCTTCTCTAAATCCAAAGTAGTTCCACACCACCGACTGACCACCTTTTTTTTTAACAAGTTCGGTTTGGGTGGTGGGCGGATTCTCGTCATGGCTTTCAGCAACATCCATTTCTCTGCAATGCCTCTCCAACTTTCTGAATGTGAGCGCTCACTGCTCCGTGAGAGAATCACGTGACCAAAAGGCGCTCTGTCATAGGATGAGGGAGAAGCCTGGGGGCGCTTGTTTAGAACTCCGGCACAGGCAGCCGGCGGCATCACTACTATTTTAAATGGTAACGTTAGTGAAGCCGCTTGCTCGAAAATAAAATCAACATCATTTACAAATTGAATCTCATGTAGGGGTGAATCGACATCGAGGTTCTAAAGCGATTAATCGTGCAGGCCTATCGAGGGCCATTTCAATTTTCATACCATCCCTCAGGGGCCATGAATTTTTTTAAGGTAAGCAGCTCACAACATATTTTTATGGCCTTTTTAACTTAATTGCAACAACATAAATATCATGACCATTAACTAATGTTTTAGCCAATTTGATCCATCTCAGTGTATCTTATTGTTTTAATCCAATTAATTTTTTAATGATCTGTTCCTGTTGGTTTTATACTCACTGATATTTAGTAGTTTAAAGCTATGGTCTACGATTTGAAAGATTTGTTATTATTATTAACATCATTTAGATGGTGGTTATGACCCAATAGTACCACCTACACAATGTGAAGAGTAAAAGGAACCAAATAAATCCATTCTCTCTAGTGTCTGTAAAACTGAAAAGAAATTGACCAATAGGAACCATCCGGCCCGGATGGCTCCTATTGGATCAATTTTCCGATCAAATCCTCGCTCACTCTCCTGCTCACGTCTGGTCCCGACCCACTTCCGCATTTGAAACTACAAGCGGACAAGAGGTTTGTTTTGCCCTGAGCAGTTCAGCTGCCTCTGCTCGCCCCACCGACAAAGAGTCAAAGAAAGAAAGTCTGTCACTGAAAAGACACAAAGCGGAGATGTGAAACAAAGAGGGCTCAAACCGAATAAACATCGGGTCATCATTTGAACGGTGGCGAAAGGTCCGTGAAGATATGGACCCGGTGCTGATACAGCGGCGTTTCTGTTGGGCAGGTAACCTTCGTCTTTATTGTGGATGTTGTGACACAGATAACTTTCATGCTGATGCTGCTGATGACTGTGAAAGCTGCCGTTAGTCTGTTTCTGTGTTGTTAGACGGTGTCTGTCTCCGCAGTGTTGTCAACACTTGTTTACTTGTTCGACGGAGACGTTAGCCTCTATGCTAACATTGTAAGCTAACAACAAGCTAACATTGCTAACATGTTTACACCAAATCAGCCTATTTATTTGCTCGTGGCAGCTAAATGAAGCAGCAAGTAAGATGAATGAAGGGATGGATGAAACCCCAACGCAAAGCGGAGGGGTTTCGGATTTATTTCTGGATTTTTATTTTATTTGTCCGGATTTATTTCTCCATAACAACCTCTCGCCCGGTCACTACTCAACTGTTTTGCTAACCCTCCTCCCGGTCTTGTCCGTTTGTTTTCAACGAAGCCTTTGCTAAATCAATATGATGGATTATCATAAACGCGTTACGATGTGTGTATTTGTGTGTCTTATCTGTCATAAACAAGAGATTACAGTTTACGGACACGTTTGTGTCGCGGTCTGTGTGAGTCTCAGAGAAGCTGTGTGTGTCCTAGCTGCTGTCTGGTGCTACTCAGACAGCAGCTGGGACACACACAGCTGCTCCGAGACTCACACAGGTTTGTTTTTCAGCCACAATGTGGAAGCGATCGTTGTGGTGAAAGCTGACGGCAGCATCTGTTAGTCTCTTGGCCCTCAATAACTTTTAGAAGTGGCTAACTTAGCTGTTGTAACTTATTACGTAGCTGTAAGGTAACGTAGCTGTAGCATGCTAATGACGTTACGCTAGCTTGGCTGTGGAGCTTAGCTGTGGACATGACAAGATTTACGTTAGTTTCAATGTGCATTGTAATAACTTTACCTGTGAATCCGACATCGTTACTCTGCATTCAAAGCTGGGCTGTATTTGGTGTCTGCCGGCTTGTTGCTCTTGTTGCTTGTTGCGGGAGGGGGTGTGTCGCGGGGCTCCGAGGGGAGAGCGATACGAGCTCGGAGGGGAGGGGTTAAGGAGCACAGAGGGGAGGGGGGTGTGTGTGGGGGGCTGCTTTTTTCAAACCTTTCTCAGATCGTAGACCAGAGCTTTAAGCAGTAGATAACTTTATAATGTCCCTCAAATCATGAAATTAAAAAAATTCAGCCCTCTAAAATGTCATATATCAGCTTTAAATCATTCGAAAATGACAAGTCTGAGTTATATAAGTCCATTTGTCCTGGAAAGAGTGACACTCCGCATCAACCTTTTTTTTTTTAGTAACCATGTTCCGTCTCCTCACGTTGTTGTCACCTGTCAATCACTGAGGACACGACGCGATGACAGTTACACTGATGTTGTGTTCAATGACCTTGCTCATGGCCCGGAAAGACAGACACCAGCCCCGGGGGCATTTAATTGCACATTTGAAATCATTGTTACTGAATTACTTGTTTGTGGGTACACTTATGGATTGCCTCGCGGGCCGGACCAAACAGTCTCGCGGGCCGTATACGGCCCGGAGGCCGGAGGTTCCCTACCCCTGGTCTATAGCGTAGTCACTTTCTGCTGCTTTAAGATAGCAATGCGCTATCATTCCGCATTGCTACACCTCACTTTAAGACCAACACGCCCAGGGGTACACAGGTAGGCGCAGGTACATTTGCTATCTACACAATGTGGCCGCTGGGTGTGAAAATGACAACTGCATCGTTCTGAAACTAGCAATGACACCTGTGCGTCGCTGTGCGCCGGATGTATGATAGTGCCCTATGTCTTTGAAATAAAAACCTCAACTTGCCAAAAACCACAAAGCAAATAAACAAATCAATAAAAAATTCAAAACTAGAATGGCATTCAGTAGAGTGCATACCTCCGCCAAGGACCAACAGTCCCCTTTTGTGCTCACTAATTCCAGTCACCTACTGTAATACCTCTGATTTTGAGAAATCAAAAAGAAAAAGTGGAAAAACGCTACATATCTGTCAAAGAAAGTGAATAAAAAATCCTGAGGCTGTCCCTTTATCCTGATCGACACCAAAAGTTAATGTTGACCATTCTGGACCAAGACGCGTCCTCCATTCAAGTTTCGCTGAAATCAATTCTGTAGGTTTTTTTTAAGATCCTGCTGACAAACCAACCCACCAACAAATGGACACAGGTGGCGGAGGTAAATATTCAAAATAAAATGCTATTGGATGTTTGATGGACCACACCACAGTGAAATGACTTCTCTGGTAATGTGTATATCTAATAATAATAACCTAACCCAGATACTAGATACAGATTTGTCCCTCCTTCCTCTCTCCCTGCTTCCTCAGTTCCTCCCTGTCAGCGCTTGCAAGTTCAGCCAGAGTTAGTTTCTCTGCCCCTTTTCTTAATTGGCGTTAAAGATGCCCAGGGCCTCAGCAACACACACACACACACACACACACACACCCAGACGCAGGCACACAGTGACTCTCTGCTGCTTTACAGTGGCAGAGGAGAGAGGCTGACGTGTGGGAAAATTCGCCTTGGGTGTAAAGAAAGAAAAAAAGCCTGTAAAGCAGTCCTTTGCGGGATGAAAACTGCAATGATAGCGAATATTCTACTCTTAATTACTGCCTGTTTACTCTGCCCTCCCCCCAGCCTTTAACCGCCCCCACCAGCCACCACCACACACCCATCATCACCCTCATTTTCTACTTTCTCACCCCTAACCTCCTGCTTTTCCTCCTACACACATATCTGCACTGGAACCTGCAACTACTAGAAAAGGGATTAAACAAAAAAAGAAAAGAAAAAGCTTTGAAGGCTGAAAGTTTCCCCAAACTAGTGAGAGGAGGTGCAGGTTGCAGGATTCAGAGGGTGTGCTGCAACCTGTTTTTTTCTTTGATCTGAGTCCATTAAGAATACAGTGACTCATATCTAACAGTTCATCCTCAATGATCAGCTCTGGGAGGGAGCTGAGTGCCTAAGACTCAATTCTTTAAAATGAACTTTGCGCAGTTTTAGTGCCTTGTTTGTGATTGGCGATTTGTGCCCTAACCACCATCACCTCCATCCCTCTATCCTCCCTCTGGACACACTCACACACACTTACACAAATCAATCTGGTGGCTCCCTATTGCTGGTCTCTGGAGAGAGGCTCATCTTGGAAGCCACAGCAGGGTTCACAGGTTCACTATTGACCCAGTCCATGGACTCAGACTGAGAGTATGACTCCCTCTCTCTCTCTGCCTGGGCCTGGGAGACCTGTGTTTGAATGCCAGTTGGAGCCTCACTTGAATAAAGTGAGATGGAAAAACAGGTACAGTTTTACTGGTATTTTATCACTTTTTTGGATAATGCGGCCCCACCCCTATACCAGTGCAAGCCCCAAACCTGGTCATAGGACGGCAACAGACCCTGCTCCACTGTTAAAACAACAGCCCATCTTGATGGCAGAAAGCCAAACAAAATGTCTCTGCCACCATTTAAAATTAAAAACAAGTGATGACTAAACATCATGCAGGCCGGGTCATTGGCTGCATTCATTCCATTAAAACGCTGTGTAACAAGAGGGACAGTGGCATTGCCAAATGAAGCACATTTTTGGACATTACAATGGACATTATTTTCGTGCATATTAATGTGCTGAGATAACTAATGAGCAAGCAGATCAATTAACAATGTTGGCCGGATTACAAACATAATGACCAAGAAAATAAAAGATTGAAGAAAGAATTTAAGTATCTACATAAGACAAGAAGAAAATGACTACCTATGAGTCTGTCCAATGTAAAGGCACCAATAAGAAGATAACTGGGAAGAATTTGATGAGAATGAGAATTTGTTTGTATATTCAGAAAATCATTTTGAACAATCACTCATCATGAGAATTTAAAGAAAAATGATATGATTAATTATTTTTTCAAACTGAGACTCATTGTCCTTGGCTCATTTTCTGTGAAGAACATATATCTGTACACATTTTCAATGACCACACACTGTACACCCCCCTACACATTTACATTACATACAGGATGTTCGGGTCCACTGGACCCAGGGCGTGTGTGTGTGTGAGTGTGTGTGTGTTGTGTTTCTGCCCCTGCTGTTCCCGCACAAGGTTCCAACATTGTTGCAAAATTCAAGCACCAACACCGTCTGCTCTCACATTCCCGCACATTTTATTTTGTCTGAACCAATCTTTATTTAAAATGAGCAGCACTTCATAAATGTGATCTAACAAAGGTAAAGGGCAAATATTAACCATATATGCTGTTTATATTGCTTGTAATTGGGATGAAGTAAACATCTGTTAAGCAAATTGTTTGATTGTGTTGAATTAAAAACCCAAAAATGCAGCGGGTCCACCAGATCCATGAACACTGGCTGAACAACAAACATATGAACACCACACAAGGTTTAAAAAGATCTTGGCTATTTAATTGCTCTATATAGGTTATTTGGTCATTTTGTTGAAAGCAACTAAAAAGTAGTGTAATAAGTAATAAATTACTCTACGCAGAGAGTTATATTTTAACCTAGTATATTACTCTATATATTGCATTTTGAAAGTAAATAACAGTAAGAAAAGTATTTTTTTCCAAATCAGAATAAAATCCCTGTAATATTCAGGTTTAATAGTTTTATATATACAGTTTCAACAGTTTTAATACAAAAATCAACTATTGGTATATTTCATAATACAGGTATGATATACTGTATATTATTTGTTTAATACAGTTATTCAATTCATATAAAAATCTTGTTTTATGTTTCTCATGAGAGTAAAACAACATGTGTGGTCATTTAGTGTGGTTTTTTCTCTTAAAGCTCAGTTTCTCCTGTGAGTTTTGGATGGCGGGTGAGTGGGGGTGGGGTTAGAAATATTTCCCTGTCCCCTGGTGTACGCGATGCTGTATTAAAGCCATATTTCGCATCACACTTGGCAGATATATGGGGTGTCTTAAACAATATGAACTATGTGTTAAGAAATAAATTGCTTACACCACTAGAATTCTTACAGGAACACTTCAATCCAGACCCCTAGACCATCCAGATCATTATTTCTTGCACATTTTCCCCAGTGCAAGCAGACATGGGTACTGATTGTAATAAAACACACCGTGTGGAGTGTAGTGGGGGTTGAAGGGGGTTGTAGGAAAGCTACCGTGACAGTGCTGTATGCCATTCATATTCTTAATTTACAGGATTTCAGTCTTAACAGCAGTGGATGTATTCAACATGCTGGTTTCGAGTCACTGTTGTTTTATTTTGAAAGAGCTGAATTTGGTATGTGGTTGTAGACGAGACTGAGTGAGAGCCTCTTCTCATGAGTTAAGTCACGAGCTGCTGAGATGAGAAGCGGAGAGGCCAATTTTGGGGTTCTGTGTGTGCATGTAGGTGTGTGTTTGTCTGTTAGGGAATGCGTGCTGGAGGAAAGCAGCATGCTTTCTCAGTGTTAACATGCCTGATGCATAAATCTTCTCAACGAGTTATGGATAGTAGCAGAACCTGGAAGAAACACACCGGCTGTACACAGTTATATCTCATACATCCTGACTCTACCCTACTTGCTTTGGTTCTTCTCTAGCTTTGAAATGTACTACAAGACAGCAGTAGCATTTATTTAAACATGACTTTAGCTCGATTGTCTATAAAAAAGAAGAAAGTTGTGAATTGTATATTTATCATACCCTGTGTTGAGTATGTGCTGCTCAGAGTGGGCATATTTTTCATTTGATTCCAGCTCTTGAGCTTTCAACTGAAATATGACTCGTCACCCTCTTGCAACTATATTTGAAGGTGTCTAATTTTACCACGGCGGTCAGTGGGGAAATTAGACAAGAGAAACTCACTGAAAGTGCACCAACTGCATTTTTAAATTTAACAGCCCAGGGATGGTTATTTATATAGAATATGAAAACTCAAGTTACTATATTCAGACATCATCCCAATGTGAGCCACATGCTACCTGTACACACTGCAGAGGTATACTAAATTTAAAATGAGATGTGTTGTAGAAACTGAAATCAGCTCTGTGGGGAAAGAAAGCAAGACAGAGGACGATGCATGACCTGAGAATACGTTTTACACAGGACATAAAATAAAATGTTTTGGGCTATTAACCTTTGTTTCTAAATACATTTTAAGTTCTTTGTAATGCATTGTCTTTGCTTCTCTTGATTATTCCACATGTGGCCTACAACCATTTTCAAATGTAAAATACTCTTACTGGTGCTTAAGGGTGTTGTGACTGACAAACTACTACAAAGGTGACCATTCAATCAGGATAGAGGTGTAGCAATGCATACTGTATGCATGGACGCTCAACCCTCTTGTCCAAAAATGGTCACTTCTGGCTCCAAATGCCAAGATGGTGACAGCCATGTCAAATTTTATTCAGTCTACAGTGCTTTGACATCCATGGTTTGGTTCATTTAGGTTGGTGTGTCTTCTTCTGGTCCAGTTTGTGTTTACACCAGCTTTTTACAAATAGCACAAGAGCTGATGGGAAGCAGGCAGGATAAGTAACTGAAAATAAGCTT
Source organism: Pagrus pagrus (assembly GCF_965226575.1). Taxonomy (NCBI): domain Eukaryota; kingdom Metazoa; phylum Chordata; class Actinopteri; order Spariformes; family Sparidae; genus Pagrus; species Pagrus pagrus. The sequence continues at coordinate 3,988,144 of NC_140185.1, read as the reverse complement.
TTAATGAAAAGCCAAAAATCCCAAAAATGTGACATGTAATACAAAAAACAACAAAGGAGCAAACAAAAGCTAAGACGAAGTACCAGCTAAGAAGAACAAAGTACAACTAAGTAAAAACAAGAGGAACGAAGAAACCAGAAACATACCACAGGGTAAAACAGGGAGACGCTGGAGTGAACAGGCTCAGGTGAATTCTGAATGTACCTTAAAGGGATATTTCTCAGGTTTTGAATACTCTTATCAACATAGGAGTGGACAAATATGCTTGCTTTATGCAAATGTAGTGTTGTACTCTCCAGAATGTTCACCAGAATAACCTCAAAGGTACTGCATGCTCAAAAAATATGCTGAAAGACAACATGGCAAAGTCAAGCCTAACAAGCAAAAACCAGATGGGCATATTGACCTGAATGTAACATTCCTAGTAATACTTACACATCGAGTGTCCAACTTTACCTTGTACAGTTACAGCCGCCTCAATTTTCCCCTCCCACCCAACTGCCTTTTGGCTGCCAGCCGGTTCCAGTTGGTTCCCAGCCACTGGGAGTCCCCCGCTTCCTCCTGGGGGTGTACATAGATTCCACTGTAAACACGCCCATTCATTCAATTGCAGGGTGTCACCATGAGATGGCGCTTCCCTCACAAAAAACATGTACAGCATAGATACCCTTTAAACCTAACCTCTATTTTCATTGTTCATATCCCTTGTGAACATGTGCTTGGCCAGAAAGTGCTATTTAAGACTCAACGTACTCCGGTGGGAACTCAGTTCACATCGACAGTAAATGCAAATAACGTTGTTCTTGGGGAGAGAACCATCTGGCAGGGCTTTGAAGCTGAACTTGCCATTCATCAGACCCTTTTCTTTATCCATTTCTTCTCAAGGAGGTTTGTTTCTGCTTGCCATACACAACGGAACTACTCCATCGCTTCCTGATTTCCCAAACTACAGAGCGGGCTGAGGCTCATAACTTGCGTGCGTTAATCGCGCGTCAAAAAAAAAAAAAACAGCGTAAGAGGAATTTGCCTTAATGCATTATTATTGTGTTAACTTTGACAGCCCTAATATATTTATATATATTTACATACATACATACATAAACACACACACACACGCGTACACATATTTTACACCACAAACCCAAACAAACTGTACTGACAGAGTTTACCAGACCCAAACCTCACCAGACCCATCTTCAGGCAGTCACAGTTTGGGTGTTTAGTTGACACCAAATCCAAATGACAGGTTTTCAAGCCAGACTAAAAAAACTAGATCTGCAAACACACCATTCAGTTCATTTGAACTTTGAAACTGAAAACGTTAGCTTAAAATAGTTATTTAGACTAAAATTGTTTTCTGAAGAGACACTCTCTGCACACACTTGTCTTTAGATTTATTAAAATTAGGTATATGTACATGCATTATTGGTAATTTTAATTGGTTAATAAAATGTTAATACAAAATACAGCAAAACACAAGGTAAAATAATTGTAGAACCAATTATGTGAATTTGGTAGCATTTTCCCTTAAAACACTTGATGTTTAACAGCTGACTGTCAAGAAATGGAAGTTGAAGTCTCCCACCGAATAGAGTATAAATGCAATATAATCCAAAAAGTCGCAGTGACTCTCTTACACATCTGTAGCAGGTGGGTAAAGCGAGGATAAAATAGAAACTAGGATAACGCATGCAAAAGTACATGTATGTTTGAATGTCCTGATAAAAAATGTTAATTATGGCATTCTTAAGAAATCAGATGGTTGATTGAGTTAAATTAACAACAACCCCCCTGACAAATCATCTTTCTCTTTGACTGTCCTTAATCTCTAAATGTGTCAAACCTCATCCTAAATCTTGTTTAAGTGATGTTTTTATCTCACATGCCAGGATTCCACTTTTTGTGCAGAGATGATGAGGCTCATAAAAGATGATAAAGGGACGCTGGCAGAAGGTTGTTCCTCTAGCCTATAGCCTTCCATTCTTCACTGCCAAAGTTAAACAAGCTTTAGATCACCAGCTTTATTCATCTGAGCTGAAAAAAAACTGGTAAAAACCCTGCTCCACTCGTCAGATTCCAATCCCCCCAGAGATATAACACTCTCCTGTCTAATATCTATGACTCCGGCCGCCCACTCTCACTCCCCAAACAGCATTGACTGATGTCGAACACCATCCAACACCCCCAGCACATGTCCCAAAGATTTTTCCACCCTGACACTGAGCCCAAATCCCCAAGCACTGCTATTATGCTTGCTGTCAAACACCAACAACAGCTCTTGTTTTCGGCTGTTTGTTTCGATCTTTGCCGTCAAAGCCAGAGTGATGCTTTGTAGTGTCTAACCAGGGTTTGTCATTGTTTGGATGATGGATAAGGAAGAAGTTGCCTGGGGCTACAGGTGGTCCTGACCGTGAATCACAAGAGAAAATGCAAAAAATTCCTGTTGTAGACAGGGCTTGATTTTAAATTTCATGTTTTTTCCAATTTAGATTTTTTTGTTTTGTATGTGGATATACTGTGATTAAAAGCAAATGGCTGTGGCAGGTCTCTTGAGGGTTAAAAATCTGAACAATGAAAAAGCTTAAAATAAAAGTCTGAGTTTTATCTTGACAGACTTAGGCCGATTGAGTAGCAGGTTATGAGAAAGACCATACAGGGAGATGGCATTACAATGTGTGGTTATCGTGTGATGTATTATAATGCATGCAAGCTTTCTTGAGAGCTGTGTTTTTGGAAAAAAAATTTATGCAATGCAATCATAAATTAACTGTTGGTTAACTGTTGAAATGACAAAGGTTAAGGTAAGAATAACGAGTGCTGTAGTCGATAGTCATTTGTCTTACAGTATGAATAATCCCAGAACTGCATTTCACATTTTATGAATGACCGTTGAATGACACAAGAGATGCCATTGAGTTAGCTGGAGTTGTTAAGATTATAGAAATGAGCAAGAGCAACCTACATTTTGGCAGTATCCAATCCAAAAAGAAATTCCACCTCCTCCCTTCAGGCCTCCCTCCAATACCTGATACCATGGATTGTGATCTATAGTTGCCCCGATAATCACACCAACCACTCTGGCAGCCACAACTGCTGTGTCTCTGTGCTCGTACGTAGAGCAAAGGCTGGCTGGTGGAGCAGCAGCAGGGCAGCCCTCCGGCACCCCCTCGTCCGCTTTACCGATCAAGCTCAGAGACACTCTGGCAGCGAAAAGCGGCTCGGAGGGATGAGTGACCCTGAGAGGAGCAGCAGAAGACCAGGACAGAGTCCAAAGAGATTGGTGTGTTTACCAGTGAAACTACAGCTCATAAATTACCACATCAGACCACAGAAAAGCATACATTTCCACAGCTACTGTGAGATTTACAAGCGGAGTAGGGCTGGTTTTGGGAGAACTGCGGCAGGATCCATAATAACGCTTCACTCCATGCTCTTCTGATGTTGTCAGTCAAATGGCGATGGTGCAACTGAACTACACACCTAGTGATATGATATGGCTGTTTATGAGGGTGTATTCCTTATTGCTATCGATGACTTGTCTATTGCTGATACATATTGCTATTGTTTTATCACCCAGGCCTAGACTACATTGACACCGATGTCCCTGTAGCCCTTGCTGGCCAGCAGGAACATGTGTTAGAAGTTAGTTTGCCACGTTCAACAAGCTCTCTTATCTTTTTTCAGACATCAATTTTAGCTAAGCAAAATAGCTCAGTCCAGAAAGTCTACCCGGCATGGAAGGGTGCATTTGCTTTTTGCTACGGTGTTAGCTGGCTGCTGGCGTTCTTGTGCCACTAGCTTAGCAATATATCCTTCTAGCCCTGTTCGAAGACTCCAGTCATAAGGTCGCACGGGCAGAAGGCCTGGTACCAAGTGCAAAGGGTAGCGTGTACGCAGGCAGGCAGGTATGTAAGAAGACAGACAGGTAGCCTGTTCAATCTTTCCAAACGGGCCAAATGAGACAATTGGATGGGCTTATTAGAGGTCTGCAACAGCCACAGATAATGGCTTTATTTCTTATATTTGTCAGAGCATTTGATTTAGTTATTGCCATCTGAGAGTTTATAGATTTTCTACAAATATAATAGAATAACTTACTAAGATGCTTGTGTTTAATCTAACACCCACAGGAATGTGAACCTTGTAAGTAACAGGCAAGACAGACATTTAGGCCACATTTCAACATTAACTATTCCAAGAACCCCCACCTTTTTCACCCCCAGTATTCCCCTTCATTTTCATCATTTTCTCCTGTTCAATCACATAAACTGTGACTCCCTCTAATTCTACTCCCTTCTGGCTTATTGAGAAAACAAGGTAGAGAAAAAAAGAAGAGGGGAAGCAGCAGAGAAATGCGACAGAGGCCTCAGTGACATACTCTCTCCAGACCTGCGGCTCTATTTCTTTTAAACCCTGCCAAACTTTTGAAGAGGCACCCTTTCTCTCAGCTTATAAATCGCCTCCCTATTCACTCCATCAAAAAGAATCCACACACTCATGCACACATGTACTATAGCTAGACATATACACAGTATGCACACACCTCTCCAGGCTGCAGAAATTTTGGCAGATCCCCTCTGACAGACAGGCAGGAAGATCAGAGCGAGGTGAATGATGGGGAGGGAGGCAAGGGGAAGAGAGATGGAGAGGTGAGGGATAACAATCAAATGAATGACAGAATACAGGTGTTAGGGTTTGCTTGACAACCTCTCAGCTGCCTCTACTCCCCCCAGCAGCCGATGGTATCAGACTACTCCAGCGTTATTGGCCGCCAGTCTCAAGGACCCAGACTGCAAGCTTTAGCTGGGTGTGGAGAAATGATAAACTGAAGAGGAGTAGGAGGGGGAGGCGAGAGAAGGCCAGGTGGAGAGAGAGGTGTTTGACAAAGAGTGAGAGAGTGAGTGCTTCTCTTCAGAGACATCCCTCCCTCTATTGCTAACATTTGGCTGAACTTTCAGATGGGATCCTCCCTCATGACTTCTTGTGTGTGAGGTCAGACAGAGAGGGAGAGCCAGAGAGAAGACTAGAACAAGAAAGTACAGTGAAAGAGGTGGACTAGAGAGGTAACAAAGAAGAAAGATGATGAAGAGGGAAAGGATAGGGTTGAGCCCAGTAGGTATTATGAACTGAACAGGGTGTTTTGTGTAGTGGTAGGTAAGGGAATTTGGGTCAGGAAAAGAATTGGCAGGTTTTGTGATTTTTCTGTCATAGTACGTTAAAGGTACATGTAAATACTCTAAATAAAGTTTTGCCAAAAAGGTTTAGTTGGAACGGAAAGCAACACCTAAAAGGTCTTAGGAATACATGTATTATGGACCAGAGTCTGGCAATCAGGTTTAAAGGGATTTATTTCAGGACAGAGTTCTTAGAGGAAGTAGTGGACGAGGAGGGCAGGCAGGCAGGCTGGGTTGTCTGGTGGCAGCGTGAGGGACCTCAGGTGAGCCAGAGGAGCGGGAAGCACAAGGGAGCGGCGCTGGAGGTTCTGCACACGACGGAAGAAAATACAAAAGCATGAGGAGAAGCTCACTACGAAAAAACATTGGAGCACTAGATAATACTTCGAAGATAGCGAATACAATAGTCATTGCCGTATGTCATTCAACCTAGTTTGGCCTTAAGACACATTTCTGTACGATCAGCCCAGTCGCGTTCACATTTGTACTTGTCATTGGCCAATATACCATATCAGCATTTCTACAATGCATGTCATATCACGTTCACATTTTCTACATTACTATGACTGACTTTCGTATAAAGAGGTGGACGTCATGTGGTGTTGGAGTCAAGATATGCGAGAAGGTTTGTGTTTTACAGAAATGTGTACTGCCAGCATTTATTCTGGCGATCGGGTTGCAACATAAAACTGAACCAAAGTTACTAGTTTCTGTTAAAACCTAGATGCTTACATGAGTGAATGTACAGTGTATGAGTAATGGACAAAAGGAGAGAAGTCAAGGAAGTCTTTTCGATTCTTTCCTGTTGGTGTAGCATATGAAGTCATCACCTTGCACTGTATGTAGATATGGAGAAGACTGCTTAACAGTACACAGATAGGTGGACAAAACAATCCTGCATAGCGAAACATGAGCATTTAGCTTGAAGAAATCAATTTGGATAAAACATTGACCCCAGTAAAGATTAGAGACATAAACAGGAGGAAGCAGGATACACATAATCCCTTTTCATTCCATTTTTCTTTGCCTCTGTATTTCCTTTCTCTCTGTTGAATGCTAATTCTTTTTCTGCAGCACGCCAAAGCTCACAATGGATAATCTGTATGGTAATAGAACTGCTTGAGCCCAACTTAACACATAAATGTGTCAGAAACTCAGTCGGAATACAAAAAAAGAGAGGGAGGAGAACATGAAAATGAATCCCCCGGTCTCAAAAAACCCTGCCATGATATTCAGAGGTATTAATTTCTAATTCCACATTTTCCATGTTCAGATGTTCAGGAAAGAGGACTAATAGCTGAAATTATATTTGGTAATAATTCATGCGGAGTGGACTCCCTTTGAGCACTGGAGGGACCCGGCTCTAATTCATCAGAAGGAATCAGATAACAGCTCTGTGATATCCGTGTTTTAAAACATCTGCCGCTTGCTCGAGGTTTCATCAGGGAACGTGTTTAAAAAAAATATGACCGGAAAATCAATCAGACTACTGCAAAACCAATGGTGTCAACGCATTCCATGGTGCTGACGATAGTATTATGTTCATTTCTCATATGTCTTTGCTGACAGTTGTTTGTAGATAATGTGATATATCAATTTTAAAATGTTTTACATATCACTCCGCGTCACATTTACCGAGACGCATAGATAGGCTTCCCTTACCAACAATCAAGGACACACATACATGAAGCACAGGGGAGAGAGAACACATACCCTGAATGACATGATAGCTGATATGTGGACATTTTTAGAAAGAAACAAATACATTTTTATGTGGAAATTGTCCTTTTTTACCACACACCACACTTTTGTCTACATCTGTTGACTCTGCTACTGTAGCTAACATGTCAAACTAAATTTCCATGAGATCTGGCAGCTTGTAGCAGTGACAAGTGTCCAGTTATTACATCGAATCAGCTCTTGGTAGGCAGTGAAAAATTACCTGGGTCCCAAACAAAAAAAACAGGCAGTGTTAATAAAAGGTCAGGCGCAAGCACAGAAGCTGTCTTACCTTAAAACAAGTGTTTCTTCCTCACAAATGTCCAAACACTGTCCACCATCTTATTAATATGTGTCCACTCTGACCAGATCACTCCTAATTCTGCACTCAGCTGAAAGAGTGATTTCCTTTCACGTGCAGCTCAGTTTTTCTGTCCAAAACCAACCGAGTCCAGAAGATTAGTTAACGAGCCTGACCCAAGCTTGACAGGGTTCTGTTTTGTTTTTTGTTTTTTTACGTCCAAACTCAACGTAGTTACCATGGTTACAGCTTGCATGTTGACCCTCATTACAGGCATGTACAGTGTAGATGACAGTGAAAAGCCATTGTTTGATGCACATAGACATAAAATGTAAAATAATATACACATATATTTTATATCCATGGTTGCACACGTACTCATACAGAACTGGAGTTACATCAAGGGAGTAACTACTACATGACACAAATCCGTACTTCATTTCTAAATGTTTCTTAAAACCTGGCCTAGCCCGTTGGATCCTGACAGGTTCAGGTCGAATATTCTTCTGGGAGTTGTTTCCACTCTTTACTCTTTACTCTTTACTAAAGCAGTCCGTCAGTGTGACTTGTTTTCTACCCTCACATGAATGGATATCTTACAGCGGTGTCCCTTGGACAACTGACAATAATATGAGACTGTACTATACTAATGGCAGGTATGTAATTTTATATAGCAGCATTACAGTCTAATGTGATCAGTATGGTGAAGCTGGACAGTATAGTGTAATGAAAGCCAGGTAGTGTATGACAATAAGCCCTCAGTGTGACTGCAGCACACAGAAACATGACAATACGTATTGTTATTGTTACATCTAAGTCCGTCGGGGCAGTAATAAAGTCAGGACAATTATATAGCTACAGGGAGAAACGCAACACAATTTCATGTTGCATCTACAGTTTAGGTGCTTAATGGGAACATAATATCAATGGTACTGTCATCAAAGAGAGGAAGATTTAAATAACCAGAAAATCAAGGCGGGTAGATTACAATGTTTCACAGTTATCACTGATCCAATGCTGGTGGGAAACAAGCAATGACTGGGTTCCACTTAGGTTAAAAAACACTGAAGAACAAAAACAAGGTACTACTCAGGACTACTGTATATTCGACCAAAACAAGAAATGAAATCAAATTATATCCTGAATTGGCAGAAATTAATTATGCACTTTGATCATTATGGCCAATAGGAATTAAAGGGAAATAATGAGGGGGGAATATAATACAGGGACTTGTTTTGATTGTAGTCTACATTTAGAAGTGCTGCGTGTGTAAAGATCTTCTCCAAGCTTTGAGGTTCATATAGCCTCTAATATTAAGAGAGAGCGGGAGATAAAGAAAGTAGGGTTAATGAAGAGGGGGGAGAGCACCCCCCCACACCACCTACAAAGCCTGCTTTGTTAATTAGCCCATGCCACATCAGCGTTTTTTAAATGAAACCTTTTGGATATGCCTCATCACAGAGAGATCTTGTCTGTTTGTAAAAGAGGACACAGAAATGGAAGTGCGAAAACTTGATTGTTTGTGTGTTCGATGTGTGTGCATCCAACATTTTACTTGGGATATCTGTATGTGTGGATTGTGTACACGGAAGGGCTACAGATTCATGTGTGACTGGCATCTTATGTAGTGTGTGTGTGTGTGTGTGTGTGTGTGTGTGTGTGTGTGTGTGTGTGTGTGAGCGTGCGTGCGTGCGTGCTCACAGAGAGAGACTGGATAGGCCCGCGCCTCAATGCTTGTGTATACAGGCGGTAGATGTGTCTCACTTCTTAAGCGGCCCGCTAATCACACAAATTATTGCTTCCAATTAGCGCTGTGGTAGTAATTAATTCCCCCACTATCACATCGTTTAGCGTGCTTTCACACCATGGCACCTGTTTTCCCCAATCCTGCCACCCCTGTTTGTTTATTCTGTCGACATTATTTGCATTAAAAGGTTTAATGAACAGTTTAAGCCGTACACCACTGGTGTGGGGATGTTCTGACGGCACCAGGGGTCATGGACAATGGGACTACAAAGCAGTGCTGGGGAAGACTCCCAGCGAGAGAGTTCCTTACACCATCAGTGACTGCGCCCTCCCTTCCTCCTCCACCTCTCTAATATGGATTAATAAAGTGATAACGCTCTTTGTTAATTAATATGAGCGTGCAGTACTAATTACTTTGCTGTACGACAAGCAAGCTGTTGAACCCGTAAAAGGAATAGTGTCAGATCGGGCTGGCGATGCTACAGCGCTGGGGCTGTGTTCTGACTAGTAATGGAGTACAGAGGGCAGACAGAGAGAGAGAGCGAGTGAGGTTTGTGAATAATCACAACGCAATCAAGTAGCTCTGATATTCATAAGAGCTGTTGAATATGCAGAGGAAGATAGGCCGTGCCAGTCAACAGTCAGTGGCAGGCCCACACACACACTACAAATATGTGGAGCAGAGCAGAGGCGAGCACATAATAGATCCGTGGATGCTTGTGCTTCGCAGCTGGCCTGAAAGGAATCACCAGCTCTCAGCAGCTTTATTTGCTAAATGTGAAATTTCTTGCAGTTTTGGTTCTGGGAAAAGGCCAAAGCTCGCTATAAAACTTTTTACACGAATGATTTCTGTGAATGACAGCTGAAGTGAATGTTAAACTCTGTGTACATTAACAAATGGCACCATCTGCAAACTGATTTCTGTGTCAGCTAATGGAGGTTAGGATTTACATTTGATTGTTCTGATGATACATGGTTCATACTCACTCCAATGAAAATGTTGACGACAGTATTAACATTTTGTAGATCATATTCATCAACTGACATGATTCATTAAATGTGTCCTGCCACAGAAAACAAGTGATCAATAGTTACTGCTGTCATGTATAGGTTGGGGACAGGGCCACAGTTACAACTGAGGACACTGACAATATTTCCAATAAATGTTTGAATGTGTTTTTAGTAGTTTTGTGGATAAGGGTATTTAATTACATGTAGCAAAATGTCATTTTTAAAGCTGACACATATTTAAACAACAAAGTAACAACAAAGTAATAAACTAGAATGGCACTCAATAGAGTTCCCTTTTGTAATCACTCAAAGAAACCAGCCAACTTAATATGCCTGATCAAGATCCATGCATTATTACTCCCTGAAAATGTAACAAAAATGTAAAAAAAAAAAATGCCTCTTGGAATGTCAAAGTAAAATGAGAAATCTTGTAATGTTAAAGAAAATTAGAAAAAAATTCCTGGATTCATCCCTTCATCCAGATCCAAACCAAAAGTTAATGGGATCTACTGTATAATGGTCCAAGACCCATCCTTCATCCAAGTTTGGTGGTAATACATAGAGTAGTTTTTGTGAAATCCTGCTCACAAACCAACCAACTGGACAGGGGTGGGCCTAAACTCATGGACAGAGCTACTAAATAGAGGGCTCGTGTTAATTACCCTGGCAGTGTGGAGGCATGCACTTACACCATATTCACAGGAAGTATAACTGAGCAGAATCATTAACCTATAAATATCCAAACCGTTTTTTAACTAAATTTAGAATCATGGCTTCTGGTGAAAACTGTTTGAAAATGGTGGCAGGTGCCTCAGTATATCTAAAATCCTGGTTACATCTCTGATTGGAACTAAAGGCAGTTTTTCAAATTAATCTATTTATTTATATACATAATAAACATTAAGTAGCATCCAGTAAAACGTCTGAGGAATATGACAATGTCCCAGCTGTAAAGTTTGTTTCTTAAAGCTCGCCTACAGCTTACAGTTTTATCTTTATTATCTATTTATATTTCATGTAAATATCATCCAATACAATTTGTCTCGTTAATTGAAGAGAAAGAGATTTCTTCAGCAAAAAAGTTTGATACTTGTTCTTTGGGAGTCCTCAGTCCTAATTTATTCTTCAGTGGTAAATGTCAGTGAATGTGAGCGAGAACATGAAACTTTTCCTTGTATTACATGAGCTGAGAGGCTCCGTCCTCTGCTAGATTGTTTTCATAACACCAAGATCTGTTTCCTTGCATACTCTTCCCCCTACTGGTGTAAATCCATAATTATTGGAGTCAGCCATATGTTGTGTATTCATTAACATATTGATATATGTTATCTATAATTCATGGAAACATGTTTTGAAATTGATATTCAAAATAAGATGCTGTATTTTGATTCTGCCCGTGTGTGTAGGGAGCAGATACTTCAGCTGTTTAACTGCTTGCACAGTAAGAGCAGCATTACTTTTGAATACTTGTACATATGAATGTCTGTTCCAAATTCGGGTTTGTGCTGCTGTTTGGTATTTAACCAACATTCACATGGAAAGGATACCCAAAAGTCAATAAGCCTTTTTAGGTCCTATTCATTAAAGTTTAGTTTACAGTGAATGGGGATGGGAGGAATAAAGAATAACATCACCACAGAAATGCGCTTCACAGCGCAATGTCTTTGTCTCCTGCACTATATTACTGTGTATCTGTTCACCAGCTATTAAAATGAGTCCTCCTGGAAGAAGAGGACAATTTTCTATCAGGTTGAGAGGGGGTACAAGAGTGTGTCCTTGCTTCACGCTTCTCCAAATTAAAATCTCTTTGAAGTCTGTGGCAAAAAAAAATAAAAAATCCCATTTGAGTCAAGAGGAAATAAAGACAGCAAAGCATTTGTGTTGAAAAGCTTACAAAGCTTTCAAATCTTTTCTGTAAAAAAATAAAAGACTGCCAGTTGAGAAGTGATTATTATTGGGGTAATAATAGAAACACTCTTGACTTGATTTTTTTCATACCATCAGTATTTCATAAATATCTAACTGTAGTAGGTCAGACAAGCCGTAAGAAACAAGTTGAGTTTCCTCTGCAGGCGGCTGCAGAGAGGAGGAGGAGGAGGAGGAGGAAGTGCTACTGTACTGGATGTAGGAGCGGAGGCAGAAACGCTCCTCTAAAGTAGGTTTGATGAGAATTAACGGCACTCGAAGACGGTGATTTTTTGACAATGGCTATTAAGAATTAATCAGGCCAGTGCTCAATAATTCATCGTGCTTCCCAAAGTCCCCCATTAATTTTTTATCCTCTCCATCCCCGTCCATTATTTGCATGAAATCAAACGAAATTTCTAAATAATGTGTTGCTTGAGTGACGGCAAAGTCTTTATCACAGGCAAAATATCTTGATGCGGAGCGGGGTGTGAACTGTTGCACTCTAGGAATACTGAATTAATGTCAGGATGCTTGACAGGACTGTTTAACCTCTTAAAATGTAATGTTCAGGAGTCAACTAATGAAATATTGAGTCTTTAATTCGAATATTTCTCAAAATAAGTGAATGTTTTGTGAGTAGGTTGTCACAAGGCTACTGAAGATTTTCTTGGGACACAGTAAATCGTTCCTAATAGAGAGTTGAACTTCCTTATTATGTATTTTTGGGATATTCTGAGGCAAATAGAAACTACATGGGACGTTACCAGCCACAAGAGACTACGTTTTGTAAAAAAAGGTTTTGACTGTTTGACTTTGACTGAACAGTCCCTACGCAAAGAGAAATGACTGTGCTGATAACGTATAGTTTCCCTGTACGAGTGTTATATATTGACAAACACATCTCAAGTTGCTGCTTTTAATAAGCTCTGAATGTCTGGCTGGAAAATGCTGCATGCTCATTGAAATTACTCTATAACCACCACTGGATTCCTTTTGATTTATGTAGTAAATGAGTTTTTAATAAAAGTGGAAGAGGAGAGGGGAGAAAAGAGAGCAACAACTAGTCATAATAGGAGATATGAGATGAGAAGGCTGGCGAGATGGGAGGAGAGAAGATGAGATGTTGACTCTCACTAGTAGTCAAAGATAAATCACATGTTTCTTCTTTCTACAAAAGACTGCTGAAAAGAAAGAACGGAAAAAAACTCACTGTCCAACAGTGGAAGTAGGCTAAGCCATCACGGCTGTCTTTTATCAGAGACAAAACTAATACCCTTGATTCAAAGTAACAGCAGAGTGGTCATTAGGGTATTATATGTAGCCTAAAGCAATGGTGTCAGCTTCCCTATGTTAATGGGCCCATGCCCTGGAAAAATTAGCATGGAGCTCTCTGGGGCACAGAGGAGATCACCTTGATTTCTTGCTCTCCACTGTTGTTCTCATTAAATATAAAGAGTAGAGCTCATCGCCATCTTTAAACCTGTGACACCAGAATTTACGAAGTGATTGTGAGGGTTGACGCAAAATGCAAAATACGGAATCGTTTTAACTGATTTACCAAGAAAATTGTCACCAAGCATCAAACTGTTTTTTGTGTTGATTCATTTAAAACGTTTTTGTCTTACTGAGAAAATGTAATTTTTTTTTATTTGTGTGCAGTCCCCTCAAGTGAATGTACACTGCTGTACATTTACATAGTAATGTTTAAAAGTATACCCAGTGATGGAAAGTAACTAACTGCTCAGGAGATTAATTCAATGTTAAGCTATTTATATTGTTTTCATCTATAATATTCGTCTGACACATTTCTGTAACGCGTTACTTTTTAAACCGTGACGCATTCTTATAAATAAATTCCCTAACAGTAATATAAATGTTAATTTATTGTTACTACTACCAAGTTAACGCTAAATCTTTTATTTTTGCAATATTTTACATAATGTTACTCAAAAGGCTTTGTATTGCAATTTTCATTTTCACTGAAAACAATATTAAAATCCTGATGACGTGTCATTCGTTGGTTCTGTACCAAACATGTTTTCAGAACAAGACTTGTAGGTTAGCACATCCCTGCAGCACCACAGTATTTCATTATAATGCTGATTTGTCACACACTTAACCTTTATCAAAAGATTGCAGCTTCTGTGATTATGACAAAGTACTTGATTATATTACAGTTTTGATAACATTTCGATTTATGTTATGATTATAAGATAAACACTGTGGCACAATCCGGAAGCACTAAAGTCGTCTCTGCATATGGTGTGTGTTTTCATGGTGCCAGCAGCACAGAGGAGTTCAGTGATGCTGTGTTTCTGGCTGAGATATTGCCCGTCCTTGGTCTGTAGATTCTGTGTGGAAGAAAATACTTTAGTGCCTGTGTGTGGTAAAAGTGTGTGTTTGTGAATGTTTGGAGTGTCTGTGCAGGAAGCCATGTGAATATGAGTTGCAGAGTGAATATAGATCAGTCTCCCAGAGGCTAAGTGAGATGGCTGCTGTAATATCCCCCAATTACACACAGATCAGCCCCTGACCAACCACCCACTCCTGTCACTGGTCATCACATACACTGTGTGTGCGTGTGTGTGTGTGTGTGTGTGTGTGTGTGTGTCAGAGAGAGGAGTTTGGGGATAGAAGGTGTAAATGTATGCACTCTCAGTTAGCGTGCTGAAACCAAACCATGGAAACCTAAATGTAAGATGGCAGCACTGATATAGCTCTCCATAGTAATCAGTCCACTACAAGGAAAAGGTGTGTGTGTGTGTGTGTGTGTGTGTGTGTGTGAGTGTGTGTGTGTGTGTTTGCGTGTTGATCTGAGGCAGCGTCTAAAGCTTAGCATGACTTTTTGTGTGTTTGTATGTATGCATAATTCGGGTGCATTGGTGTGTATGTGTAAGTGCGTGCATGTTTTTGTGTGAACACAATTATTGTATGTGCTGTATACATTTGCTGTATTCTATATTGTATGCATCAAATGCACCAGAGGGGCGATAACGGTTCATGTTCCACTGGTGAATTTGGTTAATAAAGTGGAGGATAACAGTCACAGAGATGCAGGTTGGATTTCGTGGTAAACTAAGATCTGAGAGGAACAGCAGGTTTATGCATGAACTGACCCCTGCTGTAGTGTGTTCTAGATTGTCTTTTTTCTTCCTTATATCAACATTGTCTCTTACAAACATATTTATTTTATTTTTTTATTTATTTCACCAAATGTTTGTGATGAAACACGTTTGCTGCCTACAACAGTTCACTAGCAACATTTTTGCGCAGTTCAGATTATGGCAGTGTTATACAGGGACTGGATGGTAAAAAAATAAATAACAAAAATAAATGAATGAATTACAAAAAATTATCTCCAATGTGATTTTTTTCTGAGAGAGGCTGCATGCTTGCTAGTGGTCTATGTGAATGTCAGAAGAAAGAGATCATATTCAGATATAAACACATGCTGGACCTGGACCTTGTAGTTTGCCTTACCACAAATACTAACTTAGAACAGTGTACATCATTACCGACAATTCATATTTCTGATATGCTCCATATATCATTCATGTCAGTTAAATACAGAAGTCCAAATATCACATCGTATCAAAATATCAGTGTAACTATACAGCAAATATGCTTTAATGACAAAGAGAGATGATATGCCACAGATTTGTTCATATTCTTGCCACATACTGTATTTTAATATGGCACAAGGGCATTTTTTTGCAACAATAAATGTATTCAGACACAATATACTATATGAGGCAATGCTGGCTCATACCAAACAATCTCCGGATTTCTCCAGATATGATCCAGATTCTTGCAACAATTACAATAAAATGTTTGGTTGTAAGCACATTAATTCTGCAGGTTCATATCACATTCACACATGTGGTGAGTACTATTTTTGTGTCAACATCAGTCAGCCAGAAGTCACTGTGGTGATGATGTAGATGTTTCTGTCAGAGTCTGTGTGTGTCTGCTCTCCTCTTGATCTGACCTGTAGGCACATTACCTTATTTCTGCTGAACTCACCAAGAGCTCTTTGAGATGCTGTGGTGATTATATGGAAACACACACACACACACACACACACACAC
The DNA here is from genome assembly GCF_965226575.1 of Pagrus pagrus. NCBI lineage: Eukaryota > Metazoa > Chordata > Actinopteri > Spariformes > Sparidae > Pagrus > Pagrus pagrus. The sequence goes on along the minus strand of NC_140185.1, from coordinate 3,972,197 downwards.
ACACACACACACAGGAGCAGAAGCTGCAGATCAGTCTGGGGACTAGCCACTGCCGGCAGTGTCTAATTGCTCTCAGAGGAGAAAGAGATGCTCGGAAGAAAACTGGTGCAGATCTACCTCCTCTCTTTTCTTCATCTCATGTGTTCGGCGATCTTTGTTTCTCCTTTTCTCTTTCTTCCCCTTTTTTTTCAGTTCCTCCCATACTGCCCATCATTTCCTGAGCAGCGACTCCATCATTCAGTCTGACTGCGGAGTTAAAGAGAAAGAGTTGGAGATGGAGAGAGTTACAGAAAGAGAGAGAGAGAAGAGGCCCTTTATTAAACCTGCTGCTAATTGAGATAGCACGAAAATAATGGGGAGTGACACTTTAATGAAGACATGCTACGTGTTACCACTTCTTCCTTCCTTCCCCTCCGCCACAGAGAGGTGGAGGAGGAGGAGGAGGTGCAATGAAGAGAATAAAGAACTGGGGAGGGACGAGGAGAGCGTAAAGAAAGATCGAAGGAGGGTAAGAGCTTCAACTGTTTTATTGCAAAAAGAAAAAAAAAAAAGAGTAAAGACAGAATTGATACCAGCTCGCATCTCATGCTGTAATATGTTTTCAGTGGCACGTCAAAAGTAAGAGTTAAAGGGAGTTATGGGCAGGGATATTGTTCTATCACGTTAAAACACAATTATGTTTCATCAGAGCGATTGCTCCGCACACTTGCAATAGACTGCTCTTTGTACTTTGCCTCGGTGCAACATTTCTGTGTATTTGCTCCCCCCCCCCAAAAAAAAGGAAGAAAAAGAGGACTGTCGAGCAAAGTGAAGCCAAAACAGAGAGCACGATTAGAGAAGATATTCCCGGGTGATATTCCTTATATTCGGTTAGTGCTCTCAGAATCTGACACGAGATGACAATCATTGGATTTGGTTGTGAAAGTGACGATCGGCATTATGAAGAAAACAGCGCTTCATAATATGTCAATGCAACAGACATCTGGAGAACAATGAAATCTGCTTTTTTAGGGAGGATTTACAGCTGATAACAAATCACAGACATTCTGTATTTATGTGTCTATCTATGTCTGATCAGATTAAATAGTGCAATCGCACTTTTATGGTTTTAATGCAGGTATATAGGGTGCACTGTAAGTAAAAGAAAGAGATATGCAAATCTATCTACACAAATGTTTGACAATCGATGGAAACTGTAGCAACAGTAACCATCTGTAAAATACATTTTGAGTTTGATAATTTGCATCTGTTTGTGTGTGTGTGTGTGTGTGTGTGTGTGAGAGAGAGGGAGAGAGAATCCAACAACCATGTTACTCTAAAGTTTCAAATACAGCAGATGGGAGAAACGTCCTGCTGAGATTGAAAAGTGTGACTCGAGGTTGACTGTCTATGCTCACCCCAATCTACAAGCCAACAACCCTAACAAACATTCACGCACACACACAGAGAGACACACACACAAGCCATGCCTCCCTCCTGTACTGTAGATGAATATGAAATCAGAAAAAGGTATAAATATTTATGAAATGCATTATTCTTGGGCTTTTTTGCTAAAGCCGAGGTGAGCATGATTTGGCCCTGTCTCTCTCTGTTTTGTACCCTCTTCACAAAAGCCGGGCAATATAGAGACACAGGCAAACTGCAGCTGTAAACCACACACACACATACAAGTACACACACAGCGCAGCAGTGGAGGAATGCATAACCAAGAGCTTAACTGAAACACTGTATCTGTATGGGTATAAAGGTGCATCTGTTACGTCCGCCTGTAAAGTAGCTTCCTGGGAGACCTGCCAATTCAAACAGTTTCAACCACTCAGCCACACACACACACACCGATGAATACACATACCTATGTACAGAGCAATCCAGAGTGTACACGTAAACAGTCAGGATTTAATGAATTTCTATGCTTGAAGCGCCCCTACAGTTTCCTCTACTGTATAAAGGACAAAAGGGCGATGAGATGTGGATCATTTTAAGCTTTGTAAAAAAAAATGATCAGTGGTCTCTAAAACATTTATGAATACAAATTCAGGAAATAAATAGTCACTGCAAAAAAGGCTTGCACTTGCAAAAACTCTCCTAACTTCTAGGTAAAAACAGTAAAACCATATTGTTTGAAAAACTTAGTTTTTACAGTATGCTTTATTTAAAAAATGTAATTAGTTTTAACATTAGTAAAAATAGATCATTATCTATTCTTGAATTGTAGCTATATTGACCCATTAAAAAGTATTCAACAATGTAAGTACTCCTCTAGTGTCTTTTTCTGGATCCCTCTAGTGTAGTCATACAAAGTGTGAGAAAAGTCCACATCAGGAAGAAGTTGGGGTGGTTGGGTGAGTCACACCCAGGAGACTGGAGTTTGAGTCCTGTGCGTAGCCAAAAATCCAAGATGACATCACATTCCATAATGTAACTTACGCAATGCGAGTTAAAAGTATGGTGAATAAAACTGTAAAACATTCCCTCATCCGTGAACATCACATCAGAATTTCATCAGCAGTGGTGGTTGTTTAATGCGGATACATGGACAGTGAAGCGAGTTTGACAGCAGGAACATTTGTATTTATTTGCGTTACTCATTTAGTGTTTATACGCCCCAAACAGCCAGATTGTTTTACTGTAAACTAGCAGTAAACCATAGTTAGCGAGCAACGGCACACACCGAGGTTGTGTGTCTGTGTGGTTGAACTCAGGACAGCTCTCCGAGTATTCAGAGCCTACTCACCAAAGTCTGTGCCTCCTCTCTTTTGTTCCCTCTCCTTCCCCTCCAGCTCCAGCAGTCAACATTGCAGTAGAGTTCAGCAACGCAGATCGCTGCTGCAGTCAGATTGATAAACAGGAGTGAAGATAAATCCACTTTGTAATTCCAGAGCTTTCCTCCCGTCACTAAATGCTTCCGGATCAGAGCAGAAACCAAAGTGGCTCCAGGTGTTTATTCTCCAGAGGGTCTGGCTCTGATCCAAAATCTCTAGCTGGCTCTGAGCAGCTGAGCAGCGACTTTTGCCCCTCGCTCCGCCCGGCCCACACTCTGCAAAAATATTTTGTTTTGTTTTGGTACAGATGCCCCAGCACGAGTTACATATTGTACATTTCACTGAACTAACATAATTACTTTAACCCAAAACATGTTTTCAGAACTTAACCAAATAGTTTGGCTGCCTAAACCTAATCAAACTGAGTCCAAAAGTAGCACATTGCATGTATATTACTGCTAGCTTGACCGCGGTGCCCTGCACATGCCAAAGTGATGCTAAAGGATTACCTAAAGCTTCATAATTTGAAGCTTCGGGCTGCTGACCAAAGCTGCCATAGTTGACGAGTTGGAAGTTAAAATGTGTTGTCTGACAGGTCGCTACATGGAGTGTTTGCTGCTGTTAACGCAATAACCATGGGTGTCACCAAATCAACCTGGACACAAATCTTAAGGACTATAAATAAAGTAATAAACAGGCTTTTACACCAATAGATGGATAATCAATTTGAACTATGGGAAATATCGTTTCACTTGGCTTAAATGGCTTAAAATGACTCCCCACTTATGTTGTACAATTCATTTATCACTATGGATCTGCATCATGGTCTGTTTCCTTGAACACTGTTTAGCAGCTAATGCTAGGCTATCAACTAAAGATAACTGATAACTTAGAAGTAACTGATATGAATAAAGCCAATGCAGGGAACTGGAGACAATCATGCATCATTACATACAATCACTCTCTTTACTAATGTCCCATTCATTTATTTGTATTTATGGATCTATTGCAATGTGTCTGAATGTGTGCTCAACATGCCACGCTACATGCTGCCAGTCAGTGGGACAGTTGTGTCGGCCCTCTTGTTTGTCACAATAACATTTAGGAACACACTTATGAGAACCTTTACACCATGTTGAGCATCCAGCACTTCCAGGTTGATGAAGACAGCCGTGTGGTTTACCACGCTACAAATGTCAGTAAAATCCACATACACAGTAATACAAATCATCCCACAGCCGCGTGGGTTAAAATGGCCTCTGTAAACCACAGAGAAAATAAAGTTATTACGTCCCTCTCTCTCGCAGCCGCTATGTCTCTCTCTTCTAATTCCTATGTCCTCCAGTGTGATGGTAAAAAATGAGGCTCCTTACGCAGCGAGCTGCAGCTTTTTTGATTGAAGTGAGTGATTTTCCCCAGCCGCACACCTGCGTAAAACAGATGATAATGCTGTTGGAGTCATTTACTGTGACTTTACTAAGATGAATATGAGCGGCGCTTTCTCATCATGCAAATGTGGCTGTGCAGAAAAACCTCTCTCCCTCACCCTCTTCTCTGGGGAGAACTATTTTTGCAGCATTACAAAGAAAGATTACCCGTAACCGAGTGATTCAACTCTTTATTGGTGAATGTAAACTCGCCCTTTACTATTGCCGTGACTGTTATTATTATTTGTTTTGGGTATAACACTATATTTAATATGATATTGAGCATTGCGAGGCCTAGCTGAGGGCTGCGGTGCCACCATGCAGCCATGGTTAGATTGATAGGAACACATCATCATTATTGGACAGTCTCCACTGTCACATAGCCTCTAGCTTAAATGTCTCTCTCTTCCTCTCTGTCTATCCCTTCTGCCAGTCTTTTCTTTCTCTCCCTCTCTCCCTCTAATAGCCCTTCATTTCCTCTGCCCATTGCCCCTGCAGGCCACATGTAATACTCTGAGTGACCCGACTGGCTGGGAATACACCAAATTTGTCACAGACACACACACACACACACACACACACACCAATACAGAGAATAAGACGGTCAGCCACATAGGTCTTCTCCTGACACTAAATGTCACCTGTCAACCAAGACTGGTGGAGACAGAGGCAGGAGAGAGGGTTCAGTAAACAATACAATAGCTAACACAACTGTCATGCAGGAAAAAACACACTGCTCCTGATACACATTCTGAAAATAGAGCCAAGAATGGCAGTGCTTTAACTGTTCTATGGAGGGATAAACAGTAACACAGATTAAGCAGTTAGAGACAATTTAAACCTACCAAATAAAATATGGCTGTCCTATCAAGTGTATTGTAAAGAAACACTTACGGAAATTTAACACAGCTCCAAAATCTATCTCTTTTCTACACCTATTCCAGATAGATGTGTGGTGCTGCTCATGTTGTAGGTACCAGGTTAATCAGAGGTCATGTTTTCACCTGTGTCCATCTGTTGGTTGGTTGGTTTATCAGCAGGAATACACAAAAACTACTGAATGGATTTCCATGAAACTTGGATGAAGGTTGGGCCTTAGAATAGACCCCATTAACTTTTGGTGTTGATCCAGATGAAAGGAAAGATCCAAGTTTTCTCATTATCTTTAACATTGCCAGATGGGCACAATAGAAAAGTGGCTTTTTCTATATTTTCATTAATTTCTCACAGAGTAATGCTTGGCTCCTGATGAAAGAAATCCAGGGTACGTAGCGAGTACAAAAAAGAACAGTTGGGCATTGGCGGAGGTATGCGCTCTGCTGAGTGTCATTCTAGTTTATTACTGAAAACAGATTCCTGCTACTTTTGGTAATGATGCCGACAGTAAAGCTGCAGACTATAACACCAAAACAATTCTCTAAAAGAAGCTTGAACTCTCTAATGTGCTTAAGGAAACTGCCGAGCTATCTGTGGGTTTGTCACTACTAGTGACTCCTTTCACATAAAATACTCCATTGTTAGTTCCTTATTACTGCAGTCTTTACCTGTCATTTATATCTTCCTCAGAACCTGTCCAACTGAGTCCACCAAAGACATTAGTATCATTTCTCCATTATTTTTCCTTATACAAGTCTCTTCATTTCTTCCAGTGTTAATGCTGAAGTCTCTTCTGCAAGTAACTGTTTCTTCGATGTTTGTTGAAAGGCTGTTTCCTGCACAGATGAGCTTGAGTATTGTGTTATGATCAACTATTATGGAGTGCTATCATACGTCTTTGTGGAAATAGCTAAATAGGGGCAGGAAAAGACTACCCAATTCTTTGTAGACTGCTAATGAGGACTTAAGCTGAGCTTGATTTACTAAATTGGTTTACAAGAAACAGCAACGTACACAATGTCAGTGAACTGAAAGAATAACGAGCAAAATTTATGTGTGACACATACTTTTTTAAATTTCTTTTTTTCTTATTGAATCTCTTTGCTTATAGTCAAGACATTACAATATACAGTACAGGGGGAAAATGTTGCCAAACCGTAGAAAAAGTTAACAAAATAAAAAGAAGCAAAAAGTGAGTTGGGTTATGCTCTATTGAAGCCCTGTCCAGATAAATAATTGACAAACACGTATGCATCAGTGTTAATTTGGGCAAGGCTGCCGATAGTCTTGCTAGCACATTATTTTAAGGGATAGAGGGTCACCTGGTCAGTTGTCCCAGGGCTTAGGAGGTGTGTGATAGCATAAGGCTAGCCAACATATATGGCTCCTTTGGCTGCCAATTGTCTGGTTAGGACATCTGTCAGTTTATATCTTTTATCATGGTTTTCAATGTTATTCATGAATACAAAAACATTTGCAAATGGCTTCCGTGTAATGTAAGAAACTAAAAGAAGTTTAACTGGCTATGGAGATGAAAGTGTCAAGAGCAGAATTATAATAATAACCAAGAGCGGTAAAGAAATGAGGTGTTTAGCACATGGCAGGAGAACTACTGTATACTGTATGTTTCTGATTTCCTCTGTGTGTCTGTAAAGTTCTGAGGGAGTACTGATCCAATATCATCTCACAAGTTCTGATATCAGCACACACTTAGGCAAAGTGCGATTACAATGCAGCAAGACAAAACTCACCAGGGATATGGCTGTTCCATCACCACTCCTATCTTGTTTCATCATTGTCATAAGCACATTTCTCATCTGCCATTTGAAAACATATTACCCTTGCATGCTATCGTCCATTTGATAGCAAGAATCTCGACTTCCCTGTTTTGATATTTATGAATAGTTGCATTGGGGGATTGGACATTGTTCCCTCTCATACAAGGGTGTGTGTGTGTGTGTGTGTGTGTGTGTGTGTGTGTGTGTGTGTGTGTGCACATGGTGAGGGATGGAACAGCGTGTGTCATAAGTAACTGACCTGGGACTCCCCCATGTTTAATCTGAGAGCAAAACAGAACTCATCTGTAGGCTGAATATTGAGTGTGTGAACATTCTTGCTGTCTCTCCCTCTCTCTCTCTGTCACACACAGACACACACACACACACACACACACACACACACACACACACACACACACACACACTTATATGCCTATGCTAGTGTCAGGAGAATGAAAGTAATGTTTGCCTCTGGAAAAGCCTTTACAAAATGAACAAGAGGCCGGGTCTTCTAATAAATTACCCCGTGGGATATGAGCTTTGTGTTTCCCAGCCAGTCCTCCTCCACCTCTAAAACTACTTAATACTCTCAGCTTTGACTCATACAGTGTTCCCACAGTTTAAACTCTCTCTGTTGCCTTAAGATATGCTGTAGGTGTACATTCACTCAGTGTATTATTCTCATTACCGGTTCTAAAGCAGCCTCTGGACTAGACTTCCACAATAAATGTGAAAAACATTTGTGACACTGGCTCCTTTTGTGAAGTACTGTGGAGAAGGTGATTTGCAGTTAAGAATGTCAACCCTTACCTATCTGCCTTAATTTAGAATAATTACAAATAAGTGGATTAAGCAAACATGCTCGGCTCATGGTTACCTGAGAGGCACAGCATACATTCGAACTGTGTCTTTCATGCAGTTTGCTCTCACAATTGTCATGAAATCAGCCTCTGATTTGCTTTATCAGAAGCATTATTAATATGAAATCAGCAACAGGTCTTTTTGTGCAATTTGTGATGGAGGGAGAGCTGAAGCACTCAGTTAGGTCTGGAATAAGTCTGAAGTGAAGCCCATCCTGAAAAACAGTAGTTTGGTCATACTGTTTTCTTCTGCCCTCTACGTGGCTTCATGTCCCACTGTGAGCATTTAAAAAGCAGCGCATTCTGCCTGTCTAATATTTCTATAATATTATTATCCACGAGCACTGTCTCGAACGGCCATGATCGGATTGTTGTCCAACATGTATTTCAACTAAAAGTCAAGAGCATTTGATCGGATTTATTAATGGGAAAATTCATATTTTGCAAAAATGTCACTTGATGGAAAGAATGTTTACCAGGTCATCCTGAAGAGGGCCCAAGTCTCCCCAATGTGCACCTGTCCAAGCATATGGATGCTCCGCCTGCCATTTAAGTGTTCGCCAACAGTGGTACTGGAAAAATGTGTCAGTTGGTACATCAGATGATATACAAGTGTGTGACAATTGCTGACAACAAGAATTTCAAATATGTTTGTAGTGTTTTTAGACCAAGCCTTTTATTGAAAGACATTTACTTAGCACTAAGCATGACCTTAGTCTTTATTGACTTTATGGCAAGTTGAACCCTTTATAATGGTGGCCATCACTTTGGAGGTGATGCTGGCATCAGTATAAGGTTCTTATCAGGCATTCATCACTTCTGGCAAAAAAGAAGCTTCTTATAAACGCCTAAATCTATTGTGTTTGGGGGGAAAAAATCATCCCTTTAAACTGAATATTAATTATCACAAATTTATCAATTCAATATTAACAGTATAAAAAAACCTGAAATTAACTTTCCTAGCTTGGAGATATGAAAAAGTGGATCATTACTATTCATCGTCATTCAGCGTCTAAGAGGACACTTGATGTTCTGGCTCGTCTTTTCATTTGGTACATTTCAATTTATCTGTGAAGTTGATGAATAAACATAAGTGATTCAACAACAGCAGATCTTAGAGGGCAGACATACAAAGAGTTACCTGTCCATTGGTCTGAGGGGTAAGGACTACATACCACATGCTTGATTTTCAGCATACTGACGCAGGTCTGACATACTTGCAGACAAAATCATATTAAAAAAATAATGTTATCAAATAAACTTTCAAAAAACTTCACCTTGTTGATGAGCCTCTTCCCTTGGTCTGTGAGGATTTTCCATGCCAAACATGTACAACTTCGAAGTTTTTACTGCAGACACCTCAGCTGCTGTCTTAAATTGCAGAGGCTCAGCAAAAACCCACATTGTGTACGGGTCCATCATGGTAAGGACTAATCTGTTGTTGGATGCTCTGTCTGGCAGTAATCCATTCAAATCCAAACCAAGCACCTCCCAAGCTTCTTTTACCTGTTCACAAGCTTGTGACTAGCATGTTAATCCACATTAGTCTTTACTATGCTAAAACATGGTAAGCAGTACCTTGATGGCACATAACACTGTTGTAACAGTCTTGATGGGATCATTCAACTGGCAGAAGTGACAACGTCTGGCCTGAAAGTGAGACTAATACAGATAAATACATTTTAGAATAAAATGAATGTCTAGCACAACAAACGGCCAGTTGATGCAAGTTGGTGAGGACAATAAATGGCTTTTAACATCTTGCCAGAGGACTACAGTTGGAAATTAGCCTCTGGCTAACACTGGCACTTTTACGGTTACGTTCATTAATGTGCACTGTCCTCTTTAAATAAAGGTAAAAAAAATAAAAAATAAAAAACAATTTCTAAATATTCCGAAAGGGAGGGTTATAACATTATCACATCCTGCTGTGTTCCACCGGTAAGACATCAATTGAAAGATTGGGAAATTGTGTGGCCGTTTAATTTTATCACAAAAAGCCAAAGATGATTTCCAAATCTAAACAAATTAAGTACAGTTAACTGAAAATGTCGTTAGACTGCATTATATTTTAAACATATTGCATTTTTGTATTAAACAAACCAAGATTGTTATTAACCAGAAAGCCCCAGTTTGTTAAACCTCCATATGTAATCATTTGCAAACTAAAGCCTTTTTGAGAATGTCATCGACTTAAACATAAAATTTGTAACAGTTATTTTTTAAGTATCTCGACATGTCTTGCTAACTAGCATTACTTTTCATTTTCTTTTGAAAAGATACTTAAAGTTACTGTTCAGGATGAAATTTGAAGGTGCCTGTTTGAATTTTATTCGGCCTGTACTATCAACGTTGGAGGCAGTTTTACCTTTAAGAATTCACTTTTTTAACAACACACTGATTGACACTGACTGATTACTGCTGTCCCTGCCTGTCAGTCTTATGTTCTTCAGAATGCTTCTGTTTCCACAATTGATTCTACTGGTTATGATAAACTTGTATTTACCGCATCAATTGCTGAGATCTCAGAATGTGTTGACATCACTAAAAATACATCCAATGGGGCAAGAAGATATGGACTTTAAAGAGGTCATATTATGCACATTTTCAGGTTTATACTTTTAATTGATGTGTCTTCTGTCCATTGCTGCAGTGCCTCCAATCCCCTAACCCTTTTAGCCCAATTCTCCTGAAAAACCTAGTCTACTCTGATTGGCCAGCTAACTCTGGCATGAGCTAGCAACCCCTGCTGTTTGTTCTAGCCAGCTCTGCTGGTGTTTTTAGCTTTAAGCTAGCTGCACTTCTCCTGCGACTATCACCTGAAGAATCGCTTCTAGGGCTGCCCTAAACAGCTTCATGTACTCCTTTATACCTCGTTACTGATGAAACAGTTAGCATGGCCAGTGAATGAATAAAATGAGTACTGCAGTTTAAAAAGACATTTTCAATAGTGAGGAAACTTTAACTAATGCACAACATAGGGACTTCATTATGACTATGATGTCCCTGTGACATAGATAGTTCTACAGGTCACTAAGAATAGCAATTTGCTCATATGGGCTCCAAAGTCTTCTCAGATGGGGGTCCATGGACCCGCTGTGAGTCTGTTTGAGGCCCTGTGACATGCTTGAGCACCACAGTCTCTGAGCATCTGTATGTGCTAGCGTTTTATGTGCTTACCATTAAATGACAGACAAATGTTAGTTGAACCAGTGTGTGCGTGGAAGAAATGAGAGCTGATGGGGATAGATAAGGGTCTTGATGTGAGGAAAGAAGTTAAAAAAAGGAAGAAAAAATGACTTTTCATCTCTCCCTTGCTCTTTATCTCTCCCTCTCCCACCTCCAGTCTGTCGTTCTCCCTGTGATCATTAGGAGGTTTTAATTAAAGACTAGAGGATTATTCCAGTGGCCTGCAGTCTTTCACCTTCTCTCATCATCATTCCCACTCCTTCACTCCCATTTCCCCCCTCGCTCTATGGTTCTTCAGGTTATGGGTGTATGTATCCGAGAGAATGTCTGTGCAAGTGTGTGTGTGTGTGTGTGTGTGTGTGTGTGTGTGTCAGCGAGCTGCATTTGTTGAAGAGTGGTGATCAAAGCCTTCCACCTACAGTGCCAGTGATCTCTTTCTCTCTCTCTTTCTGTTGGCAGCAGATGTCTTAAGTCTCTCTACATGCTGTGGAGTTGTGTGAATTAGTATCAATATTAAACTCAGAGAGGATGCAGTGTGGGGTTTGTTAAAATGTTAATTTCTCAACTCAAACTTGCTAAAGAGACTTTGTTCAAACCTACTCTCAGTGCTTACAGTGTTTCTTCATATTTCATACGTTTCATATCATAAGGTATTCATTGTTTTTGCATACTTGTTTTTATCATTTATTGTGCACACATCTGTCTGTGTCCTGTCTGAAATTTGTTGACCCCATCATCCACCCCAACCCCGTCCCTACGCAGACTTTGTGACTCTCTATTACGAAGTCACACATATTTTTTTAAAGTTTGAATAATCAATTAAAATCCAAAAGATTAACCCTGTCACAATTATTGAGTCTGACTGGTTAATCAATCGACTTGTTGATTATGTTATAAATGCAATACCCAAGAAGGTGTAGTCATTGATAGATGCTGAGTTCCTAAAGGCTTTATTTCAAGAGTATACGACAGTAAAGATGAATCAGGCAACTGATTTGTGGGTTACGCCCTCTAGCGTTCCACCATCACCGCTGTGGAAACTCAGTGTATGCCACTGCCTGCTGACAGTGACAGCAGCAGCAGTAATGTGATTAAAGACATTAGACAGTGGCCCGCAGTTGCTGATGAAGGTACCTTATATAGGTGACAATTGTAATTATATTCAGATTTCACATATTAGACATTGGTTACGACAATAGCCTGAATAGATAATGAAGAAGTAAAAAAAAATACTTGACCATCTGCCACATTTCAAGTGAGTACTTTTTCATATACAAACTGTACTAGCTAGGTACCATATTCAATCAAGAGCTGCATTTAATCATTATAGACCAGTTACGTTTGTAAAAATGAAATAAATACGAACTTGTATTTTCTTTCTTGGTTTTCAAGATTATTTCATTCATCACATGGCAACAACTACTATTGCCACTACAGGTCACTCAGGTATTCTTGATCCACTTCTGGTACACATCTTGGTCTTGGTCCTGGAGAGGAAAGTGTATGGTCACAGAAAGGGGCTCTCTTCATGAGGGTTTGTGTATTTTCACAAAACTCATTCAGTCTTTTTTCCAAAGTTGAAGTTTGCCAGGGCTGTAGGAGCAGCTGAGAACTGCACAGGCTCTTCCTTATTTTCCAAACATCACTGTGAAAAGTAATGTTACAAAGAAAGTAAAGGCAAAAGTAGAAAACTGTTCACTTCTTAGGACGGTTTGCATTCAAACATGCGGATATTGTAGAGATATAAGAGATGTAATGCCGACTCTTCTACTTTCAGTATGTGCTTGGGTTTGTGTATAATATCAGGGGAGAGAGTTTTTTACGTTAAAGAGAGCAATAAGGATATTATGAGTAGTTCTACTCAGGGAGCAGCTGTGAGTTCAGGTTTAGCAGCTGTACAGGAGGGTTTGTGTAATTGTGATGAAGGTGTATAGAAGCTGCATACAGAGACTGTCAGCTGTGTGACTGATCCCAGCAGCACACACACCGCAGGGAGTGGACATACACTCCTGTTAAACACACTTGAGATTATCACTTCATATGTTACCATGAAGTGACAGACATTGAAACACACTAGCTCAGACTAAACTGCACTTGTGAGGACTTTGGATTAAATCCAAATTGTTACATCAAAATAAAGTCTTCTCGAAAGGGCAACAATCATAATGTGCTTACAGGACAAGAACATGAACACACAGCAGACAATACGATCCTTTCCTGTGTCACTTCAGCTGTCCTAAAAAAGTAGTTTATTTTTGTCAAAATCCCAAAGCCCTCAAGCACTCCATCTATCTTGAACTTCCACCCTCCATCAATTACATCGTCCACAGCGTCAGAGAAGGGTACAGCAGACACCTAATCACACACCTTTAAAGTATTGTCCTGTCTGCTTGCTTTGTCCCAAAAAAAAGAGGACAGAAAGAAAACGGAGAACAACAGGACAAAGAGAAATGAGGAAGTGGAAGGTGGGTGGGTGGTTAGGGTGCTGTCAGATGCTCCCGTGGGTGTTTGATCGGTACAGCAAGTGAAAGTCATCATTACATTGAGTCCGAAGGTGATCTTTAACGTCTGATCCGGTGTAGTGAAGAGCCGATGGAAAGAAGCCAACTTTAAATTTAGTCATTTTAGTTTTTCATCAATCTAAGCTGATGTCAGTAATTATTTTAGTATCGATCCATCCTTCATGTATCACTTCCTGTTTGTATGTGTGTGACTTTATTTTCGTCTGGAAGAAGAGACAGTGCGTTTGTATCTGTACACGCTTTAGTATGCACGCATGTGTTTCATGTCTCCACACATCGTTGCACCACGCCCTCGCACACTTCCATGGCCAGGAGGTGTTTGTTTCTCTTTTAAATGGGCGACACGCCATATGTGTGGTCATTAGTCTAAAGACCGTCCTTCAGCCGCACCAGAGGACAACGTGTCAATGAGTAGATTAACTAGCCACTGGTGTTCCCCGGCTTTACCAAAGGACCTTGAATTATAGCAACTTTCACTTTGTTTCACTCCCATCAATTTTATGGAAAATATCACACAAATCACAAATGCCATGACTGATGCATGGCTTAAGGGGAAAATACTTGAGCATTTGTTTTGAACATGCGACCACAAAAAAAACAGGCGGCAGAGCAGTGACGTGTTATTGCCAGGAAGAGAGGAAATAATTGGAAACGGAGTTCGCAGGACACAGAATCAATTTGTATGTTTGCCTTAACTCGTGTTGTGGTTCAACACAGAGGAAGTCACTGCTCTTTGCTCCACTTAAGGTTTTTAACCCCTATTAGACTGAGGCCCATCTGACACTGTGTCCTTCTGTATCTACAGTAAATTGCCAATTTGGTACCTTATGTCTGCCCCAGTCCTCTCTGTGTCCATTACAGAAGAGTCATCAGTTCAGTGCCTCATCTCCGTCACACACACATACATACAGGGACATACATCCACTTTCACAAATACATACAAACACACACACACAAGCGAACACAATCATAGTTACCAGACACCATACAGGCACAAAGAGCGAAAACACACATATTGTACAAAAGAGCTCTCACAGTCTCAGCTGTGTAAACCTACATTCATGTGTTTGTGCAGGTGATATTGGTGGATTAGAGAGACGTGGAGTGGCTCCTGTATCAGACAACAGTGTGAAATGATTTCAATGTGGAACCATGTGGAGTGTCGAGCAAATACAGAACAACGTATAAACAATGAGTCATAAGTTACATTGTACTTATCTACAAACTCACAATGGAAGAAGAATTATTAAGACTGACATAGCATTAAGAATTAATTATTATCACTTCATATATATATATATATATATATATATATGTATATATATATATATATATATGTATATATATATCATTTTAAGTGTACGCTATATTTTGAACATTGCCATCAGACAGACCTTTTCTTTGGCCCTCAACTGCACAACATCAAGTGCAGCTGTGCTTGCCGCGCACTGTATTATGCTGCACATCAGCTGTTTGGGTCAGTCTTTCAGCAGCTGTCTGTCAGCAAGGTAAAGCGCCAAAAATGTTGGTGACGGTCGTCTACTGCATGTATCAAAAAAACATAAAAAGAACATGTTATTTTGCATGAGAACTATTTTACTCAGAATTTATTTGAACTTATGTTTTGACTTTTGTACTCTCTGATGTAACGCATCTGAACTGTACAAAAGAACAACTATAAGTTAAAATCAATAATCATTAGTAAAATAATAAGTTCTTGTGTAAAATTGTAACCACAGTCATCCTCACAAATATAAAAACCCCTCTTTTGTAAACACCCATGTACACACACATGCTCTTACATAAACACCCAATAATTGAAAATACACACTTCTCTACACACACTCCAACTTCTCTGACACACACATGCACACACACAAACACACACACACACACACACACACACACACACACACACACACACACACACACACACACACACACCAGTACGCACACACATGTGGAGGATGTGGTATCCACCAGACGCAGGGCCTTACCTGGGCCCTTCTAGCCCTGGGCCTGTCACTGTGTATGGACCGACCCATTTATCATGTAATCTGGTGTGGAGAATGGACGGGGCACTATCAGCAATCTGCTATTGATCCACGCCTGGGGCCCCAGCTATTGTTCATCTGTAGCCCTCAACTGGCACCCAGCATTAATGAAAGAAACTAAACAATGCATAGCAATCAGACACCCCCCAAATCACCCCGTCTTCCCTCTCTCTGTCTTAAGAGAAAGAGGACAGGAGCTGGTGGGGGGCTGAAGAAGAGAAACAGCAGAGAAAGACAGAAAAGTTTTTTCTATGTTTGGGAGAAAACTTTTGTTATTATGTTTCTCTTTGAGAAGGTGTGAGCAGGGGGAGAAAAACACATTTATCATGTCAGAGATGGCTCATATCATCCCTGACCCTGAGCTCCAGACAACGCAGTTGATATTGAAGCCGCCTATTGAATAATGCTCAACGCCATCCTCTGCCTAGGAAATAGAGACGTATGGTAAATCGGTACAATTGAGGGCTCCAAAGACCATAGTGACTAGATTTGTGCACGTTTTTGCTCTGTATATTGGCAAAATACTGATGAAGTTGGGGTGTTCAATATCTCAGTGAGACATTGGTCATGTGATGTGCTTTGAATGCAAACATGCCAAGGGTCAAGGAATGTGTTTCGTTCAGCATGCATGAGGTTTTCTCACCCAGACAGCTGGATGGAGCTTCATTTATATAAAATTATGCTGCTCAAGTTGAGCAAATAAGCAACAAATTTAACAATCACCCCAAATAAAACGTTATTTCTGGTTTTGTTTCTTGATTGAGTCGTCAGCTAGTCTGACAGGTACTTAAATGACCTCGATGGGCAGGATTTAAAGAACAAAGAGCGTGTCAGTGTCCTCCAAAAACATCCTACATGATTATTTGTAAAAACAAAAATGAAACTTCAGTCATTATCTGCTCACCCTCATGCCAATAGAAATGTGGGTGTTTCTGGAGTTTCTGGACATTTATGGAGCTCCACAGCAATACATAGTTGCAGCGATCTCCCTTAACAACTGAAGAGACTCTTTGTTTTAAAGAGTTAAAAAAAAAAAAAAAAACAGAAAAAAAAATTCAAATGGCTCCACACAGTAGAAGGTTGCGCTTAACACCTACAGTAAAGATTGTGGCTTTGGTCACCATTTGGACCAATTTGGTTTACTTAGGGAAAGAACATCATCATGGTTACAGAAACACCTTGTCTGTTGCAACACCATCTCCTCATAAGACTAGCATGTATAATCTTAACCACGTACGTTCACCCTCTTTAGCATTTAAGCATGCTAATATTTTCAAAGGCAAAGTACAGGTTACAAAACAGCTGTGAAACTAATGACATTCCCATCAGCCTCGATGGGAATGTCATTAGTTTCACAGCTGTTTTGTCATAAACCAAACCAACAACTCAACTCACTCAAAGCCAAGTCAATGCAAAAACAAAAGCATGGCTGGGAAGTCATATTGTTAATAAAAGTAGAATGACACTATTTAATTGGTAGTAAGTGGGCCTAAAGTTTCAGGGAGTTCAATATGGACATTGGATTTGGATTTTATTATAATGTTTTAAGAGAATACGATTTAATTTTCAGTCTCTAATCCAGGGTCACCAGTGACAGACAGACTGTGAGTGTGGAGGAAGCTTCCTTCAGACCCACTGCCCTTCAGCCTACTTACTAACTACTAACAAAATAGATTCTGGTGAATCTTCATGTTTAAGAAGCCCCATCAAAGAACACCCGTGTGTGTTTAATTCCCTGTAGGCTGATACACAGTACACATACACACACGTGCATCGATACAGCGTTTCAGAGAGTTATGTCCTTCCAGATAAATAAAAAGATGTTGCACCTGTGAGATATAAAAGTGTACCTGATCTGGACCAATCAGGGTGTAGTGTGGAAGAATCTGGGCCATTTTCCAGAGCTTCTGTTTCCAGGCAGAAGAGATGCTGATCTGTCCGTGGAGGCTCCATTGTCATGTTGCAGCAGGAAGTATGCCAGCTAGTAAAGCACAGGACCCACAGGACTTGTGAATGTATCTGTCGCTCCTGTCATGAGATAGTAACGTTCATCCCGGACCAAAATATACTCAAAAACACATCATCATACGTTTATACTCTCACACAGAGACCAGCACAGTTCATACACAAATAAGGTCCATTGATAAAAAAAAAAAATTTAAATTCCCTCAGTCACTGAATAATCACATACACACTGCAATGGTGAACACACTTCTGCCAAACTGTTCTGGTTTACTGTCTCTCTGTCAAATCTGATCAAACTGCAACTATACACTCTTGATAAAACAGATGAGCTGAGGTTCCTTTGTTTGTTTTGTAAACCTTTTATGGAAAGTTAAAACACTAAAACAACACTGATTGTTGCTTATTTAGTCATGAAAATGTTACATTATAGAGAAATAGAAAATAGAAAACGATTTAATGCCAAGTTTTTAAAGCTGCCTCAGTTTTAGTTCATTAGAAATGGCACAACATTTTTAAACATTTATGTTTACACTTCAGTGGAAAGGTATTTGTCATTATTGACATTATAATCTAAATATAAGGTTAAGCTCTCAACTGCATTATTCTTTCCTTAGCAGATGGAGAACGCTGGAGTTTCAATCTTTCAACATATTTCATACAAATTTTAATCAAACCACTGATTGGGAGCTGCTATCTATCAAAGTTATTAAAGCTTTGGTTGTTAACATTGTAGAAACCAGTAAGAGCAAGGTACATTTTAAAAATCATCCAACTGAAAAAATCCCATCCTCCTCCCCTCAGGCCTCCCCTCAGAGCAGCGTAGTGTTGGAAAATGTACTTACTACCACTGCTCGGCTGGAAAATGTGTGTTCACACTTAGTTCACTACATACAACAAACTGTCTTATATTTTTTAGTCTAATAAATACAAAAACAACTCTGATAAATACCACAGTCATATAATCACAAGCAAAATAACTGTCACGAACATACCTCAGTTTGAAAAGGCTACCCAACCTGGCAGTTAGTGGTCACTGCTATGGTTGTGTGCCTTGTGTTAACTGGGTTAGTGGCCACATGAGTCTGTTGCCGCTGCAGCGGCTCTCTTCAGCTCAGGGACATCTGTCGGCCTGGCTCTACTCAGTTTGACCCGGCGCAGCAGCGCGGCACGGCTGGGGTTCTGCTTTTCCATCACAACCTGCTTGAAGGTGTGCCTTAAATCAATGTCCCAATCCCTGCAGCACTATTGAAGGCTCACCGCTAACAAAGTGGCTCAGCTAATTCAGTTTCATTTCCTATAACTGTGTCACGATAAAAGCCCTCATTATTTAGTCATTTAAAAGCTTTTAATATGAAGCAGCATTACAGGAAACATGTTTTCAGCAGCAGTAACTAAACACTACTCCTGAACCAGCTGAAAGTGAACACGATGAAACAGTAAAACAAAGCAGATGTTTGAAAGAACAAACAGGACGAGAGAAACTGAAGAGATTCAGTAAGAAACTACAAAAGTACTGAGAGCTGAACACAGACTTTTAAAAACGTCTTTCTCTCAGGTGTCCTGCACAGACATGAGTGGCGTATCGATTTTAGGGGGAGAGGGTTCTTGTTACGCTGCAGTTGCGAGACGTCACCACGGCCCACTTGGAGGCGGGGCGGCCTCCACTTGGCTCTACTACGGAGCAGGTCCATCAGTGGCGTGGCTCGGCTCAACTCGCAGCAGTAAAACTGGTGAGGGAAAAGCAAGTCAGCGCGGCTCGGTTTGACTCACTGTGGCCAAAAGTGCTAGAGGAAAAACTGTCATCACTGACCGTCAACGACCTCAGGTGTCACTCACATGTAAGAAAACAGCTAACATTATCACAATCAATGTGAATAATGATGAACATGGATGATGTTGGTACTCACTGCTGTCAGTGTAGCATGTTAGTATTGGTAAATTCTTGGCCGCAGTTCCACTTTTTCTGATAACCATTCTGATCAAGTCCAGTGAGTGCACGCTGTTTGCCAGGTACATCGGCAGACAAGCAAGGTTCAAGATACGTGCTAGCCAATGGGAGCCAAGCTCTCATGAGGTAGGATCTGAGCTCCCGTGAAAGCAGTATAAATAACATTACAATTACATTTCAAACTTCCATTATTTTAATCACAAATAATGCATTTTTCAATGTAATACAAATTTTTAACATTAATGATATAAATAGGTTAAAGGAAACGTGTTTTCCAAAGGAACTACGCTCCATATTCTCTAGATGACAGTGACAATGACCACGTACATCTCTCTCTCTCTCTCTCTCTCTCTCTCTCTCTCTCTGGGGTGTGCGCTACATTTTCATATTTAAATTAAATAACTTGTTGTGATCTACTTGATACAAGTTTTGCTAGAAGTGAGCTGCTGTGTGTGCGTAAAAGTCATGGACATGGACCACGTCATGAAGTGAAGTCACTGTAACGGCAATATCCCAGACTGCCTTACAGATCGCGGGGTTTTAAGAGTTTTTGAGGAGGAGAGTTTGTCAGACGGCTACAGCTAATTTTAAACCATTGTTGCATTCTTGTAAATTCAGCCATAAATACAATACATTTAGATGTTTCTATCCAGTTTGTCGCAGCAGTGTTGTGAAATGGTGTGTAATGTGTTATATTATTGTGTTTAAAGTGCATTCTGTCAGAGTCTTACCTTCAAACAGCTGTTTGAAACAGTGTGTTCAACTGATAACTGCATGTCAAGACGTGTTTAATGCCAGGCGCAAGTGAGTTGGTCCGCTACTTAAGTTTTTTTGTCTCAACACTTTCATCAACCCTGTTTTAAAGCACAGCGAGCAGCTGTCCTTAATGAAAAATCTCAAACCCACGGTTAGCACAGAACCAGCAGTACACAAAGTTAGTGAATAGTGGAGCATTTAGCAGCTAAAGAGCCAGACGAGTGTTACCCTACAGGAGCTGATGAGGGCCAAACAGAGCCAAAAGGAGAGTGAATATTGGACTTACACTTGTCAGGTGGACACAAACACAACTCCAAATGTATGCTAATGTTGCTCTGTGACTGCTGGATGTGTTATAAGCTAAATGGTTGCTTCAGGCATTTTATTTTGAATATCAATTTGTTTTCCTGGCGTGCTCCTACAATGAATGCTTTGTCATCCCACAGCTTAGTCTGTCTGGTTGGTTGTACACAGATCTCTACAGTATGTGGAAGTAGTCTCTCTCTCTCTCTCTTTCTCTCTCTCTCATAAAGCAGTGTGATTGCCCATAGCATCACCATCTGCCAGCTAGCACGAGGTGAAACGCTAAGCACTCTAGTGGGATGAATGAGTGATAGGAGCACAAGTGCTGCGAGTGTGTAAGTATGTGGGTGCTCCCACGTTATCCACACACAGACACTCATACACACACACGCACGCACACACACACACACACCTATCGTCACCGTTAACCCTGGTGTAAACAGCTCAGTCTTATCGTTGCTGCTATGTCAGTCTCCCAGCAGACAGACAGATGGGGGAGCAGACAGAAAGAGAGTCAGTGAGTTCGCCAGCTAGTGAGACAGAGAGGTATCCTAAATCACACTACAAGACTTTTAAATACAGTTTATCCATGGTGAGTGATTTTCAAGATTGTGAAGAGTCTGCAGCGATCTGTGCAAATTAGGTCTGATCTCAGTGAACAGTCAGCACACGTTGCTGCATCTTGCTCTGTGTAAGGATTCAGTAGTCAAGTTTCCTTCAACCTAACTGAACATTAGACAAGTCAGTTGTTTCGAAACTGCTTGGTTTCCAGCTGGAACCTGAAGATTCGGAAGATTATCCTGTGGTATAAGCTCATTATTCATCACAATCAGAATGCATTGCTGTGAATGTATCAGTGAATACTCAGCCATGGAGTGTCTGAGTAATCTAGTACAATTTTTAAGTTTCGTGGTGGTTTTCCAGCTTAGAGCGGACAGCTACTAGAGAACTAGAGTCGAACAGAGAAGGTGGAAAAAATACTGTAGCGTAGACTGTAATATATTAAGTCACTCAGTCAATGTCGTCGGCACATGGGGCTGAACACACCTCCACTGTGTATCTTGCCTTGTTTCACAGCCACTTACCAGTTAACTTTAAAGAAAACAAGCAAAATTAAATACATTAAAAGAAGCATGGAGTCCCAGGGGACGTGCATGTCAGACTTAAATGGCCCAATTTTTTATGTTATGGTGGACACAGGGTAACACAGTGTCACCTCTGCATTAGTCAGCCTCTCGGTGAGGATGTCTGATGTGTGCCAGACAGGGAGGCGAGGAGTGACTCCAAGATGCCACTGGATGCATTTTGCTCCGTCATCTGGCAATCACCACTGGCTGCGTTTTGAGACTGGCACGGCGCAGCACTGGAGTTCCCACAGTAATCGCATAATCACAAGCGACCGCAGTTATAGGTATGTGTTGTAAACACAACAACATGAAGTGTTCCCGACTGAAGGATTAGAAGAAGTGTTTGTATTTGTCTCTTTTTTGAGATTTTTTGCTGGTGTCAACACAGTGTTTTATTCTGAAAATTACCCAGATGTTATGTTGTTGTTTCGGTGTGTGACGTCCTGTCTGCTCTGTGCTGAATTTGGCTGAATTGCTGCACCGTGCTCCAGCAGAAATAGAAGCCCTGTGTATCTACTCTGGACGGGTCCGGACTCAGCTCTGCTGCCGTGGCGGAGCCTTGACCGGACACGTATCTGGTGGAATTTATCCTTGAGTATCTCTGGCCTGCATCTCCCTATCAGTACTGATGAGTTGACAGATAGTTGTGATGTAGCTTTTGTTTTTGAGAGCTATCCAAGCCACCAGGAGGAGCGTCAGATGTAGTGGCCAAACCATGTAATTACAACGTCACGTGATGCACTGCAGCCCAAAAAGACTTTTTCCCATAAGCTAACATTGCGAAAGATGGGGCTGTAAAACGGTGGATAAAAGAGAGCGTCACAACCCCCACGAAATGACTTCTTTCTAGAAGTCTAGAAGAGCAGCACAATTCAATTATTTTGTGCCCATTCAAGATAGCCAGCCCCGGATGGTATTCAAGTGTTTTTGGCTTCATGTACCACTGGGCAGCTTTCATAGGAATTAGTGGGGCTCCGCCTCCAAGGCTGTGTCCAGTACTAAGAGGTCAAGTAGATAGTCTTCATAGCTAGCTCACAACATTTTTCGGATATGTTGTGGCAACATGACTGGGTTATTTTGACAAGGTATTAGACATTATTAGAACCGCTAACTGCATTGCTAACTGAGCTAACTAGCTAGTGACAGCTACTAATACAATTAGCAGGCATTAGGGGTTAGTTTTGCAACAAGTAAAGTTATGTGTCTATCAGGAAATGCCGTAAATCAGCAAGAGTTCAGGAAGAGCAGCGAGGAAGAGCAGAGAGAAAACCAGAAAGTATGTTCTCCATAAATTAGGATCCAGATCAGAGTCCTGGTCAGAGCTGCTGTAAATCACCTCGGTAAGAAAAGACGGACTGAGTGAGTCTGTATGTTGAACATGTGTGATCAGAATTCTGAAACGTTCCCTGTTTAGATTGAAACTTTTGTTGTCGGCTTGTCTCCCAGTACAATTTACGGACCACAACTAGGCTTCTCTCAAGAGTGTAAACTTACATCAGGGATAGCCAAAACTGTGCAGTGTACAGAAGCCGTAAGTCAGTGGTTAAGTCAGGCAGACAGACAGTCAGGAGGTAAGTCAAACAGACATAAAGTCAGTGGGTAAGTCAGACAGACAGTCACGGGTAAGTCAGACAGACATGTATCCTCCCCCGTGGGCTCCAGGGGAAGGGGCTGTGGGAGAGGCAGCAGCCAGAAGATAAGGCTTTCACGTGGGGCTGCTGTCGTGTAATTCTCCCTTTAATACAGCCAGGCCCTGGTTCTCAGCTCAGCCCTGATCTGCACAACCTCTCCTGAGACTCAGCTGTCACAACCCTACCCTGCCACGACTCTGAGCAGCCACACACACACACACACGCACACACACACACATACAGGAAGGTGCTTAAGCGTTTGTATGTGTGTGTGTGTGTGTGTGTGTGTCAGAGAAGGAGAGCAAGTTCTGAGCCATGTGTGTCATTTTCCATGAGAAGCTCAGGCAGGCTGAGGCTAAAGCCAGACAAGTTCCTAGAGGGAGAGAGGATCAAGGCACAGCGAGCGTTACTCAGATCTATGTGCTTACAGTATATACAGCTGCGCGTCGACTGGCTTGTGTGTGTGTTCTCATAGACATGAAGACACGCTGTCTCTGTCTTCTGCATAAAAACTAGTCATTTCTACTCGAGTCTTACAAAGATCTTTGTCTCCACATTCATGAACCACTGACACCGCAGAGCAAACCGCTCTTCTACTGGTGTCAAATGAGGAAACCTTGCTCGAGGGCATCTCAGCATTAGCATCAGTACCACTCCCCACTGACATTTTGTTGCTTTAAATTGACCTAAAGACACTGCAAAGATTTTTCTTGCAATTATAGCAGTGTTAATTTACTCTGTTGGTAAGTTTGTGTTTTTTTCATGAAAGTTTTGACAGGTATGATCAAAAGATTATATTAGAAAAAGGAAAATACTGTAGTGGTGCATGAGCTATATGCAGGCCTCCAATAAAAATATCGTAATTTAAATATTTGTCTTGTAATGCAACACAGAATATGTTATTTGGAGGACAAGTTCTGCACATGTGTATTCTGTAGCTGTTTGTAGTGTTGTGGCTGTGTGTTCACAACTATTTGGACCTACACGTTATGCGCACTTGCAGATATGGAACTGGTTGATACATCCATTAGGGGCGCCAGAGTTGGACTTTTAAAATTCCACACATTGTGGCTTTAATGACCACAATTATTTTAACATATTTATTTGAATCCTTTTGACCTGGATTTTGCAATTGCTGGAGTTTGTGATGCCTGTCTTTGCAAATACACGAAAATACAAGTCAAAATATAAATCAAAAAATAATCAAAATGTAGTTAAAAACATCTGGAGGACATGTTTCATTTGTGACTCATTATGTATGTTTGGTGTAGGTATATGTGTCTGCACCTTCATCTGTATTTCTTGCATATTCTTGGATATTAATATGTCCTACATTGATAATCATATGTGACCATATTTAATGTTACGTAGTTCCCTCTGGTATGAAAATATTACGAAGTCATCTATCATACTCCTTCTGTTCTCCCCTGCCCCCACTCATACATTCATACCCTGTGATCCTCCTGGTCAGCACTCACTGCTGCAGCACAGCGTTTAATTATAAACATATCATGGAACCATCTTTCTCCCACACTCACACACACACACACGCACACACACACACACACCGCTCACGGAAAGAGTTTACAAATATTTTCAACGTTTTAGGAATCTTTACACCCACTTGTAAAATAACCAATAACTGACAGTGAGAAGATTTCTGCCTATTTCAAGATCTCATATTAAATATACAATATGTTTTACTGAGTTTGAACCTGTTTTTTCTTACTGTCAGAACAGTTTGCTTAGAATTGCAGATGTCTTTCTTTTCTTTCAGCTCAGAGAGCATGGACTCAGCAGGAGCATAAACCCAAATCATTGGGAAGTTCCTATATTTTGATCTCACTTTTTCCTTTTTGAGGCAGGAAATTGTTGAGGCACATTTTTATATCGGACCCAACATGCAAAATAATACACAGAAGAGGAGGGGCAGCGCTTGGGATCACATTGGCAATCAATGTGACTTTTTGCCTTCACTCCAGAAGCCAATGGTAAAATGTGTGTAGCTCTCAAACAAGGACCTTATTTACAGTAGATCTGCTAACATCTGATCTGTCTCTGGATTCCCTATCTAGTCAAGAAAAGACATATACTAACACAAGATGTAAATGCACATGGACGTAGAATCTGGAGGTGGTCTGGGTGGCATCGGGTTTTCAACCCTTTTCATCCATTAAATAAAAAAACACCTCCCAAAGCTGCATTTTGTCAGTGAATAAGTAGAAAATGAATGAGATTTTCTTTTCAAAAATTAGGTTGAGTAGTATGAAGATATGATCTCCTGTTGAACCATTATATACAGTCCAACTCATAAACAACAAAAAACTGCAGTGTCCAGCAGGATGATGCATAGTGTAGAAACTTGGAGAGTGGAGATTTTACTTTAAGATGCAAGTGTCTGCAAGGGAGGGAGAGAAAGACAGGAGAGAGAGAGAGAGAGAGAGAGAGAGAGAGAGAGAGGGGTAAAGTTGAGGGGAGAGATTTTTACAAAGATTACCTTTATTTAGAGCACAGTTTGCAGACATATACAAAAAAAAATACTTACAGACAGATGACTTGTAAGGACAGAGATGGAGACTAGCAACACATTTCTCTTTCACATTCACACTGTGTCACATTCCAACTAGTGGAATGCCAGCCACTGTTAGCCACTGGGAATCAAAGGTTTAACACCTTGCTCTAAAGCACCTTGACTATTTGCAAAGGCGAGAGCATCACTCATTCAGTCTGTGAGAGGTTCCAACTGTAAAGCCTCTTGTTAAAACTTTCTGAACTGTAGTCTCCCACCTACAGCCCAAGTTAGACAAGAGAAAAAGCACACTGGAGAGACACAAGTAGCTTCACAACTAGCAGGATTACAGCGGATGGCATCACAGAGCCATTTCCTCTTCCATCAGCCTCCAGTGCTGCACAGAGGAAAGAGTTGATTTAAATCCTACATCACCTTCCATTGTCTAGTCCATCACTAACACTTAAGATTCCACATCCCCCGTTCCCCCTGCCCTGCCCCACCTTCTGTCAGCTCTCACCACTAACATGTCCTCTTCCCCAGCAATGATCAGCCTGTTTCCAATGCTGCACGCTGATGCAATGAATCACAAGACATACACACACACTGTGGAAATGTGAAATACACAACAGAGGACAAATGAGACAGTAAAAACAGTGGAGGTGGACACAAGCACATCAGAAGTACAATTACAAACATAAAATCCAAATTACAGAAAGAAGTGCACATGTGTATGAGCAAGGAATGGACAAAATACTAGAAACATCATATTGAAGCATTTAAGAATAATACATGTCCAATGCAGAAGTCCTCATCACAGACATACATTTTAGCCTGTAGCTACTTCATGAATCCCTTTACATTCAATGTGCAAAATCTCAGCATTCACCAAGAAAAATGTTAGTTTGCCTTGACACCTACTGCCTCAGACCTTCGATCTGGATAAGGCCTCTGTACCTACAGTATGCTTGCAAACCAAGTGGCAAAACCAAGCAGCGACCTGTGACTGAAAAATGGAGCCAACACAGAATGACCAAAAACTGCAGTTCCTTGATTGCCTCCAAAAGTGAGTCAGTCCACATAAGACCCCATGTTAAAATGGCCAACTTCACAGCAGAATCAAACGTGTTTACAACACAGTCCAAAAAAATTGGTTCGGTCTCTACCAGAGGTGGACAGAGTACACAACTTCACTACTTGAGTAAAAGTACAGATACTCCTTGTCAAATATTACTCCAATACAAGTAAAAGTAGCTTAGTCAAAATATTACTTAAGTAAAAGTACTAAAGTATTTGCTTAAAAAATTACTTAAGTAAAAGTATTTAAAAAATATCTCAGGAAATACAGGAAAGGAAAGTAGCTTAATGTCATTATACAATACACTGATGCGATTCTGCTACAGACGTGTTTATAGCTCAAAAATAAGCAAATAAAGGCAAGAAGCCTCAGAACACAGACTCAGCTGCATTCACCAACACAGGAAATATATACTATACTCACTCTATGCTACTCTCTCTCTCTCTCTCACACTCACACACACTCTCTCTCTCTCACACCCACACACACTCTCTCTCTCTCTCTCTCTCACACACACACACACACACACACTCTCTCTCTCTCACACACACACCCACACACACTCTCTCTCTCTCTCTCACACCCACACACACTCTCTCTCTCTCACACACACACCCACACACACTCTCTCTCTCTCACACCCACACACACTCTCTCTCTCTCTCTCTCTCTCTCTCTCTCACACACACACACACACACACACACACACACTCTCTCTCTCTCTCTCACACACACACACACACACACACACACTCACTCTCTCTCTCTCTCACACACACACACACACACACACACACACACACACCCACTCTCTCTCTCTCACACACACCCACTCTATCTCTCTCTCTCTCACACACACCCACTCTATCTCTCTCTCTCTCACACACACACACACACACACACACATACACACCTAACCCCTACCTTGGACTCTTTGATATGAATTGTATAAAAAACATGAACAGAAAGTCAACTCAATCATTCAACTGCACTGCAACAGTTGCCATATTTTTAAACCGTTTAAAAATGGCAACTATGATACTACAAACACATACAATTACGTTTAAAATGTTCATCTGCAATTTAACCAACATTAAGCTAGCTAACGTTAGTAACAACTTTACATACCGCGACGTGCTTTTTCAGGTTGGAAGACGAGTTTTTGTCTGCCGTGATATAATTTGTTCGCGATAAGCACAACAAACATTTAAACTGAAACGAATCAAACATGGGTTTGAGATAAGGCCACGGGTGCTCGGTGGGAGTTTCCCCCGTGTTTCTCCAGTTTCTTCCTCCATTTCTTCGTATGGCATGACGTAGTACAGGTACGGCAATACGACTAAGACAAACCATACGCAAATCAGCAGAAACAGTTAATTTTCTCTGAATTTTGCACACAAAAAAAAAAAAAAAAAGATCAGCTGACGTAAGCTCAAAAGTAGCGAGTAACGAGAGCATCAATAGAAATGTAGTGGAGTAAAAAGTACAATATTTGTCCTTCAAATGTAGTGGAGTGAAAGTAAAAGTATCCCCAAAAAATAATACTTAAGTAAAGTACAGATACTCAAAAACTGTACTTAAGTACAGTACTCAAGTAAATTTACTTCGTTACTGTCCACCACTGGTCTCTACTGCTTATTACCCTGCTCATGACAACTGTATGGCAGGATGAATTGAAAATATTGGACAAACAATATCACTTGCTGTGCATTTAATTGGAGTATTAGACCAGAGTGGAGGGACAGACACCAGTGTTTTAGGGTGTTAACAAGTGACTGTCTCTTGTCTTTGATGAGTGCTAACTTTGGTCGAGACAAACCTAATCACAAAAACAGAAATCACCCGCTTTGAGGTCCAATCTGACTCTTCAGAATCTTATGGTTGACATCACCATGGCTCTGCCTACATGACAGGAAATAAGAGGCATGTGTTTTGTGATTACCAGAACTACAACAGTGATTTGTTTCAAATAAATAAGACCAAAACCAAGTAACAAGAGCACATTGTGGCACCTACAGTAGACAGTGTACTGTGGGTACAATAACTAGTTATCTAAAAGGTAGAGGTAAATGTATTGTCATTTTTTAAATCACAAGGGTTTAAAAAATGTATCAATGTTTGAGTCCTTTGAGTTCTGCTTCATCTATTTTGGAAAATGCTGTGTGGATGATGTCACATTTAGAGTCACACTTCGGTCTAGGTTTTGCAAGATGAAGGTGAAATACCTTGTGAATATTTTACACACTATCACTGAACCACTGACCAGCAAGCTCCTGTTCTAGCAAACACCAATTAATACACAAAACTTTTCAGTGGCTTTATATTGATAAGAAAGAAAAGAACGAAGAAAATAACTCAGCCGTTCACACAATGCACTTTGCAGCGTGCTCGACACTGGGTTCACTGCATACACAGCAATGCATAATAGCGCAGGCTAATTAGCCGGTTATGATGCAGTGTTTTTGATTAAAGAACATGGAATATTTCCACTTTTCGCTGCTTTTTGCTGTTCAACAGTGATATTCAGCAAGACTAGTAGTTTAATTGCCAGCTATGTTCTCAGATTGCAATTCAGCTGAGTGAAGACATGAACACTTTAGCACACAGTGCACTGACTGGACTAAGAGCCTGAATCTACAATCAGTGTTGAATCAAAATCTATTCTGAATCAAACTGAGACAAAGATCCCCATCCGCATTATATATCTGAGCAGTAGCTGTGGATTTAAAACATCAACAGTTTCAAAGCAGGCTGTTATTAATGGCCACATGGAGGCCAGGTGTAAGTAAGGCCAATGTATATAACCTGCATGAGGAGCCCAGAGCACAGCGAACACCAGTGCGAATCATACATCCAGATGGGTAGACATTTGGAGAAAGACTGTTTCTTTCAACGAGACCAAATGTGTTCGTGTCGAGCTATTAAATACACATGCTGGTGTATCTGTATTTTAACAGGCAGCCATCATTCAATAGTTGGTCTGATGACTATTCTGCAGTGTAGGCTGTTTAAATGACTTGATCCAGATGATCATTGCTTAAGTTAAAAATACCTCTGTACACACAGCTTCCATGGTTTAGCCCTTTAACTGCCAATTACATATACTTTACACTGCTGCCAATCATTTTCCAAGGCATATGGTGCCATACATTTATAGAAGGATTTCCTACCTTCAAGGCAGCTGTTACCACATCAGTACAGTATAAAAATAATAACAATATAAGATTTGATACAGGTATGAAAATATTATCCATCATTTTTGTCAAAATTACACATTTATACTCATTTTCTTGCTGTAAAAATTAAAAACTGTTCCCTTCTGAGCAGCTCTAATTCAGTGTTTAATCGACCCATGCAACCCTCCTGCACTTTTCCACCTTCATCACTAGCATAACACAGTTTGTCCAGCTTCAGGTCCATCTAATGAGCTCATAAAGAGTTCTGCTGCAGGTCATATCCATCTACATCTTTAGCTGGAGGATTAGTAGGCCTCATGCAAGAACATCTTGTATGAACAGATTCATTCTAAAGTGGTAAGATGATTTAAGATATCTGCCTGCAATTACCACTTTTTAGTGTATTTAAAATGTTCTCTGAGGCAAGAACAAAATGCCCAGGACTGTTGTATGAGTCAGGTACAGATAGCTTTTCTTTCTCTTCAGCTCATTGTGAAAGAAGCCTTGGCCACACTAAAGATTTTTTTAGCTTTGGGGTGCCCTAGTAGCTCAGTTGGTAGAGCAGGTGTCCCATGTAGAGAGGCTTTGTCCTTGCTGCAGCAGTCCTGGGTTCAGGTCCAACCTGCGGCCCTTTGCTGCATGTCATCCACCTCTCTGTCCTATTTCCTGTCACTTCTCAATGCTGGCCTATCAATAAAGCCTTTAAAAGGCCAAAAAAAAAAAGGGAGATTTTTTTTTAGCTTTTATGAGTTGACTGGTATGCTTTGGCAAAGGAACTTTAGTAGTTGACAGGAAAATGTTCTCACTCAACACCTGTCTTTATGCAGATCACTTTCAAAAGGAACATCCAACAGTGTAACATCACCTCTTGTACAATATTGTCCTTTCCATCTCTGTGACTGACACAGTATTGCTATAGAAGAAGAATCCTTATTTTATTCCATACAGTCATATCATGTGCAATGTAGTGAAGCTACAGTAGTTCTTTGCTTTTAACCCATCCCTGAGGAGCAATGGGCAGCCAACGTAGAGCACCTTGGTACCAACTCCAGATCTACCCGGTGCCTTGGTTCAGGGCACTGACCACAGAATTGACCTAATGTTCCTGTTTTGATGGTGTGGAAAAACAGAGCACCTGGGGGAAAACCACGCAATTGAACCCAGGACCTTCCCTCACCTGAGGGAACTTTGCTAACCACTGCACCGGCATGCTAATGCATCGTAAACTGAATGTTGATCCACAGTGTTTAGATTTGTTTCCTATAAACTTTGCTTTCACTAAGCTATTTAGGCACTAGCAGGCATGAAATCTCCGGGGAAAAATAAATTCTGAATGGTGATCCAGTCGGGCTGGCAGCCTGGCACCATTTCTATCTGCTTTTACATCTCCATTATAGATTGAATGAATTATGAAAAAATAAACTCACATTTTGTCCTATGATGATGGTAGTTGTGACTCTGAGGAAAGCAAAAAGTGATCTGGTTGTCTTTGCAACAGGAAAGTCAACCATAATACCATTTGGAAATGCTATAGGGGGAAAATTTTCCACTTTAACTTAGTCTAAGGCAAAACATTCCTATGACCAACCTGCCAACAAATGAAACAGAACAGGTAGCCTTATTTAGACATTTGGGGGGCACTGATTATGCCAATGATCAATTGTGTAACATGTGTTACATCCCCGTAAGGCCAGGGGATGAAGGGAGTAATATAGTAAAAATAAAACCGGGCGTAAAGGAGGGAAAAGAAAACAGGAGGTAGTAGTTAATCTAGAAATGGTTTATTTACCAAACATATAACACTAATCAACAAAGATAGAGCTCCGAAAGAAACGGTGCAGTCTGTAGTTCAGCCGCTCTGGCTCCTGCACAACACAGCTGCCCAGCCTACTGGCACCAGCAGCACTTTATATCACCCGGCCTAAGTGGCAAATAGGATCAGGTGTGGACCTCCACACACGGACAAGGAGGAGGCTGAGAACCACCAAGTGGAAACAACATAAAAACACAACACAAACACGCCCACAACACTAGGGCTGTAACAACATTTTTGTCATAAGGTGTTAATATTCTCACAGCTCGTGTTAACGGTCTGTTGCAGCTGCCCTCGAGTGGCCAATATATATATATATATATAAATTATGTTTGTGAGTGATATGCATGTATGCTAAATGAGAGTGTACAGACAAGCATGTCTTTAACATCCCATACAGTTTCACCACAAATGGTCAAGTTGCAACAAGCAACTCATGAGATGTTTTTATAGTTAAGAGAGTCCACTGAAAGTGACTTAGGCACTCAAGGGCGGTCAAAAAAACAAGACAGATGTGGATAAGAAAAAAAAAGATTTTGTATCAGGCCCAAACATCAGATTTCACCAATTCCAGTGTCTGCAATTCACAGGGGGTTACTGTATGACAACATTACTTATGTGTCCCTCTTTCAATTAGTCTCTCTTGATTGAAATGCACAAGAAGTTTACACAAAGTGGTGTTCTCCTTTGTGGAAACTTTGCTTGGCTGCTACATAGCAGCAACAGTTTTAATGTGATAACTTACCAAATTCACATGGTATTTCATAGACGCTATGTCAACTTGTTTGTCACTTGGGTTTGATTTTCCAACAACTTTGTGGATGCACTACTTTTCAGCATCAGTGTCATTTAAGTCACCAAAATTACTAAAAAACAAATTATTTTTATTTTAAAGACAACATTGACATGAACTCCAGCTAACAGTAGAAGTTTTAAAACTTAAACTTTTAAACCTATTGAGTTTTGTTTTGCATAAATTACCAGGTGTTCCTCTTATTTTCTCTATCCCATACATGTTTCCTCACACAAACAGGCAACTGAACTTGCCAGACATTCACTTCCCAGCATCCTCCACGGCAGCCGCATGAGGTTTTTCTTACTGCTCCCATCTATTCTAAACAGACCAAGCGCCGTGGTCTTTCTCAATGCCGGGTCATTATGTTCACATCCTTTTATCATTTGCATATAGACAGTCTCCGCAAATACCTGTAGTCACAACAGCACGCTCTCCTCAATTTGCCACTATATTGGAGTACACACACATGCACACACACACAAACAAACACAGATGCAGTAACACAAACACACACACAGTACAAGGTAGGGACTGATTTGTTTGTGACCTCCAAAACTTCCTCTGTTTTCCTTACTTCTGTCTCATAAAAATGAGTCCGATCACACACAGATACAGCAAAGGAAGTGTCCAAACAAACACACAATCACACACACACACATACATAATACACACACTTCTTCTGTGATCACACAGACCCCAGACAAGGTGAATGGGAATTACCCACAGGACCTTGCCAGAAACCTTCAGGCTGACACCAATGCCCTATGCAGCTTCAATAAGTGTGTGTTTGTGTGGACCTACGCGTGTGTGTGATAGAGAGAGAGAGTAGGTGTGTGTGTGATGAACATGTGTGTCCTTTGAAATGTAATAGTGCATTTCAAAATCTGCTACACAAAGCACATTCTAAAACTACGGCTTGTCCATTTAAGCAAACATTCAACTGGGTGCCTACAGGTCAGGAGAGCTTTTTAAAATACATCACCTCTCTCTCTCCCTCCCTCTCCCTCTCACTCCCCCCCTCTCCCTCTCCCTCTCTCTCTCTCTCTCTCTCTCTCTGTCTCTCTCCCCCTCTCTCTGGACAGAACCGGGGGCATCTGAAGGTTGACCCGTGTCCACCCTCGCTCCCTCCACCCTCCGCTCTGTCCACCGCTGGAACAGCAGGGGTAGGGTCGCCATCCTTCTCCGTTTCATCCAAAGATATTAGCTGTTTGAAAATGATAAATGTGACACTGGGAGAGAATCTGTTTAGGCTTTTATAATCAGAGGAAATGCTCACCCGTCTCCACCCATCCAAACATCCCACCAAACCAGGCTTGATGACCTTCCAGAAGGTAAAAACAAATTAAACGCACATTGCTGTCTTTGAGCCTGATCTGCAATCTGAGGTTGTCTCAAGGGCAAGCTGGCTTCAGGGTGCACGCACACACACATATGCACCTACAAAACCACACAGTGATGACCCCCTAAGATTCTTCGGCAACATTTTTTTAATAAAATCCAGCTTGGTTTCCAGGCATTTTTTGTCTGACTTTTAAAAGGACATTTTGATGAAAACTGCAGCAGCATCGATAATGGATCATGAACAAGTTGGAAAGCAATCAGGTAACTGTAAAACTGTTTAAAGCGGCCAATTAATTCTAATAAAATCCCAGTGGGAATGAAGTCAAACTAGATCATTTGCCATGGCTTTCCAAAAAACACACATTAGCAATTTCTGAACTGACACTTCAACTTGAGAGTTTGAAAAAAGAACATTGATGTAGGTCAAAGACAGAGATGTATACTGATGTTAGCTAAACAGTTAGCCCCAGCCTATCCTGTCATATAATACTACTCTGTACCGCAAGAGGCGATAGTCTGATAGCCACTGTAGTTTGCTACTTAGTCTCATAAGTAACACAGAGTAAATTCACTCTTGTCAAGAAAGTAGAAAGTAAACACTTTCACACCTATTCTCCCTATTAAACAGAACAATACACTCTCTGAATTCAAGTTTCTCTGTTTTACCAAACTAAGAGCTTTATTGTCTTGTTAACTAAACATAACACACACTTCATTTAAACTCGACATAAATGAATTAAAACTCAACAAAACACTGTTGGTTTGTCTTTCCACAATCACATTTGGTTTGTTTGAAATAAATCGTAAATTCACCGGGTATGATGTGAAGATGTGATCTGAAAACCAAAAAGACAGATAGAATCAAGAACCCTGGCACAACATGGGGTCCTTAAGAAAGGTTCGACTTCGTCCCTGTGTTCTTTGACAAATGTGAGCAACAACCTGGTAAAGACAGTCATGTGTGTCTTGATTCGCTTGTGAAAATGAGTTGTTTTCTACTCCATCATGTTATCACATGGGGAAACCACTGCCTAACTGGGATTAAATAGGAGAATGTAAACTACATGCTCAACACAAATGAGCTATCTTTAGCTTTATGCTCATGGGAGGCAAGTCCCTCTGGTGACTCCAGCAGTTGCTCTGGGATTTTATTGAATAATATTACCCACTAAAAGTGTGATTTATTTTGTCACCTTATGTTTTGCCCATTGTCCAGCAGCATGTTGTATTTTCATGATCCTCCAGCTTTCTTTTGCCAACCTGGAAAAAAATACAATATTTGCATGGGACAGAAGTACAATACTTACTTAGGTCTTTTGAAATATTTGGTTTTAGCATTGGCATTGCCAAGGGGCAAACATTTTATAATTTCAGTCAGAAAGTAGACACCTGTGAGATCACAAAAATAACTTAAAATATCCAACCTCTACCTCCTCGCATCATTTTTGAGTGCTACCTTGCCCCTTAGAGTAGCTACAAGGCGTTGTGATTAAAAAGATGGGACAACTCTTCAAGACCCTTATGTCATTTGTCTTTGCTGGCATTTATGAAAATAGACACGACCGGGCATTTCCAAACTGCCTTCTTGAGAGACGACCTGCCTCTTTGAATCTGTATGTTGAAGCACATGTTTTGTGGTGCTATGACAACATCACACATCCACTGTTGCTTTTGAGAGAGAACAGTCATTCACATAAGCACAGGGGGCCTGTTGTTAAGAAACCATTTGGACTGATTTCTCTGGTAACCATACTCTCATAATGAATGTCAAAGAATTACGTTAGTTTAACAAAGGGTGCCTGATCAAAGTCTCACCATGGATCAGCTAGCAAGTCTGTTGAATATGTCACATGAAGACAATGTAGCTGTGATGCCATCAGTTGACATACTGCATTGCAATGCATTTCTTTGTTTTGATCATCATGAGACATATCCAACATGAACCCAATACCTCATACTTAACAGTTCCACTGTCTGACTGATGTTTTGTTCTGATGTAGCTACAACCTTCACTGATTTATTTTCATTCATCTCTGCAGACCGACACGCACCAAACACTGGCAGTTTTTTGGTGACACATCATGAACAAAGTTTAAAATTCATTTGACAGATGGAAATACAGCTTGTGTCATGGTGAAAATCTCCGTCAGAGGCATTAATTAATGCCTAGTTTTGACAATGCTGATTATGCTTTGGATTACACATAAACATTCTAAAAATCTAATGTGTGACACCCAACGGAACTCAGGATTGTGCACACACACAGACACACACATGAACACACTCCAAGAGGGTGGTAAAGAGTTGTTTGAAGATAAATAGCATTAAGAGCTGGCAATACACAGTTGTAGTGTTTACTTGTTTGCCATGTTCACCCGCCGTTGCCAACAAGCCTGTTATTTGTTCTTTTATGTTTCGTGCTCTTATTTCATCTGGAAAACTACACCTCAGATCAAAAAGACAAAAGAACCAACAAGCAGCTTTGAGATATTTACACGTGCTGCTGTGTGGGGGTGTATTCGTGGTGAAACTGTGAAGCATGTCTGTACACTCTCATTTAGCGTACATGCACATCACTCACATGCATTCAAACAAACCAAGGATAAAATGTATTTTTTGGCCACTTGGTGGCAGCTGCAGCAAACTGTTAACATAAGCTGTGAGAATATTAACAGTTGATGACAAACATGTTAGCAGTTGCCAATGGATACATTCAGCAGACACAGAGGAACATTAGTTGGGAGGTTTGTTTCTCTCCACCTGAAAAATTCTGAGGTCTAACATTTATACGCACAATATGAAACTTCTGTCTCATACTCAAAACAAAACAAAAGACCTCAAGGATCATGGGAGATTTTGTCTTCATTGTGTTAAGGTTTGTATAGTCTCACAAAGCTAGACCTCACCACAGCACTGTGTAAGCACTGAACAAAGACGGCTGCATCAGTTCTCATTCTGGTATGAGGGGAAAAAAACACTTGTTTGCATCTCTTTAAACCAATCACAATCATCTTATGTGGCATTTCACCAAAGATGCAGTAGTGTTGCACCAAAATAGTGTTGGGGAAACTTGGTGGGGGAGGTGAGCTCTCGCATTAAAATAGCTAATAAAAATAGCTAGTGGCTTTTGGCTTCAAAACACCACTGAGCAGCTTTCATAGGAATGAATGGGACTTCGCCTCCATGGCTGTGTCCAGATTTAATAGAACAGCCTTGGTTTCAGCATGTAGGTTGCCAGGAGGCTGTTGTTGTTGTTTCATGTAGCGATGGGGTTTTGAAAACAGTACACACGGATAGCGGAAGGAAGGGGGGGAATAAGTGACCAATGGCATACTTTATACCAACAGTCTACATCTGGTAAGTCAGACTAAGGTTTGTAAAAATGGAAGGCACCCAAATGCAGACACAGCAAGGCAGGAAGGTGAAGGAACAACAAAGCAAGCTCTACTGATAAACTGAAATCAAAACTCAAAAAATTCAAAATCCAAAAAAAAAGCAACAAAAGGCAGGCAAAGAAAGTCCTAGAAAAAACTAGACGGATACAAAACTGAGGGCAAGCAACGAAGATTGTGGAACAGTCACAGGAACACGAGAGGCGCAGAATGAAAACAGACAAACTGACAAAGAGCAAGGGGAAAACACTGAAATACAGGCTGAAATACACAGGAACGATTAACAAATGAAACGCGGGTGTAACATAAAAGGGGCAGAAAAAGACAAATACAAGTGAAAAGTCACAACAAGACACATGAGGATCTAACAACAACATAAAACGGGACAAACTAAACAAAAAACCCAAACCATGACACATCGTCAAACTGCCACAATTATCGATGAACATCTATCTAACATGACTCACAAGTTTATCTGGGTCAAAGGTCATCGACAAGGAGTCAGTGGATGATCTGACACCATAGAGCATTCTTGAACTGTCACACAAAGAAGGTATATTCAATATATTTATTTAAAAAATGGATCACGTGACGACTTGCATGTAAAGTGGGTCGTTTAGGTGACAACCCCACAGTTTGCAGTGTGCGTTCAGGCTGTTGTACAGAGCCCATGATGTTCGATAAGGTGTCCCCCACTGGGGGTCCTTAATGAGTTCCAGTTCAGTTTGCAGGTGATTTGTGGTAAGTCTGGACTCCTTGTGACGTGAAGACTGTTATAAATTCATCCATTGTTATTCCGGTCTCATAAGTTAAGGTTACAGGGTAGAGTGCACAGTGCTACATCTGTCTATCCACTACGTCAATACCAAGATTATCTGCTTAGGAGGGCTGTCACTGCTGACATTTTATGTGATAAGTCAGTGTTTCCCAATGTGTTTTACATGTCCACTTAAAATGCAGCAATGTCTACTTGTGACCCTTTTCATTCATTTAGTCTGTACAGTACTAACTAGGAAGTAGTAAGTAATTAGATTCTCAGATTACTAGGATTTGAACAATTTTAAAAGCCTTTAAAAATCTGTATTTCACAAGGAAATGTTAGAAAAAAGTCTACATGAATTTCATTTTATGTAACAGAATATTTGTTCCTACCCAGCCATTAATCCTTTGGTGTCCTGACAGCTGTGTTGGAGCTGTGTTAAAATTGAGATTGTACAACTTATTCA
The DNA here is from genome assembly GCF_965226575.1 of Pagrus pagrus. Lineage (NCBI taxonomy): Eukaryota > Metazoa > Chordata > Actinopteri > Spariformes > Sparidae > Pagrus > Pagrus pagrus. The sequence continues at coordinate 3,933,668 of NC_140185.1, read as the reverse complement.
CATGAATATGAACTGAAATATAAACTATAAACGGAAGAAAAGACAAACGCCTGCTCAGGTCATTAAATACCTTTGTTCATACATGCAAACAATGTAAAATGCCTGTTTTTTTCAAGCTATAACTTGTGCCCCGATTTTGTTTCCTGTCATGTTTCTCATATGAGATGGTTTGGGTGAGGGTGGGAAGGAGGGGGGACTCCCTGTTATATTAAGCATCACACTGAGGGGTGGCAAGATTATTCCTCATGAAAAGCAGCAGCAGAAGAGGTGGGAGTGTGTTTCTGTTTTCCAACCCCAGCCACCCACCTTCCACCCTCCTCTACCCCAAGCAAAGACAAAGCGTGTAATAATTACAAGGCTGAGACACAATGCAGTGTCGGTTGCGGCGCAGGGAGAGCTGAGCTGTAGCTATCACACTGGCAGATAAATTCAACGCACAATTATTCATCCGGGGACTATGGCATGTAGATTAATGAGTTTGATAACCCGGAGCTTTGCACTCAGCTTCAGCCCAGCATCGTCATCATCCTCGCCTCGCTTTCTCTTTCTCTCTGTCTGTAGCTCGCTGCTGCCGATAGGAGAGGAACACAATGGAGAGGTGGTCATCAGTAGGTGGATGTGTTCGCAAGGACAGATGAGGGAAGTCCTTCAAAGTGATGACGTTAGGCTGGTCCTAACAGCAACAGGTTCTTATAGTGTTAACACTTGAGGGTTAGGGTCATGATTCTGTTTTAGTTTGTGGTTTGTGTCTTGTTGTTACTTTCTACTTCCTCTCACCTGTACTCCCACTCTCTCCTGTGTTACTTTGCTCCTCCCCACACTGACTGATCCCCCACACCCATCAGTCTCATCAGCACTGCCTGGTTTCCAGTGTCTCTCCACCTGCACCTCATCCCCCCATTAGTTTAGTTTTTGCTTTTTGTGACTTTCCACATCCTATCTTTGTCTTTTTCCTGCCCTTTTGTTAATCATTCCTGTGTATTTGAGCCTGTGTTCGCCCTTCACTGTTCCCTTCACCTGTCAGTTTGTCTGTTTTTTTACCTTGTGTCTGCTGCATCTCTTGTGTTTCTGTGCCTGTTCCCTGGTCCTCCTGTGTCTTAGTGTTCGCACATTGTTCTCCGTAGCTCCTGGTTTTTGTCCTCAGTTTTGTATTTTCCTTTTTTTTCTTCTTGGATTTTCCTTTGCCTGCTTATTCTTGCTTGCCTTTTGGATTTTGGATTTGTGGACTTTGGATTTCAGCAATAAAGCTTGTTGAAGACAGTTATCCACAGTACTGAGAGAGAGATACACCACCAAAAATGAAAATTGACCTTGGTCTTTAAGATATATTGGCAAACAGCAGTGTTTTTCTTCTTCTTTTGTTTTTGTTTGTTTGTGAATTGTCTGTTATAGACATAAAGTAATGCAAAGGATGAAGAGTGAACAAAGCAGCAATAATGACTGCAATATAATAAATGTATGTGTATGTGATTGTCTCGTTTGTATGTTATTAGCCTGGCTGTATTTTTCTTTGTGTCATTGTGCCGGTCTGTACATGTTCGAGTTTGCCACCATTAGTTTGTGTTTGTTTGGATTAGTGTTTACGGGAAGTGTTTACGGGTATATATGGGTGTGTGTGCAAGTGTACGTCTACATGTTAATGTGTGTGGGGATTGTGGGGGCAAGCTGGTGTTGAAGGGTTTCTGTCCCAGGATGGCCATAATGGATGGAGAGAGAGACTTCCCAGATGGCAGGCAGAGGAGGGGACGACCTACACAACAACCAACAAGAGAAAACAAGATAGATACACATGGGGGAGGTGTGTGTTTGTGTGTCTGTGTGCTCTCTGTCTAATAGATAAACTCTATCTGTTTGTTCAAACTATTCGACTTTTGAAAACTACACACTAAATAAGCTAGAATTGAAAACCACCACCATAGCATCGCCACTAAGCTGCCTTTCCCTCTTCAACATTTCTCCTACTTTTAGTAAAACTCCCTGGAGTGGAAAAATCTGAAAATTCTTGACAGGGGAAAACAAATTTCTGCTATCACCACATCACTCTGTAATCGTTCATTTTGGCTACTAGTCGCTTGCACAACACAGGCATTGTCATTGACCTGTATTTATGTCGGTCTACAAGGACCATCATTGCAAATGACCATGACCATGATCATGCTGTTGTGATGCCAAAGCTTTGCGACTCGTTATGGTGATGTTCTGGAACATCATTTCTAATCTCACAAAAAAAGTGACAAAGGTAACTTTTTGAACAAGCCATTGTGGCTTCTTGAGTTGAGTACAGGACTCTCACCCAAGACACTAGGGTTTGAATCCTGATAAGAACATATTATTTTAATTTTTTTCTTATTATTTTCCATTTCTTTTCAGTTTTCTGCCACAGTTTGGTTCGTTTAAGGAAAAAACATGGTTTGTGTTAAAATGGATCCTTTGACAATGTTTAAGAAGTATTGCAAAGGATAACTTCTTCGATATGTGTTTTTGCCCGTCTGTCTCCCCAAGTCGTAAAGCTGTGACATTACAAAGTCAGTTGTAATGATACCTGGAGCAACATTAATTAAGATATTGTAATTAAATTATTGTAATTAAAACACCAAAATGGTGCCATGCATTTATGTTTATGTTCTGTTCTTTTTTATTAGCAGCTAGCATTTATCAACTGAAACTAAATCTAAGCTAAGGTCTTTGCTGGAGGTCATTGCTGTCTGTGGCCATTAGACTTTTTAACTCGTCACTCAGAGTGTCATACTCTGAGTCAATTGGCTGGCCTTTGTACCTGTAAACACAATATTAGTAAATTTTTTGTGCAATATCTACTTGCCCAGTTTTGTTTCAATTACCTGTGCAATATCGTGCAATATTCTACTGTACTTGTTGTAGCATTTATATAGCATGTATTTATACTATCAATGGTTGTCAGTTATTATGCGTTATTATTACTCATTTAATATCTATACTGTAGTTATAGTGTGTTACAAGGCACATATCTTTACATCTCCATTTCCATTAGTACTTCTACTTTTAATTGTGTATATATACAGTATTTGGGTATATAAATATGTATACAAAGTTGTCACATATTATAGTTTTATGTCCATATTTGTTTGGTTATTTTTATATTTTAGTACTTGTTTATATCGGCAGCGATATTTTCTATTCTAGAAGGAGCAACTGTAACATACGCAATTTCTCCAACAGGGATCAATAAATCAAAGTACGGAATAATCAGCAGCTCAAGATGCATTGTTTTATGTTTGTCCTCTTGAAGTGTTGGTCTACTAAACAGTCTACAGTCAGAACTGTCAAAAAAAAGATCAGTTTCTTCACACATGAAACAAACCAAACCATGGCTCAGTTTAATCTAGACTATATCACCTCTGTTGGTCAGACCAAAGCATGGTCCAGGGTAGGTTTCACATCTGTAATTTTGGTTCAGATCAAACCGAAAGTCCTAAAGTCAAGGCCAACAAGGCAGTTGTGAAATGGCCTTCAAAGACAATAACAGTGATCATAGAGAGAAGGAAGTGGATTTGGTGGAAGTGCTCCCACAGTGTGACCTTGCATCTTGAGTGTATTAATCTCCTCATTGCTTCAGATCGGACCCAAAGCAATTCTGATCCACCTAAGCACTTTGGAAATCTTTGTACAGGGACAAGGACCCTTTGTCATGAATAGTATTTTTTAATCAGTTTTAGTACAAAATCACACACTACAGAAGAAAACATGCAGAGGGGAAGTAAAGATAATTTTATAAAAAAGGAGGGGTCAGGTTTAAAACTACCCTGGTGCTAATGGATTAGAGGGATTCTTTCTTTCTGACAACTGCATTTATGCTGGAGAGAAACAGCCAAACACACATGAATCAGTATGCATGTACACACACATATGCAGCCACACTCAAACACACACCTCCTGTCAAACACACACACCATTTAAAGCAGTAAAGTGCAGTCTCATCGGAGTGGCAGGCAGACATCCTGAATAAAATGGAGTGGCATTAATATTAATACCAGTAAAGTGCCTTTATAATCAGACAGTGGCCTGTCAGCTGGCCAAGTGGGGCTGCTAGCATGTCACACACACATACAATGAAGTGTCGCTGACTGAGAGATGCACGCACATAACCACACATACAACATGCAAACAAATACACACAAACACAACATCATTTCAAATACTACATTCTACACAATGTAGACTCAACACAGCCACATTAATGTATGAAGGTAGATTTTTTTATGTAAATATTAATACACACACACACACACACACACACACACACAAACAATGTGCTACCATCAGGGATCCAATAGATCACTCATTGGTAGATTCATGGAATGTAAAGGTAAATGATGGATTATTATGTGATTTTAAAGTGAAACTCTCGCCAAAAAGCAACCGAGGCTTTATTTATGATTGGGTATGAGTCAAACCTTCACGTACAAGCACACTCATGACCAAAGAGGCACTTTTAAGATTTACCGTAGTTTCGTTTTGGGGCAAGCTCATTTTGAACGGGAGTACATAGGGCATACCACGACGGCATCAAAATGTCTATTTTTAGACCACTAAGAAGGCTCCACACATCATGAAACTTTACTGGTAGCATCACAGGGTCTCTACTCATGACACGAGCAGTAAGAACATTGTTTGTGTACACAAAGTGTGTGAAAAAGACGGTTTTGAACTACTTACGCTTAGCTACTGGGACTCCGGCGCGCCGCCGCCATTCCAGGCAAAAAGTGTCGATCTCCGAGTGCGGCCATCATGACGGAGAGTAACGGTGGGACGCTCCTCGGGCTTATTTCCAGATGAATTCGCGGATAATTCGTTGTTCTGTCGCTAGTCAAAAGCAACACTGACGTCCATGTTGACAAGGGAGCCACATATTACAAACAGTACGGCATCAACAGCCGCTGTTGTGTTGTGATGTGTCGGTCGGGTGAGCGGTAGTGTACTCCGTGGCTTCCGGCAACAACAACCACGCAAGAGGTTACGTGACATCACCGGCTGTTGATGCCGTACTGTTTGTAATATGTGGCTCCCTTGTCAACATGGACGTCAGTGTTGCTTTTGACTAACGACAGAACAACGAATTATCCGCGAATTCATCTGGAAATAAGCCCGAGGAGCGTCCCACCGTTACTCTCCGTCATGATGGCCGCACTCGGAGATCGACACTTTTTGCCTGGAATGGCGGCGGCGCACCGGAGTCCCAGTAGCTAAGCGTAAGTAGTTCAAAACCGTCTTTTTCACACACTTTGTGTACACAAACAATGTTCTTACTGCTCGTGTCATGAGTAGAGACCCTGTGATGCTACCAGTAAAGTTTCATGATGTGTGGAGCCTTCTTAGTGGTCTAAAAATAGACATTTTGATGCCGTCGTGGTATGCCCTATGTACTCCCGTTCAAAATGAGCTTGCCCCAAAACGAAACTACGGTAAATCTTAAAAGTGCCTCTTTGGTCATGAGTGTGCTTGTACGTGAAGGTTTGACTCATACCCAATCATAAATAAAGCCTCGGTTGCTTTTTGGCGAGAGTTTCACTTTAAAGTCAGAAACTTCAAATAAGTAAACTTATTGGTGTGTTTTTTCAAATGACCTTCTCTTCAATAACTGTGCTGTCATTAAAAAGTATAACAATTATAGTGTTCTTCCTCAGAATTTCACTTCAAGGTGCACAAGAGAAGATAATCTAATGCAAACCAGTAAGACTGGAGTGAATGAGAATTAAATCTAATTTTAAGAAACCAACTCCTACACACTGTCAGCACAAGATGTAACAAACAGTCAAATAAGCAGCATTTTATAATGTTGCTACAGGCTGCATTAACCAAAAACAAAAGGTGTCAAATTATGGGAACACGGAAGATGATTAGACAATCAAAAAATAACTCCAAATGTATCCTGATAAGTCAACATACAAACATGAAAACACCAATCTGCACATCTGAGAATATAATTTTAACCAGAGATTAGAATTAATATAGAAACACAAACTAAACATACAATTAATATTAACTTACGCAGTTGAGGGACTTTCTTTCAAAACAAAAGACATCTGCCAAGTGTTGTTTTTGGAGTGACAGGCGGAGCGGGGAGGTATAGCCTCTGCAGCTGCTCAGAGCCAGCTAGAGAGTCGGGTGCAGATCCAGACCCTCAAGAGAAAAAACACCTAGAGTCAGATCTGATTCTGTCCTGATCTGGAGCTGTTTGCCAACAGGAGGAGGGCTCAGAAATTACTTTTTAACTTTTGGGATTGAAAAGCGGATTTATCCTCACTCCTGTTTATCAACCTGACTGTAGCAGTGATCCACAGAGGTGACCTCCACTGGAGCTGGAGAGGAAATGCACTTTACCTCACATAATGTTACAGAGGGGAGAGGGAAAAAGAAGAGAGAGAACCAGAGTCTCTGATGAGTGCTGAATTCACTAAGAGTTGACCTGTATTTAATCAAACAGATACACACACCCTTGGAGTGGTCCCGTGTTATCTTATAGCTAGTGTACGGTGAAAATAGAAGTACTGAATAAATCCAATCCAGGATTTTATGAGAAGTAAAAAAAAAAAAGAAAAGCACCAAAACTTAAAAATGTATTCTTATGATAGAAAATGTTAAAAGTTAAAGCTATACATTTTCAATGTTAAAACACAGGTCAACAACAAGCACATAACCTTGTCTAGTCCAGTTTGTTTACTTTTAGCATTAGTAATGCGTATGAGCGAAATGTAAAACAACAGTTTAATTTCTTGTATCTTTTCAGAGGAGGGACCTTTGGGCTAGTTGCAGTTTGTGTGGTAGGCTCATGGTGTTAGAATCAGTCCTTTTCTTGGACCTATACATCCGATTGAAAGTTTGCAGGATAGTTAAGTGACTTTGTGGAAGCATTAAAGGTACAAAACTTTGCATGATTTTAATTAGGATTAGCAGGTAATCCACACAGAATAACCCAGCACTTTATACCTTTAGATTATAAATTAATTGTAACATAAAACAGGCTCAAACCATAAAATAGATAAATAACACCACAAAAAGGAATTTATCGTCAGGTTTTCCAGACTACTAATATCAAGACAAAATTGAACATATCATTCTGATATATTGTATAAAGCTTTAAGAAACTCTAGAAAACTAAACTTTAAAAAATGTAAATTTACACTGTAGCCACAGTGGGCCCTCTGACACAAGTAAGCTATGCACACAGATCCATGGACTCAGAAACCACACATGCATTCCTTCTTTTCTTGAAATCTGTGAGCTGATATGCCTGAATCGTAACATATTCACTATGCACCAACCTCCCACTGTAGGGAACAGGCATGTCTCTGAGGTTGTAAATAAAATGCTGGCTGATGTTTCCAAAGAAGCTCCAAGGGGAGACAGAGAGCTCCAGAGCTGCTTGTGTCCATAAAAAAGTGAAATACTGTGAGAGGTGATGGCAGCAGCTTTGAGACAGGACACTGAGCATTTCCAGATGGACTTCAACACCACCAAGCTAGAACACCCACCACACTGTGGAAAGCAGGAGGAATGGGAGGTTTTTCAGGTATTCATATCCTCTGGAAGACATTTTGTCCGGAGTTCTTATCTGTGAAATGAGTAATATTGCCACGGCAACATGTTGTTGCCGAAAGATTAAACGGTACATAATGGATTTGAAGCAAGTTGTTTGTGAAACACCAGGGTGAACACGAAACAGACCAGAAGTAACAGTGCAACAATTGATACATCTTTCCCGTCTTCTGGACCCAAAGAACCAAACAAGAGGTGAGAAAGCATCCTTATATGACTCAACCTTCCAAACCTCAACAATAGACGTGTCAGATTAGAAAACACTTGCATTACCAATTTTAGCCATGCTATCAGCGTGGCTCCAGTGATGCCTATGGCTGTCGGTCAGTCCACCACTATGGTTCAGATACTGGAGATATCCGAGATTTTCAAGGTCATATTTTTATTTTAGGTGTATACTATCCATTATTCCAGCCCTATCTTCACCCTCTCTCTGAGGCACTTTGATTTCATTCAGACCTCCTTAAGGCTCCTCCGAATAAGCCCGGTATGCTCTGATTGGTTAGCCACACAGGCAATAGCCAGCACTGCTCACTGTGTCTCATTAGTTCTACTGGTATTTTTAGCTTCCAGTTGGGCTGAACTTCTACCTTGACTATCACCACAAAAAACACTTCTAAACAATTCATTTCTGTCACATTTCCATCAGAAATAAAGTTAATCTACTAGGTCTTGAGATCCTCTGATGGGAGTAGATGACATCTACTGATTCAGAGCAGCCCCTGTGCTTATCTCGTAGCCTTGTACTGGCCCTCTGAAGTAAAACTGTTTGCACATACAGGAGTTGTCATTGGGATATTTCCATCAAAAATAAAGTTACTCTAGCTCTACTGTCCCCCCTACTGTGGAGATGGGGGCAGTATTATTCAAAAGAGCCTCCATTTGACGTAAGAAAAAGACCAAAATCTGTAGGGCTTGTTGAAACCCATGTTTTCTGACCGAGGCAGCCCACAAAAAACTAAGACTACACTACGACAAGGATGTCTTATTTCTTATAGTTTGTGGCTTGGAAGGCAACAGCCAAATGTATGTGCACAAGCACTGAAAAAGTGAGTTTTTCATTATATGTCCCCTATTAAAATTTCTTGCTGTTCATCCCACTGACATCCTACTGTGCCGTGTGGAAGACAGAACAAATCCGTGTTGCAGACACAATGTGAAATCAAGGCATCACTTGCACCTTTTCAGCCTAACAAGGTCTTTTCCTGCTCAAACTTGTCTTTGGTTCGATAAACTTTACCAGCACAAGCACATTAGGTAGAAAACCTGACAAAATAATCAGTATATGTAACATCTCTCAGTTTCTTCTTGGACATCAAAAGCAGCATTGTTGTTCACCTTGGTATTGAATGTTGTTGTCTGCTGTGTATTTGCCTCCAGTTTTCCTTCCCTATTGGTGCTGTCAAGATTTTCCTGCTCTGTGAGCTAGTTAGGATAGCCCCACCTGTGTAATCCAACATTTTTAATGTGCTAATGCTACCTAGGTATGTCTGGATTTTGGCACAAACATGCGGACTTACAATGTAAAATGGGCCCTATTTTCTTTTATCATTTTAACAATACATAGCTGCAGCGGTGAAGTTCACTGGTAAACAGGTGCTGTAGGTGTCCTATTTTAAATGAAGGCAGAGACAAAGGAAAGGGGAGGGAGATGGTGAGGGTGTAGTAAGTGGAGAGAGGGGGCACAAGAGAAAGAGGAAGTAAGAGAGCATTTATGGCTGTGTTACTGACAGAATGTCAGTTCCATTATGGTGCCATGTGAGCAAGACACTCTTGTCACTCTCTGTCTTTCTGCTACATGAAACAGATCACACTTAGACACACACACAGGTAGGTCAAGCCTTCACACACACACACACACACACACACACACACACACACACACACACACACACCTGCAGACTCACTCATACACTCATGCATAAGGTCTTAAAGAGCAGATGAACATCAGCTGTGATGTGTTTCTGCTAAATGTCTCCTCAGGAGCCTGTAAATATTCTATCACCCTGCCTGTCATTGGCAAAAAGTGTGAAATCATAATGAAGCATGAAGAAAAGATCATTCTCTATTCATGTGACAACATTAGCCTCTTACATAAGCAGACTCAAAAATGTATCAGAATTGAAAAAACATTCAATATTATGTGTATTAAGTGTCAATGTAAAATGGACCAAAAAGATTAAAAGGGAAGAAAGAAGAAAACACACATGAAAAGATGGTTTCTAATAATAGCACCCAGATTGGGTATGGGGGCAGCATTCTGGTTGGCTGGTTTTTATTGCTTGTTATTAGATCCTGGCAAAACAATTATTAATCTTATAATTTTTTTTCCTGCTTTTGCTGGTAACACAAAAGAATTAAAACAGTGCCCTTGGGCTGCACAGTCCTACTGTAGTGATTAAAAACAGGAAATTGTGATGCATAAACTATTAGACAAAGCCATAATCAGATTCATTAATTTCCTTCATTTCTAAGTGCTACTGGATTTTCTTAAAGTGACACGGCTTTAAGATAGAGATGCATCCGGAAATGTGCACCAACTCATATGATTTCTTCAATACTGATTACACAACATGGCAATAGTGCAAATTGCTGATCTATCTGATGACATGAGTTTCTGCTCAGTTCAGTTTGGCAATTATGTAAATATTACAGCTTTTATACAGTTCCATTAGGGTACACTGCTAATTATTTAAAGTATTGAAATTTCTTAATGATCAGAACTTGAAGCACTCATTTGTTGTTTTGTTTCTGTAGCAGCGTTCAATGTATTTTGATGGTTTGAAATGAGAAAGTGCAGTTGGACTATTGCATTTTTTGCATTGCTGCATTGCTTTCAACCTGCATTTGATTGGTCAAATGTGATAGAATTTTTTATATGTGAACTGTGAAAATGAATTGTAAATATAAAAATAGTGCTGTATCCAGAAGGTTTCAACAGTAAGGCCTACTTACACAGAGACATGTGTTCCTGAAAATTCACGTGATAAAAGGCAACTCCTTTTCAGCTTTGTGGTTTCACCAATCTATAGAAATGAAAAGTTTATTTCACATGAAAACAGTGACATTTCACATGTGGAGCTGTGATTTCAAGTGTTTTAAGGACATGTTTCTGTTCACATTTAATTGTGAAAAAGTCTGAATATATACATATATACATAGATTGAAACATCTCAAATAGGACATTTTGATTTCATGTGGGAACTTAACATTTGAAAATCACAAAACATCGAATGCATCACATGCAGTTCTTATTTCATGTGAATTAATCATATGTGAAATGCTGCTTCAGTGTTGTCTATAATTTTTCAGATCTAGTGTTCTCACCATATCACCGTCTTTATTTCAAAGTTTCTCCTGCTCAACATATTCTGCTCTGCTGCTTATCCCAGATTAAGATCTTTGCTTTTGCAATGGACCTAAATGTAGTAACAGGTAGGATTTGATTTTCTTGATGCCTCTTGTGAGAAAAAAAAAAAAGTTTGTTTTTGCCTTTCTAAAAAATTGTATTTAGTCTGAGAGGGTTTTTCAGGAGAGGCAAGCACACACTCAGGCAAAAAAAAATAAAAAATTCAACACTCTGTAATGATCACAAGTACATTTGATACAGTAACACACACACTCACATTAACAATGACAGACAGAAGGAAGCCCTTGAAAACCAGATGAAAAATTAGAACTAGGAATGACCACAATCAATTCTGAAACACTGCACAAAATTAATTAGGTTTCTGCATGGAGAGAGGGAGAGAGAGAGAGAGAGAGAGAGAGAGAGAGTGTGTGTGTGTGTGTGTGTGTGTGTGTGCGCGCGCGCATCATTTGTCTCTGTGCTTCACCACTGCCACTCTGCTGCTGAGATGGCAGGGAGCGAAGGGGGGGTTAAGCCCTCTCTCTCACCCCACCTCATCTCTCTTCAGCCCAAATGATTAACTACAAATTACTGATCTCACAGCACAACACTGTCTGTGTATGTGAGTGAATGTGTGTATGAGAATCATACATCAATATCAATAACTGTGGCTACCAAAGATGAGTTACTCACTCATGTATTAGTTATATGCACGGATAAAGACAGCTACAAACATACATACATGTAGGATAAAGGCCCGAGCACATCAGCATTTGTAATAGCACATTTCTGACTGAAATCAGATTGTTTCTGTGGAGTGGGCCTGATAATTGGGTTCAGGCACAGACACGAAGTAATAGTGCATTCATGTAGGGTCGGAATAATCGTGAAAACATATTTCTAACTGGGAAAATTCACGTGCCCGAGTTGACGTCATACGGCAGTGAAACATGGTGGAGGAAAGTAAACATTTGGTCGATGGTAACATGCATATTTGTGAAATATATTTCCTGGCTTACATGATCTGTTTCCTGTCCTTATCACTCGAATAAAGGAAACAGCTTTTTTAAACACTCTGAGCATTAAAATGCAAAACATCGTCCATGTTGCTCGCACAAACTGAAGGCAGAAGGACGACTTTCAAACATGGGAAGTGGGACCATCAAAGGAACACATGAATGCAACATTTATACACGTGAATTTGAAGCATTAGTAACAAATTCAATTTTGGTGAAGTCACATGAATGTGTAGTGTTGCTGACCTTTAGGGGAACAAGAGCAGAGAGTCAAAAGAAGTGGAAGTGGCTCAAATTAGCTGTATAGCATCATCAAATATGCAGCAACCAAAATGATATATATCACCGTTCACAAAGCAACATGACGGTTACGCACCAGCGACAGGCACACTGGACCTTTGTCGTATGCTCGCAGTTTGGTTAGGTTTAGGTAAGAAAACTACTCGTTTAGGAAAATGTTGTGGTATCGCTTAAAATAACTACATTACTTTGTTACTTCAGTCAGAATATTCTGTAATGTAGGTGATGTAACTGAGCCATATAACTGAGTTCAAATAACTCACCTTTGACTTTTGCTGTCACGCTTGACATAAACAGCGATATCCTGGGTAAAGTCCTGAGCTTGTTTAACCCGACCATCCAGACTGTATGCAAGTAGATAAAGGAGTGATAATAACACAGTAAATGCTTTGAATTCCTTAGATATAGTTATGCAGTGCTGTAAGCAGACCGGATGGCACACAGCAAATCCTCATTACAGCCATAAAAGACTTGAGACTTGACTTGGACTTGCAAAAAAAGAGCATCTCTGCTTTGTTGCTGTTTATACTGCTTCACCTGACTGCCATGATAATTACTACGACCACCAAAAGTTGCCATCTAACAAGAAATGTAAATATGGGTGATAATAAGCTGCTTTCACCGTCGACCTATATGAATGTTTTTGGCAGTTAGCAAACTAGGTAAAAACAAGGATACGCACAATGCATTTGGCGCAAAACAATATGCCTGTGCCAAGAAAAGTCAGGGTACCTTTATGTATTCTTTTATTTTTTAAGACAAAGCTAGCTAGCTTGGTAACTGCCGTTAGCAAGGCAGCCACTTCAAAAGTACATTGTGGTGGCTAGGGTTGACATATTGCCAGCTTGCCAGCCACTTTATCTCAGCTAGCCCTGGAACTGGAACAAAGCTACAATGAGCACCACCAATTTTGCAATAACACACAGACACAAATAAACAGGAGGAGTCACTGACATATACTTTTCTTAAACAGATGTCAACATATGTATGCACACACTAACACAAAGTTGGATTCTCACACTCTCTTATTGAACATGTGCACGCACACACATACACACACACACATACCCACACAAAGGAGAAGAGAGTGCTCTCAGTGTCTTTCGTTCAGTACTCTTCTCTGTCAGTAAAGATATGCCACTTAAAACAGTGAACCTTCTGAAGTCCTCATCAGACGAGATATCCACACTTTCATAAAGCTGAGACGCAATTAAATACAAAAAAGATACTTTTATCAACACAGCACTTCAACACACTCACACTCACACATACACACCCTCCAGTCTCCTATCCTGTGAACTTCAATACGTCGCTGTAACTTGCGGACAAAAGGGACCAGAATTTCTTTGGAGTGTGTACGGACAAGAAAAAAAAAAAAAAAAAGCATGATGTCTCGACTTGTCAGGACGCGAGGGCCCAGACGGTTCCAGCGCTCAGGGGGCCTCTATGATCTGATATCTTTTTAATTAACGGTATCCCATTCAGCCACTTGAAGGAACAAAATAAAAAGGGAAAGAGAGAGAAAGAGGGAGAGACTTAAGTTTTGACAGCTCTAATTAATGTGCACGGAGGCAAAAAAGAGCACACAAAAAAAGAAAGAAACAGAAGAAGATGAGCTCATCTCATAGCAGACTGGTGAAGGATTCATTAGACAGGCCGGTCTGTCTAAAAGACATCAAACACTTGTCTCGCCCCCTCCTCTGTACTTGTTTTTTGTTTCTTTTTTTTCAACTCTTTTCTCTAGACTTGATATTTTTGCAAGAAAGTGATGGAAGAAAAGGGAGAAGGAGGAGATGAAAAGAGAGACAGAGGAAGAGCGGCTGAGGATGTGAGAAAAATGCAAGTAGAGGAGAGGAAGCAGAGATGGGAGGATAGAGAAGAGGGAGAGATGGAGGTGGAGGAGGAGGTGGAGAAGTGAGGGACGGAGCCCAGAGCTGCCACTTCACAACAGGGGAGATGAATGACTTTTTACCTCTGGACACTGGGCCTTAATGAAACCTCCAGAGGCCAAACAATGGCATCTCTGACACACACACACACACACACACACACACACACACACACACACACACACACACACACACAATCACGCACACCCACAAAAGCAGACTCTATATGTAGGTATTCTCACATGCACACTAGTAGACAAACAGTATTAGAGATGGACAAAGTCATACACACACACACACACTCTGGTGGATGTACACACATGTGCTTGCTCACACACAAATACACACAAATACACAAACATCCAAGCATATTCACATTATCACAAACTCAAACACATACAGAAAATGTAGTGAGCAAACAATACATGGACAGAAACACAGTACCAGACAAATATCACACATGAACTCCCTTGCAGACACATGCTCATACACAAACAACACACACACTAGCACTGAATACACAATCAGACACAAACGCACGCTGGGTGAAGCAGGACAGAGTAGCAGTGGCGCTGGTGGTGGTGACAGAGTTGGAGACATGGAGGCCACCTCTGGTAAAGCAGGTCAAAGAGACCGAGTTCCTTTCCCAACATCCCATAATAGCATCATAGCTGCAGCCCTCCAACCTTCTGCCAGAGACACAACAGGATCGACTGTGTGTGCAACCTGAAGAGATTGTTCAGAGGGTAAATGCTGAAAAGTGACTATTTTTTCTTTGATTGTTTTCATGACCTCATTGTCTCAGTAATATTATGTTTATATGTGCTGTGGTGCAAGGGTGTAATTAAAGATGCTGTTGCTTTGCATTATGGGAAATGCAGGGTTCCAATGATTTCAGGTCTTTGGCCCATACTTGAGATGAAGGCCCAATCCCAACACGGCCCTCGCCCCGACCAATTAGCTCTAACCCTCTGATTTGCGCATTCACACCTTGGGGTAGGGAAGGCTGTTCTTGTAGGATAGAGGGGAAGAGTGAAGTGTTAGGCCTACATGACCCTCTAAATGGAGGTTCAAAGCGATGGTTATGAGACCTCTTTTGTTTATTATGGTCCTTTTCTTTATAACAAACCTAAAACAATGGTGATGTCTTTGTTGCTAACTAGCTAGTTAGCTGACGTTACATTGATTTGTGCAGGACAGTCCCACATTTTGGCATATTTCAATGTTACCACATCACCACATCTGAAGATGGACATGGTGGACATGTCCATAAACACCAGCAATAAATGACTTATTGTCTTGAAGGGTTGTCCCACTTCATAGAGGGAAGTTGTCAACTACACCCCCTGGTAACTGTTCTGAGGAGCAGGGGGGGAGTAAAATGGCCAAACTAATTGACATGATGGTTCAATAATAAGTGTCCATGTTCAAATTATTCTGCGTAATGTGTGACACTCACCTTTGGTTATTTGCTGTATCCTGTAACTATCAGCTGCTTAAATGTCTCACTGTTCCCATGACGATGATAAAAGTTTAATCCAAATACTGCTGACCAAAAGTGTTTGCACTCTCGAAAACAATATTTCCTGATACATCAAAAATTCCTTACAATGGACTCCCATGGGTCCCCACAACGCTTCAACTGTGGAGATAAATCGTCCATGAAAAGCTCTATAAAGTCTGTGTGTCTCCAGGTCGCGACCCGTCCCGCTCACTTAGGATGATAACCTTTAATCTGCCGGACTGCTTCAGCACTGAGAGGGTTGAAAAGTTTTGGGAGTGCCTTGATTGATTCCTTCCAACTTCCCCAGCCTTTTCCAGACTACATTTGCAGAGTCAATCACCAGCGGGAAGTGATTTATTGGCACTGCTGGCATTTCCGTGGTATGCCGCCACCGCCACCACCCACCCACCACCACCACCTCCCAGTCCATCCATCCCTCCCTCTAATACCCTCAATTAATGCATCAAGGCAAGCACCGGGTTATCGTTCCCCATCCTCCTGCACCCTCCTCTCCTGCACTCCAACGTCCTTCCATCCCTCCATCCCTCTCCATCATTCTCAATTAAAGGGAGCTGCATGGGTAGCTCTTATCTGCTCTTATGAATATGCAAGCGCCTCTTATTCGTTCGCCAAGCGTTAGGTAAAACGGTTACCGGAACTCTGCGCACAGCATAGAAATGACTCTGTGTTCAGGGTTTTGATGGTGACGTGGTGTAGACAAGAAAAACCTTTGTTCAGTTGACCCCTTCATCTGTGTTATGCAGTGATACTTGCTATGGTCATAGTTTATTTCCAATGATTCTTACAGCATTAAAATGGATAGTGGCTCTGCGTCTGTTAATATCATCCTCTGTTTTCTTTCTTTTTGCTCAGAGTCTCTAATATTCTGGATCCACCTGTAACTCACAGGTAAGACTTGTTGGGTTGTACATTTATATAGTGATTATTTTGTAAAAAATATATATATACATATATATATGTATATATATATATATTTTAATCATCATTATTTTGTCTTGATTTACAGAGATCTGTATTTAATTAGACTTACTTTCACTTTTTGTCACTGGATATTTTCTATAGTAAAAGTGTATCCCTGTCCTGTGAAAACCATGAATGTATCAGTTTATCATATACTATTAAAACCAGCCATGTCACCAGCTTTGTGATAATGTATTTTTCAGAGGTACCAATGGGGTTTTAATTGTTTGTTTAGAAGTACGACAGTTTTTTCAACCCTTGAGGGAACACTTTGGGTAATCTGAAAATGTTCAATAATTTGTTGTGATCTGCGTTTACCAAACATGAAGACACTTTTCAACCGTAAGAACAACTTGAAAGAGAGAAAGTGTTTCCAGTTTCCAGTATGTTTGAGGACTTGCCATCTGTTCCATTTCACTCATTGTTGCCCTTTTTTCACAGGTGCTTTATGTGCAGGTCTTTTGCTGGTTTCTCATGTGAGCATTTCTTTTAGTCACATGATACGTGCTTAAAGGCTGAGAGTGAGACAAAATAATGGAAGCGCTTGATGTACAGTAACACTTTACAAAATGTATTGTTAATGTTGTTAATTCAATCATAACCCCTGCAGAAGGAAAGGCAGAATCAAGTCAAAACATGCATTTAGACCTCTTGATTTAAGAAACCTGAAGTTGTGACTGCAGTTATAACTTCATATAATTGCTTTAAAATGAAACTCTTCCGAATAAAAAACAGATAAAGGGAGAAGACAAAAAATAGTTTCAAGCATAATGGTGTAATGTGTTTCTGTTATCTTAAAAAGGTATTTCTTTGGATCGTCAGATCACTTAAACGGCAGCTGCAGAGCCAATCATGAAGAAACCTTTTCATACTGAGTGGTGTTTTTATAGTTTTGTGGAGAAGGGCTTTTGAGAGAGAAAAGCATGATCAATGTTAAATCATTAGTTCAGTCCTTGTTTGAGGCACATCGAACAATCAGACCTACTGTAAAAGAAGAGAATGGGAGATAGAGATTTTGCCTTCAACAAAAGAGAAACAGGGCGAGAGAGATTACTGAGGACTTTCAGTCATGGGCAACAGCACCATCTATTGGATGTTTGAGAAAGCAACAAAGAATAAAATGAATCAAAATCACACATTCCATGATCATTAAAGATAGCTCATTGTGTAAAAGAGGACGAATTGGGCGAGGAACAGAGGAAGCATGGGATAATGAGAGAAAAAAATGGTTAACAAAAGAAAGTAGAGAGGGATAGATAATACAAGGGAAAAAATGAAGAAAGACAATGAAAGAAAAAAAGGGAGAGAAGAAGAAAGACAGGAAGAGGAATGAGGGAAGAAATCGAGTCATGAGGTGAGGAAAGGAAGACAAACAAAGGAATTTCAACCAAATGCTCAGAAAATGCAAAGAAAAAATTAAGAAAGGAAAGTAAAGGAAAAGGAAGGAAGATGTTATGGAGGGAAATGAGGAGGCGACACCATCAGGAAGAAGGAAGCAAGGGATGTAATTTAAATGGGGAAGTTTGAGAGGAAAGGAAGGACGTAAGGGAGTATGAAAAGGAGAGGGAGTTTGGGGGAAAGAGAGAAAGGAAAGTTATATGAAAAGAAAGGAAAGAAGAAAGAAAGATAGGATACAATAAGATAGAATTTTTTAAAAAATATTTAAGTAAAATGTATAATATAATATAATATAGTATGTTGTGAAGAACATATAGGGGAAATGGAGTGATAAAGGAAGACAAGAAGGAATGAATCAGAGAAAAGCAATTCATTTTCAGTTAGAGGAAATCAGTTTCCACTGCCATTATCATCTTGAAATCCTTGTTTGTATAAAAACACATATACGATGAACTGTATTTGTTGTGTTATCACCTCATGTCCTGTAGTTAAGGACTGCAGTAAGTTTGACACCTGACTGAACCTCGTAAACCCCCCTCTGTCTCATCGGTTTGCCTCATTACCTCACAGACCAAATGGAGGACTGTTCCATGTCAGGGGGAATACAGAGAGGAGGGAACGGATGGAGACGGCCTGCAGGCTCAGTGTCACTCACATCAGCAGATGTGTCAGTGAATTTGACATATGTCTGATATGTATGTGACACACACACACACTCACACACACACACACACACCCTTCAATGCTACTTCATAGCCAAGGGCCCACCGTTGGCTACTCCCTCATTTCACACACTTTAGAGCTGTAGCCTCAGGCAGCCAACAAGCCAACCCCCTGATTCAAAACACACACGCACACACACACACACACACACACACACACACACACTCACAGTGGGCACACACACAGGATCCCAATCCCACTAACATGCTGAGTTTAATGAGCAGCACACAGATATGTATGGACATGTTTGTGTGTTTGTTTGGAATATAGGCCAACGTATTTCCTGTGAATCACACAAATGCGTTGTGATTCCATCAGTATAGATAAACATATAGAGCAGTATGGATGAGCGTATTTGTTGTTTACCATCTGATCCACGTGGTTCTATAGATCAGTGGTGAAACAAATCTCACTCAATTTAGCTGCATTTTTTTATTGCTTTCTGTCAAATGTTAATTGAACTGCTGAAATGTGATGATTTTATTGAAAAACAGTAGCACTAGTGTTTCTAGCTTTTTTGATATTGGGTAGATTCATTGTTTTCAGCGATGCCCTACTTCAACCCCAAACTCTAAAGCCTCTTGAGCATTTGGATCTTAAAAGAAAGGTTTGACATTTTGGGAGATACACATGTTCACAGAAACAGTTTGTTCACATAACTAATTCATAAAAAAGTAATTTGTACACTTCAGTTTTTGTACTGATCATACAAACAAGATTCAACATGGTAATTAGTGAGCTGGTAGGGGGCTGGAAAGTGGATTTTGCAACCTTGACATTATGACATTAGCTGACATTAGCTATGATAGATGATATTAGCTAATGTGGTTCTATGTGAAAAAACAACAGTAGAGAGAAACAGACTCAACATACTTGGGAGTTTCATGTGAAATTGTGAAAGCTGGTTGCTCAGTGTGTGGCTGTTGCATGGCTGTGTTTTCTCACTACTATGCAGATATGCAAATCACACTCTCTTTGCCCCTCCCCTTTATGCCAAAACAGTGACAGGAAGTTGAAAAAGAAAACTTCTGACAACTGAGAGTTTTTAAAATAAATATCTGAATAAAAAATCAGGAGATTGTCATAAAAAACATTCAAACACAAAAAGTATTCAAATAAAAGTCTTCTTAATGATTGTGTTTCCTTTTGTAGTGGAACTTTTTTCAGTCCCAAAACATATTTTTATACCAAATAAATAATATCAAGTAAAACAATAAAATAAAAAGAAAAAAAATGTACTGTTATTGTTCTAGACCCCATATCTAGTTACCATGCTTTATAATCTACAATACAATCTAAATGATCTTATGCTTATCTAAAACAATAATCTATTTGTGATTATTGTTGTTTTGTTCTGCATCTTAATGGATTTAAATTGTATACATGTAGACATTTAAAATACATGTATTGGCCTTTTCATGGCTCTATTTGACAGGATACAGTAGAAGAAGAGCAACAGGAAACTGGAACGGATGTGTCAAGTGTTTTCCAGTGAGCATCGGCCTCCTCACTAAAGAACTGAACAATACTTTGTTCGCACTTTATTCTGGCTGACCTTTCTGTTCATAAACCATTTTATATTTTACATTAGCAAAGCAAACTCTTAGAGTGCTGCAAATGGTGAAATGCAACTGAAATGTGTGTCCGCTGGCTGGATTCAAGCAAAGACATGCATGTTAAACAAAGTTTCTTCTTTTCCTTTTTCTTTTTCTTTGGCTAGGAGGTTTATCAAGAGTGACTGTGCTATGACAGCAAACGTGCCATGTTTTTTTTGTTTTGTTTACCTTGTTTATTAATTTCTATGGCAGACTTTTCACTGTAATCAATTTTACCATTCGCATCCAACTTTTCTCAGTGTTTAACTCAATAGAAGACAAACCAGTGTTTCATCTGCTCTCCTTATACCTATTATGCCTTAAATTCATACCTGATGACTTCCTACTTCATTGTAAATAACAATACAATTTTGCAACTCCATTTCTGTTCCTCCCACTTATTACCAGCTTCCTAGTGCACCCCAATTAAACATGAGCTCTGGCTACCCTTTGAAACATCACCCTCCTCATGACAAATTAAACATTACTATTAAAGCTAAAGATTGAATTAAAAGAACCTCTCTCTCTCTCTCTCTCTCTCTGTCTCTCTCTGTCTCTCTCTCTCTCTCTCTCTCTCTGTCTCTCTCTCTGTCTCTCTCTCTCTCTCTCTCTCCACTCTCCCCCCTCTCTCTCTAACTGTTCTTCCAGTCAGCAATAACCCCTCTAATTAGCAGCAGGGTTGAATCTCCAGACTGATTTGGTTGAGGCCAATTTGTCTGTATTATCACTTAGGTGACATTCAGCTCTGCTGCCTTTACATATTTGCAGGGTGTATTCTCTGAAAACAGATTTTAGGCTCAATAACAGCAAAGTGATGTCATATCTTATCATAAAAAAAACAGCTGTAGTGAACCTCTGACACCCTGACTGACATTATGAGGATGTGTTACCGTATGATGAGCTTACACTGTATCTACATATGAATGCACTTGCTAAAGTTCAGTCACAAGGACAATCTTTATGCTTACTGTATTCATTTGTATTATTTTATTGACATCTATCTCTTTTTCTTTGTCTCTCTTCCTTTCCCCTCTTCCAACTCAGTCAGTTAACTGAGGATGTTCAGTCTTTTGGCTAAATCAACCAGAATTTGCCACGATATCGGCAAGCCAATCATTTTTGTTGATATCAAACCTGATGACTGTTCTGGCTGTCAGCTGTCGTTTGTGTCAGATCACTGTCATTGGCTTACATTCACATTGCCTTTTTTACTGTCAGAAGCTCAGATGGCGTCCTGTTCTTCTCCTGGAGGCTCTCAACCCAGCACTGATATTCTGCCGCCTGGAAGCTTCATCCACATCAGGCATTCAGTGCAGAAGCAGAATGGTGGCTCCCCTCCAGAAGAGTCAGATTTTTACTGTCTTAGCAAAAAGATATCAGCATCACAGTCTTAATATAATAATAAAAGCTGCTTTCTACATTTCCCAAACAAATATTCATCCAAACCAGACACTAAATCCTTGGCCCCACCAGGGATCGGATTTGGCGTTAATCCACCAAGGCATGGACACAGGACCTCTGAGAGTGTCCCATGGTGCCTGGCGTCTCCATGGATTGCACTTGGTCCGGCACATCCCATGGATGCTCAATCAGATTGGGATCTGGGAGATTTGGAGACCAGGTCGACGCCTTGAGCTTTTTGTCATGTTCCTTGGGCCATTCCCAGTTTTTCTGGTGTGTCAGGGTGCATTGTCCTGCTGGGGGGGGCACTGCCTTTGGGGAGTGCCATTGCCAATGAGGGGGTGTTCTCTGTCTGCAAGAGTGTTTGGATGGGTGGTGCAGGTCAAGTGGCATGGGCATGAATGCCAGGACTCTTTTTTCCAACAGAACAGTTCATCATGACAAGATGATCAGTGTTATTCAATTCATCTGTCAGTGGTGAAGTAAATAACATCCCCTCTCTCCTTTACCCCATGGTGCCGTTTTTGCTTCCACCATCCAGGCCTCATCTCCGCCTCACACACAACCTCTCCCTCTCCAGCCTGTGACTGACCTCTGTGGCCAGCAGGTGCATGTATTAAATAACATGCCAATCTGCAACAATATTAATGAAAATGTTTGTTCATATCGCAACTGCATTTCCTTTACTTCTTCACTAGAACCAATAACACCAAATGTGGAAAATATCTCCAGTCCACATTAAAATAAATGTTTAAGTCCCCTTCACTCCCAATCCTCAATACTGGCCCAATGGGTATAGTCTCAAGAAATTATTCAGGGAAGAAAAGACGTACCTACAAACTCTCAACACCCTGTTTCAGCCCTTTCTTAAAGCCCATTATTTCAGGCTGTTTACAAAAATCTTTTCATCTAATTGTGTTCCTCTCTGCCCTGAAACCAAACCCACATCTTTTGGCTTGTGCACTAGAGATGTGTTGCTCTTTTGACCAGATCTCTGGAAACCAGACTACAGCAGTCTGTGCCATGGTAGCAGCTGTGTGAGGCTATACTTAGGCACAGTGGGGCTTGGAGCTAAATGCTAACACGTCTTTGTTTGGCATGTTAGCGGGCTAACAGTTGCTCATTAGCACAAAACACAAACTACAGCGGAAGATGATGGGAATGTAATTAGATATTTGGTTATAAACTTAAACGTACTTTCAACTGGTTATCAACTAGTTAAATGGTATACTGACCCATCTATATGACCTATATGACCTTTTATGGTGGAGTGCTGAGGATGAATTATGTAGTTTTACAGCCTAGAGTCTGGTGGGACGGCACTAAAAAAAGTTTGATTTGCTTCACGAGCATCATCTTTTGTCCACAGAGGACGCTAGAATAAAAAAAAATGAAAATTCCTTGCAGTGGCAAATTGAAATTTTGACCTGATGATGGCACTAAGTGTAGGGGTTACCATATTCATTACAATTCATCCTGAAAGGGACACGAATGTCTGTAAATTTGGTGACAATCCACTGAGTACAGTAGATGTTGAGATGTTAAGTGAAAACTCTGACCTGCTTGTGGCAACGGATGAAATATCATGGACCACCAAAGCCATGAGGTTTCTTCTTCAGACCACCATGGATATATGTCCCAAATGTCATGGCAATCAGTTCAATAGTTGTCAAGATATTTCAGGGTGGACCAAAGTTTGGCCATTCAGCCAAGCAATACTGCCACCCCCACTGTCTAAATATATATTTTTTTACTTTTTTAAAGATTTAGCATTAAATACACAGGATTTAAACATCGGCTACTGAAATCACAATTCATTTCTGTCCTTAAAATTATCCGGTACGTATTTGCTCTCCAACAGACAACAGTTGCTGGGAAATGGTCACTGAGGTCTGATAAACAGTCCCAACCTGGTCTGAATATGGGCCCCATATTTCCTCAGCTTTTGAACTTGCGACACATAATCATACAGTCTTATTGGACCATTCATTCAAAAATTGTCATCTGGCCTGCGACATAAAAGCCCAGGCCCCTGACCTGCCCACCTATGGCTCCATCCCCAGCTTTCACTGCACCTTGAAATATCAAATGCATATTTCACATTTCTGCACAATGACCATCTAAAAAACAGCAGCACAATCCATCTGAAGCTGTTATTGCTTATACTAAATCACAGACGGCTGTACAGACAAATTGGTCCAACCAAGATGAGCCGATATGGGTGGAGGAAATCTTTCAATGCTCGACAAACAGGCTACACACAGCTACACACAAGAATACATCGTCTCAGAACACACACACACACACACTCTGGTTAAAAAGCTAGTCCGTGGTGGCTGCAGAGGTACTGAGGATTTTTTCTGAACCCTAATGGAGTGTTTGCTGCTATGTTTACTCGTCTTAAACATGTCATAAACAACGCTAATAGGGTCAGCTCTGCATGTCTGGGGTCAGTGCCAACATCAGTGCGAGCGAGCGAGGAGGAGAATCACTGCTTGGTGTGATAAAATCTTCACCACCTCAGAGCTTATGCACTTAGTGTCCTCAGTTTAAGCTATGTACATATCGTATATCAGGCATAATATAAACTGTGAAGTGGAGAATATTGACTGTATGTCACCTGGTAAATGTCAAATATTGACATTTACAAGGACAATTATGAGAATAGAGGCACGGATATTTCTTACAAGTGTCGCACTGCAATAACATTCAAGGTCAAAGTTCAGGTTGCCATTGGATACACAGGCGTGAAGACTGTAGGCTGGTAAAAAAAAAGGAGAAAAGTAAATGCATTCACTATTCACTTTCAAAGGTCATAATTATCCAAACTATGTGGGAAATATCTCCATTTCATATTCGAGGAATGATGTTTAGCGAGACATCACAGATATCGCCTCTCTTGCTCTGTCATCAAGCTTGTTGCAATTAACTGTGTGTGTGCATGTGCTGCATGTGTACGTTTGCCATGCAGAGTGTGCACGTACATTTTCCTCCTGCTCGTGTAGTGTGTCTAGACATGAATCCAAGTGGCCAGCATGTGCGTCAGTGTGCCTGACTCATTAGGACACATTAACAGTGATTTCATTGGGGCTGACGCCAACGTCTCCGTCTCATCCCAAATGAGAAGGGACGCAATGACAGCGCGCACACACACGACAGAGGGATAGCTCCTTTGAAAGACGGGAAAAAATAGTCCAAGCTGAAGAAACAAGATTGTGTGTGTGTGTGTGCGTTTTTTTTTCCTTTTTTCATCTCTAGATAACAGAATTGCAGTGTGACAAACTCAAAACCCTTCGCTTTCCGCCCAAGGCCACGTTAATTGCATTAATTTGCTCTGACAATTGCACAACAGGAAAAGAAAAGACAAGGGAGTGGGAGTGTGCCTCGGTTTGAGTGTGTATGTGTGTGTTTGTTGCAAAACTGCTCTTGTCATTTCTCAGCAATGATTAAATTAGCAACAAGAGTTCTGTCTGGCTATAATCAATCATTACCCTCTCTCCCGTGCCACCCAATATCACCAAAACCATATTTCCCCCACTTGAGGACAAAATGTTTCTTGATTGTGTGGCAGACTTGTCTATAAATATATCAGACAGAGCAGTCGCCCCCTGCAGTATTGAGTTTGAGGGTGTGTGTGTGTGTGTGTGTGTGTCGGAGGTTGGGGTGGGGGGTTACCTTTCTGTAAATGTGTTTGTTTGGAGTGTGTGTCCAGGGTTCTTTAAAGAGTAAACATCTGTTTCAGCCTTTCCAGAGACAGATCAGTGACCTGAATACAGCGAGGCTTTTACTGGCCAGCAGAGCAAAAAACGTTCAGCACATTAACTATTATAAACACACATTGATCAATACCTGTTAATATTAAGATGCACTACAGAATATTAATGAAAGAAATCTCAAGACTTGACTTGAATAGTATTTCATGAATATTATGTATTTTGTTTAATTTCTAAAGCCAAAAAATAGAGGTTTGTCTCTCAGTCTGTTAACCCTTAATTTGGATAAGGAAAATCTCCATGAAATAATGATTTAATGGGGCAAAGACTGGTGAACCGCAACAATAGGTGTATATTGTATAAGAGAAAGAAAACAGAACAGCAGTGTTAAATGAATAAATAGTTAAAGTAGAAGAAAACAACTTTTGCCCCCTGCACATTTTCAAGTGGTATTATTGCTGCTGCCACTGTCACAAAGAAAAACTGAATGGTTTCCACTTTCTTCAGTCACCACTATCATCAACAACACACACAACTCCAAATCAATGTTCATGTTGCTCTACATATCTGACGCATGTATAAATAGACAATTGTTAGCTAATACACTCATCATATCAACTTTTTAAGATGTTTGCACATCAAACTTGTGTTTCCAGCTTGTCATGCTGCCCCCAAGTGGCCAAAACAGTTGGAGGTCTAAGGCAAGGGAAAGACAGTGGTTTGGTCAAGCTTTTAGGAAATGACTGGTTTTGGTGAGCGTCCTGTCATCCTCATCACACAACCTCATACTGTTTTACTTTGTTTATGTTTGGTGGCCACATTTGTAGCTTCAAACAATGTCCTGGGACTTTATTTTCAGAACAGCTTGTTTATTCAGTTATGAAAAAGAAAAAATATTTCTGAATTTGTATTATTACCTCATAAATATTGTAAATATTACAAGTTTGGATTTCTTCTCCAAAACTACATAGTGCCCCTTTAAGACCTAGAAGATAACCATGACAATGTCATGAGTATGCCACAAGTGGATATTGTTGGAAAATGAAATAAAAATTCATTGTAGTATGTTTTACAGACTCGATTTAGATCAATATTTTAGGAATGTGCTTACGCAATACAAAAATAAATTAATTAATTAAATCAAATAAACATGATCAAAATTACATTACATCTCTTTGACAACATACTTGCTTTTGCAAATATTAAAATCATTGTTTTGGTGCTACAGTACATGATGGTGCTACATGATCTCCTTTCTTCACGTGAACACTAATCATTTGGTGCAACTAGGGGTCGCAGTCAGTAGCGTGGAGCTCGCTCTTCCTGAACCTGTACATAATGTCACGTCAGAGCCCGTATCAACTTGAGCGTTGTGTTCAGGGTCATTGCTGCTGCTGCTGCTGCTGCTGCTGCTGGTGGTGGTGGTGGTGATAGTCAGACAGGGGCCATTGCTTGTTGGGGTGCCGTGGTGCTGTGGTGATTTGTAAGCCGATTTGTTCCTTTATTTCCCCTGGCCATACACATGCAGTCACAGGGCCTTTATACTCACAAACACACACTCACACACACACGCACACACACACACATAGCAAGCAAAACACACAAAGGCCCTCCCAGAGGACAATCTGTTCTGAATCGCATTACAGCCATTTCCCATTCTGTAGGTGGGGACTGGCCCCAGCAGAAATCAAATATTTATCATGTTGTATTAACCCCCACTGCTGCCCTGCACACACACACACACAAACACACACCGTCGGCCCTTACACTGCCTCTACACACTGAATTCATTATCCTATTAGACCATAGCTCAGGCACTGCGGCTAGTGTGTGTAAACAGATGCACGTACATGAGAATGTGTCTGTGTGTGAGCATGGACGGACTCACACACACATACACACACACACACACGCACACACACACACACACACACATACACTCAGAAATTCTCATATTGCCAGTTGCCTGCTGTTGTTGGGTCAGTTAGCTTTAACGCAGTATATGTTATGAATAATATAAATCACATCTCGTTCTTCTACTGATTCCACATTACTGTCAATCTACTGAGCCTATCATCATTTTTCTTTATGTCTCTCAGTGAGAATAAGGAATATAGCAAGACCCAAGGACATCTGCCTGTTCTTCTCACCTATCAAATGATGACAATAAAGGTACCATCAGTCATCATCATTCTTTGGTTCTGTTGTTTTTACATTGCCATTTTATTTGTTTTTTCAAGAATGTAATCTTTAACATTATGAGTAATATTATTATATTATTTGTGTTCTTGTGTTGTATGTTATTAGCTTGCAATTCACTGTAACTGCTGCCTATATTTACCAGTTAAAAAATAGTAAAATCATGATTTCATATTAAAAAAATCTATTGTTTATTTTATATTGTGAGAAGAGAGAACTAGAGTAGACACAAATCTACATGAAAAATAACAACAACAAATAGAGCCAAGGCTATGTTCAATTATGGTCTTTAAAGATTGAAGGTTCCCATGGCAAGGCAATATCATAGTTCCAACACACAATGAAGTATCATCAATGAAATCACAGCTAACTGAAAAGAAAAATTAATATTTAGATCAGAAAAACAGTAATAAGCCTACACACCAAATGTTTCATATTATGACCTTCCTTTTTAAAAAGATTTGTATTGTCTGATAATTAATCTACTGGCTTCTTAAAAATGTTATTTATCTACTTAATGACCTGTCTGTGTTTAACTCGACCAAAGATGCAACAACACCAATTTATATCCCTTAGCTCAAATATGGATTACACATTTTTCAGACCCAGAAATATAAAATACCAGTATTCAAAGAAGAAACTGAAGATGTACAACAACAAAAGGGAGTGGTTCTTAATAACTGCGTTTGGTTAACTGGCATTCTTAAATTGTAGACACAGACTCATGAATGTTGGAATAAACATACTTAAAATTCAACAGCAAATGTAACCTGAAAATTTCAAGTGATACAGTGGACAGACTCGAGTTACTATGACTTAGAACAAGTTAACAGAAGTCCTTGAAATTTTAAGTTTTCTCAACTTTTTCTTTTTCAGTGTATCCATCTGCTGTCTTGGCCCAGTATCCTTGTAATTATGTCCATAGTGGCAGATTCCACATGTCATTATTGAACATCATCCAGCACCAACACTGAGCGTCAATGTAGGAAAGAGTTTGTCCTTATGTACTCGAGGAGAAAAGTAAGGGGGTGTGGGGGTTGGAGTGGTGGATGGGCATCTCTGATTTTCGGCAGAAGTTTGAGCTCCATCACAGTTGTTCTCATTTTGGTTAATTTGATACAGTCTCTAACCATATCATAATAGCCATATACAGATACAATAGAAAACAAGAATTTTACAAATGCTGCATGTCCAATATTAATGCTCTTGTCTGGCGAAAAAAGTTGGCCTGCCTCACCCACCACCACAGCCCTGAACCCAGTTATATTTGAGCAATGCTGATGAATCAAACCGTAGTCTCATTCATATATTTTCTGACGCCAGTGGCAGCACTGAGCACACTGCTGCTGAGACAGCAACAAAACAATAGCCTGATTTTAGCTGCTTTGATTTGCCTTTAATTGAAGAAATCTGAATCTGTGGTAATCAATCTTATTTTCTGTTACTTTCTCGCATGAGCTGTAACAGGATTGCCTTCCACTCGTTGAGTTCATTTGCAACATTTCTTCTGGAACATTTGTTACGAACAGCAAAGTGACTAAGTGCTGGGTTCTGTTAGACATGATTGTACTATATCAGGGCTACCGCCACTTAAGTTACTTAAGGTATGAGGATGTTGTGCTTCTGCAATCACAGGAGAAAGAGTCCCTGCTGGTTCAAGCAGTACCAGTGGCTGGCGCAGTGATCGCTTTGTACAATTTGTACGATTTTCCTGGAAAATATGATAAAAATCTGTGACTTATATTAAAAGATAAATACTGCAATTCTTATCAAAGAATGTTTTCTTGATTAACGTGTTGCAGCCAAAAGTGGTAGGACTGACATTACATTTTGCATCACACTTAACGGTACAGTTACTCACATGCAGGAGGTCTGCTTTATCATCCAAGTTATTCACTGGAGACACATGGATGATTTCAGTGTCAGTGATCTCATTAATTAAATCCTCCAATCACTTTCTCTGCATTCATTTGACTTCTGTCTGAAATGAAAAACTCATAATCTACATTAACATTAAGCTAACACTATTGGAAGCCTGACCATTTTTACAGGAAACATGTAAATATGCGGACGTTAATGTTTTTTTCTCACTCGAATCAAGGGTCTAAGGACATAGGTCTTTCACTGTACAGATTGTGAAGCCCACTGAGGCAGCGTGATTTTGGGCTGTATAAATAAAAATGATTTGATTTGATTCTGAAGCTGAAATATAAAGTTTGTCTGGTTTGTCTGTTGAATACATGTGAATGTGTGTATTTCTGTAAAGCAGACATGTATCGTCCCCTGAGAGCATCCTGACAGCGACAACTGTGAGAGAAAAAGACAAACCTCCACATGCAAACACACACAAACACACAAAGCTGTCCTCTTTTTGGGGCCCCTCTTTCTCTTCACCTCTCCTCCTCTCTCCAGGAGCAGTATCAGTGGTGGATACATGACCCAGCCACACATTGTTATAATCAATAAGCTGGTTGTTATGGTGATCAAACTGCATCCGTTTTTCTCCCCCTGTGGCAGGTCAAGACTAATGTACCTTGTCACCACATGTGATGATAAAGTGTCTTATTACCCAACAAGCAGGAATTTTAAGATTACTATGAATATCTTAAGGAATCAATCTGACTCTGTTCAGTCTTTGCAGCTTTGACCTAGTTGGGTGCATGTTTGTTTGAGTGCGCACATACATACGTACCTGTGTGTGCATGTACATATTCGTGTGTGGAATTGTATACATGCATGCTTGTGGCCGGGAGGTTGTGTACTTCATACAAACTGAATCAGGGGACTTTTGTGCATCTCTGGATGTACGTGTATGTGCTTCTATGTGTGTTTGTGTAGTAAGAGAACTTTTCCTCCTCTTTGTCCTAAACTCTCCATACTGGAGGGTAAAAAGGCAATTAGAAGCAGTGAAAAACAACAGCAGCGTCCCCCGCCAACATTCATCTCAGTCCTGCTGCTGCAAAAGCCAACTGGTCGGGCCGTCCACCCCTGTTAGTTGCGAGGTGTTAAGGACAGATTTATCGATGTAAATATTTTGACTCCTTGACTTTGGAGATAACTCTGACTTTACGAGGTAATATTTCCACCCGTTCTGTTTTTACATTAGGTGAATATTGCACTTAAAAGTCCACCATTTAATTATTTGCACCGGCCCAATAAACATGACTTTATGGTGTCCATAAATCAAGAAACAAAAACACACTTCACACTGTTAATCTCACATATCCCACCATAAAGCACCATCTATAAAAAAAGATGTGTTTTACACCAAATGTGCATCGCTGAATACCTTAAGTAACTGTAATAAATGTGGCAAGCATGGTGTATAAATCTCACATGCTGCATGTTGTTAATTTGATACATTAGGCTATAATTTGTTGTAAATAATTGTTTATTAGCTGGACCATCCTGTACTAAGGCCTAATGATATGTACTTAGCAAGTTTTAGGGGAGGTTCCAATCAGCACACAACTTTCCAGCAGCAGGGACATTCATTAAAAGGGGAGATAAAATTATCACCATCTAACTATCCGTATAATTCAAAACAACTAATCATTAAATGGAGGAAGTTTTAATTGCACCTTTAAATGTGGACTTTAATGTAGTGCTGTAGAGTTTTCAGATGTCTAAATTTTGAATATTCTCAAAACTTCACATATTAATATGGAGTGTTTCATATTAGGAGCTGTCCTCAAATTACCAGCTTTTCCCCACACATTTTAACAAATGAACTCTTAAGGTCCACTGTGTATACAGCCCTGTTTTTGTAGTAATGAAATGGAAAACAAATGGAATCTGCCAACCATGATGTTTGCAAATGTGAACAAGTAGCCCACCTATGGCCCACTCCCTGCTATCTATTCACTTATTTATTAATTCACTTCATTTTATTCACCCGCGCTCTTGATCAATAAGTAATTAATTTCCCTGGCTGAGGGATAACAGGCCCTATAATGTCGCTAATGTCGCTCCAGCCTCTGACTTTTCTTTTTTTTTTTGTTTGAAAACTTCAAATTTAAATTAGAAGCAAGAGAGGAAAGGCGATAAATATGTCTCTCGCCTCGATTACTCGGAGAAGGCAATGAGTGTTTCTTTGGCTCTGTTCTTCCTTACTGATAGCAGACAACATCTCATGATAACATTGCATTTGTTTTGTTGGCAGGGAGCCAAGGACGGAGGAGTGGGAGAGCAACTTTGAATTGAGTTACTGTATAGTTCAGTTACTGTTAAGGTAGAGTCCTTTTTTTCTTCTTCTACTCAATTTCTACTCCTCCAACTTATTTGTCTTTTCTTTCATGGACATGCTGGCTCAAGTCAACTTCACACATTTCACTCAAAGTATTTAAAAGTGTCTCACAAATATAAAGTTTGAATATTTCTAAAATGCTCAATAATTTGAATCTCTGGTTAGGACTTTGTGACAATAGAAAAATGTCCATTGTTTCATATGATGCTCTATTGTTTATTTCATGTCAAAAATCACATTATATAAGGCCACAGGTTTTGTCATTTGGACGATGCTTTTTGTTCTTCCGCACGTCACAGATGGCCGGCAGGAAATTTGCATGAAGGCAACACAGACAAACATGAAGAGTGAACTTGACGCAGAACGGGGTAATTCCAATTAGAAGAGGGACTCAACCAGCATAGACAAATAGCTTGTACCAAAAGAGGGGCTACTTCTATCACATGGATGTGGCTATAGTAGGAAAAGTCTAACATGGACCAGAAACCTGTACTCTGCAAATCATGCCAAAGCCTGGTCCCCACAACTAGATTGGACATCACTAACCTCTTTTACCACCTTGATGTGCCATATGCATATGAATTGCTATCTGGGTACGAAACAAGCTATAGAGGGATATGAGATTTTGGTCATAAGGCACAGCCCTACAGCTGGTCACTGTAGATTTTAGAGTAGAGTAGATCATTTATTGGTTACCGATTTTTTTCATCTGCGGATTAAAACACATTTGGTGCTCTGATGAGTATTTCCAGCAGCAGGATAGTGTATGTGGTATTAACTCAAAATCAAGTGCTGGTTACACTTCATTTCACAGGTCTGCAAATTTCATGGTAAGTAGGTGTTATTACCAAGTAAGTTATTTTAAATTTCTCTGAAATTACCTCTAAATTACACCAACATTTACATCAAAATGTATTGAAAAAAACCTCAACATGATTTAGTAATAATATCCTGGATTTTCTGATACGTAATAATAAATAGCTGCTAATTTCTTTAATACATCTGCAGGAGACTTAAATCGTGTTTCTGCTTATCCTCCCAGTAGTGTCTGTCTAACTTCTGTTCTGCAGCCCAATAAATTAAAGTCAGTTGTTGCAGTTTACTTTCCAACTAGTTTCTGCTAAACTTCTGCAGGTCAGTAAACTGAAGCACATTTTTTTGCCCATTTACATTCTCTCAATTTCTGTATAATTTCAGCAGATCAGACCAACTTTGGAGCCCATTTCCTAAATGTTTTTGTAAATATAAGCCAACAAAAATAGCTAATTACCAACAAGTACAACTTCATAACTAAGAACCCAGTTGCTCATTCCTCTTTATAAGAGTCTCATTTTGTGCCTATAATGTCAACATGTCAAGTTTAATGTCAATGTTTTTATATTTTGTGACAATACTACACAAAGTAGTTGGAAGGTAAGCTGTTATGATCAGCAGAAGTTATGCACAATCTGATCCAAATCTATTTAATATTTCAAAATAGCAGAATATAATCAATCATTTTCAGTCAATTTTAGAGGTAGATGTAATTTCAGGGCAATTTCAAAAAACATTACTTGGTAGTTACCTGCTTACCATGAAATTTACAGCCCTGTGAAATTAAATGCTACTACAGTGTCCGTCTTCTTTGCAATGTCGTGCTCTGTAGCACAGAGGAATAAGATATTAATATCTTTGGATACACAAAAAAAGTGTATGGTTTGGTTTTGATCTTGCTTTCATAGGATTTGTTAAAAAAAATACAGAATTTGGTTAATAATATTTAGTTTATTTCTGTGTATCTTCAACAAAGTGAACGGGATAGAGAGTAGCACAAAGAAAACATTCACATACTGTAGTAACACCACCATTCATGGGCAAAACACCTTGGCTAACACACTGGCACTTCTCCCGGCAGAGCCCGATTCCCTCCAATTCCTCCGTAATAACATGATTCATATATTTGATATGGCCCAGATAGATCATGAAGACACATTATATCCCATTCCTCAAGTGAAAGCATTATTATGCCATGTTGTTGTTGCTGTTGTTGTTAGTGCTGGTGTGTTGGTGTAGAGGTCACACTATTTTTCTTTTCCAGGTGAACCGTGGCTGTAAGATTGGCCAGGGCAACAGAAAGAGAAATCACACCAGAGAGGAAGGGAAATCGGATCAGCGAACACAATAAAGCAGGAACTCCAAAGAAAATGACCTGGGAAGCAAGCCACATGCCCAACTCTCAGAGAGTGTGTGTGTTAGTGGAATATATTTTTAGGGGAAGAAGGACTACGATACATATAACTACAGGCTGTCGTTTTGTTTGCTCACTCCCGTGGCAAAATGGAGGACATACATCGTCTCTTATTGCCTAAAAAAAAAGAAAAGAGTAGAAAAAAGGGGGGCTCACAATGCAATTCCAGTTGCCCTTGGGTGTGGCGCAGCGCTGGTCACTCAGGGAGTGTGCTGCAGGAGTCACATGGTTCAGATGGATCGCATCAATTTGCCACAAAAACAATATGCCCCCCCACCCCCACCCCTCATATATTCTTCCTTCTTTCTCCCTCTTTCTCTACCTTCTCTAAGCTCTCAGTCCATCATCACATAATATAAGAGAGGAACCAAATCCACAGCCTGACCTCCCTCTTCACCCCCCGTTCTCACCTTTTCTCCCTCGGCTACTCTTTTTACTGACTCTGCACACTTTCCTTATAACTCTTCGTCATTATTTCTTGTAAAAATTTTCTCATTTTTCCTTTTTTCCTTTCATATTCTGCTCCTCATATCTCTGCACAACACAATTTACAAATTAAGTATCAATAAAAATCTGCTTCAGTAACTTGTCCCATTTTTTTTTTAACTTTTCTCTGTTTTTGACCATATCATGTTTTTTTTTCTCTAAATTTAATGCCACAATTTGCTTCAATTTGGTATATTTCTAATGTGTTTCACTGTTACATTTAGGAAAGAAACTTATGTTAACAAAGGACATCTTTCAAAGTTTTTAAACATATGTTTGATATTAATGTAAAAAAGCAATTATATAAAAACATTCAATAACAATTTGGCTCAATTTAATTTCTCCTCTTGTGCCTGATTCTCTTTTCCTGTTATGCATCTCCCATTGGCCAGAAGACCACTAGTGCCACCATGTGGTACTCTTTGGAACAGCATAAGGGAAGTAAATCCTGTAAAACTGATGCAGATAAAGACAGGCCAAATTACAATTTTGTCTTTTTAACTTTTTTTTTAAGTCTGACAGCTGTATTTCCTTAGTTGACCAAATGGTCTGACCATTCACAATGATTTCATATTGATTATGGAGTCAAACTTTTTACACCTCATCACAACAGCACAACAAAAAAGTGTGTCCATATCTATAAACTGTACCATATTCCACCTAAAATTATGTGGGTGCAGTTAAATGTGTGATTACTGCATTAACAATTTTAAAACACAGCTCATTTGCAAAGTCTGTTCAGCTTCTTACAAATTTAAATGAAAAGGCCCAATCAGCTTCCTATTATTCATTACAGAGTTCTATGGGCATTTTTTCATCACTCAGATATATCTATTTTTTTTTCATCTGAAATGTGCAGGATTATGTAAAAAAAAAAAAAAGAAAGAAAGAAAAAGAAAAGACTTCAGAGACACTCACCAATGACAATTTAACAATGTTTTAATATGATGACAGCTGTGGGGTTGTTGCTTTGGCAGGTTGCCAAATCTGATGAAACACATTTCCTTGTCTTCATATTTTGTTTTTTTTATTAACGAATTTTTAATGTTGTAGAGAGATCTTCAAGATTTTGCACTGAGAAGCTTAGTTTACTTCATTTTTCTCCTATCTTTTTCTTAATATACACTTTCATGCATTAGGAATTAACATGTTTGTTGCGTGAGAGTACAACACAGCCTTTGAATACTGTTAAATAATGTTTTGTCTGGCAATGGAAGAGCATCATGAAGTGAGGAGACAGCCATGATGATGTGATTTAGAGTGCTCACAGTGTGGGGTTGGAAACTACAAATTCATTACAAAAAGTTTCTGGTTACAGCAACAATGTTTAAGAGATGTGGCAGGGACAGAGCAAGGGGGTTTTAGGAAGGAAGCTATGTTTTTTGAGCTTACTCCATACATAGGACTAATATATATGTATATATACATATTAACTTATGGAACTACATAAACCTTTAAAGTCTAATTTCTAATCTCATTAACTAGGAACAACTTAAAAAATCTAATTTAAGGTCATTTTACCAGCTTTTTCATAGCTTTCATCCACATCTCAGGGTCCTCTTCGGCAGATGGAGTTTACTCAGATGTAATGAGGATTTCACAGTTGTCATCATGTGACCTTAGTATGCACCTCACAGTTTTGTTGTATGCAGTATATAACA
Source organism: Pagrus pagrus (assembly GCF_965226575.1). Taxonomy (NCBI): domain Eukaryota; kingdom Metazoa; phylum Chordata; class Actinopteri; order Spariformes; family Sparidae; genus Pagrus; species Pagrus pagrus. The sequence continues at coordinate 3,897,405 of NC_140185.1, read as the reverse complement.
AAGCAAACTTAGTTGTTGTTGTTACCCCTGCACACATCTTCTTCTAGTGAGTCAAGAGCAAAACACACATCTATATTAAACATTCAAATAGGACATAAATTGGCCACCACTTTTATTTTCTTTCAACACATTTAAATCTCTACAGTGTGTCCTCTCTCTCCCTCATTCACATTCAATCAATCTCCACTCAGCCCTGCAGTTAGTAAAAAATAACAAATCCTGAAATAATAGCTTAAACTGAAGTATTACTTTAATACTTCAATTGAAATAACCTGGTTCCAACATTTTGAAAGGAGCAGGCTTGGTTGCCCAAGGCTACACTGTAATGTGTGAGTGAAAGTAGATGGGCTGTCGCTTCAGATTAGAGAACAGCCTCAGTGTGCCTTTGACGGAGAGGCAACAGGGGTAATGGGAGGTGGAGGGGATTAGAGTTCATAAAAATCACATATGAATGGAGATAGCCAACAATGAAAGATGTCATTTCCAGAACAGGCTTGGTCTACACAAACTGGGCCCGAATTACACTGTGTGTGTGTGTGTGTGTGTGTGTGTGTGTGTGTGTGTGTGTGTGTGTGTGTGTGTGTGTGTGTGTGCGTGTGTGCGTGCGTGCGTGCGTGTGTGTAAATACTGGCACACAGGGAAACAAAATAACTGCAATGGTATTCAGAGGTTTTATATTTAATGTCGCCCTCTTACATCTGCATGACTGCATTGTTTTCTGTACAATTCAAATGAATAAACAATCAAAGATTCTGAGCTTTAAGAGAAGGCTCGAGGCCCTGTGCAGGTGCAGTTTTGACATCTTAAACATCCAAAATTTGTCATTTAACCTTCCAGTTTGCTACCCCAATTTGACTGCAATGGCTCATGAAGACTGGTAGTGTTATTTTATGTAAATGAAAAGAGATATGTTTTGTGTACCCACTTTCAGTTTTTATTTCTGGAATATACACATTCAGAAACAAACAGCCTCTGAAACTTGCATACTGGTCATGCCTGTTTCAGCAATGTGGTTACAGATCATCATAAGCCAATATCAATATCCTAAACTCATGAATCTATGAGATCAATAACCATCCATCCAGGTCAACACACCTCCTCCTCTTTCCTGGAATGCCTGAACCATCGGAGAGACAAGAGATGGTTTCATTCAGTATCATAGATCTATAGTTTTAGTCATAACTTTTCCTTTTTTTGACCTCACCCAGACTGTCACCACTGTCTTAACATTTGATGACAAGGACAGTCAGTGTTGCAAGCAACAGAGGACTCCACTCCCTCACATCCTCGCCTCAAGGCTGAGAGCAGATTGGTGGAAACCAAAGGTACAAAGGATGTCACAATAATTCTGCAAAATCTGGAAAATACAGTTAAAACACCATCTTGCTGCTGCACAGATTTCTGAAAGGGAAACTTCTTTTAAAACAGCCCAGGAAGTGGCCACCAGATTACCCCAGACTTGGATGTTCTGTATAAAATTGGCCTCAGAGATGTGTTAACAGAAGAAAGACATAGCGGCAGGGTACACCTAAGTGGCGCAAGTCGCCCTTTGTGAGTCCAAGAGTTACTGAAAAAAAGTGGAGCACCTGCTTGATGGGGCAAATGGCTGGATTTTCCTGCCTATTGTCTTCAGGACAACATCACCTAACCCTTGAAAGAGGGAGTAAGAAGGGGCCAAACCAATAGCCGCAGGATGGCTGGTTTGGTGTGCCATATCTGAACTGCTACCTGGGAAAGATGGTCCAACCTGACTGGCACGGCCCAAGGTTGGCCATGAACCAAGCAAAGGAGCTTTAGGAACTAATGCCTCTTTGGACACCAGGGGGTTATTAACAGCACCCAGTAATGGCCCATGGCGATCCCATACCTGGGGAATACAGGGAAACAAAAGGAAAAATGTACAACAATGCTTCCACCCTCTCTAAAAACAGCTTATCTAAACCCAGGGGACCTTCCTGACCCTTAAAGGAGAGCCTGCAAGGGAAATTCTCCTTGTTGAAGTAGAGAGTTGCTAATTCTCTGAAGAACTTCAGAATCAGTATCATGAATCAGATCTCTTTAATACATGCTGCATGGAAAGACCCAAAGTGTTCTCTCCAGTCTTCCAAATGTTTCTGACTTAAATACAAACAGAGTGGGGGGTTACAACATTTCTTCCCACAACAATGACCCCTTGATGTTTGGTTGGTTGTATCTTTCCCAGGACAGTGAGCATTTGATGCTTCATTAGAATGTAAATGTCATACACCATCTATCTTCCTGTAACACCTCAGGCAGAGGCAATTGTCTCTCATCTGACGTTATGACACTTACACCCAAAAGGATTCTCCCCTTTTGCTCTCACATCCTGATATGGTCTTTACAGGTCATTGCTTACTGACTGAATAACTATTTAATTCTCACAAGCCCCATCATGCAATTGTTTGTCTCTGCTGATGCAAAGAGGTCCATCAGAGCCTTGCCGAACCAAGTCCATAAGAGCATTAGCACATCAAGTTGAAGCATCCACACTCCCGGGAAAGGATCAGTTCTAGACAGGAGGTCATCTGCCTGATCTTCAACCCCTGGAATATAAATTGCCCTGAGTAAACCCAGATGCTCAAGGGCCCAGGATGGGTTTTTGTGCCACCTAATCCACAGCCACATTGAGGCCATTTCTGCTGCCACTGTGAAATAATTGACTATCCTTGCTTGCTTGCCCTGTTGATGCCTTGCTTGTTGTACAATCTGCAGAGAGAGTGAAATCCCACATTGATGAACCTGCATCTCACTTGCCACCCATTTCTGGTGCATTGCTCCACCAGCTCTGCATACATTGCCTTCTTCCTCTCATCAGCCTCCTAAATGTTAATTCTAGTAAGGATGACTTTCTTGGAAGCTACAGAGTAGCACCTTGTCTGTCCTTAGTGTTTTTCTTGGAACTTCAGTTGCTTCCCTAAGTCAGCCTTAAGTTCTTAGTCTTGTGCCACTTCAAGTAGGCCAGTAGGGTGGTTTGGCAGCTCATGTTGCTTGTCCCAAGCCCTGATGAAAGCGATGGTCCTTGCTGGGCAGATGTACTTGCAGTGGCAGATCCTATTGTAGACAGACTTCGGAACTTGATTATAGCGCCATGGGTACTGCCCCTTGCCCTGGGTATTCGAACAGCAGCTGAGGATGTGCCTTAGTGTTTCTCTCTTCAGGTGCAGGGGCATTTTTCCACATACAACTGCCAGCCTGGCTCTACTTGGTTTGACTCAGTGGGCAGCCCTGCATGATTGAGAATTGTGTTTCCACCACAACTGGGCTACCTGCTTGAAGGTGTGTCTTGTGACTGACACGCTTGTCTCTATTCCTGCAGTACTATCTAAGAATCACTGCTAACAAAGCGTAAACAATAAAAGCTTTTATTTTGAAGCATAACTACAGTAAATATTGCATTTTTACCAGCAGTAACTAAACATGACTCCTGAAACAGCTGAAAGCAAACATGATGAAACAGTAAACACTGCAGATGTTTGAAAGTACAAACAGGATGAGAGAAACCAAAGAGATACATTTAGAAGCTACAAAAGTACTGAGAGCTGAACACACAGAAAAACGTCTTTCCCTTAAGTTTCCTGCACAGACAAGAGTTGAGTATCAATATGCAACACACACTTGTTTGATGGAGATGGGTGCTTGCCATAGGTTAGCTGCGGTTGCTAGATGTCACGACAGCCCACTTAGAGGTGGGGCGGACGCAGCTTGGCCGTACTCCAGAGCAAGTCCATCGCGGGTCGGTCTCGGCTCAACTCGGCACCATAAAACTGGTGATAGAAAAGCAAATCAATGCAGCTGGGTTTGACTTGGCACCGCCATAAGTGCTAGTGGAAAAACGTCATAAGTGACTCCATTTTCCAGCGAAGCAAGTTGGGTGGGCTTGGGCTCAGCTTTCCACAGTTCCACTCATGAGACCTATCATTCTGCTGCTTGGTCCCATCTTGTCCAGGCTATTGCTGCACTTCAGTCATTATGCGGGCTAGCTCCTCCTCAACTGATGTATGTACCTTCTCTAGGATTAGCACCCTCCTGTCTTTTGCCTGCGCCATGTCATAATAGTGTTGTGTTGCAAGCCTGTCCAGCCATGTGCAAGTGTGTCTGTGCTTACCAGCATGCGTTGCCTTAGTTGAGACTTAACAGCTGCCATTGTGTTTGCTTCCCTCCTCTTTGGTCTTGCCCTGACCTTGATGTCAGCCCGGGAGACTTTAAGGTCACAGAACTCAGAATATTGCAGCACCTCCCTCGTGTGGGTCACAACAATTTTTCATTCACATGCTGTTTCACATTTCAGCTAGTTGTTACATCAATACAATGTGATGCTGCTCAGGCTCTGAGGTATAGTCCCAGCTACCTTGAGAGATGATCCTCCTCTTAAAGCTCTCCACTGTTGAGATTTGGACCTAGTCAACCAATAGGTGCCAGAGAATCTTTGGGCGGATGCCAGCCTTAAACCAGGCTTTAGACTTTATCTTTAATTTAACCTCACATAATCCCAAGCAACTCCTCCAGCCCCTTCATGGTCAACCTACCACCTGGGACAGATGTAGGCTTTCTGGTCAGGTCATCTAGGAAAGCCCTGATGGGTGGCAGTCAGTTTCTAAAGTTAGTAAGAGGTCATCTACACTCAGCCTCAGGAGACTTCACCAGTTTATTCAAGGTCACATCGAAAACAATCATTAAAATGGTAAAGCCAGAGATGATACTGTCTCCATCTCCACAGCTGTCACCATTCTGTTCCTCGTGGTCTATCTATCTATCTATCTATCTATCTATCTATCTATCTTATCAAATCATAGCTATACAAGAATATATAATTGTACATAATATACAAGATGCTACGATTACAGACTGCTGGAGGCATCTACTCCCTGCAGCAGCAGCAGGGCCAGCAGCAGATTAACAGGAATCACATTTAACTTTAAGCATGGGGAGAGCGAGGAGAGCTAACTAAGGTAACTTACCTTGACCACTGATAATAGGGTCTTCAGTTCATTACACACAGTAGTTGTACAAAACAAAAGTGAACATGTTCATTCTTTCCAAAGAAAAAACATTAATGTCACAATTTGGTAAAAAGGTTGTGAGGACCCAAATGCAGAAACACACAGGAGGTGGGTAGGATAAAGAACAAAGGGTGAGCTTTAATTAACAAAAGCTCAAATCCAAAAACACATATAATTCAAAATCCACAAAGTGTTAAAAAAGTGTAAAAAAAGAAAAAAAGAAAGTAGCAACACAAAAAAAGCTTTTAAAAAAAAAGTACAACCAAAAGCGAAGTACAAATGAGTAAAAACACAAGGAACAAAAAACCACACATACACACATACCACAGGAGAAACAGGGAGACACTGGAGGAAATGGGCTCAGGTGACTCACAGGGGAATCACACAGGAGAAAACGGACAAACTGACAAAGACCTGAGGAAGCACACAGACTATTTACACACACAAGGGCTAATTACCAACAACACACAGATGACCACAGAAAAAGGGAAGAAAATCACAGTGGAGGGCAAAATTTCAAAATAAAACAGGAAACCACATAAAACAAAACAGGAACATGATGACTAAAGCGTCATTCTGAAAACACAGTACTTTTCCTAGTTCATGTCATGAAAAAAAGTAATGTTGAAACTTCCATTAAGTTTATGGGACCTTGAAAAATCGAAAATTGAGTTTTACTTTTGACGGAGAAGCACATGGCTGTATTGTTGGAGTTGGAGTTACATTTGAGACTCCAAATCCTTATTAAGTTATGAATTAAGTTTAGCCCTCTGAGCTAAATTTCAGCCTTATGGTGATTTTTTTCTATGTGTATTCTGAACCTCACCAATAACCTATTTTTCACTCGATTGGGTTGAAATTTGTAAAATTAGTAACAGGAAATCTTTTTTTTTTTTTTTTTTTTTTTTTTTTTTTTTACCAGAACGAAGAATCTGTCATTTTCAAAAATTCATATATCCACTTGTTTTCACTTTCATGCAACAAATTTTTGGTTCTGTGTACTAATTATTTGGTCTTTAAAGTGTCACAGATCTTGTTAAATATAGCTTCAGAGCTGAAAAACACACTTTGTAGGTTATTTTGATGGTAGATTTTCACAAAAGGATTATTTTAATTTCCTTGAAACTTTTGTATATGAAAGTGCTGATATTCATTGCATAAAAATGAAAAATTCAAATATGTTATTTTACTCTCTGTTTGTAATTTTTGAAATAAGCTAATTTTTCAGTACTTTTCGCTGCCTGTAATGTTGCATTCAGTGGATTTATTTCATCCGTTTCATTGTTTGTGTGAGCTGAGCTGCACAAACATCAAATCACCACTAGATGATAGTGCTCAGCTGTAGAAAATGTATGCGTAATGTCTGTAAAAGGGAAAGCAGTCTGTAGGTTGGACACAAAATCATCTTTAGTGTCCTGAAGCACTACATCTTTGTGAATAAGCTGTCACTTTCTGTTCTTGTTTGTTTTCAGATAGCGTTTGTGTCAGAAAGAGGTGCAGTGGTTTGAAGTGTATGGTTTCCTTGTGGGGAAGCTTTTTTTTCTCTCTCTCTTTCATTTAATGTTATCTCTCCCAAAACAAATCAAAGATATTTAGGCATTACATTTTTAGGATTATTGTTATTACCATTAAGATGATCCTCACTTCTACAGTTAGAGAAACATTATTTCATTGTTGCATGCTATACCAGACAGTTGCATGCTCTCCCCAGGAAGAGACAGAAATTTCCAGTATAGGGCAGGAGCAAAAGATTCAAAGATGCACTTTTACCACACACATGGTATTACTTGTTAAGGTTTATGTTGAGGCTTCATTTTTGTCTTTAGGTCACATCAGCAATGAGCTGACCAGAGAAGCACTTTGGGGTCAACATGAACTTGCTGAAAAGTTGCAACTAGGGTTAAGTTAAGTTGTACAAACTACAATAGGGACACTGTGGTACACAGAATAAAACAATAAAACAAATAAATAAGCTGATGCGAATAGACATCATTTCCTTTCACAGTTTTACATGCTGACATCATGTCATGTGTAATAGCAGTAAGGCCTAGGCTGGGTGTTGTCTATAAAAAACAGTCATATCTGCTATGTTTCATAGCACTCGTTATAGTCAGAATGATAATTATGTTAATGATTTAAAGGATAAAAGCCTAGTACATTTCTCCTTTTTATTTGCAAGGTTCAAGGTTTTTATTTCTCATTTTATAAAAGATTATATAAAGATTATATAAAGATTGTACAATGACATGCAGTGGTGCCCCGCACCATGTAACACACACAGACAATCTAAATAAACAGATATACAGATACTGAAATTAGAATAGAATAAAAAGTTATATAAGGCAGCTAGAGGAAGAAATTATTCTCACTCAATCAAAAGGACTATATAAAGTTATTTGCCGTGGAGTGGAAAGAAGGATGAGGTGCGGGTTGAGGAGTCTCAGGCTGATGAGGCTATTATCTTATGTATCCCTAGTTTTGCCTTTGCATTATGATATTGGTCACTTTATTTTCAACATTTCCCCATGGACCTATTACCTACTGCACTCGAAACACTGAACGCACCGACACTGAATATACGACGCGGTGTTTTACGAGCAGTACTTGAAGGCAGCATTAGACAATCCGTCAATCATCGGCCCGCGTTGGTCACCTGACCTAAACTCGAAGTCACGTGACTGATATTCCATCCTCGCCATTTTGCAATGTGGGAGAGAGGGAGGCCACTTTTTATGGCTAACGAATAACACAAAGCAGTTTTATGTGTTGAGGACAAAGAGCGTCGAGCCATTCCGTGTCAGTGAGTATATTTTCATTCAAATACAGCCATGTGCTTCTCCGTCACTTATTAACCGAAAACATAATTAAAATACCCTTGTACACTCATGTGTGTAACTGCTAGCACTGTGAGAGACTCGTGTGGTGTCTGTCACTGTGTGTGTATGTATGTGTGTGTGTGTGTGTTTGAATAGCAAGCAGCAAGCTGTGAAGCTAGCAGTGTGTGTCCTGCTGCCTTTCACTCAATGTTCGTGTTTTTTTTAATTCCTTAAGTGTTTTAAGTGTCGCAGCAGCTCCATTATGTCAGCTAACATTAGCCTGAAATTTTTGTCAAGTGGTTATTCGATGCTTCGGTGTGAGTTGAGAGACTGTGTTCAACTTCATCCTACAGGGGAATGAAAGTGGATGAAATATTTTTAGATTGTGACATAGCAGGTGCTCATCTGAGACTGGTTAAAACCACATGATGGTGTCTACGGAAGGGCTACACTGACCACAGTCACATTTAACCTCATAGAAATGTACCAAATGTACTACAGAAAGCCTAACTTTAATCTGTGCGAGTGACAAACTTTACGTTATTTGACAGTGAGTTGTTTATGTATCAGATTGACATTGTTTGGATGAGAGATTATAGATTGAAAAAGTCCATTATTGTTGACTGAATTATTGTGTTAATAACTCAAGGACAGTTTTTGTGTAGCTCCATTCCTTGTTTATCCTGGGTTACATCCAATAGTTTTCGGATGTGGTAGTTCTCCAAATGTGTATCCTACTGTTATGACATATTCATACAGATGCAGAAGTAGGAGAAAGAGGAAGATGATTTGTGGTCAGAAAGTAGGAAAGAGGAAAGTGTTGGATTTCCAGACATGAAAGGAATTTAACCACATGAGTTGTATAATGTCCCTCAAGCTCAGATTGTAAACAGATGCACATGGTGCTGTTTGAAGGCCTGTCTGCTGACCAGCAGTGGCTGAGCTTATCAAGACTAAGTTGACCTATCACACTTATCATAGTGGACATTTGGGCTAATTCCCTTTTTTTCTCTAAAAAGCCAATCCCCTCACCCGTCTGCTGCAATGTCAGTATGGTCAATTATGTATCTTTTTGGCTGAAAAAACATCCCCTATTTTTCCTCAACAGATTTAAATAGTGGAAAATGCAATTGATAGAATCAGTAAAACGCCCTTTTTCAGTTGCTTTTCTCTATTGTACTGTGTAAAAGTCTAAACGCAAAGAGCCAGATTGACTTGCTAAATTCTTATTTTTTTCACAAAGAATGATGTGCCTAGAGGCATTAACATAACATTAATGAGGTAAAAATACAAACTCAGAAATGTTTCATGTTATGTTTCCATAACTGCATAAACAAGCTGTTCTCAGAGGAAAATAAGGTCCCCAGAACAAAAAACAAAGTAAAACAGTATGGAATTGTGTTGTCCTTTAAGGTCAGTTTGTGTAGTCAGTTCATTCAGTCAAGAAAATGAAGAGTTTATTTATTTTTTTTAGGCAGGAAAAAATCAATAAAAATCTTTCTCTTCAGATTAAAATTTCTTCCCGAAAACTACGTATTGCACCTTTTTAAATACTAGTTAAAAAGTACAGCTAACATGTTCAGAATATAGACAGATATATTAGCACAAGCGTCAATACTTATTACCAAGCATACAGTTCACTAAATTAGAGATTGATCGTTCAGTTTTTTTTCTTAAATTAATTGTCATTTATTTTGAAAATTGATTGATCCTTTAAGTCAAAATTCTCTGATTCTACTTTCAGAACTGTGAATGTTAGTGGTTGTTTTACTCCTCTATGACAGAAAACCGAAAATCTTTGGGTTGTGGACGAAAAAATACATTAGATCATGGCATCTTGGGCAACACTGATCAATAATTTTCACATATTTCTAACATTAAAAGATCAACAACCAATTGATTAATTATTGAATTATTATTCAACAGTGAAAATGGTCATTTATTTTGCAAGCTTTTGTCCCTATTTTAGGTTTATTTTGTTCATTTATTATTTACCTTGATATAATAATGAATTGAATGAATATGTGACCAAATCTACTGGGCCAAAAATATACATACAGTAACTCTTATATTTGGTTAAATGTCTCTTGTGATGTATTACAATCCCTCCAGTAGTTTGCAATTGCCAGTCCCCATGAATTCTGCATGACCTTTCAATACACAGCACCATTACTATGATTGGATAAAATTGCAGATTTTACAGGGATTGTCAATCGCAACTTTGTTGAGGGACTGGTATTACCTTGCAACATTTTGGCATATAAGTTCATAAATAGTATTTCAAAATATTGGTATCCATATCAGTAGTCAAAAAAATGTAACGTACCATATAGCAGAAACCAGTTTACACACTCATTTCTTTGTTCCCTGCTGTCTGCCAGGTCATGGAGGAGATCAGCAATGTAGCTGTGCTCATCACACACTCCTCCAATGCCGCCTCCTCCTCCTCCATGCCATCAGCACTAGGATCAATTTCTCAAACCCAAACACAGCAAGTGGTGGAGGAGGACACCACAGAGAATTTTCAGCAGAAACAGGCTGCAGATTCTCTCATTCAGGTCATTGAGAAACTCAGCAAAATTGTGGAGAAGCGGCCCCAGCGCCGCTGTAACTTTGCAGGACAGAAAAGAACAATCCAACACGCTGCTGCTGTGGGGGGTGGAGGAGGTGTGGAGGTGATGAGGGGGAGCAGGGGAGGTTCTCCCTTGAAGAAAATTAAGAGGAACTTTAAGGAGCAGGAGAGTGTAGAGGATGTGATATTAGATGGCAGCACGGCTGAGGGCGCTCTTTCTTCACCTGTGTCAGGTGACAGTAACAACAACATCACCTCCACGGTAACAAAGGTAGCCGGCAACCCCAACAGCAGCGACCACAAGAGGACAGTGACATGCTATCAGTGTAGCCTGTGCCCCTATCTCTCCCAAACGCTGCCCCTGCTGAAAGAGCACCTGAAACAACACAATGAGCAGCACAGTGACCTCATTCTCATGTGCTCTGAGTGTCGCTTTACATCAAGAGACCAGGGGCAGCTGGAGGCACATGTCAGACTGCACTTCAACAACGATGACAACCTGAAGAGGAATCCTACTTTGTCGGATACCTACATTGAGGGCACAGACGAGGATTTAAAAAAGCAAGATGGGGACTGGACTGGGAGCAGTGACGGTATAGGAACTGAGGTGATCAAAGGCCGAGTAGATGGTTCCCAGGAGCTATCACAGAAGAAGAAATGGTATAGCTATGAGGAGTATGGATTGTACCGCTGCCTGATCTGCAGCTATGTGTGCAGCCAGCAGCGAATGCTCAAGACCCATGCCTGGAAACACGCTGGCCTGGTCGACTGCTCTTACCCCATCTTCGAGGATGAAGACGGGATTCTCACGAGGAGAGAGGCCCAGGCTGCAACTAACACTGTGGGAAGCAGAGAGGACATAGTTGTTCTTTCTCCAGTTCTTCAAGATAAAAACCTGCAAAAGCTCCCCACTGCCTTCAAGCTCCAGCTGTTTGCTAGTCCATTGGCTGTTGAGAACAAAGGGGATGTGTTGACTCATCCGATTTCTGATCTCAATGAAAATCCAAAAATAGTAGCGAAAGAAGAGGAAAGTGAGTACCCCATCAAAGACCTGACCTCTGAGGAGCCCATGGTGGAGGTACAGGTCACGACAGAGGCGGAGTCTGAGGTGGAGATTGATAGTCACCATGACAGCACCTCTGTTACAGACAGCTTACTGTCATCAGCTCAGAAGATTATCAATAGCAGTCCCAACAGTGCTGGCCATATCAACGTGATTGTAGAACGCCTTCCTTCTGCTGAAGATTCAGGAATGGCAACCAACCCACTCCTTCTCAGCCCAGATGTGGACAGGGACAAGAGTATACTGGATCCAGAGGAGGCAGAGCAGGATCATGTGGTAGCAGTGAAGGATGAAGTGGTCCCTGACTCCAGCACAGGTAGCACTGCTGACAGCCAGCCAGAAGGAGGAGCTAATATTAAGTCCACTGTTGCTGTAAGTAGTGATTCTCCACGAGATGAAAACATCCCCCCCGCTGGTCGCAAGAGGACACATTCTGAGTCCCTCCGCCTGCACTCTCTGGCTGCTGAGGCCCTGGTAGCTATGCCTATGAGGACACCCGAGCTGCCCACCTCCAGCACCAAGGTAAGCCTGAAGACCATTACAGCCCAGGCACAGAGCCAAAACACAGGCCAGAAGCTGATAGAGGTGACTACAGCTGGACAGAAGGTTTCCGACACTGGGGCAACAGCCCTGTTGGACTTGGAGCTTCATAGCAAGGGCAGAGAGGAAGATTTGCAGTCCCTAGGTCTTGGCGAGGGAGATGAGGAGGGCCCTGCCACCAAAGCTGGCATCAGCCTGTCACTGCTCACCGTCATTGAAAGACTCAGAGAGCGCTCAGACCAGAATGCCTCAGATGAGGACATCCTAAAAGAGCTTCAGGACAATGCACAGTTCCAAAACGGAGCCATGGCAGGTGTGGTCACAGGGAACGGAGCTGGGAGTTACATGTGTAGCATCCCAGGAATGGATGGGTTAGTTGCCTCTCCTGATGGTGGTCTAGTGGACTACATCCCCAGCAGTGAAAGGCCATACCGGTGCCGCCTGTGTCGTTACAGCAGTGGCAATAAAGGCTACATCAAACAGCACCTACGGGTGCACAGGCAGAGACAGCCATATCAGTGTCCCATCTGTGAGCACATTGCCTCGGACAGTAAGGACCTGGAGAGCCATATGATCCACCACTGCAAGACCAGGATGTACCAGTGCAAGCTGTGCCCAGATGCCTTCCACTACAAGGTGAGGACACTTCAAAGCTCACATAATGCATTTTAATTATTTTATGTAATATGTAATCGAGTAACCAGAATATTAAAATTGTATATAATTTTTTTTATTATGTTAAGGGGTCAATCATTACGAATTACACTTATCCAATAGTTTTGTCAAATCCATCAAATATCTCCTCATGATCCACTTGCTATCAGTTCTCTTGAGTGCGCTGACAAAAAAATCCAGTGTTCGTACGCAGCCCTGATTATGTAAATTGTAAACAAACAAACTATTCCAGCCAGTTTTCCTAACATAATGTTTGTGACTTGTGTGGCAGGTAACATCAGCAGGTAACTTGGCCATGGACATTCACCCAGCTTTCTTGTTTGCCAAGACTTTTTGTCATTTTGATACCTATAGTTTCCCCCACTCCTACAACTCCTACGACTCCTACAGCTCTGAATGTCATTTTTGTCCATATCCTCATTATTTTTCTAAAAATACATATTACAGAAATGTTCAATTTGGAATGTTCACATAAAGATATAGATTTAATCAGAGTTAGGAATATAGTGATGCACACCATAAGATGATAAAAACTTTTGAAATGTTCAATGTGTATTATTTTGTCACAATACACACTGATACTAAAATGTAAAGTTATGTTGTCAAGCTGGAGTAATTAATCAATAAGACATGTAGTCAATGGACGAAAAAAAAAATTGACATTTTGATCAACTATTTTTTGTTTAGGTGATTTTGAAGTATATTGTCTGGTCCCTGCCTCTCAAATGTGAGGATTTGAGGCTCTTAATTTTCATATGACAGTAACCAAATGAATGACTTTTTGGCATTTGTTGGAATAAAATAAGTAGTTTGAGTGTGTTAGAGCTGTAAGCATCGTTTTAGCTAACCTGTCTGTTTTGCAGATAGCAATCCCCTCCATCCTCTTTAGAGTGACCACAATCTTTGCCTCTTTCAAGCATTTGTTTTAATTGGCCTGCTTAGTAGTGTCAGCTGTCACTGGGAGCGCTGGAATTGGTAGCTTTGCCCCTCAAGCCATTGCCGGTAAATGGGAGAGTCCTGCGTGGATAAAATGGGCAGGGATGCCTTAAAATGTATTTTCTTTTTACTGCATGAGCAAGAGGAGGAGAGACATGGATTACTGACAAAACACTCTGACAGTGATTACTGTTGGAATATAGAGCTACATAACACTTGTTTAAATAAGAAAATAGTGCTTACAGCACCTTTTAAGTTGGGTTCTGGGAAATAATCATGGGCATTATTCACTATGTCCTGACATTTTACAGATGAGACAATTCAGTGCGAAAATAATTGGCAGAGTAATCAGTATTGAAAGTAATAATTAGCTTCGGCCCCATGATATGATGGATCATCTTAACCATATCCCCCCCTTGTAATTCAGAGTAAATGGAGACATATAAACAGTTGATCGTTGTCTTTAACCAACGCATCATTTGTTACTGCTAGCTCTCCCATCAGTCTGAGAGATTTTTTTTTTTAATATCTGCGCAGACTGCACATACACATACTCTTTGCCCCCAGTGACAAATTGATACACCTCCAAAAATGTGGAGGCAGATATCAACAGGTGTGTTTGTGTTTCTTGCTTTATTGTCTAAAATGACATCAGTGCACTAAAACAGTAAACTTAACTGGAATTCCATTGTTATAAATTACCATAAGTAGTTCTTTCTGCATTTTGTTCTGTTTCAAAAGAAAAGTTTTAATATTAATAACATCTATATATTTGTGATATACACCGATCAGCCACAACAGTAAAACTGCTGATAGCTGATGTGAATAATATTGATTGTCTTCTTACAATGCGATGCTCTGCTGGGAAACCTTTGATCCTGGCATTCATGTGGATGCTACTTGACACACGCCAGCCACCGTTGTAGACCAAGTACCTCCCCTTATGGTGACGTCACTCCTGGACCTAAATATTCCCCAGATCCCAATCTGATCGAGCATCTGTGGGATGTGCTAGAACAAGTCTGATCCATGGAGGCCCCAACCCCCCAACATACTGGACCCAAAGATCCATTACAAACATCTTGGTGCCAGGCACCACAGGAAACCCTCAGAGGTCTTATGACCATGCCTTGACGGGTCAGAGCTGTTTTGGCTGCAAAGTGGAACCTGCACAGTATAAAGTAGCTGGTTTTAATGTTGTGGCTGAATGATGTATATCTGCTATTGGCTGATACCAGCCAATAAAATTGCCTGGTTGCAAGGTAAGACAACCACAGAAAAAATGCTATATAATTGAGGAGAAATTTAAAATGTTAAACGCCATTATGAGACCAATCAGAGATCCTACAAGTTCATGGGTTTTTCCTGTGCTGCCCACAATCATATCCTGGCTCCCTAAATTGTCTCAGTCATCAAAACGTTGCCCTAAAGAGATAAGTTAAATTACCTGTGTGAAGTGATAGACCTTGTTAGTAAAAGATGAAAGTTGGAAGAGCCCGCAGTCACAGTGTGCCTCGGTTTGATGATACAGGCAAAGGATAAAACTATTGATTCCACTGCTATCATGGGACTCCAGCAGAGATCTGCAGCAGAGATTATTCATCATTCATCAAGTTTATCATATTATCCAACAGACTCAGGAGTTAGGCCAAGAAAGTTTCTAATTGTGAAGAGTGAAGGCTGGCTCACTAGTGAATTAGAGGGCATGATATTAAACAGTGCGTCACTGAAGATTGCTGTGTGTCAATCAACACTCCACTAAATGCCTATGGTTCAGATATTCTGCTGGGACGGAGTCATGCAAAACCTTTTTGTCATAGAGTATTTCAATAGAAAACAATAAGGTTTTCATCTCAGCCACAAATGGCCCCTTTCAATGAATAGGTAACCCATTTTTTATTTATTTAATCACTATACGCTTAATCACTTTTACATGTACATTGCTATGATATACATAGAAAATGTATATCATGGCAGTCTTAGCTTCCAATGATTTCTACAGCTCTCATTTTCCTGTGATGGTCCACAGTCAAGTGTGTTTTGCATCAACATATGAGCTGAGAGGCTTCAGTGCAAGAAAGAAGCCATTGCTCTAGACATGGCACCACTGCTGATCACATGGACATAGAAAAAACCTGGAGGAAAACTCTGTGGTCAGATGAACAAAAACTGAGTTGTTTGGCCACAATTACCAGAAGTATGTTTGGAGGAGAGAAGGTGAGGGCTTTAACTCCAAGAACACCAAACCTACTGTCAAGCATGGTGCTGGTAGTATAATGGATCTGCTGCTCTAAAGAAAGTAAAAGGAATATTGAAGAAAGAGGATTATCTCCAAATTCTTCATGAAAACCTAAAATCATCAGCCTGAAGATTAGGTCTTGGGTACAGTTCAGTGTTCCAACAGGACAATGATCCCAAATTGAGGTTTTGGAATGGTCTTTCCAAGTCCTGACTTGAACCCCATAGTGAACATGTGGACTGTGATGATGAAACAAAGGAGTGGTTAAAAATTCAGCCAGAAGCTTGTTGATGGCTATCAAAAGCACCTAATTGAGGTGAAAATGGCCAAAGGACATTTAACTGAATATTAGAATTACTGTATGTATTTTTGAGCCAGCAGATTTGGTCACATTTTCAGGAGACCTATAATAAATTCAGATTTGAAGCAAATTAATGCATGTTTTTTGTGACAAAGTAGTATGTGTTCCACTCATTCCATCACAGAAAAATGAGTCGTAGAAATTGTGAGAAGTGAAGACTATGATCTATACTTTTTCTTTACTTTACTGTATGTAAACTGACCACAACTGTAGGTAGTTGAGCTATACATCAAATGTCAGATAGGACTCTTTCTGTTTGGCTAACAGTTGCCAAGTTGGTGAAAAAGTATGTTTGAAATGCTGTTTTTAATGTTAACTGCATATTGTAATTTTTTGTGTAGATATCTTATGGTATGTGTGTGTTTTCATTAATTAGAGTCAGTTGAGAAATCATGAAAGGGAGCACCATAGCTTCACTAGTGACATGGCCGCGCTTACACCAGTCACTGAAACCATGGCCACGGTTGAAGAAGTTGAGCGGGTAACAGACGAAGGTAAGATGTGTTTTTATGGCCTCAATATCTATTCAAATGTGGAAATAGATATTTCAATTCATAGCTAACCCCCTTCATCCTCCCTCAGCAAAGTTTTCCCTCCATGCCCTTTCTTCTGTTTCCACATGGGTGCCATATGATTTATGTCGGTGTTCTTAGAAGGTTATATGTCTGTTTATTTTGTGCTCTTTTACAGAATGTGGTTTGCCGAAGATGTATAAATGTGATGTGTGTGACTACACCAGCTCTACATATGTTGGGGTGAGGAATCACCGACGGATTCATAACTCTGACAAGCCTTATCGGTGAGTTGTTAAAAAAAAACTTGTAGACATACACCACTATCATCTTAGTGCAAATACTAATACCATTCGCTGACCATTGCAGATTAATTGTTGTCCTCAGGTCCTGAGTGAAGTCTTGAAATAATTGAACTCATTCAACTAAAGGCCTGTAAAGCACTTGTAGTCCACTGGTGTAGGGTTTGGGTTCATTAATTTTTTTTTTTTTCTTTTTTGTCTTTTATAACAAAAGCTAGTTTCAGGAAACTTGATTTAGACATGTGTTTTCTGACATATCCACAGTACAGGAGTACAGCAAGGAATAAATGGGTATGGTGCAAAGTAAGGGTGTAAAGCTTCACTGATATGAATCAAAAATCAGTGTTTAACATTGTAGATGGGAATACTTCGATGTGCTGGCCCTGAAACAATATAAATGGACTATGAATTGGATGATGGCCCGATTTTTAAAGCTGATAATCGGTTGAACGAGGCTTAGCTTAGCTGCTAATTCTGCACAGCGTCTCTAAATCTTGTTGATGGTTGAAGTTCAGAGCGAGACTCTCACATTACTTGAGCCAAGTTAGCACACCGCCTCCATTGCTATTGGATCCATGCTTACGAGGGATAAACAAAAACGATATGTCCGACAACGCTGACACGATTTACAGTGCACCCTTTATTGTAAAGTTTGGAAGACATTTGGATTTTAAGGGGAAGAAGGAACACTGCAAAATTCTGGTCATTTGTGAGGTCTGTAGAACAGCGATTAAGTTCACCGATAGCATGTAGGTAACACACCTGGAGAGACGGCTAGATGAAACTCATGTGGGCAGTGAGGAATAATTAGGGACTTTGAGTAGCGATGGTAGAGGGACAGGTACAGTGTCCGCCAATCATTCCAACGGTTTGCTGTGGAAGTGGAAAACGAATATCACTAAGCAACATTTAACTCCTACAACTTCTACTTCTGTTACTACCCTCTAACACTTTTCGGCATACTCCTGGCTACGGCAAACCAGACGTTCTCCTGTAGTAGGCTGTTGGGCTTCAACGTCAGGAAGTGTCGAAAATCACTCATACAGATATTATAGTCATAATTGCAATCATGATTGGCAACAGACAGTGATTAGAAGACATTACTGATGTGGACATTAGTGACAGTGCAACCAGTCATTATTCTCATTGCTGCCCTCAGTGTGGTTTCAAAATGATGTTTGTCTTCCATTTTTCCCCCATACCATAAAGTAACAAAAGTACTTGGGGTTCCCTGGTCTTTTGTGTAAAACCGTCACCTTTATAGAAAATAGCTTATTTTAATTCATAATGGAAAATAAATGACATGAAACAAATGTTAAGAACTGTAGTAGACTGCATTGTATCGCACCAAATGGTCAGAATCATTGTGTTAAAAATGTATTGTCCCTGAATTGTATCGGAGCCCCTGTATCTAGATGCATATCGAATCGTCTTATAATGGAGAGATGCACACCCTAGTGCATTATTTTTATTTTAGTATTTTTAATTAACAAGCACATACTGGAGTTCAATTCTGAACATGGTTTGTGTTCTATTCTTTCTACTTTAATATTTTGGGTTTTGTTACCAAGTGATCACAAGTGAAACATCACACTACACAGAGAAATGTCTGTTGCGTTCCCTCTGGAACATATATCCATGCTAACATGCCTCACTACTGACCCGCTCTGCTCTGCCTCTGAGTCGGTGGTGCATTTTATCTGTCATGATTTGTGCCCCTATAGTGTAGTTGAAAACACCGGCTTCAGACATATGGTTAAAACTATAGTGACAATAAGTACTTGTGCATATGCACTTTATTTTTATAGGTCTACTGTTCAGACAGGAACACAAGAAATTAATACTAGTAATTTATTTTCTGATGATGTTTACGGTGAGTTCAGGGACACAGTATGAATACTTTTGAAATTTATGATGGCATCTACATAAGTTTAGTGAGCACTTCATGCACTTTATTTTCATGTTTTATTCCACTGTTTCAGTGTGTCCAGTTAAAGTGCAAGAGTGCACTTCCGTGCAGTCCGTTCAGATAAATTTGAAAGGAAATTTTGAATTACATTTTTTGACTCAATTTGTCCGCTAAATTATCAGTATAATGTCATGTGATGTATTAAGACTACCCAGATCATAAAGAGCAACTTGTATTTCAGCCCGGTTTTTACATTTTACATCAACTATGTGGAATATCGTAATGTATCGCAATATATATGATATAATCTTATAGTGACCCATGTATCATGATGAGTATCGTGTCGTGAAGGCCTTGCCAATACCCAGCCCAATTCCGTATTATGTTTTAGTACGTTAATCATAGTTCAGTCAGGAGAGACAGGTGAAGGAAGAAAAGATTATGTTTATTACAGCGGATGATAATTGAGTCACATCAAAAGTCTTTGGTGCTTAGACTCTATAGTAAGATTTTGTGATGGAGGGGCATCTGGCCTGAGCAGAAACATGGAAAATCCCCCCCACGGAGTCCAGACACTGGTGGTGGTGGCTGATAACTCAGCTCAGACTGATAGGCTGATGGAATGATGAAACTGGTCAATCTGTGTAGACTAGCCTGTGGTGAATCTGTAAAGGCTTGGGCGGTGACAGGCAAGACAACACCATGAATGAAGTGAAGGCAGAGAGAGAATCATATTTAAAAAGACAGAAGGGAGATGATAGGGTAACGTTGAAGGTGTGTCTCTCTGCTATTGGATAGATGTGACCAGCTGATGTGTATTGATTCACAGCCTCAGATAATCACAGCATGAATTATAAGTGAGCAAGAGTGAGAGGAGTGAATGACAGAGTGGTGTGAGACATAAACTAAAAGGCTTAAACATGCAAAAGGGTAGTCTTCCTGACGGAACTTTTTCTATAGCTTTATTTGCAGAAATTAAGTCAATTCAGTGTTATTTATATAGCACCAATTTACAACAAAAGCTACCTCATGACACTTTTTAATTAGAGTAGGTCTAGACCATATCATTTAACTTCCAGTCCCAACATTTCCTCATGAGCAAGCACTTGGCAGCAGTGCCAAGAAAAAAACTGCCTTTTAATAGGCAGACCTGGGTTCCAGGTGACATCTGACATTAAACTAGAATGACAGCACATTCATTAGGTTGACACCAATATAATATATATATATATATATATATATATATATATATATATCACCTTAACATCACCTTAACAAACTTCTGTGCAAATTTGTATGATTTTACACACATAAACCTGCCTTAACAAGGGTTTAGGATAAAGTTTCACATCATCAGTTTCAGGGCCTGCAATCCCTCATGTTTTAAAAAGCACAAGTCAAATGAGGTGTGTGGTTAACATGTTGACAGTAGCTTTAAGTGAGCAGGATACCTTTTTGATGTTTTCTGTTGTGTCCTGTGTTGCAGTAGTGATAGTGGTCAGTGAAGATTTTCAGTTCCTGTTTCAGACAGTGAGCTCACTGAATATTTTCCAGACAGTGAGACTTATTAGTGCTTGTTCTCGTGCAAGAGACATCATTATAAGATGTGCATGAGCTGTACTTGTCATTTTAGAAAGGTACATTAGATGGCAGCACATGCCTAGTAATGCTCTGACCAGAACTGTGATCTCAGTATAGGCACAGTCACACCTTCTCACTCGACACCCCCGCTGTGTCTCTCTCCATACACTCAGTATTAGCACACAGCCTTTGTGTTAAAGCTGCCCTGAGGTGTGAACACATACGAGTGTTTGCGTCAGCTTTCTTAACACTGGGCTGTCGCCTATGCTCTAAGGTCAGATTTACAAAAATACACAGAACAGGATTTCTCTCTGCTCTGGAAAAGGTCAGATGGCATTTAATTGCTGTTTTCTAACCACAATGGTCAACTGTCATGTTAGCAGATGGTATGAAGGCATAATTAGGGGTAGAAACTATCGGATGGTACGGTTATAAATAAATAGTATAGTATGTTCAAATAGGCTTAAAAAGGATATCTTTCAAACTTGGGCAACATAGAAAATGACTGTAAATGCCGGAATAAAGTAAGTTTCATGGCCAAAAGACATTCAGCTAAATGTACTTACTGTAAGGGAGTGGTATCTCTATTGTGTCTACTGTACATACATCTTGTGCCATTGTTCTTGTGCTCTCATGCTTTACTTTAAAAGAAATGTTGACATGTAATTATACTCTTTTTCTTTTTGCATGTTATGTATTAATTAATTAATTAATATAATATATATGTGTATATATATATATATATATATATATATATATATATATATATATATATATATAACATATGTTATAATATATAATATATTATAAATTAATTAATTAATTAGTATTTCTGATTCTGATGTGTGTGGTCCTTCTAGCAAAGCTGAAGTTATATTTATTTATACTTCAAATGTTGACCTGCACATTACAACCTTGTTACGTCAGAAGAAACATTCACATCTGAATTGAATGTCAAATCTACCAGAAATATGTTGTGGTCTGTAGGTCTATCTAGGACCACAGAATGTTTTCTCTTGTTTTGGTTCTGTACTCCGGCATATTAGATTTTAAATGAAACTTTGAGGATTTTCAGCTGTAAGAGCGGCGCAGATGGATAATGACAGGGTTGCTGTTCTTACCCAGTCTAGATTAGAAACCCTCAAATTAAAGCGTTAAAATTAAATGTGCCAGTGCTCACTAGAAGCTGTGAAAGTTGCATTATATAATTAGTGAAATTGAAGTACAGTATATGCCCCAATAGGCAACATTTTCTCTCTATGCACCTCAGATTTGGGTAGCATAACGGCAGTATGTGAAGGCAAAGCACTAACTAACTAATTCTGATATTCAACCGTTCCTTCATCTGTTATTAACAGCATTGTAATTGGCATCGAGTGCAGAAATGCCTAATTTGATTATGTTACATGGACTGAAGTGCCATTGATATTCATTCCTCTCCCTCACTGAAATCAAGTAATTAAAAATGTACTCTTCTGTGTGACTGTAGTAATGGCAGAAACCCTGCTTTTCATAATGCGTGAGATGAACTTTGGAAAATCTCTCTGGTGGTAAGGATCATGAACCTGTTCTCACAAGACCCAGTTGGACAGATAATTATGTTGCTTATTTTAGCCACTTGCAGTAAATGTAGTTGAAGAAGAAGAGAGAGTATCACATTTGCATTAGAGAAGATGTCAGGTACACTATTACAGGCTGCTGGTATGCACCTAATAGAATAACACTTCTCTCAGGTAATTATTTCTATTGATATATACTGTGTAGTGGTGTTGGTCAGTGAATGTTTCAGAAAGTGTGAGCTTTACATATGGCTTTACAAGCCAGCTTGTAAATTGTGATTTTAATGAATCATTTCAAACCAGGCATCGTTATTGGTCAGATTTGATTGTTTAGTGTGCTTACAGACAATATGTCATTTTTAAAGAGAACATTGATCATGTTGTGAACCATTATCACGGTATGTTTATATTAAAGGTGGAATTGTTCTTGTTTTTTTGTATTATTAGTACTATTATTATTATTATTATTATTATTTTCAATGTGTTATTCTCAGGAAACACAGCAAATTGGATATATTGATAAATTATCTTACCAAATCCAATGTTGGGAAATGTATTATCAGTATTGGTTGAATTAAACTCACTAAATAGAGCTGATAATACGCAGCAAAATTGCTTTCATTGACTTAAGTGCAGCATGTACACAGCAGGTGGCAGTATGCACCTTTTTTAAGTTGTTGTGATACACCAATAAACACTGTAGAAGGAGGAGAAGAAGTACAAGCGCAACATGTTGTTGTTACGCTCATGACACAAACAACGTAAGTAGAGCCACACAGTGAAGACTAGAGACCAAAACATGTCATCACTGGTGTGGGTGGACACTATGTGTGAAGAAACTACAGGTTGTGAATTTCTTTTAAAAATACAAAAATGTGAAACTATCAGTTATCTTATTGCTGTCAGCCATGAGAAGTAGGTATTTATTGGTTACTGGTATCGGCTGAAAAAAATCTACATCATGCATCCCTACAGCAAATGTCAAACTATCGCTTTTAAGTACACTAAGTTGGTTGAGAAGATCGATCACTCTTGTCTCTGTATAATAAATATGCATCTACAGTCAGCAGCTAGCCAGCTGGCCCCATCCTAAAATCACGTCTGTCTACCAACACCTCCGGCACTCTCCTTCTAACAGGTTACATCTTGTTTGATGGTAAGAAGTTCCACAGAAAACAAAACAAATCATACACAGAAAAACTACTACTGTTCTATTATGTTCTCCACTTTACATTAGTGTGCACACTTTGTGATAGTCATTTTTAACCAAAACACAGCCAAATACATTGCTTCAATGTCAAGCAATTGCCCTCTCCTAATGCCCAAAGCTGGAACCAGCCCTAAAACTTCCTTCAGGCAAGGTCACTTTATTTTCAAACTATCACACCATAAGCCACACACCAGGAAGCATAAAAGAGTAATAATATTACATTTGTAAAAGTAATGGATCATTTGTTTTAGTTTAAATTAGGTTAATCCTAACAATTTTTTCTCTGTTGAAAAAGTGTACTGTAAGTCTGTTTGAAATGTTGTTGTTGTTGTTCATAAAGTCTTCAGTCAAATCTGTAAGCCTCACGTTATAAAGTGAAACTTGTCTGTTTTTGTCTGGTGCTTTATTTTAATACAGTGGCATTGGCTGTGAGATGGGTTTAGCCTCTGTTTGCAGACCTTGTATAGTATTTAATTTATTTATATTTTATACACTTAATACATTTTACTCTTACTCAGCAGGCTACAAAGTATTATATTTTATTTAATGCTTTATAACTTCTGCCAAGGAGGTTATATTTTCACCTGTCTGTTTCTTGGTTGGTTTGTCAGCAGGATTACAATTAAAAAAAAACAGCAACATCCAAAGTGCAACAAAGTAGAGACATGTGATTTTCTCAAGTGGCACTTCCCTCTGTTTTGCTGTAAATCCCTGATCTCCCTTCAGGCTACATATCTTAAGAGGCAACATGACCACCTTAAAAGGCAGCTTGTTAAACCAGCCACTCTGTCTTCATGTTCTTCCCTCTTCTCTCCTCTCTCCATCTGCCAGGTGCTGTAGCTGTGATTTTGCCACCACCAACATGAACAGCTTAAAGAGCCACATGAGGAGGCACCCTCAGGAGCACCAGGCCATGCAGCTCCTGGAGCAGTACAGGTGAGAAACATGACGCCTGCATTCACTACTGAGAGGTATGATAACATGAACGCTGCAACTCTGAGGTGAGAATG
Source organism: Pagrus pagrus (assembly GCF_965226575.1). NCBI lineage: Eukaryota > Metazoa > Chordata > Actinopteri > Spariformes > Sparidae > Pagrus > Pagrus pagrus. The sequence goes on along the minus strand of NC_140185.1, from coordinate 3,873,099 downwards.
AAGAGCCAAAGGAAGTTTCTCATTGTAAACCTGTGTGTGTCCACATTTATGCACTTCAATGGTGCCAACAGCCTGCACACTTGAGAAGATGACTTCTGATCACACCGTTAGTGTTTGGTGGGTGGAGAAAGTGAATGGGACTGAATATTCTCTCCTTAAAATGTCAGATATGCTCAACCCTGAGCGTGGCACTGATTGCTGATTTCCACTTCACTGAATGCTTGTGCTGAATTATACTGTCATCAGTGCCTGCAGGGTTGGAATGCCCATGTTTCCATACAGTAGACATATCTGACAATATCATTCTTTTTCTCTTTAAGGGTCACTCAAGTTGTATATTACTGCGCTTAAATGTAGCACACATTTAAAAAATAAAAGCCGGACGGAGATATCCTGACTTTTATGTTACTTTCTTCACACCTGGAACTCTGTTCTTTTGGTGGACCAGGGAAAAAGGTGATTCATTGTTAACTTTTAGTTCTGAGTTCAGATAACTCATTCTCTTGACAGTTGTGGTGACTCATGCTAAGCCATCATGCCTACATGGATACCCTACATGCTGCACTTCTCTAAATCTAATGTGTTTGTGTATCTTCTCTTGTGTCAAAAAGAGCTCCCAGGGAAACAAGTGATTACAAGCAATAGTGGATAATATTTGTACTTCTATGTCATATATAATAGTAAAAAGGCAGAATCAGACCAAAAAATACTTTTACTTTTTTACTGTAATAGGAGTTTCACTTACTTTCTAATTACATTTAATTATACTGATGCTCCTTTTACAGGCTGCCTCCTTGACAGTTCACAATCAGAAGATGGAATTGTTAGTAGTTAGACTTTTTAAAATTCATGCGAAAATCATATATCTACTATTACACTGTCCTGTCGGTGTGTCTTTTTTGATACCATAGCAAGTACCATGCCAGAGTCAGTTTGGACCACCAGAAGCAGGTTGGTCTGGGTTTGGTTGTTTGGTCTGCAGCAGAGTTCATTAACAGCCCAAAGGAACCAAACTACACAGTCAAACACACCAGTGTTTATTAAAACCAAAGCAGGCAAGTTAGATGTTATAGCATCATTAGTATCTAACATGGGTCAAGCTTCAAAAACCCTGGACCTGTTACTTCCCATAATGCAACTAAAAGCATAATTTCATTAGACCCTCTGACTTTCCAACTCTACTTGTAATGCAGTCATTGTTTTCTAAATCTGTAGTCTCCTTGGCCAAGCAGTGATAACCCTGACGATGTCTTCAGGCTTATCACAGCTTATTTTCTCTGACTTGAAAAGACAACAACTGTTTTAACAAGCTCAGTAGTACCCCCCTGACAAGTTAATTATGTTTAGTAGATGGCATTGCCCTTTAAAGGTTTCATGTTCACTCAGTCTGCAATAAGAATCTCTTGATTTAAACTTTTTCTCTTCATACGATTTAGAGAAAAAAGTCATATATTTGCTGAAATATCTGAGATTTTGTAAAAGCTGTGGATTGATGAAAAAAAATGTCTATCCATGTGCCCATGGAGAGTTTAATAGTTTAAAACCCGAGCCACTGACAGTTGGACTATCTTTGGTCACCAAAGGGGCCTTGCCTCTTTGTGGAGATTAATAGTCCCTTTATTTTTGCATCTTAAATTTCTGACTCGCACTCGAGCATTGAGCATGAAGCAAAACATATCTCTAAAATACTTTTGGTAAGAAATGTTATGAAGTACAGAGACAGATGGAAACACACAGAATGAATTAGTCCATTTCTGAATTCACAATTGTTTTGAGTTTCCAGGCATTCTCTCACACTGATTTGAGTCACACTGAACCACCTGTCTATTCCATTCTATTCTGTTTTGTTTCTCTGCTGGTGTCAAACAACAGGAGTGTCTGAACAGCTGCTCCATCCAGACTGAACATCTGATCACATCTTAAAGACAATGATGACAACTAAGCATTTCTATTTTTAGGAGATAAAAATACCATCTAGTGGGAAGAAGTCACTTTCCAGGATTTTAGATTTTGCTCATTGTGATCAAGTGAAGTATCACCTCAGCATCTCAGTCTGAAGAGTGCTATACTCATACTGAGAGCGCACTTTTAGAAAACTTTGTAGCCTAGTGCAGTGTCTTACATATGCTCAACAACACTGGCTGGTTGAGAACTTGATTTTCCTTTTACCTTTTTACAATGATATGGGGGGTTTTATGATTAACCTGTTCTCACAAGAGCTTGTCTAGTCAGCTGTTATAGGTGAAGTGTGCTTCAGTACTCCATCCTAAATGATATTTGCAACTTTGAGCATTTGAATAGTTAATAAAGACACGACCCATAACTCTTTTCAATTTGACAAATTACTTCTCGGTGCTCTGTAAATCCTATTTCCTCTCTGCACTCTTTGTCTCTGCCTCTCAGCTCAGTGTCCCCTGTGGAGTCTAGAGTCAGGATGATTCCTCTTGATAGAAAGTAGGAGAGGGATTAGTAGAACCTCACTATGCATATTAGATCAACCTCGACTTGATCCGCTCTCACTCTGCTGCTCATCATCTCTGCTTCGTCTCTCTTATATTTTCCTCTCTCTTCTAGGTGCTCTCTGTGTGGCTATGTGTGCAGTCATCCACCATCACTCAAATCCCACATGTGGAAGCACGCTGGAGACCAGAACTACAACTACGAGCAAGTGAACAAAGCCATTAACGAGGCCATCTCCCAGAGCAGCCGGTAAATGCATGAACTCAAGAAGAGTGGTTTCTGCACTTTGAGTTTGTTTCAGATTTTATGTCTGTATTTGCAAATATCTCCAGTATATTCACTGGCAGTACACCATAGAACTGTAACTTCAAGGCTTTAGAGCTCTTGAGTACAGCTAAAGCTGCATTATGTAATCTTTTCACTTAATGTTGTTTCTTACAGCACCTTAGGCCCACCATTCATCGCCCACATCTTTAAATACAGTATTCTATGCCGATCTTAGGGCCCAGACATAAACATCGAAGAAGTAGTTGCAATGGAAACTAAATATTGCGTGGCCTGACGTCTGGGCCAAAAAGCTGCACTTGAACACACCACAAAGACAGTCGCAATCAAGTAACTTGTATGGTCTGCAACTGCCTGGGAGAAAATTCCTCTCCATGCCACAAGTAGCAGTAGTTTGTAGGACTCAGGACTGTGGATATATGAGAAACAATATACCACTGTTGTTAATATAGCCACTTCTAATAAAACGTATGTTAATGAAAGTGGCAGATGGTACTGACGAAGAGGCGTAGGTTTAAAATAGAAAGGGTAACTGCATTAAATGGGTGAAATCATGGATACATCGACAGGTTCAAACTTCAGTTTCACTGATTTGCTTGGCAGAACCGCCTACGAGGGCTAACTAGTGCCAAGGGTGCAGAACATGTTGCTACAGCTAGAGCCACAGACGCTCACCGACAGCACCGACCATCTGCCTGGTGTGTCAGCGCCCCATACAGGAGTTAAATATGCCTCTATATTCATGTACCCTTTCAGTGAAGGTACATTTTTACATCCCTTTGACATTGGCACTAATAAACTTTAAGAGGTCCTACATCCAGATAAAAGTGGTTGAAACTGGGAGAGAATTTATCTAGTTTATTTAATTTTTTTGTTCATTTAACAGGGGCAATGCACAGTAGTTACTGCACCGAAGAGCTAACTCATTTTTGAAAAAGTCTGTAGTCCCTGGGTCGAGGCAACATTCAGCAAGTGCATTTCTAATTTTAATAACCATATACAATAAAAAAAATAGAGTATTTGAAGACAGACATCTAAACCAAGCAGAGCTTCCAAAAAGAAGTAAACAATCAATACATGTACTCTGTATTGTTGTCTTGTTGTCTGCTACCGTACAGATGTGTCTAGCCTGTGAGACCTCCCAGAACAACAAAAAGATGAGCAGTTAAACAATTAAAGTGGATTCCTTTTTGACTCACTGACTAAATATTGTACAATATTTTTGAACAGCTCATTCAGCTAAATTCAAAACTAAATTCAGAACAGGTTTTCATCCCTCACTGTACTCCAACAACAGCAGCAACTAACTTAATACATCTATCATCCAACAAATGCCACAAACAAAAATAATGCACAGGCAATAATAAATATTCCTCTATGAGCCGACACTCTCATTTAGTCTTGCTCCCTCTCTTGCTGTATTCTTCTGGGTGAGTCCATCCTTTGTCTCCCTCAGAGCTCCTCAGAAGTTGTCTGCAGTGCTGGAGTCAGTGGCAGAGCGCCCTGCAGTGACCCAGACCTCAAAGCACAAAGCAAAGGGCCCAATTGAACCACTGCCAACACCCACATCTGCAATAACGACGACGGCTGTGGACAGCTCAGGGAGCCTGCCCACACCCACCACAGACCCTTCACAGTGGCCTGGTGACACCCCAAGCCCCCAGGGGAAGGACCCCGCACAGCTCCAGTCTCAGTCCCAGAGCCAACCACGCACAGGCCAGCCACCTATGGAGTACTGTGTGCTCTTGTTCTGCTGCTGTATCTGTGGCTTTGAGTCCACCAGTAAGGAGCGGTTGATGGAGCACATGAAGGAGCACGAGGGAGACATCATCAGCATCATCCTTAACAAGGAGCAGCAACAACCAGAAGCCCAACCAGGCCTCCAGACAGCAGAGTGAGCTGTGCCCTCAACCCTTCTCTTTTATTTACGCTGACCCTGCACTCTTGCTATGATCCGCTGCCCACAGAAGTATTTCATTATGTTTCTTTACCTCTGGTTGTAGTGGATATCAGGTGTAACCATTACACGTGCAATGTACCTGAGTTAATAGTCATCAGAATGTTCTGGTAGATGTCAAAGGTTACAACTGTGAGGCTGCAAAAACTACACGACACACACCTTTAACAGCTGTAGAGAAATATTATGTAATGACTCTCTGAGTGGCATATCCTTTTTCTTTTTTTTACACTTTACTTTCAATGTTATAAGCCGTTGATATTTCTGTCAAATAATTTGACATTAAAGAGAGGGTCTGCAGGAAAGTGATTTAGATTTCAAGGGACAAGCCCGAGCTCTAACCCAAGTCTGACTTTTCACTATACAGGGACAAGTTCATACCTCACAAAACCAAACAATCCCTCACCAGAAATGGACAAAAACAGATTCACATATTTTCCAGTCTAATTCATATACTGACCATGAGGCAGCTCTTTTATTGCTATTGTTGTATTTAATGTATTTAATCCAACACAGTCGAGGCTTGAGCAGGTACATGTGCAAACTCACAGCATGTATCACAGCTTGAATATGGTTTCATATTTATCAGTTTATTTTTATGCATGTTAGTTTCCGTTATACCAATTTAATGAGGCAAATGATAATTTTTATTTTTTTTTGTTTGTATGAGTGACTGTAATTTTATTTGTTGGATCATTTATAAAGTCGTGTCTTGAGAGGAGAAAGTAATAGTTCTCAGAGGCGTGGAAGTTGACCAGGGCAAAGTAGAAATTGGTCTTTGATCGACTTGATTGTAATCTACTGCCGACAGAGGTATTGGTACAGGGCATGTCGACAAAAGGAATGATAAAAAGGGAAGATGGCATAGGTTGGGCTTTAATTTTAATTGAATGGTGCCTAGGTATTTTAAAGCAGGGATATGTTGTATTGAATCAGACACGCCTGTTCTCACTTGTGATTGTGGTGCTTGGCTCACTTTAAAGGATAAGTTCACCCAAAAACATAAATTCACTCGCTATATGCTCACCCCCCGCCTAATGGAAGGTAGGGTGAAGATTCGTAGTCTGCAAAACATTTCTGGAGCTTCAAGACAAAACCTTACACACACAACAAACATGAAATGGCTCCATCCAGCGATATCAAAGCATCCAAAAACCCTGAATTGATATGAAAAGACGTTATTTACACCCTTTTCAAAGTCCCATTCCCAACTCCTCAAATACTGATGCTTTGGCATGGTAGGTCGGGACGGTCGCCAACCCAAAGCGTCAGTCACATGCCCGAGTTGAGAATGAGACTCAAAAATCTATTTTTCTTACAAACAGGACCTTCAGATCAAATCTTCACTGCAGCTGCTGAGCTAAAAGCGTTTGCCCACACCACACTGGAAGTGGGTGCAAGAGTTCGACCCCGTGTTGCGAGAGTAAATAACATCTTTTCAAATCACTTTGGGATCTCAGGACTTCCAGAGACTTGGACAAGACTGGACTAATGCAACACTCTTGCTGTGAAGCTCCAGGAATGTTATGTGCACTATGAAACGTTCCATCACCATGGGGGTGAGTCAGTAATGAATTTTCATTTTTGGCTGAACTTATCCCTTTAGAGTTGTCATGGAAGGTATAGTCCATTTTTTTTATAGCCCATGCAATTGATGTTGTATATAATACCATTTTTATAATAACTTTTACTCTTTTTCTCAGTGTTTTTAAATTAGAAAAACTGTCTAGTGTCAAACACAACTTGAAATGACTGCTGTCTCCGCTAACAAACATGCCTGAAATAAGAAGACATGGATGTAAAAAAATAAAGTTTGGAAGGCGACGTGTTTTTGAGGTTTATTGGCGTAGTCCTCCCGTGTCCGTTCATGTGATTGACTGGAGGCTGGAGTGTAATGTATTGGCTGCAGCTCTGCTATGGAAAAACTCATCACAGTGTAGTGAACATGGATTCTAAGAATTATGAAGGCTGCATGTTTACTGCGATGGGTTGCCTCGCTGTGTGGAAATTATTTTTCATATGTATGTGAGGGAGTACTGGCCGAGATTAAACCCAACTAGTCACCCAGATGCATGTTAGTAACCAAAATATTCCTCGCACTTTAATATTAATTCAAACTGCCATTCAGTCGGGATGCAAAGTGAACAAAATGGTGCTTTCATGTCCACGACCAGAGACCTATACAAGGAAAACATTTCCTGTTTCTGCTACAATCTTCAACCGCCTGAAAAACCCATCAAAATCGCATCAAAATATTTAAATTAACAGAAATGTAAACATAGATAGAAGATGAGGTCGAATAACAGATTATTCTTTTAAAACAAACACTCTTAACCCATCTAATGTATCATGCAGTCCAGTCATGCAGAACATACTGTGTCAAGTTAATTCATCAGTATGCCATCCCTTCCGTACATCCGCACAGACAGAGGCTGAGGAAATTAAGATAAAATGGAATATCCATAATTCATGCCCCCCTTCTCTGCCCGACGTAACAGCTTGAAATTGTCTGCGTGTGTGTAGCGTAGTGGATAAAACAAAATTAAATCTCTATCTCAGAGACCTGTTACCTGGCCTGGTATTCTCATTATCAAAGCAGGTAATTATTGTCTGGCTTTTAATTTACAACTCTACGAGGCAGAATTAAGGAGGACGGTCATATGTCTGGATTAAAAAAATGAATTAAGAGTGTGAGTTCAGTGTCCCTCCCATCTGATTAAACATGGCTTGCATGTAAATGAGGAGTGAGACTAAAAGACTGGGCTGACCACTACCACACACAGACACACCCAGCCCTTCCCTATCTATCATATGGAGATCTTCTATTAATCTGGCAGTTTCTTAATTATTCCACACCATAAATTGATTCTGGTTAAAGGCTCCCTGTGCAATATTAAACCTCTATGGAGCTGGTTTTTTTGAGTGGGTCTGTGGGTTGATTGTTACATGCATTCGGGCCAACGTGGGTGACATGATACACAATCCTGTCAATGTCTCCACACTACTCTAATGAGCCACAGGTGGTGCTAATGTGTAGGATTTGCACCAATGTGCCTGCAAAGGTGGCTCAAGCTAGTAAACATGGATGTAAACAAATTGGCTTTGCTAATGTTTTATGAGAAAGTAAATGCAGTCCAAACATTTGTTAGAGCTCAGAATTTATGTTCCTTCGTTCGCAGGCCTCACTTGCACCATGCTAACGTTACGGTAAGGCTGTTGCATTTTAAGCCATGCCTTTATAAACCACTTTTCCATCTATGGTGTCAAATATTAGTTAGCATTAGCCGCGTTAGCCTAGAAGGAAACAAAGCCTAGTCTACAAGCAGTCAGATGATCCTAAAGGGTAGATAAACTTAGTTGGGAGTGAAAACAAAGGTGGCAGTAAAATTGCAACCCAAACTGCAAACATCCATCACGGTTTACAAGCAGACCTCCTGGGTCAGCTGACTCACTGCACTTACTGTTTCGGGTACGCTCCTTTTTAGTTTTATTTTTGATATATTTAAAACCTGTTTTGCCCCGTCGTGCTTTGTTGCTTTTATTTTCCCCACATTTTTAGATCTTCCTATAAATCCTATATAAAAGACCAAATCCAGCAATGCAATAGTCCATCCATGAATAATTTCTAGCCTTTCCAGCTTGTGTTATGGGTAATGTGGAGGCAGGGCATTCAGGGTAACAGCATGGCTCATTGATGTGTTTTTAAAAGTTTTTGGGCATCAATGGAGCACAGAGGAATAAATTAGATCTGGCTTTGGAAGCAAACAGTACTTATTAGCAGCATCAGTTCTTGATTTTAGTCGCTCTGATAGTTGTTGAAAATCAGAAAAATAAATATCACCAGATTTATCCTTAAACTGTGGTTTATACAGTATTATCATAACCAACTGAAATGATGACAAAAGCTACAAAAACGGCAACCAAGTAGTAAACTCTCTGAACTCAATGACCGTACAGTATATTTGTTCATTTAGAATGACTAAATAACTTGAAATCCAAGCAGAACATGTATCAAGGCCTTTCATACTGAGTTGTCATTACAAAAAAGCTAACGATAATATTTCAAGTACAACAGAATAATTTCAGATATTTTTAGGATCTTAGCTTAGTCACCAGCAATGAAGACAAAAACAACATTCAATAAATCGTGTTGGAATTACTGAAAAGTTCACCTAACAGCTGGGAAATGCATCTTGGGTCATTTTCCTGGTGGTGGATGGAAATGGGTCAAGTGGGATTTTGCAGGCAGCGATACATCCCATTTGGTGTCACAAATTGAAAAGTGTGTCAACAGACAGCAGATACTGCAAGGAGGAAAGCACTTGTGTGTTTACCCGTTTCTGAGCAACTGTACATTTGTGCCATATTATCAGCAAAGATTTGTCTTTTGTTTGAGTTTATTGTGCCTTTTGGTTCGTGGTGTTATTTGTGTTGAAACTACAATTTTAAACTCTCTGCCAAAACTTCACTCAGTTATCACATGTACCAAGAGAGCCATACTTTGATTTGGGCACAAAATAGTGGAGGCAAAAATCTAGATATTTGTGACAATGCTGGGTATTATTTGAACACCTCAGTATCTTTTCCATAGATGCAAATCCACAGCGGGGTTTCATGCAGCAGTTTGGGGGACATGGATAACGAACAAAGAATGTGAATCAGTCCTTTCTCATATTACTAGCTATTTTAACTAGAAATGAGCTCAAACACTTGGTACTGTATTTTAAGTGTGTACATTTTGTAGATGAAGACTGCAGAACCTTAAAACTGACTTTAAAAAAAAAGGATAAACTATTTTTTGATGATCTTGTAAAAAAAAAAAAAAAAAAAAGAACATTATGATAAAAAAAAATAAAGTTTCTGATTTACTTTTGGCTCTGATCTTATTTACTCCCAGTCTATTTGAGGTAACTGACGGTGTTAAGCTAAATACAGCTAAATGAGCTGCATGTATTTAAACCAAAGGAGGTGGAGAAGATTTAACATGTCTGTCCTCATCAGTGTATTTTTGCTCATGTTTTGTATGTTCAACGTGGAGTTGTTTCAGACAGCAGTGTGATGCTTGCTTTATGTTTATTTATTTTTAGAACATTATAGGCTTTATTATATCACTACTTTACCTATTGTATTTTTGGTAATAAAGACTGAGAAATAAATGACACCTTTTTGTCTCTGGTCATGTTTGTTTATGTATATTTACCCCAGTTCTCATAAGACTTGGTATACATACACACATTACAGAGATCACATTTAAAGGAGACATATTCTCATTTTTAGGTTAATAATTTTGTTTGGTGTTACTACTAGAATAGTTTTACATGCCTTAATGCTCAACAAACACATCAGTTTTCTCATACTGTCCAGTGCTGCAGCAGTCCTCCTTCCTCCATGTCTGAAACCCTCTGTTTTAGCTCCTGTCTCTTTAAGCCCCCCTCCCTAATACTTAGTCTCCTCTGATTGCTCAGCGCACACATGCCTGACCCAGCACTGCTAACAACAACAGAGCAGCTGTGCTAAATCAGTTCTTACATGCCAAACTAGCCGCCAGGCATACATTTTTCAAATTTGTGACCCTGTGACATAGTGTTATCTCACAAAGTCACAAAATTAAGGCGAGACTGCTAACGAGCCACCAGGAGCAGTGTGTGAAAGAGAAGCTCCCATTGGTGCAGACTTTGACCTTTTTGACTTTCAAGATCTTTTACAATGCACAGGTCCCTATATATAACTCTAAAGGAAAGGAGACAAAACTAAAAAAGTACAATAGGTTTACATTTAAGATGCAGATATAGACACAAATGACACAGATCAAATATGTTAACACAAATGTATAATTATATATAGTTAAGAGCTGGACAACAAACTACATTCAAGTCAGATTGTTACTTTTTTTCACAGGTTGTGAAAGACTGCATAGCAGTGCGATGCTGGATTAAGTATTGTATGGATAGTAAGTTACTCTGCATGTAGTAGTGATAATTTAGTGCTCATGTATTGGTGGCTCAGATACTGTGCATGTACTATGTATTATAAAGACCTAAAAGATGATTAAATATTGCAGGGTTAGCAGTAGACAGGAGTTTTGTATTATTTGTATACAGAATACACACTTGTTAAGATTAAAATAAGTCATCCTGATATTTCTTGTCTCTAGTCTGTATTTGCATATGTTTGGTAGTGAGGTAATCCAAAAGTAAAGGAAAGTAATACATTTACATTACTTTAATATTGTGATACTTGGATTACATTTCTGATTGCATTTTTTAACAGGTAATTAGTAACTGTATCAGAATACTTTATTAAAGTAACCCAAACCTGTGAACGGACCAACTAAGAGGAAAAAAGGTGAAAAAATCTCTCTTATCAATATAATACAAAATGTAGCGCTTCTTTTGCCAGGGCTTGTCGACAGTGCGGATGTTGGCTAATCTGTTTTTATGCTTACTTTCTTTGTCACACGGTGCAAAAGTTGCACATTTTCAACATAACTGAAGCACATTCCTGACCAGAAAAACATAGAAGGAGTTCACAAGCAATTCAGGAGGGATACCATCAAGGTTGAGGGATTTACTTTCTGGCATCAGACCAGGACCATCCTTCAGCTCCGTCACAGAAAATAGCAGAGTCTAACTGTGCTACCTGCTCAGAGAAATGAGACGAATGGTAGTGGTAAGTGGTAATGGTAAGATACCATTTATTGAAACAATTACCATGAGGCTCAGATGTCTATAGTTGCTTATAGCAGTTAAAGAAAAAACAATTCATATAGGAGGGGAGAATGCATATATCACCAATTCATTCTTAATGGCACTGATGGATGCTGAATATTATGACTAAAACCAAGGCAAGAAGTCTTCTCAGTGTTATCGTTGTGCCTAGTGCTCTGATATTATGCAAATGTGGAAATTCTGCCCCAACATTTGATAGATCTCTATATTCTGATATTTTTTCATTTAACTCCCTCTGTCTGTCATAAATGAACTGGGTCTTATACAAGTTTCAAGTTTGTTCTGAAGTCTTTGCTTGTGTTATACTCAGATATAAAGAGTATTAAGTACAAATACCGCAAATATACACTATGTGTCATCCACAAAATCTGTAAAATGACACCCGATTTTGATTAAAATGTATTAAATCTTCACTTGGGGGGGGTGAAATCTGTATCATGTAAAAGAGGGCTGTTGATGGGTTCCTTGAAAGAAAGCAATGTCTATGTTTTAATGCCTCAAGTAATCTAAATATTTGATCTTTTTAGTTAGGGAGTTATGGCCTTGTGCGTTTAAACTAATGAGGTTAAGAAAGACCATAGGGTATATATATGAATAAAAGATCTGAACTAAAGTAAAGTTAGCAAAAGTAATAGCTACAGTATGTATACACTGTAAGAAGGACTCAGTAAAAACAGGTTTGAACTCAAAAGCTGACACAAGCTGGTAAAATTAAAAAAAGTTTACTGAAGGTTAAGGCAGACTGGGGAGATGAGACAAACTGATCCAACAGATGATTCTACTACTGGAAAGCAGGAGCCTAAAAGGTAGGCAGGGGGTCAGCCAGAAAAAACAGCTGGACCGCTGAGGCAAATGCACAATGAATGGAGATGTTGGAACAGCTGGGCGGGGAAGGTCAGGTGATGGGGAATGGCTGGAGCACTGGGGTTACTGCGGGGCAGGTCGGAGAAACAACCAAGAGAATAATATCAAGTAAACACAGATAATCACTGTCAGCAGAGCTTTAATAATCTTTCTGGAAAACTACTCTTAATTCTTTGACTACAAGTTGAAGTAGTCAAAGAATTAAGAATTAAGACTTTTACATGCATACAGTAATTATTTCACTCAGATTTCGAGTACAAAGTCAACACATCCTGAATAAGCTGATTGTCAACATTGTCACCAGATTGTCACCAGTGATTGACACAGTGACACATTCTAGACCAGTTGCACCTTGGTTAGGTTTAGGTAAGAAAAATACTTGGTTAGGTTTAGTAAAACATTGTGGTTTGGGTTCAAATCTCTACGTTACTTCTTTACCATTGCAAATGCACCTACGTTCTCTAAGTAATTATAGTTATTAGGGGTGTCACAATCTCGGTTGTAAGTCGGATACCGATTGAAATGACGTCACGATCTTGACCTTTCAAATCAAAGGTGGAATGAAGGATTTCCCCACACCCCCAGTATCACATCCGGCAGGCGTGCCAAGAGGGAAAAACACACACAGCATGTTGCATGTTGTAGTGCAGCGGGTTACATTACCTCCTCTAAACTGAAGCTGCAGCCAATTAAAAGACACCATGGCAACTGCTGATATTGGAGACACATCAACTGAACTCGAACCCCCTCCTGCTTTTCTGGAATCACCGGTGAGGAAATATTTTGTGTTGTGATTAAACAGCATGATCAGTGCACAGGTGTGATTTGGATCAGTCACCATAAAAGGCCACTCTGAAGTGTATCGTTTTATCTTGCAAAGAAGACACTAACTAGGCACTAACCTACAGATATACATGTGGTGAGCATTTGATCACTCAAGTCGGTTCCAGTGATGAACTGCAGTCAGATCAAGACCCTGGTGAGGATGACAGAGGTTTGTGCAGAAATCCTTTGAACCAACCAAACCAACTGTTTATCAGCTGTCCAGATGTCTGGTCTCAGGCGATCATGCAGGTGAAGAAGCTGGATGTGGAGGTCCTGGCTTGACATTGTTACATGTGGTCTGTGGTGCGGAGGCCAATTGGATGTACTGACCAACTGTCAGAAATGACACTGGAGATGGCTTATGGTTGTGAAATGAACAATTTTCAGTTCAACTTCACACTCCCTCAAAAGTTGCAACATCTGTGGCTTTGTGTTGTGTGATAAAACTGCACATATAAGAGTGTTTGTTTATTGTGACCAGTCCAAAGCACACCTGTGCACTAATCATGCTGTTCAAATCAGCATCTTGATAGACACACCTGTCAGGTGGATGGATTATCTTGGCAGAGGGGAAGTGCTCATTAAAACTGATAACACATTTGCACTCAAAATCTGAGAGCTTCTTCTGAGTGCACAGAAGTCTGAAAAATGGGATCGAAAGCAAAAATGTTATTAAAAGCGTAGTTGGAAATCATTTGATGAATACAGTACATCCCCAACTGTATTCAAAGCAAAGACAAATCTTTATACTCATGCAGATTTTTAATAATTTACTATGAAATATATTAACTCAAGGTCCTTCAGTTTAGTGATAAGTCAAGCTAGTACCTTCCAATGCTTGACACACAAACATTCACACCCACACGCACATTCTCTCATTCTGAAAGGAAAATAAAAATCTGTTTCTGTAATCCCTTTGCCTTTACATGAGACCCTGACTATGCAAGCATGAAAAAAATCAACCCAGTTTATTCATTTCTTTACGTGATCCAGTTTTCTACCTAAACCTTTTAAGGACCCACCGTGAAAGTGGAGATCAAGGGGGGAAAATATGAGGCAAAGAAATAAACAAGGGTGAAGACAGGGTAAGTGGTTGGAGAGCCCTAGAATCAGTTCAAGGGACTCTCTCGGCCGGTTGGGTTAATTCCTAGTTTTTCTTGCTCTGTGAACCTTGTTTGTGTTCCACTGAGCGAAAAAAGGAAGAGGATTTCTGAGTCCAATTGGGCACACTGGGAGAGGCAAGGGTCAGCTTCAATGGACCATCCTCCTGCATTCTTGCTCTGCTTGGAGTAACAAGACTTAGAGAAATTAAAAGAAGGAGGGAGCAAGAAGGGACAAATTTGGACAGGGTGCAAGTGTGCCCACAAGGAAATGATGCAAGAACTACGTAAAGGCCCAGAGTCGGAGAGCATGTCCATTAAACAATCTGTTTTCTTCTTCACTAATCCTTCTTTCCTTCAAGAGTCGAGCCAATTTATTTTCTTAAATCTCTTTGATAATCTTTAGGTCTTTCATGTCGCACAGTCTCGTTTCCATCTGAATGCCCTGAGCATTCTCCCACTCGACCTGTTTACTGTCTCAGGGGGACTCGTCAAGACAGTACAGTTTGTGAATGTCTTTGATTAAATGACTTGATTTATTTGGGTTGTGCTGTGGGTTGCTGTTGTTATATGGTTGTGTATATGTAATAGGCACATTTATAAGATCATTTTCAGACCACATTGTCAACAGTTTCTATAGGAACTACTGTATTTCTTTGGTAGAAAGTACAGTAGTCGCAATGAAAACTGTCCCCAGCAAGGTTTGTGAATTAGTAACCAGGACACTGTTTCTGGAGAGATACATTGCTGTTGAATTTTTCAAATGTAATTTTTTCATTGCTATGAATAATTGCACTCACCTCCATTGCACTGGGTGAATGCATGAATCTCACTGACGGATATCTCAACCTGGGCACATAAAAGCAAAGTTATCTGCAAAGTAGATACCACTAGAAGTAAGAAAAGTAAGAAAGTTTAAAAAAAAGTGTGTGTGTGTGTGTGTGCGTGTGTGTGTGTGTGGGTGTGTGTGTGTCAGCTCCCTGAGGAAAACGATTCCTCTATGGAACCGAGAGTAAGGTGGAAGGAAAAGTGACATCAACCTGGGATGGGCAATAAACCACTCTGTGACTGAAAGAGAACAGTTAAACATCCCATATAATTATAAAATGGATTCCATCTGACTTGCCCCCTTTTCTCACCTGGCACAAATCTTTCATAGCAGTCATCAAGGAATGATACTAGTCACTCACTGTTGTACAGCCCAATCAGCAGTTTATGTCACAGTAAACCATCAGAAGATATTGCACCGACTTTGTGATGTTGGCACCCCTCCGGCAAAGGATTCCTGTTGCTTTGTTCCAATCACATTTCTTCCTCGCCAGTGTGTTTTGGCCAAGTTGAAAGGAGTGCCATCCACAAAGACGAACAGTATACATAGGGTGTCGGCCTGGCTTCGAGATCTGAGTCTTGGAAATTAATCCACAAGGAATATTGCACATGAGTCTCATCATTATAGTAGTCTACATTATACCAAACCAAACCCAGTACTGTTCTTTGTCATCTCTCCTGGACGTAATTGTATCGGAGCTGCCTCACACGATCAGAGTTCCTAACTTCATAGGTTTCCTGTGCAAATTTAAAGATTATATTAAAACTCTGGCACTTATTGACACTAAGAAAATGAGCAAAATGGTTAAGTTGTACAAAGATCTTTTTAAAGAGGAATGATGTGTTGCTTTGTGCCTTTTATTTCTTCCTTCTTTTCTTTACAATCCCAAGCAGATTCGATTTGCAGTCAATATTTATTATATTGTATTACTTTTCTATCCCACAAAATGCAGTACATGTGTAATGTTTGTATATTTGATTATATTTCTCAATAAAGTTCATTGAAAAAAAGCGATCAGAGTTCCTTTCATAAGGGACAGACACAAACACAAAAGCAATTACACACAAATGCTCAATTTACAGTACTACTGAAATATCTCTCATTGATGACCTGTGGTTAGTGAATGACATGATCATTAGATCTTGTCTAGGACTACAGCTCTGGGTCTTCCTCTTCTAAGCAGTCCACCACGCATAATTACTCTTCTGACTCTCCGGGCCACTCTTCCTCCACCGGCCACACATGTTTACTGGCAAAAAAATAAGAATTTTAAAGACTTGCCCTTTTAAATAGATGGCATGACACTGAGAAGCACAGTCACCTCAGTAGATGCCCAGGTACAACTGGAATAAACCCTCCCCAATCATGGTAAAAATATGATATGTAATCTGTAATTTCAATAGTAAGTGAATAACATGTTTGTGGTGCGGAGGCCAGTTGGATGCCCCCCCCCCCAAAAAAAAAAAAAAAATTCACATCGCATCCTCTTCAGCAAAACAATCACACGGGTCAACTGTGAAAGCAGCCTATTACGACCCTTATTTAAATTTCTTATTAGGTGGCCATAGTAATTATTATGGCAGCAAAGGAAGCAGTCAGACCAAGACAAGAAAAAACTCGTCAGAAATCTTACTTGAAGTGAACTGACGAAACCTTGTGAGAGTCAATTCAAAGAAAGATCCCCTCTCTGCTGATGGCTAGGGATCAAAGAGTAGCCGAACCATGGCTGAGGGAGGAAGTGGACAGGTATGGGACAGCATGGTGAAAGTTCTGAGTTCGTTTTCAAGTAAAAAATTGCTTGTCAGACCCAAATGAAGAGGCCCCCTCTCGCTCCCCTTCCTTTTATTTATTCTTTCTACCCTCCCTCTCCATTCCCCATATATCGTTACACACACAATTCCCATAAACATGTACACCTACTCACGTGTGTACAATAAGAAAATATAACAGTGAAATCTAAAATGTACCCAGGTACCTCTTGTTAATTACTTGAGAAGGACATCATTAATCTCACTGGGAGAGATAAGACACCATAAATTAATGTTGGTAAGAATGACTAACACCCAGAAAATAGACCTCTTTCACTGCAGTCATTTTGTCTTGTCATTGCCAAAGAAGCAAAGATTTTTTTAACTCTAATTATGGCTCAACTCCAGTAGGGCCAGCATGTACAATATCAAAACCGCTGAAGTGTCTCAACTTAATAGAACGCAAACATCATTAAAGCATCATTATGTGACATTTTTACCTTAAAATAACAGCTTCAAAACCATTTTGATGGTACAGTGTCCTCTAATAGGGTAAATGGTGTATGCCATATCACTCTGTAATTTCAGTGAGAGGGTGGGATCACAGCTATTTTCATTAAAAAGAACTGTGTTCTACCTGCACAGCACACATCAGAGAAAACTTTTGTTGTCTAAACCAGCTTGTGAAGAAAATATCGAGCTCAGATATTTTTCTTAGGAGTTGGTAGAAACCAAAACAGAATGGAAAGGAGAGTGAATATTGGACTCTCAGATGCCTATCAGGTGGCTGGAAACAGGTCCTCAAAGAAAAAAAAATGATAATATTGCTCCATGTCTGTTGGATGTGTAAATAGGCAACTGCTTGCTAACCTGTTAATCCTTACAACTTTAGACAGTGCAGAGACAGAGCCATGTGTCTGTTATTATTGAAGACTTCTGCCCCAGAGTGGCCAACAATCAATGAAAAGAGAGGGCTGTTGTCAGCATCTTACCAGATGGAAAATAGACCTGTATGGCTGCAGTATGTAAACTGATAAATTAAATGTTATTTTGCACGTCTTAATATACTAATTCCAATAAAGATCCTAATTTTGGGCAATGATAAATAACCATGAACAACATAAATTTTAGTTAAAGAAAACAGGAATGCACTTTTGTTTAACAAAATGTTCTTTACAAATCAACACCCTTTCTACCTGCCTATCTATCTGCCATACAGAAGAGAGACGAGTAACATAGGGGAAGGGATGTAGTCACCAGTGCAGTTGCCTTGACTCTATGGCACAGACCACTTATGAAAACTCCAACACCGTCCTTGGTAGTTAAGTTGAATGCGTACAGTGGCATAGTGTGGACTTCTGGGACTGGACTACAGTGAGAGCAGGTACTTTTTTTTTCTTGGTGTAAGATGGACAGGACATTGTTTCCATCCATTCTAGTTGTAAGCTGTAGGCTGTCTATGGGTTACTATATGTGGTTGACACAGATTAGCTGCACTGCAGGGAATCTGGCCCGCTGGGACAGGTCACACACTACCACTATGGTACCGCTGTGGTTACAGAAGGCAGAACCTGACTGGGCTGACAACATTTTGTCAGGTCTGCATAAATCTTAAGACGACATGACATGGTCATATTTCATCAAACCAGGGATGTGGCTCTGTGTAACTGCTATTTTACAACAATTACTGTTCATCTGTCCTGTAAAGACGAACTCTCTGCTGAATTAAACGTCTAGTGAACCCTGATACAGCTCCTAACAAGTGGAAACTGGTGTTTTTATCCATTATGAACAACCCATATAACTAATAAAGGTTCCTGCTCCTACACATGAGTGTCTTACTTTTTGCACACATTTGAAGTCCTTCTTTTCTTCAGGTACTTGAGTGCAACTTCATACTTTCTGTCTGCTATGAAACTAAAAAATACATTCTTAACACTCACGGGTTAATGTATCATATTTTAAAATGGACCTTAATAGCTCTTGTGTCAAGGAACTCACTGAAGGATGCAGAGGACAGCTTTGTATAATAAAGCTGAAGTTTTTGACTCTATCTCACTTCAAAGAAAGCTGTTTGTAAAAGGATTCAAGGACAATCAGGAGGTGTCGTGGATTCATGTTAAGTCTCCCTGTGCCTTTGTCAAAGATCCTGTCTCTGCAGCTCACACCTACGGTAAGAGATTTTTACTCTCACTGTGATGGCAAAAAGGAAAATGTTTTGACAAGGCCTCTTCCATAAGCTCTTGTTGTTTTTTGACAGATTGAATGATACAATCTGCATCAGGCTATCTGCAGGAGGTGGGGAAGGAGAGTGATACAGTAGTTGTTTAAGACACTAAATACATGTTCAATTATAGAATAATAATTAATGAAAACATTCAGTTTAATGCCAACTGAAAACTAACAATATTTTGACAAGTGATTGTTCATCTGCCACCTTGAAAAGCAATGAAGGGGCCAAATATTTTCCTCAGGAGTTGGTTAAGACCAAAAGGACAGTGAATATTCAAATTACATTCATCAGGTGGCCAGAAAAACAACTTCAATTGAATGGTAATGTTTCTTCATATCTGCAGGATATTTGTCTGCTGTTGATACTACTGCCATATTTGTACAATACATATTGGTACTGTACATTTACGGTATACTCTACCACAATGGATCCACTTGCTTACTTACCTGGTTTACTGTTTACAACATGTGAGTCTGTGTGTGGTCCTTGAGACCCTTTGTAGTGGGGACTAACACATAAGAGATTTCGAGTATTTTGGCAGGTTTTAATGTCTGTCTGTGGACAGATTTTTGTCAGCACATCAGATATTTAGTTGAGATCAAAATGAAGGCTGTGTCCAAAGATGGGTGTGCCCTAGAAAGGGTGCCAGAACTAAGAAAGTAGGGAGTAGGAAAGGGGTCATTGCCTTACGCTCCAGAAGAATCTAGGAGAAGAGAACTTGAGGGCTGGCAGCCCCGTAGCGAACAAGGTGGAAAAGAGCAAGAACAGAGGAAGCAGCTGGAGTTTTTACTATCTGGTCAGTGGGGGGTCTGTCACATTGACCAATAGTAGCTCAAAGCTGAATTTGTACCTCGGTGTGCAGACTGGGGAATTCTGGTCCATTTTGAAATCCACAATGAACGACTTCATCTGTGGGTCCCAACGAGTCACAAAACTTTACAGGTGTGTAGTTGAGCTTAAAAATAAAGGATGACTTCGAAGATGGGCTTGGTCCGAGCAAGTGGTGCCCTACATTTTTACATGAGTACTGACTACTCATGTAAAAATGTAGTAATAATTGCTGAGTAATCATGGATTGGATTGTCAACATGTTTACAGGTGTTGAGGCTACGGCTCACAATCCTTAAACACCAGACAGCCACTGAACATACAGTTAGGAAGTAATGACATGACAGTTGTGCTGACTGAAATTTTCGTGGCCCTGCAAAGTCCACTGGAAAAGAGGGAGGGAGATCGGTGGGACCCGTGGCCGAGTGACTTTGTCCTCATCCCGCTGGGTGACCTGTTAGTTCACTGGACAACCAGTGGAAGGAGTGGGCCACCCCCTTTGTTAGATTTTGACAAAGCGCCTAATGCATAGGACATATTAAATCAGAATAAAAGGAAATGGCTCTATCTGTAAAAAGTTAAATATAAGTCACATACATCTAGAGACCATCTTGCGATAGGATCACACCAGCCGCAATGTCAACATGTTGACTAAGCCTTGATTTTCAACTCAGCTACACATCTGTTATGACTGTATCTTGCATGGTTGTGATGCTGTCACCTGACAAAATATTGCTTCTATGGTACTATGTTTTTATGGTCCCTGCTACAAAAGGCTACTGTGGGTGTCTATCTGTAGAATGATGGTCGATCTGTCCCTTTATCTCTATGGTGCAGGGAGTATGGCATGGCCACGCAGGACTTGCTCTCACACTGGCTCACTCTTTAATCTGGCATGAAAATCAAGAGCACACAGTCCTCAATAACAGCGTGAAAGGCAACTGCAAGCTTTCAGGTCTTCAGCTTTTTTTTTCTTAACAAAAGACTAGTATAATAAACATATTCACATCACAATGTCATTATAGTCCTCAAGCCTCTAACATTAACCAAACATGTTGTAAATATAGAATTGTAATATTATGTATGCCTTTTTATAGAGCACCCAGGAATAAGAGCCATTTTCTGTTACATTTACAATATGCTACCAAAAGTAAGCTACAAGCTGGAATTGACAACTAGACAACTTGTTTAACAATTGAGAGCCCCTGTGGCACAGAGTGTAAAACCTGGCTGCCCTGAAGTCATTAGCAGGTTAAATCTCAGTGAGTGCAATGAAGAGATAGAGTCCCTACTTAAGGACAGGTGTGATGCACAGACTGCATCCACAGGCCAGTTGTTAAGATGTTTGCTTCTGATCTTCCCCAGGCAAACCAGCCTTGCTGTTCGGAGCAAAACAACCCTAGAACAGGAGGTAGAACTCTTTAGAATGCATAAGTCTCCTTCATGAAGTTCGGATGGGTAATAAGAAAGCCATGCGCTATTTAGATGATCTGCACTCAGCAGAGTTAGATCTTTGCACACACCAGGAGGAGTTGTTAAGGCTTGGGTCAGAACGTCTTTCCCCACCATAGTTGTTCAGCCAATGTGATTCTGGTCACTCTGATTTACACTCCTCCCTTGATGGAAGGTTAACATAGGATCTTTCAGAATGTTTTTGAAATGGACATCAACTGGAAGATGTGGAACACTACCATACATATGGAAGAAAGGGGGGTAGCCCGTGCACAGTACAGTTATACATGAATGTTAGGGTTTGGAGGCACTGGGGTCAGTTGTGCTTAGCATCAGGTGGTAGGGCTCGAATCATGTTACCTAGTGTTCTGTTGAGGCACTCCACGCTACCATTGCCCATTTGGTGGTATGGTGTCATGCGGGACTTCCTCACACCGAAAACCTTCAACAGTTCACTTATCAGCCAACTTTTGGATGAGGCACCTTGATCTGAGTGGATCCTCTCAGGAAATCCGTATATACGGAAGTACTTGTCCCAAAGTTGCTTAGCAACTTGTTCAGCAGACAGATCTCTGCAAGGGGGGCCTGTGCTAGCCTTGGTCATGGTCAGTCATGACCAGAACATCAACGGACTTGTTGTTAGAGTCTTCTGCAGTCCAGAAATCAGTGCACATAATCCCCAAAGGTGCAGAGGTCTTTATACGCTCTAAAGGCGCCCTTCCCCCTGGACCAGCAGCCTTGCTAATCACACACCTCAGACACTGGCAGACGTAGTCTCTGACTGATCTTGGTCTATGTGGGGCCAAAAGAACCTCTGACAGGCCAAACTCAAGCTCCTAAACTGCCCTTGATGACCAGCACTGTCATGGATGCCTTTCAGGACCTCCAGCTTGAGAGAGTCGAGAACCACAAACTGGTGTCTCCTCGTCTTGGTGACTTGGTCCTTGCATACCTTGTAGAGGATCCCATTGGATGTCGTCAATTTCTCGCAATATTTAAGGTACCTGATGACCACGACGGGCTCATTGGGTTTCTCTCTCCTGGATGGTTGTCGGTCACGTTCCACATAATGTAACACCCTTGAGAGGACAGGATCACTCAACTCCCCTTTATGTAACTCTCCCTCAGAGAACACAGGTAGGTGAACATCGTCAGGGGGAATCAGCTGTGGAAGCTGTTGGACAGCGTCATTTGCATTAGCATTTGATTGTCTGAAGACTTCCTGGACAGAGTCAGAAAAGACAGGTAGGGCTTCCGTGAGAAGCTCATTGTAAGGGCGTTGAAGCAATCTCACTCCAACAGTGGACTTTACAAATGGCTGGCAACTCAGTGCATCTGCAACAATGTTCTTGGAGCCAGGGATGTACTTGATTTCGAACACATAAGATGCCAACTTTGCCACCCATTGCTGCTCGCAGGCGTCCAGTCACGGCTTCGTCAGGATGTGTGTGAGGCGGTTATTATCCGTCCACACAGTAAAGACGTGGCCTTTAAGCCCGTGGCTAAATTTGGCACTCATGGACCACTTTAATACAAGGAATTCAAGGGGGTGAGCGGGGTACTTTTTCTGAGCTCATTAAAGGGACTTGCTGGCAAACAGCTAACACAACAGACTGAGAAAGTTCTGGTCACTGAATATGCTGGTCATCATCCTCATGAAGCTGGCTGGGCTGTTGCCTTGAGGGAGACGGTTGTATTCGTACAACCCCATGGGAGTCGTGAATACAGAGTACTTGAAGTCCTCCTTGTACCATGGCATGTTGTAAAAGCCAGATGTCAGGTCCATCATACTGAAAAATGCATTTCCGCCCAGGGCTGCTAAAGCTCAGCTCGGTGCAGTCTGGGATGGGCATCCTTCAGTGTTCGTCTGTTGAGCCATCAGAAGTCCGTGCACACCCGCAAGTCGCCATTTTTTTCCCCAAACAAGGACAAGAGGTGAGGCAAACTCGCTGGTGGACTCTCTGATGTCTTTCTCTTCCAACATGAGTTGTTCAAAAACCTTTTTAGTAAACTCTGTGTACACAAACAATGTTCTCAATGCTCGTGTTCATGTGTAGAAACCCTGGTGATACTACGAGCAATGTTTCATGTTGTGTCGAGTCTTCTTAGTCTTCTTAAAGTGGCTTTTTCGTCGTAAGGTAAGGTTCGTAAGGTTTGACTGGGGTACATTCACAAAAAAAGCCTGAGTTGCATTTTGGCGAGAGTTACACTTTCAATACGGACACAGAAACTGAATGTAGCTCGCATGCACCCACCTCCAGCTCAGGAGTATTTTCCTTTGCCGAGGCATGTACGATGCGCAAGAAGGAAACCTGCCTATGCAGCTGCGCTATTAACCCACCAGTCGGCTCTAAAACTATACATGCAATGGACCAGCACATCAATTTTGAAGAAATTCATAATAATATTATTTCTAACTCTGTTACATATAGAACACATTTTGCCATGACAAAACACACACAACACACAAACAAACAATATGAAAACATTACTAGCCAACATTATCTCAGCTGGTAGCAACAAGGTAGGTTACTTATATAGCCTACATACCTGTACACATCAGTCTAGTCACTTAATAATAATAATAATAATAATAATAATAATAATAATAATGCATTTATTTTAAAGGTGCCTTTCAAAGCTCTCAAGGACACCGTACAAAACACACATATCATAACAACAGCACATCAAACAATATAATCAGGTAACATTTTTTGTGGAAGTTAGTGCAATTTTGCAAAGGAAATAAATAAATATGAAATGCAATTACATAGTGCAATAATACAGAAAATAGGCAAGAGTGTGATTGCATAGTTAGTGTGAGACAGAGTGTGGAATAACTGCGTTTTCAGGCAGGATTCAAAGGTGGAGACAGTGTCAGAAGGGCGAATGTCTGGTGGGAGAGAGTTCCAAAGGCTGGGGGCTGATGACCTTTTCTCCACTGGAGGAGGACATACAACACTAACAAACATAGGCTACAGATAGGAAAAGAACAAACAGGCAGAGGCAGAGAGAGAGAAGGACAACATTCACACAAGGGAGAGACGGACAAGAGAAAAGAGTGAATCTCTCCCTAAAACCCTGCTCCTATTTTATTTTATTTTTTTCAGTTTTGCCTATTCCCACGTACCTGGCCCACCTTTGAGTCGAAATGATGTGAAGAACTGATAGCAGACTTATTTTGTGGATATTATCACACCATTATTAGGCTACGCCCTCCCACCTTCGGCTCCTCTTTCAAAATGTTAAAAACAATTTTTACATTCACGATAGTGCAAGATAAGAGCTAATAATAACAATTAAAAAAAAAAAAAAAATACAGATAAGCAACATTTGTCATACTCTAAAGGCTAGTCCCTGCTGGCTGGAGGCGCAGTAGCGAGATTATTTCTGTCTCCTGCAGCGCATGTCTCCTTTAAAACGCGTGTCTTCTTTTAAAAGTGTCGTTCTTACGCTTTTATTTTGAAGGCAGGCTCTCTTGTGTTCCGGTATTGTACCGTGGTTGAACCCAGTGCGGCGGTAAGAAGCAGCTGATGAATTATAACAGCAGCGAAAAAAAGAGGAGAGAAGAATGAAAGAGCGAGAGAGGTAGAGAGAGAGAGAGAGAGAGAGAGAGAGAGGGAGGTAGAGGAGGAGTGCTGTCGGACCATCCTACCAGGCAGACCAGGAGGGTGAGGCTTATAAATGTACCGTCGGCTCAAACCGTGTTCGTCTTTGTTGCTGTCAAGACAGAAAGAAAAGCTGGCGTCCATAACGGGACTGCGCCTTTATGCAGAATGCACATCATTATAATACGGCTGTAGAAGTGTGTCCGTGCTGCACAACAGGACTTTAAACCTGCATGTCGTACTTTAAGCTATTCTGTGCCTCTCTATTCGCACCACTACTAATATCCCTGATGATATTTTATGAGCGACTTGTAGCGTATCATCCGGCTTAAATGCGGTAGGATTAGTGTAGTTTGCCAGTGATGTGTTTGCTGTCGGTGTCGATAGATGGGATGTGATGTTTCACGTTGTTCTGGCGTGGACGTGAGCAGGAAATGCCACTGTGCACAGGCCCGTCCACCCCATGTATCAGTGTTTGAATGAAAGGCTGCAGACAGTGAAGGAAAACAAACAGTGGTGCAGCTCGTTGTTTGCGTTGGTTCAGATCACACTAATACACACGCTGTCTGTCAGTTGAGGACACATGATATCTGCTCGTGCCTTAATCAGTAATGTGTGGCTAATCAGAACCCCCCACTGCTCATTTTGTTGTAGTGTTTCAACATGACAGCCCTGCGTCAGAGGAAGGGCAGCAGGGGGAAGGAGCCCCCCCTCGGTGCAGAGTTTCAGTCCCAGCAGTCCAACTGTTGCACCGATCATCATCCAGAGAAGATCTTGCACGGTGAGTGAACTGTCCACCCAGCTGATTTTCACACATCGATTTGGGGCCAGCAGCAGCGTGGCTCAGTGACTGCACAACGCGCCCTTTGGCCGAGGGGTGAGCATGGTTGGCAGCCATCCACCTTGCTGAAGCATCGCTGACCCTGACCTCTGACCTGCTGTGTGTGTGAATGGGGAGGGAAGCTCTCAGTGGGGTTTTAAGTGCCACATTATTTCCACAACTCTTACACTTATTGTTCCAATACACATGCAGTCATGTTCAGCTTGTATTGCACCCTTAGAAGATATTAGGTAACTGACCTGAAGTTTTGTAAGCTTCTTGGCTTTTCAGAGATTTAAATGATTGGAATCGATGACATTAATAGTGTACAGTTTTTCCCCCTGCCATTATAAGGTGCAGCACCCAAGCCAGTTTGGGGAAATTACTTTCCCCTTGATCTAATGGTTGTAGGCTTGTACGATATAAATTTTTTCATATGACAATATTGAATAATTCCAACCATTTCTCTATCCTTCTTTAAACGACAATCCAATATTCACACTCAGAGTGAGACATCCCATGCAGTGATTGGCCACCTGTCCAGAAGTGAGAAAGGAAATAGTACCTCTACTTCTGGCTCTTTTTCCTTCTTAACACAACCATTTCTCTCACTTTTCACGTAAACAAGTGCGACACTATGAATGCCCTCCAGTAAATGTGTGCTGCCATCCCCATATTTACATGATGTTGAGTCTCACCCCTCCCTATGGTGGACTTTTCACTTCACCCTACAGTCTAGCTGTACAGAACAAACCCTTTTTGATGTCTGATGTGGTCGGACAACACGTCGAAGCCATTAGTTCCAACCCTGAGTCAGCATGAGCAGTGTTGGGACCCTGAAACTGAAGCAGTTGTGTGGAATTAAGCCATTATTTATTTTATTATTCACACCTGTATTTTTTCTACTGTGAAATCGCAAAATTTCTGCTGCCCAAAAAACATATGCAAAAAATTAATGGTGTTATCTTGCAGGTGATTGGTCATGGGGGGCAATAATCTGGACATCGGTTGGTTGGTCTGTGTCTGTTGGTCTGGGCCTGCTGTGCTGTATCTACATGGCCACACTACATGAAAACGACCTGTGGTTCTCCAATATTAAGGTAAAGGCCCTTCACTCTTATACCCTTTCACACTGGACAAAAAACCCACTCACACTCACTAACATCTGGGATTTGTCTTTAATTGCAATGGGTATAATTGGCATGCACTCCTGCTTCAAATGACTCTGCAGTAGTCATCAGTATTCATTGGGTCCAGCGCCGATCAGCTGGAAACACAACAACTGGGTAAGCTGCTGGCTTATAATATTTTTCCATTTGTCTCTGTTCAAGCACTGCTCAACATCTTTCAGTCAGAGTTTGAATGAGAGACTAAAGTAAATGTTGGATGTTTCAATTAGTAATAATCTGACCCATCACAAAATATTAGATATATTGGACCCAGCAACTAAATCTGATTGGTGTTGTTTTCTAATACAATGAATATATTACATTTCAGGTAATCGGTATCGGTCCGATATTGGCCAAAATCACTGGAGTGAATATCTGAGAGGGGAAAATGTAAAATCTGATCCGATTTATTAGCCTAAACTATGTGTGACATGCCGTAAAGAGAGTAGCATGTGTCATGTGACTAGCTGGAGCGAACTAGAGTGAGACTGTCATCCGTTCTTCCACTAGCACTTCTGGCCGTGCCGAGTCAAACCGAGCCGCGCTGACTCGCTTTTCCATCACCAGTTTTACGTCACCGAGTTGAGCCGAGCTACGCCCGCGATGGACGTAATCTGGAGTGGGACCAAGCCAGGCCCACCCTGCCTCCAAGCGGGCCACGATGACGACTCGCGGCTGCGGCCAACCCATAACAAGCACCCTTTCCCCCTGAAATCAATACTAAACTCATGTCTGTGCAGGAAACCTGAGAGAAAGACGTTTTTAAGTCAGTGTATTCAGCTCTCAGTACTTTTGTAGCTTCTAACTGAATCTCTTTAGTTTCTCTCTTCTCATTTGTACTTTCAAACATCTGCTGTGTTTTACTAGCCCCATTCACACAGCCCTTTTTCTCCGCATTGCCGTCTGTGTGAAAGGTTCAAATGCGGAGAGATGGGACATTTTCGCTGCAGCTCTGATGCGCCTCCGGAGGTAGAATCAGAGCTGAGGCAAGCCGGCGTCTATGTGAATGGAAAAGCCGGAGGCGCGGCTCAGGGGTGTGTCAGTCTGATGGTGTTCACAGTCTGACAGCTAAACTGGTCCTTCACTCATCAAATGAAAGAGAAATGACCCACAAAGCAACATTACAGGACCAAACAACAGCAATGTGGTAACTGGTAGTGTTTTTGGCAACTTACATGAGGAAAAAAAATATTGCAGTTATACGTGGAAAAGCCTCTGTCCTCCTGTCTGTCCTCCTGTCTGTCCTCCTGTCTGTCCTACAGCGTCTGTTCCCGGCAGCAGAGCCAGGCGGCCAGGGTCTGTTGTTTACTGATGGTAATTTTGTAGTATAGAGCGAAAAACATAACTTTCCAGGATGCATGGTGGGTCAGGATCTCAATCACAACACATTATAACTGCATCCATATGATTATAAACAGTTGGCCGATACATGTTTACATTGACAGGAGGACCCAGGGGGAAACACGCTACAAAAACCACACATGTCAATGTCATGATGTGTACCGCCATGCTTTTTTCGGATCCGCAGTGCCGGCGTGCTGTATGAATTGACACACTGGTGCTGCTTTATGCCTGGGCTGCTTGGTTCATTGTGAACAAACAAATGCTGCTTCATAATAAAAGCTTTTAAATGACTAAGTAATGGGGGGCTTTTATCGTGAAGAAGTTATAGGAAATAAATCTTGTTGGTAACTGACTTAGCAGAGCCTCTTTGTTAGCGGTGATTCTTCAATAGTACTGCAGGGATTGGGACAAGAGCGACATTGGTTTAAAACACACCTTCGAGCAGGTAGCCCAGTTGTGGTGGACATGCAAAACCCCGGCCACGCTGAGTCAAACCGTGTAGAGCCAGGCCGGCAGATGTGATGGAGAAACGGCACAAGTGTGCATGTTAATTTCAAAATGTTTGGAAAACGTTGATAATGTTAGCTTCACAACTGACATCTGGAGCTCAGACGTGTGTCCAATGTCATCACTAAGTCTGACAGCACAGTGAATAGATTCAAATTTTACTTTGAAAAAGCAGTGCTGCATGCTGAGCAGTTTCATGGCTCACACACAGGAGAAAACTGCGAGTTGTTTTTGCTATTTCTTTAAGGTATAGGCTACACTGTGTTGAGTTATATTTCGTGTTTTACACTGGGATTATAATACCTTTTATCATAAATACTCACAACTACATTCAAGTTGAACTTGGAAATTCATTTTGAATGTTTGAAAACATCAAGTCAAAGTCAAAATAACAAGAAGCAGCACTACTGCAAAACTGATCCATGATGTTGTCTATGTATTTCTGCCTTTGGGGAAGTAGAACATTTCTTCTACAGTTTAAGCATGTTTTTAAATGGCTAGGTTAAGCAAAGTGCTTCCATACAGATGTATTATCTATAGCTTTGTTGTTTAAGAGAGGGGGAAAGGCTGTATTGGATTGATATCAGTATCAGCAGATGCTCAATGTTGTCTTATCGGTATCAGACACAGCCCTAGAGAAAACCAAGACTCAATATATGTTTTTTAATTTCCAATTTACAAGCAAACACTAGCAATTATGATTGGGTTGGAGATTGTGTTCCCAAGCTATTATATGTAAGATTATCCTTGAGCAGTGTAATGAAATTGGCAGACTTTTGAACAGAATTTTGTGACTTTTTGTTACCAGAACGGAGCACATTAGTGTTGTTGTTTCAAATAGTTGTAAATGTTAGCAACTGATACATGTTACAAAATAGTTATGGTAAGTAATAATGTGATGACTTGTTGCTAAGCCGTTTTTCCACTGATCACATACCATAGAGCACAGATGACATAGCGGTTTAGTATGTCTCCCTGGCAATTTAACCCTCTGTATTTCCTGGAAGAAGATCTGGGAAGGTTGTCGGCACATAAACTCTTTTATCTCTTTTATGAGGCCCTTGTTAAGAAGCAGTAGAAATGGCCAGATTGATGTATCTGACACTTTTATATGGAGGTTACCTAAGGATTTGACATACAAGTATACGATTCATGAACTACATCACAGATGTGAGTATTTGCAGATGGAAAATACCTCCAGGTTTTAACATTTAAAAGCAAAGAAATTCCAAACACATTTATCTGTGTATCTCGGGAGGACATGTAGCATCAACATAAGTCCCACCAGACACATCCTCTCATCCAGTTTTCTCTCCGAAATGGTATGCAAACACGTCATAAACACTTCATCCTGAAGTGGGATGATAGTTTTTCCATGCACTGCACAGGATTGTTTTTAGGCCTGTTAAATTAACCACATGAGGTCTTGAAACACCACAGCGACTGGTGGTTACACAGTATTTCAGTGTTGTACAGCAACAGAACATTGTGCACTGCCAGATGTGACGTAATTTAAATCCCCCTTCCAAAGACTCACCAACACTCTAGTTCAAACTGAGATGTACATAGCAGCTTTTGGTCTGGTTTACATGGTAGAACAGATCGGTCTGTCAGAGTTATAACTAGGGCACGATGTAAATGAACTCTTGCTTGTAGTTGTTTTTGCCTCCTTTAGCAGTGCAGTAAAAGTAATCTGTTCTGGTAGATGTATAAGTCAACAGGGTGGGGGGTTGCAGGTTACTTTGTCTGTCCTGATTAGGTTTCATGTTGTGCCGTTTCAGTCTTGATATCCTAAAATTTGCCATCTGCATCGTAAACCTTAGTACTCTTCTAAGAATGTGCATTATGCCATGTGCACTGACGTTTATAGATAACTGAGTGGAAAGAGAATAACACTAGCATTAGCAGGACGCGCTGATAGCGTCACATCACAGCACTTGTTGTGAAGGTTGTGAAACCTTGCACATGCATAGTAGAAGTATAACCGGTGGGGAAAAAGGGTATTTAAGTGGGTTTTATCAGATCTGAATGACAATTCTGTACATACATGTTATTATGAACCATTGAAAGTGAAGTTCTGGCTCTCTGATAGGTGCCTGGTCTTGTTAGCCCAAACTAACTTGTTGCCAAGATGGCTGCTGAATGGCGACTTTGGTTGTATTTATAAGACATGTGAGGAATTATCACTAATAATTCAATTATCTGCATAGACATGAAATGATAGCTAAAATTTCCTGTTATCGTGCATCGATTATACTGTACATATGCCTAACCATATCAGAACCCCTTTACTTCCATACTTCCATGATCAAATAGCTCTACAGGGGATGTTTTTGTAGTGTTTAAAATCAGAAATGTAATTCAAAGCAGAAACACACAACTTTTCAAATTCCATCCTTCTAGTGTTTCGCTATGTTATTACCATTGGCGCTACTGTCGCAAAGACAGCATTAGCGATATAGCTGCCACTAATGGCCTGCACTGAAAAGAAAAGTCTGTTGGATTAACATGACAAACATGTGTAAGCATAATAATATCATGATTACTGAAAATAATCTAGTCATGTTCGGCATACTGAATTATTTATTAAACTAACATGACTTTTTAATGTTAACTTAAATATCTTTTATTATGCTCAGTATATTCAATTATTATCTCTTGAACTAACACAACATCTTTATGTATTGTGTAAATAGAGTTTTCAACCACTTTCATATAGAAGTCTGAAGACTTTGGAGCATCAGTCAAAGCAAAGCACAGGTCAATCAATATCTATTAAAAATAAAACGTCTAATTTGAACTGCTGCTCTTCTCCTGTGTCACCTGAAATTAAACACTGAATCACACATATCTAATTGATTGTGACTGACTGAGCTGTTTGCCTTTACTGTGAAAACATGTAAAACTTGTAACACAGGACAAACAAAGCACATGTTCCATCCTTTTGGATAAAAAAAAATAGTGTGACATTCAGGGTGCAAAATTAATTGTTTTATCCAACGGCAAAATGGCTGGTGAATGTTCAAATTTGTTTAAATAGATTATCATTCTCTTTTGGCTGGTGAGTGAGGCAAGTCTACCAGCCACTTGAATGTTTTTACAGCATGGTGACTGCTGATAATGTTGTGCCCTGTAACACTGCTCCACAAACTCCAACAGTTTATGTTTTTGCAGGAAACATCAAGTCTGGTGGCAAGCCGAACGGCATAGTGAGGTCTATAGGAAACCAGTCTCTGTGGGGATGGTGTCATTTTTCTACAGCCATTACACTGTGCAATCAGTATTTACTTCAGAATGATAAATCAAAGCAAAAACGTTATCTATCTAGTTAGCTAATTAAGCTACCTACATGTAATAATGGATATTAAAGCAACATTATGTAGCCCATGTACCTGACACAACATCTTAAAATATAATAATCTGAATGTTGCAGTGACTTGTAACAAAGTGAATAGACTGTTGTCTCAGCCACTCTGCCCCCCTTTAACTTATTTTGTAGCACTTTACAGCACTACGTCGCACACAGCACCAGCTAACACTGACTTTGTTGAAACTGGATCATATTTTATGGAGAAACTGTTTTCTGGTTTTCCCTCTGATGTCCTCCTGCTGCTCAACCTCAAATGTGCTGTGATTTACAGAGTTTCCTGAAAGCAACTCGTAACTGCCTCATACTATAGTTGCAAGTTAGCTCTGCTAGCTGACTCGCTACCAGAGTAACTTTGGACTGCTGGGAAATGAGGTCCAGGGCCAGAACACCACTGGCTTTTAGTTGCTTTGCTAAATAAAAGCCTGCAGACAGAATGCTAAGCTGGACTTGTTGCTCTTGAATAGTAGGTAATATAAGCTGGCTTGCTGAGTTCTATGTCTTCTATGTCTCCTGTTACTGCATTTTACAGCCAGTTGATATCGTCTCTTGTTCATGTTACGGCTGCTTGGCATTACCTTTGTGCGCAATGCTTCTGCAAATTTTGATTGCCGCATTTCAAAAATTTCCGAAACATGCTTGCTTAATAAGACATACTTTTTCAAGAAAAAACATAGTGTTTTATGTAGTTGGCATGTGACGCTCTATACCAATTCCTACATAATATTGCTTTAAAGAGAGCAAGAGACTGAAGATGTACCACTGGACTTCAGATTTTTCTGAATCTGCTAGAAAGTTTTCCAGTTTGGTGGGAGTTGCTCTATGCTCATAGGGACTCATGAATCCCTAAACTAGACAGCAGAGTTTCATCTGCACATACTGGTCGACATTTTGTCAAAGCATTACTCTCATCGCAGAATGGACTCTCCTTTTTGTGCAGAACAGAAGAGAGGGTGAGGAATGGAATAAAACAGGCCCTGAAAAATCTTCTGCTCAGAATTTGTCTCATCTGTAACTCGCAGTGCCAGCCAGGTGCCTCATCTGTTCCTCATGCAAATGTGCATTGTGTCTTGACCCACATAGAGGCAATCTGCACAGGGTAATGGATGAGTTTTTGTCACAGAGAGACAAAGCAGCACATCCGGT
Organism: Pagrus pagrus; assembly: GCF_965226575.1. Lineage (NCBI taxonomy): Eukaryota > Metazoa > Chordata > Actinopteri > Spariformes > Sparidae > Pagrus > Pagrus pagrus. The sequence goes on along the minus strand of NC_140185.1, from coordinate 3,839,829 downwards.
TAATTGAGTGGAATCCGTACGGACACAGTTTGTGGTCCTATGCTCGTTTTCTCTGTTACCGTATGTGTGTGTGAAGGGAAGAGGCAGACAGATGCTTTCATTCATAATAAATGGAAGTCACTTTACAGGCCTGGCAAACATTTCCCTGAAATGTTTTCTCATAAGTGGCTGACATCATCGCACATTGCACACATATGTGGGTGTGCGTGTGTGTGTGAAATTTTTCCGTCTGTTAATGCTATTAAAGACTCACACGGAGCTGGTTGAATCTGAAAATGCTGTTTTCATTTGAAACAACGTGGGACCACACTAGTGTTGTCAAAAATATATCTAAACATAACGATACATGTCGATAGGTTTCAGAGGTTTCACTTTTCTCTCTCTTCTCTCCGACAACAAGTTGACACATGCAGTGCTGCAGTGCCCACGTAGACCCGCTGCTCACACTCCACTGACTTTGGTCAGAAGTATTAATCTAGATGCTGTCGTACTTAACACACACTATACAAGCCTTGTTAAATATATTTATATATATCTTTACATATCTTTATATATCTTTTAATAAAAATGGAAAATTATATGCCCTGGTGTTGTGTCTGTTTTCCCCCTGGTGTAGAACACGCTATCAAATATTGATTTTCTTTTCAAGGTATTGGTCAAAGTTAGATATAAAAGATTCTTAATAAGGATTTCCTTCAAATAAAATTTGCTGATGACATCTGATTGGACTGTGACAAGAGGGCCTATAGGAGTGAGGTAGGAGAACTAGCCCTGTGTTGTCATGACAACAATCTGTCTTACCTTAAATAAAACAAAAGAAATAAGTGTTGTCTTTAGGAAGACCAGAGGGACTTGAACTGCTATTTCCATCGATAGGTCATCTGTGGAAATTGTTGTCAGTTTTAAATCTCTGGCTACACACATTAAAGACACATTCACATGGTCCCTCCAAAGCAAGGACATCCTATAGAAGACACAGCGGTGGCTATATTTTCACCAGTGAAAGAATGTTGGCAGGCTGCATCACAGTACAGTTCTGTACAGTCAGGCTGCTGAACTACAAAAACCTAAAAGGGACTGTAAAGACAGCAGCTAAAATTTCTGGCACAGAATCACAGTAACTCTATTACTGCTATTATTACACTCGCTGTAAAAAGAAAGCCCATAACATCATTAGGACTTACCATCCTGCTCGTGGACTCTTCTCGCTCCTTCCATGTAAGAGCTGTTACCAAAGCATCAAGTCTCACACCAGCTGTCTCTGTAACAGTTTTTTTTTCTGCAGGCATCCAGGCTGTTGAATAGCTGACACGCCCACAAATACTATACCGTATATTATATATAGTATGCATTGCTATGTGTGTGTTGTAAGTTTTACTATAATGTGAGTACAGTATGAGGGTCGTTGTCGGCTGTAAATGTTATAGTATGGGTAGTGTATGGTTATTTATGTGCTCAAAGGATGAGAGAGGCTGTGTCAGACAACTTTCTGAAGCCAACAAGCTGACAACAACTTCACACAGTACTTGGCCAGGTGTGGAGGTGAGAAAGTCAGCCATTTCAACATCTCTCTCTCTCCCTCGCTCACATATGAATAAATGATACTAACAGCATGAATGTCTTCCAGGAGAGACTGTTTGAAAACTTGTGCCATTATCCACATGTAAGATAGTACCAAGTCTCACCCCTCTCACTGAAGGCTGACTTTTCACTCCACCTTCCAGTGCGGCCGTATGGTATAAATTGATTTCCGTTGACCCGGACCTCAGGCTGTGTTCAGACGGACTTTAGTTCAGCTCGCTCATTCATTTCAATGAGGTCTCTGCTTTGACTCAGCTGGGGTGCTGACACAAAGGGCTCCAATAGCAAAATGCAGGATTATGTGGCAAAAAAGTTTGAGTCTAACTCAAATTTTGCCGTTTTCCGGCAAAGGGGCTGTGTTTGCCCATCAAATTTGTGGTTATAGTAATTGTAGAACCCCAACCAACACAGTCCCCTGTTTTTTTGTTTTTTCTCAGCGAGTGAGACCTCTCTTCAGTCCCCTTCTGCTCTCATTGTTTAATACAGCTGACTTCTGAATATTGTTGTTTTCAAGTGAATGGGCAAGAAGTAGTGATTTTTTTTGGCTCATGATTGCTAACTGTTACAGTAATTCCTATCCTGCTGCACTGAGATGTGGATCAAATCACTATTGTATGATTGCAAAGTTGTCTGACAAAATAAACTTAAATTACAGCTTAATTACAACAGCTGTATTGTGTTTTCTGCTATATTGACATTTACAATGAGCGATTGCAAAGAGGCTAAGAAGTGACATAAATATATATATGTATTTATGTAAATACAATATCTGCTCATTATGAATTAGAGCAACATGTTTCAGACAAGGTGGGACGGGGCAACAAAAGACTGGGAAAGCTGTAGAATGCTCAAAAATCACCTGTTTGAAACGTTCCACAGGTTAACAGGTTTATAGGTAACAGGTGATAGTATCATGATTGGATATGAAAGGGGCGTGTGGGGGGTGTGTCATTTGCAAGAAAAGATGGGCGAGGTTTGCCACTTTGTCAAACACATGATTGTATAAAGGTTATTACTACATGGGCTCAGGAACACTTATGGAAACTGTTGTTAGCAAATGCTTGCACTCTGTTTTAATTTACCTGTTACACTTTTACAAGCCGGAACAAATGGTGTGAATCACAGCAAACACACCTTTCAGACGCTTGTGTCTATGCCGGCTGATGCTGCAGTCTGACCTTACATTGAACTGCTTGCTGCTGCTCCAACAGCCGGATGAGATGATGTATTTAGTTTCCTGTCCTTAGAGATCCACCGTCTCTCGCTCTCCCTCTCTGTCTCACTTTCACTCTTCCGCTTACTGTCTCTCTCTCTCTCTCTCTCTCTCTCTCTCTCTCACACACACACATACACACACACACACACACACACATACACACACACACAAACACACACACACGCTCGCTAAAGTTTGTCCAGGTCAAGTAGGACGGAAAGGGCCGTGAAACAGGCTGCAAAGTAATTTGTGCGATTGGGAGTCCTGCCTGCTTGATGTTGGTACTTTGCGCTCTTGTTTACTTACTTTGCCTGACCTGACCCTGCATGACTGATGCTATCAGAGTGTTGGCAGTCAGTGGAGAAGCTCTTGTTTAACAGAAAGGAGACTGGTTTTAATAATCCTGCATGTGGTTTCCTCAACCAACGTAGTGTCAGTGTTAGCTCGAGGTTATAGAGTCTGGAGGGTTTATCATCGAGTTCTTCTCGCTCCCTCGCTCTTTCTCTCAGTCTCTCTCACACCTTAGAATGCTTATTATCACCACTGTTGCGTATGCAGTGAGACAGTTGCCTCATGGAGTTTATTTCAGACATGTGCTCACAGCTTGACGCCGGTTCCAGATCCACAAACCCTCTGACAAATGTTCCACGCATTTTCCGAATGATGTTCCAACATGTTCTCCTCATAGCTCCCCATCCCCACCCCCTCTTATTCTTTTCTTGTGTGTATGCGTGTTTTTATAGACAAGAGGTCACCAGTAGTCAACTCTCTTTTCTTTCCCTCCCTCTGGCTGCTCCACTTATCTCCAGCCCATCCAGTTGTTCACAGACTCACTGTGCCTTATGTTGCCTTTTCTCCTCACACGTAGTTGCTGGCTTGTCGAGAAAGATTGCTTTTAGTTTTGAAGTCTCTGTTGGAGTTCGGGAGAGGCAGAGGTTGGTGTGCGTTTAGGCTGTGAAAGACTTAAAGCAGAGGGAAGACAAAGCAATTCTGATGCTGGACAGACCCGTGCCTGGATACTTCAAGCACCGTATCACAGAGATGGGAGTTTTTCAAAGACCCATGAAGAGGAAATGGTAACAGAGAGAGACGGAGAGAAGAGGATCGGTGCCTTCTGAGAAGTGAACTAGCTTTCAGGGTAATGAGCAATGTGTGAACTTGTTAACCAGGCCTATTCTCTTTGACCTTAATTTAAACTGAGGATTAGCCATCTCATCAGAGTTCTTGGTGAAAAGCCAAGGCTTGCTTTGCCTCGAGCTAACTCAAAAGAAGGATTGGAAAGAAAATCAGCTGCTCATTCCCTCAGAGAAAGCTTTTGCATATTTCCTTTGGCAAGGAAGTTGAAGCGATTAAAAAGCTAATTTATTTGGACCGACATCAAGAAAAGAAAAACACACCGCATTTACATTATTGCAGTAATGGATTTGGATCAGTTCTATAGCTCAACCCAGGAGCATGCTGTTTATCTACCTGGATTCAGCTCATCAAAGGATCCAAGAATTTATTGATAATCTCCGTCTTCTCAGGCAATGGAGCTTCGTAGGAGAATTAAACTGAGAAAGCTAGAACATAATTTGGGCCACACACAAAATACACCAGCTGAAAGAAGATGCTGCAGTAGCATTGTGTGGGGGACAGAAATGTCTAACGCCACGCAACACAAGGACACATGGGGGGTTTCTCTGCTTGGGAGATCCTGTAAAAGTTCCGGATCAGGCATACTACCCTGGTGGCCTTGGCGACAGTGTGTCTCCATGGCAGCAGGGCTGTTATTGGCAGGGTTGCTGGCACTGTCTCAGGCCTGGTGCGTCAACGCCATACACGAGAATCTGCTGTGGTTCGCTCAGCTCACGGTAGGAGTTGTGTTACTGTTTTAATTTGAACCTTTAATTAACCAAGCACATTGCAGACAAGCTATCGCTCACAGTAGCAGCATGTGGGAAGTGTTCCAAGGGGATCAGTCAGTAACACATTAACACAATCCTCAGCGGTCCATTTACAGACCAAGATTCTTGTAGCTGAAATGGCAAATTGTGGTCGTGTAAAGCCAGAATTAATCATATTTATTCTAGAATTAACCATATTTATTCATTTATGCATGTTCAGTTTTACAGAACAATGGGCACATTTACGTGGAACTCTGAGTAATGGTTTTATAAAACCCCCAGCAAATTTGTCATCATTATCATGTGATTGTTATACCCCTTTCACACTGGTCAAAAAACCCACTAATAACTGCTAACATTTGACTTTTCTGTGCAATGTATATACAATCTGAGTAGGGGCTGGGCAATATGGCCTGAAAATTATATCGCAATATTTTTAGGCTATATCTCGATATGCGATATATATCTCTATTTATATCTCCTCAAAAGCACTTAAATAATGCTACTACTGGGAGACTGAAATACCGTCTCTGTTGCGACAACATTGATGACAATTGGTTGTTTCACAAAATATTAACACAATGACATTTTAGATAGATAATCATCAGCAATGCAGATATAATGACTAAGTGAGTAAAGACAAGTATGAGTGGAACACTTCACTGTAATGCAGCCTTTAAAAGCAGGAAAAAACACCATGCATGCATTATCACGATCTAACGATATCCAAAATCTAAGACAATATATAGTGTCATATCACGGTAATGATATAATATCTTTATATTGCCCAGCCCTAATCTGAGTGTATATTACTGGGATTTACGCAAGAGTCAGTTGACCCTGCAGTAGGCACAGGTTTTTTATTACATATATAGTATATCATTTATTTGCTTTTTCAGGCTAGATGCTTTGACATGTGGTGAAGTCAAGGCTGTTGGCTTATTAATATCTTTCCGTCTGTCTCAGTCAAGCAGCGCTTGAACATTGAAAAAGTGACAGTTGTTTGTTCCTTTTCTGTGGTCGGAGCTTTGTCAGCTGCCTGATCAGCACTGGGCATGTGCAACTCTCAACGTTATCGATGATTTCAGCTCCGGAAAAAACAATGTGTTTATTCCAGAATATTATTGAAACAAGTTTAACATTTTCTCGATGTAGTCTGATAAAATATAATATCTGCCGCTTTTCTACTTTTCCCTTTTTTCCGGTGCGATCGTGATGACGAATGGGAAATACAAGAGGAAAAAAACAGAGAGGCAAACTCGTCCAGTGGCAATGTGAAAGGAATGAAGTGCTGATTATTTGCAGTTTTATCTGTGTTTAAAAAACCTGCGTACACACGCTAATTTTGGTGGAAAAAGTCGAGCATTTGACATACAGAGCATGTTTGAATGTCACTTCCTGGTGGTTTTGTCCTTTTCAGTACAATAGCTTAAGTTTTAATGCAAATGAAAATCAGGCTGCCAAAATATCAGTGGTTACAGTTTGAGTTGACTAAAACATTTTGTGTGTATGAATTTGTTTTTATTTTCTTTTTATGTGGGATGAGCTAGGGGAGACACTACAGGGGAATAAATTCTATTTTTTTGATAAAAGATATCACCATGAAATTTCCCCAGTTGATTACTTACATTAAGGAAATTAGTTATGAAAATAAAACTGAGATTTTATCTGATTTAAAAATTGACTAGTTTGCATAGATTTCCAGAACAGAAATCAGAAAATTGGGTAAAGCCAGGTTAAAAAACATTTGTTCCATTTTGTTGATGTATTAGAGACACATTTTTTACAGGTGGAATTTTAAATATCTCTTTTTATCACTCCATAAATCACAAAATACTGCCACAGCCATTAAAAAAATCAATTTTCACCATGTCTTTTATGTAAAAACAATGTTATATAAATCAGCCTATGAATGATATATGAAGAAACCTTCAGAGTACAGATAGGAATAAAACTGGAAGGTTTGGTTTGTGTTTGTGTGACTGAAGTGGACATTTATGGCTCAGTCCGTGAAAGAAACCCTCATCTTGAGAAAACAGCCTTTCAAAGTATGTATTTTAATAATTCATACTTTTTTTAGACAATGGATGCTGAAAAGGGAAAATAATAAGCTAATAGATATCATCATGAAGCCTGCGCAGTTGATTATTTACATGAAGACAATTATTTCTTGTATTTAAAATGTTCTGATATTGTATGTTCAATTATGCAAATGAGGCAATATCTAATTAAATAGATAATGATTCATCTGCATTACTTTAAACATTTTTTCTTCACTATTCTGAAAGACGACATGCTATGGAAGCAAAATAGCTGACAAGTGCATGAAAAATGTTGTTTTTGCCTGTAGTGTCTCCTATTATTCATAATCACTGGAAAAAGCTATCAAAATAGAATAGTAACACTCAGATAAATGCAGATTGACTGCATTTATCTGTGGAATAATACTAATACTAATAATAATAATAGTACAAAAACAATTTGACAGACTTACCTCAGTTAAATCACATAACCAATGTGTCAATTTATATATCACTATAGTCAAAGAATTTCTATTTAGTCAAGCACAGCTGGAAGAACTATCTACAAACTGTATCTGACAGATTGATGATCAATTTAATATTCTGCAGCTGCTTGTTCACTGTTTGCTCTCTGTTTTTACGCCCCAGTGGGACAGTAATCATGCTTGGCAAGCAGGAAATCTCCTGGGTAGACATCTTCCAAGCACATACACACACACACACACACCGCGTTACCTGTCTTATTGTTGAGGATTACGAGTGTATTAGCTGCTTTGCCTCTTTCCTCCATGTTTCTGTCATGTCTTGCCAGGATAGCTGTTTTCCATATTAAAGAGAACAGAAGTGCTTGGTTTCATCCAACCAAATTCTCATTTCTACTTTCAGGAAGTGGAGCGGGAGATATCCTTTCGGACAGAGTGTGGACTATACTACTCATACTTCAAGCAAATGTTGCAGGCCCCGTCCATACAGGAAGGTATGCACTATGCTTATGATGATTTCTCTGTATGTATCACACCAATATTGAACTTAAATTCAATTTAGAGCCAGTCCATTTATGTCATCCTTGATTTTATTTGATTTTATTGTGTATTTTCTAGCCTTCACAAAACCAAAAACACGAGAGCCAAAGTGAAAGGTGTAAGTGTAAACTGTTGTATTATCTGACATAACCTAAGCTGCAAATTGGGATGCAACAGTTATTGATATTGACAGTATTTATTCATCTGAGGAAAAATCCCAGTTTCACAATTAACATGCTTTTATTTATTTGACAACACTACGGATGTATAAAATTGCATAAGCATTTTTATTTCAAGTTTTTCTGTGAATTTTGTCCCCAAACATTGTCTTTTAAAAAAAAAATTAAAAAGCAAATTCTGCCTAACCAAATAATGCAGTACCTAATAATTAATATAAAAATCAACTAAAGTCAGGTCAGTGCAGTTTTAGTAAACATGAATGTGTTATAAAGCTTTTTCCCTGCTTTGTTGCTGTTTGTGTACCTTGCACTGAAAGCCCAACTCTTAAGCAATGCATCAGTGGTGTTTTTGCGCATACAAACACCGAAACAACATGTCCACAGAAGTTGGTCAGTGCTTTGTGTAAGACTGATTTAATATGAGGTCCAACTTTCTGAGTCTGAAATCTGATCTTCAGGGGGCCTTCAAGTTGAAGTTGTTGATTTTGAAGCTGAAAAATTCTGCCTTCTGATCTTACATTTTTCTTAATCATACTTACATAATGATAGGACTACTTAGCTGTACACTGCAATACAAGTACAATGCTGTTTCTTTATTTCTGTAAATGTTCTTTCTTCCACATGATCATCAGCTGCTGAGGAGACTTTTCTTGCCTGGGGCATGCAGCCTTAGCCCCAGTGTCTTAGCAGGATATCATTACTCTATCTATCAAACACATTTTCTCTTACAGGATTCTTGTTTTAAAACGAGTCAGCTGGAATAATTAAAGAGTCAGCCAGAGACAGTGTTTTCAGCCGACTGATGGAGCTAACATTAGCGTAATTAGGAAGCAGCTGCAGCTGACAAAATGTGGTGGTGACAGTTGCGTTTTGAGCCAGCAAAAGTGAGGGTACCGGCTGAGGTGATGGGCGACTTTTGCCAATCTTTGTCTGAAATTAACAACCCATTTTTTAAAAATGACTAAAGATTTTGAGTGTTAAATTTTGTCACTGTTACAATTGTCAACTGCATATGTGCCATATGGGGACTGAAAGCTTGGGGTAACGGTCACTTTGGGTTAACAACCAGACAATTGCAGGATAACATCACAATCCAGTAATTTCTTTTAAGGATCAAGGTACAGCATTGGGTTGCACAACAAAATGAAAGTATGCCCTCATGCTGCATGAACAGCACATATACATACACATGGATATTTTGATCACAGTTATTTTGTGAGACTATTACAATTATTCAGACATGGTCTTTATATAATATCTCAAAATAGCCAGTTATGGCTAGAGACACCAGATGGCTGTCTCTATCTACTCTTACAGAGAGACGGAAACTTTTCCCTCTTTTTTCCAACCAGACCAAACAAATCACCACAGTTTCTCGTGACGCACAGTCTGGTCTGAGGGAAATTAGTCTAATTATTTTGTTCCCATTATCATGTAAAATTCCTATTTGGAAACGGGCCTAATTTTCCTCTTAGGCAAATAATTGCGCTGAAGGCTAATCAGTTGAGGAACTGGCTGACCTCCATTTCTGTCTGAGTCAACTTCTTTTCCTGTTGCTGGTGAATAGCTTGATATGCTGAAACTACAATAGATTTAAGTGTTAATGTTAAGGAACGGAGGCGAAAAATGTAGGGATGGAAGGAAGGATAGAGTGATGGCATAATGGAAAGAAGGATAGAGTGATGGCATAATGGAAGAAATGGGACAATAAAAGATTGATGTTGGAAAGGAAAAAGTCAGGTGTGAGAAAGTAAGCAAGGATGGAAGAAAGGAGACATGAATGGAGAACAAGAATGAGAAATACAGAAGCAGGGATGAGAGGAAAGGTATAAGGAAAGAAAGAGCTAAGAAAGGCACAGGAGGAGGAATTTAAAATGAAAGGTAGAAAGAATAGTGGGAAAGGCACGATGACTGTATGAAAATGAATGAATGAAGTGGAGTGTATTGTGTGTTGGGGTGGTAGTGTGTACTATTGTTGATGGTTTTTACGGTGTTACGTGGATCAGGAACACAGCAGTGATCAGGCTGACACATCCCAACCTGCAGCACAACCTCAGCCCTCTGCTGCTAGTTTGTTGTCACACTTTATTTCCTTCAAACCAAATACATAGTAATGATACTGAGCTCACATAATGTCAGTACCAGTCTTTGTGCATGGCATGATAATGCCATTGGCAAAGAATAATTTTGGTTTATTCCAAGTTTGGTGTTTCTTTTTCATATTTTAAGTAACAGGCAAAAAGACACCAACAGTCTGTTAATTAAACTGGTTTTAAACGAACCCTGCAGTTTAACTAATCTTATTTGGAAGAGAAAATGAAGGTGAAATTGTAACTATCACATTCTGAACAATGATATCCTGATTGAACTTTGACCAGAGATGGGATGTAGTAACCAAGCACATTTACTCAAGTGCTATACATAAGTGCAAATGTGAGGTACTTGTTCTTTTCAGGTGACTTTCAGCTTCTACTCCTCTATGTTTCAGATTCTTACTTTCACTGGACTACATTTATCAGCTTTAATTGCTAGTTACTTTACATATGAGGAGCTTACAAAATGTGTTTTGTTTTACATAAATTAAACTAACAGTTTATACAAGCAATGAGTTGATTGACAGAAAATTAATTGGCAACTATTTTGATAAAACATTTTGTGGTTCATGCATCAAATTCTCCACTGTGAGAGTTGAATGCCTTTTCTTTGATTTATTTATTTATCTTTTTATTTATTTACTTATCTATTTATTTTAACAATGTTAATTTATTTTTAATATTTTCTTTTATTATTTGTTAAACAAAACAAGCAGTGTGAAGGTGCCACATTAGTTGCAGTTCCTTGCAAAATAGTTAAAAATGAGCTCCACCTCAACCAATTACAAGCATCAAATATTGTGTTACGACCCCAGAGGTCGTATAAACATTTCTATTGTATGCTGTAATTGCCTCCGTGCTTTAATGTCCCTCTGTGTCACCTGAGTGTGTGCGTGTGTGGCTGTGATTGGTTGCAGGTGTGTTTGGTTAATTGAGTGAGTGTAGGTTGTCCAGGGAGCTGATTGGTTCCTGCCTCAAAGCCAGAAGTGTAAAGGCCAGCCCTTCCCAGTTCCTGGGGGCTCTCCTCTCTCAGCCAGTCTGTTTGTGTGCTAGATGTGTTTTAAAATAAAACCTTTAAAAATGCTTTGCTGCTGGTGGTGCTTGAGGGATGGGAAGAGGGGAGTCTCATTTACATGTTGTGCCAGGGTTTGTCCTCGGCCCTGGTCGTAACAATTGGGCGCTTGTCCGGTATCTAAATGTCCATGAGGTGAGGTTAATGTGGTTCAGTTTTTGTGGCTGTATTAGCGGCCTTTAGTCTTAACTTATTTGTTATTGTTGCTCAATGTTAAGTTGTGTTTTTGACTGAGTACCCTGACTAGATAGCTGCTGGGCAAGTTCAAAATTTACCACTTTTTTATTTTGCCTTTCTTATTTTTGGTGGTAATCCTGAGTGGGGGCATGCTTCAGTGTATTGCAGTTGACTACATTCCTGGTCTTCGGTGATGCACTGAGTTCAGCGTTTAAAGACGCCTCGACCTCGGCAAGCCACTGAAGACTAGCTAGGTGAGTTCGCCATCTCGGTAGGCAGGTAAAGTTTGGGTGTCTCTGCAGTTTCTTTCCTTTAGTTTTATACTTTGCACATGAAACTTGGTTTTGCGTGAGATGGCTGCTTTTGTTTTGGTCACTTGGGTCACGTTGTGATGTGTGGCTGTAATTAATACTCTTTTGTGTAGTAACTTGTAGTTTGTGACCTTTGTGGTAACTGTACTCCACTTTTGTTGGGTCACTCGTGGTTGCAGCTTAGGTGTAAACTGGCTTATTTTCAAGACATAACATTGTTATGAAGTCATGACTTTTGTTTGTACAGTAGCTAGCACCTATGTTACATCTGACAGACCTGCAGACCTGGGATTTGTATTACTACAGTGGTGTTGTATGGTATTAGTACTTTTACTTAAGTAAAGGATGTGAATACTTCACCTCCACCACTGATTTTGAGCAACCTTACCTGCTGTAGCTTGGCGCAATTATTTTCTCCAGTGTGATTATTTTCAACATTTCAGTGAAATTTTTTTTGCCCACTTGGGGGCAGAAAAGAAAGCAATATTTTGCCAAATTTTTAGCAAACAGTTGCCTTTTGGCACATCCAGCAGGTATGAAGCAGCATTAGCATTCTATTGGAGCCATGTTGGGCAACTTGACAGATGTCAGTCCAATAATTACTTTCCTTCAGTTCTGTCGTACTCCCCACCGACCTGGGGAAAACATCTCTTTAAGCAGCTCCACTATGTTCACTACCTTGTCACCAACTTTGCATGTCTGTAGTGTACAGCACTGTTTTTTACACCTTAAACCAACACTGATGAGAGCAGAAACAGTGAGGTTGCATATCATCAAACCAAAACGGCACGCTGTGAGAGGCCAAAACACTCTGTAGAGCTGAGGGGAGCTGCAGTCAGGTGATATATCTCTTTAGGTTCATCGCTCACATGTAAGTAGTCAGTCATGACCCATTGTTAATATGCAGTGAAACTATGGCTGCATGTAAAAAAAAAAGATTATATAGCACTTTTTTCGACAGATACTGTGATATGTTTCACAATTAGTGGGAATGATCATTTTTGCATCACAGTTTTCACTTTAATAATTCCGTTAATTAGTTATCTTGATGATGTGAAATTTGTTGGAGTCTGGACCAAACAAACATGTTTTCTTACATCTGGAGGATGTTTTGTCAGAAGATTTGTAGGCCAGGCCTTTTCCTTAGCACTACAGTACTTCATTATAGTGCTGTTTTGTCACACATTTTACCTTTATCTAAACCTTACAGCTTCTGCAATTTGACCATATTACAATTCCAATAATGTTGCGGCCCTTTTACAAACAGCAGCATTAAATCTTCTTTGGAACAACTTTGTCGTCCTCATACAGGATTTCCCGTTGTAAATTGATTAGCAGTGGTAGTATGTCTAACCGTAACCGTAACCCCAAACCTAACCCAGATCTTGATACAGCTCGTCTCATGATAGATTTAGTCAGTAAATGACTTTTGCGGTGTTTGCTGTGCCAAAGCTTTCCTCTGCTATTAGTGTGAAAGTGTTGTAGAAAAGGAAGCACAGCAGCACTTAGTTTTTAAATTCAGCAAAGCAAGTGATGTTTTGAGGGCTTCCAAGGTTGAATGCACTGATGGGTTCAGACATCCATTGTGCTTTCAGCAATTAAAGGCTTGAATTCAAGCAGAACAATCTGTGGTTTTAGAGGTTGACAGAAATTTCAAACACTGTTATTGTGCTTTAATAGCACCATACTCTGTAAATTAGCAGTGAGCTTTGAGAAACATTCATAGCCCTGCCTCCCTGGTTATCACAAAGACTAGAATAATTGTTTTCAGTCTATGTAGCTGTGAAGAAATGGTGGCATTTTCAAAGTGTGTGTGTGTGTGTGTGTGTGTGTGTGTGTGTGTGTGTGTTTCTAGGGCTCTCAGATTTGATCCATGACAACTTGACAGAATCCAAGAGGACCATAAATCTCCTACAGCGAATGAATATCTACCAAGAGGTCTTCCTCAGTATTCTCTACAGATTGTTGCCCATACAGGTAACACATCACTCAGCTGTCAGCTACTTACAATGGGTTTATAAAACACAAGAGATTAGAGTGATGACTGCCACTATCACAGAATGATTGACTGTATGTTTGACTTTTCTCGTCGTTTCAAGGCCCGTGTAATTAGACCTTCTCATTGTGTGAGAAATGTGTGAATAATGTAACACTCCAATATTTTGTTCTTTTGTCATTGTTATTCACCAAGAAGTCATATTAGTGACTGTTAGGCATTTTGAGGTGCTGTGGCATTTTACATTTTGTTCCTTTAGCTGACAGTGTTTGGCTCACTTGTACTTGTCACACTGGAGGAAAAGGTTTCTCTATTGGCATATCAATTAAGAGAGAAACAGCTGCTTAGCTTTCTCAGCGATCTTGCTGTGACAGGAATGCCAGGAAGTAAAATATCAGACCAAACTTTGAAAATGCCACAGTATTCCTGAGTGCCACAGTCAGTCGCTGTCACTCTCTGAGTGTTCATTTGCAGTGCCTAATAAACTTATGGGGTGTGTGTGTGTGTGTGTGTGTGTGTGTGTGTGTGTGTGTGTGTGTTCCAGTCATATCTGGAGCCAGTGTATTTCTACATTTACACAGTGTTCTCGCTACAAGCTGTGTACGTGATCGCTCTGTACCTGACAGCATGGCTCCTGTCTGGTTCCTGGCTGGCTGGTACGCTCACTGGGGTCTGGTACATCCTCAACAGGTGGGTAATAACTGTATGTTCATTTGGGATGGGTGTTATTATTTAACGGTACTACTACTCTTACTAATACTGGCTATCGATCCGGCACATACACACCTGAGTTATTAACCTTTACTATTAGTCAGCCGAATATTTAGCTATCCTATTTTGGATGACATCTGATTGAATACTGAGTTAAAGGATAAGTTACAAATCAGTCATTATCTACTCACCCCATGCCAATGGAAGGTCAGGTGAAGATTGTATTCCACAAAACATCTCTGGAGCTTCACAGCAAAACAGCGTTGCAGCAATCTCTGAGCAATGTTTTAAATGATTTTTAAAAAATAAAATGAAATAATCAACGTAAAATGGCTCCAGGTGTAATTGTTACAACATCTTGTCGTTTTTTGCTGTCCTGTTTTTTAAATAAATGAAATGTACTATTGACTAGTCAAATAAAGAGGTTGTTGAGTGCCAGGTTTTTCTTTGGACAGAGCCAGTCTAGTTGTTTTGTGTTGTTTCCAGTGTTCCAGACATGACTGGTATTGGTGAGTTTAAACAGTGTGCATGACTTTGCAATTTACATTGCGATGACTGGTCTGATGCAGCAGCATCATAAAACAAGGAATAAGCATATTGCCCAGAAAAGATTGACCTATTGCTCCAACAGTCTGGTTGTGCTGGGCATCTAGTGGTTAAGAACACCCCTCTAGTTGTCTTCAGTGTGTGTTAGTGGTTGGACCTATTTGTTTGCCTGGTGTGTAGCGATAATTGAAATGAGTTCAGAAAGCCTGTTGGCATTTTCTCTGCTTTCCTTTTGTATCAGTGCAAGGCTCTGTTTGTGTAGTGACCCCTGTAAACAATAAAAAGAAGGGTCACAGAGTGTAGTTTTACAACTTTAAACATTTCAAAATGTACACAAAGAGCTGCCATGATC
This sequence comes from Pagrus pagrus, assembly GCF_965226575.1. Lineage (NCBI taxonomy): Eukaryota > Metazoa > Chordata > Actinopteri > Spariformes > Sparidae > Pagrus > Pagrus pagrus. The sequence goes on along the minus strand of NC_140185.1, from coordinate 3,824,666 downwards.
ACACAGAAAACAGAGTTTGAGCCCGATCTAAACTGATTCCTCTGGGTTTTTTTTTTCCAATAAATACACAAACCACAGGAAGTTGTTGTGAGTAAGACATATTGATATTATTTTTAAAAACTGATTTCCACCATCCACCCATCTCTCCACCCCTCCTCTGCTCCCTCTCTCCCTCCTATCAGGGTAGATACCACTCGTGTGGAGTTCACCATCTCCCTCAGGGAGAACTGGTCTCTGCCCTTCCTAGCGCTGCAGGTCACGGCTATTACCTGTTACCTACGGCCTCAGCTCACCGCCCTACAGCAGGTACACACAAGCCAACACTACATCAAAGCCTTTGAACACGCAACCCAGCTGCTCGATAACCAGCCGCCACTCAAAGGGCTCGAAGCGCAGCTGAAATGTGCCGTTAGCATTAGTTCAAGTGTCTAACCCCAATGTGTTTGTTTGTGTTCTCCTCCTCAGAAGGTGATGGTGTGGTTGATGTATGTGACCACATTCTGTTTCTGTCTGACATGGCAGTTCAACCAGTTCATCCTGCTTGTTCAGGCTCTCATCATATACACCCTCGACTGTGTGGACTTCTTAACAACGACACAGGTATGGCTAAAAGAAGGCTATACTTGAAGGGTTATTTCCGTGGCTGTGTTGTAAAAATGAGAATTGTTAGCAGAGCACATAAACCAGATAAGATTTCTAGCACCTTGGTTTATCTCCGCTGACCAAAATTGGTGGAGTTTATTCCTGTAATGGAAATATAAACTATTATGATACTGTAAGATACATTTGACAAAATTGTTTTGGGACATATCTTTTGAAACAGCATCTCAGCCTCAAGCCTCTGGGTGGGTGTTTTGCTCGGAGCTACTAACTGTATTATGTCACATTGAATATACTTTGAACATTCATACGCAGTGCTTTTTGTCCTTTAAACATAGCTGAAGTGTTTTAAGTTGTCTGCCTCTTTACAGAGTTCAACATTTGGGGGGACCCAGCGTAAGCTAGCGAGCTAGGCTAACTAACTTTAACTTGGAAAATAGTTGGCTAATGTTGCACTGATTCCTTCCAGATGTTTCCCTCCAGTCATGTTATTTTAACACCCACTGAACCATTGGCAGCTCCCATATACCCAGTCTTTGTAGGTCTCACTTTTTCCAAAGGAAGGGTCTTGCTACGCTTCGCTGTCTTTCTTTAATGGGTCCATGAAATGCCTCAGTTTTTCTTTGAGAGCAACCTTTCAGTAACCAATGGTCATTACTCATAGGTGTTACTGTAATGGCTGACATGATCACACATTACCTACCAGAACTGTTCCACAGCAGCACCATGTGTATCTTTCTCCAGGTGACCACTCTATACCTTGTTCAAGTGAGCGGTCTCCTCAGTGTGTGGCTCCTCCAGTTCTGTAACTCCATGATACTGGGATCACTGGTTCTGAGCTTCATCGTAGCCACACTCTTCATCAGACACTTCCAGGTCTGTGTGTGTGTGTGTGTGTGTGTGTGTGTGTGTGTGTGTGTGTGTGTGTGTGTGTGTGTGTGTGTGTGTGTGTGTGTGTGTGTGTGTGCGTGCCCGTGATGTGTGATACAGAGAATAAAAGTGAGAGTTTGCCTTCAGACAGTTGTGTTAGCTTGTTTACGAACACAGATGGAAGATTAGGTTGCACTACAAATGAATTAAAGAGGCCCATGCTGCAGCCAGTTTTTGCAAAACATAATTTCAGTTGTTATGCTGCAGACGGCTTTTTCCTGTCAGTTCTAAATGTAATTTAGTTAAATCAGATCTTATCACAGCAACAATTACAGTAACATTAAATGTGACAGGATGGAAGAGGAACGAGAGGAAGGCTGAGAATCAGAAATGGATGAGAGATTTGATTTCTGGCTTTAAATAATTTGTGTGCAGTAACTACATGCTGTAACTGTGGCAGATTGGAATTAAATCTGCCATGTGTAATCCATTCTAATATGTTTAAGACGTGTTGATTGAGACATGTGACTTTGACTTTAGAGTTAACTTAACACCAACGACCCAGTTCTGAACTTTTAACTTTTTTTTTTTAACTTTTATGTCCTCCCAAGCCCAAATACTAAAATATATGATATAAGTATCAGCTCTTCATTTTCCCGACAATAGATTGAACATTTTGGCAGTGCAGACGGGCACATTAATTCATTACGAGAAACGAAGTTCTGTAACTAAAACTTCAAATATTTATCTTTTGCCGGGTTAAAAGAAAAACTTCTTCAACAGCATATTTTATCAGCTGAAGCTAATTAATGTTAATGGCTGCTGTCTGCTGTCTGTCAGCGAGTGTCTGCACTCAACCAAAAATTATTTGTGAGATAAAAGACGCATCACTCTGCACAATCCCCAGTGGATTGTGTGTTTTTGTTTTATTCAACAAGATCAACAAAACTGGCAAAACTTCTCTCTCGAGAAAAGATCTGGGCACTTCACATTAATTGCAGTTGTCAGAATCTCCCAGTTAAACTTCTTCATTGTTCGTTCATGTAATCAAATGAATAATTCTGAATCAGGACCTCAGAGCAAGAGACAGAACAAAAAGTACAGACCAAGTTTAAATCAGTACATTTTTGAGATTTTTTTTACTTTTGTTACAAAGTCACTGATCATTTTGCTTTTGGAAAGTAAAAAGTGGGTTTTGATAATACCAGTTCAGGAGTTGCTCTAGACTTTTTCATTGAGTCTGACTAATTTGTTCCTTGCAAAACAATCGCTTGATCTCATCCGTGGTTTATAACATGGAGTGGCTCATTAGTTTAAAAAAAAAAGGATATTTTGTCATCTGAAAATATTGTCAGCCCTTGCAGACAGTGTTGTCTACATGAAAAGAAAAATACAGGTGACGCTGTATGTGTCTGCTTTCTAAATGTAAAAGTGCATTATGAATAGAACAGATGTACTGACCCATCTCTGGTTGCTGGTCATGCAGTCTGGTCTGAAGACAGGAAGCCTGCTGGTTCGTCTGGGCAAACTGCTTCTCCACAGCGCCATGGTTCTCCTCCTCACCTTCACCATCAACTACCTGGCCAAGGTGCTCCTCTTCTTCCCTTGCCCCCATCCTTCTTTTGTCATTCTCTACTCACTGCTTCTATCTTCTTATTCACTATCCTCTCCTTCCTTTTTCTGCCTCATCCTGTTTTCCTTTCTCTCTTATACCCCATTTTTCTCCAGATCTCATCTCCTTGCCTTGTTGGTCTGTGTACCTGTGATCTCTCTCCCTCCTCTTCTCTCCTTGCCTTGCACTTTCGTTTCCTGTATTACTTCTGCTTCACTCTCTCACACTTGTCTTTCCCCTGATACACTCCACAACCTCCTTCTACTGCAGTCCTCCTCCTGCTCCTCCTCCTCACCTTCTCCTCATGTATCTAACATTCGTAGGTATGGTGCAAGGTCACCATATGATCTCACCCTATGAATTTACTTATTCATCGTCTCAGAATGCTGCAGAATCTTTCACCTTGACAACATGAACGTATCTGTGTGTGTGTTTACAGAAAGCACTTCAGCTCAGATCAGATGAACACATCTTCAAGTTCATCAAGTCAAAGTTTGCCCTTGGGCCGACGAGGTATGTGCACACACCCGTAGACGCATACACGCTCATCTATAGATTCACACTCTCCTGCTCTTGAACACAGTCACACACCACTCTCATGAAACCAGGTTTTGACACAGGGGCTCGCTCACACACATTATAGTGCATACACACAGTCTGCACCCATGCTCACCTCTTGAGTTGATCCAGCGCGACTGTGTTATTCACTAAGCACCAGTATTGTAGCACCTGGAGCGTTAGTGTGTGTGAATAATAGATGGCGGGGTAACAACAGCAGGCCTCCCATCGATCAGATACTTTGTGTGTGTTGAGCAGCTCAGCCACTGGATAGCTGCTCCGGGGTGGCAGATAACACAGCTCACAACCCAACGCCACACAACTGCTACTTCAATTATTCAGGAGGCAGTGGAAAATGCAATGGTTGCTCCACACTCCATCTCTGCCTCTGCCTCTGTTCCTGCCTCTCTCACTCGCAGAGACTTATTCCTTCTCTCTGACTGTTTCTTGTTCTTATCCCTCGAGTTTAGTTCTGCGTTTTGAGATATCTCAATTCTCAGTTCAATTACTTATCAGCACGGCTGTTTGTCAGGGAGTATTGCCAATGTTATGCGCAAAATGTACACTCCAAAGAAAAAACAGGTGTATGCTGTAGATTGAAGCCATATTGTGATGATAAATTCAGCTCATTTTGAAAGCATTTCTTATATAATTGTACACATTTGTGTGTCTCTTCCTGTTAACGTGACAGAAATATACAGTATCTTTACATAAGCAGACAAGACATCTTGTTTCTTTTAGTTGTGTCTTTAATTGCTTTCATTGTAAAGGTAAGTAATAATGTTCTTTTCTGCTGTGTTCTCCTTTGTACATGGATAACTGCCACGACACGGTTGCTAGCAGATTGCAACTGTTCTAGACAATGCTCGTGTTTCCACCGGCTGCACCATGGCACGTTTCAGCAGCGTCCCAGAAGTGGCTCTGCTGTGCTCCATGGAGAATAAGTGCTGAGTCTATTTTTGATGGTAGTGGACCGCAGCCGTGTCGATCTACACAGAGCAGATTTAGCCAGACAGGAAGTCAGACAGCGGAACAGCATTGCGCATCCAGTCAATTTTTAAAATAAAACACCTGACGCTGACTCGGGCTCTACAACACAACTTACACACCTAAAACAGACAAATAACGAACCGATTTTAACTACGTAACCTACTCAACCTCAGTAGAGCCACAAAAATCGGGGAGAAATGATGAAATAAACACAATCTGAGCAAGTCAACAACATCAGGCAGGCATGACACGGCGCTTCTGAAACGCGGACGGAGCAAATCAGTGGCGCACAAGCCAGGTAACAGAGATGTGCCCTGTGGAGTCGAGGGATAACTGTTCTTGATTTGATGGTGAATGTTTGGTCATAACCTGGATGTTTCAGTGCTTTGAATCTGGCTTGAAAATCATCTGGAGTTGTTTGAGCAACAAAGCCAAACCTGCATTTAAGTGGATCGTTCACTACTTAGGATGAACCACATGTACTGTATGTTCTAGTTGGGGCTTGACAATATGAAAAAAAAATCTCATCATTTTTAGATTGCTCTATTCTCTATATCTCTAAACGGTCCCCATCCTCCTGAAATCATTGTAAAAGGACAGAGGGTACAGCTTGTTCAGCATGTTGCATATCTAGGTGTGATTGTGAATAGCAATATAAACTTTAAAAAGCATTTTTCAAAAATGTCAAGAAACCATTAAACCTGACCTTTCTTAAAAATAAAACGTATAGCAGCGTTTTTTTCTGCACATAGCACTGGTGCTACAGAGGTTGAATGTTTTGCGAGACAGTCCACAAAATACTGGAGGTACCATCCAGTGCAGTAGGAGGAGCAACAGAGTCTCAGTCGGGGGTGAGGTGGTGTGCTGGGTCATACTAGAGCCTAGAGCAGCAGTTCCCAACCTTTTTGACAAAACAGATCACACATTAAATATAATTTTTCTTGCAGCCTCAAGATTTTATTTACAGAAATAAAATCTTTTCTTTTTTTTAACATTTTAATGTTAAATGAAAATGATTTGCCTTGTGATATGTGATACATAGTTTGACATTTCCAGGAAAATAAATAAAAAACACTGCAGTACATAAATAGCAATTACATCAGCCCCCTTAGCTCTTACTGGGTTTTCACAGCCCAGGAACACAAATAAAGTAGAATGTCAATTAGTCTGTTTCCCTATGCATTAGGTCTAGTTTTGACACTTTACTCTTTGCCTTTATTTATAAATGAAAGTGTACTGTTATTCAAGACAACTTAATGCAGGATTAACAAATAAACTACTGAACTGTGTTCAAAGAATCAAAGTAGTTGGATGAGAATTATCATGATTGTTTAAGCCTCAAAACAACTACATGTTAGCCTGGATTAGAACAGGGTCCTGGGTAGTTAGCACAATTGCTACCCACAGAACTTCATCAACAGAACATAAAAAAAATGGTCCTCGACACACTAGCCCTTTTCACACAGAGTATTTTGTAGAAGTAGTAGTTGTCCACACTGAATCAAGCAGCTCCAACGTAAAGCCACACCAGTGTGTCAATTCATACAGCACGCCGGCGCTGCAGGTCCAAAAGAGGCATGACGGTACACGTCATGGTGATGACGTCTGTGTGTTTTTTTCAATGTGTTTCCGATTTAGATGTTACTCTAAACATGTACCGCTGACTGTTTATAATCCTATGGATGCAGTTATAGTGTGTTGTGATTGAGATCCTGACCCACCATGCATCGGGGAAGTTACATTTTTCGCTCTAAATGACATAATTACATAATCGCCATCAGTAAACAGGATGCTGTCTGACTCTGTCAGTCGCGGTGAGGGATGCTGTTTTCTGGGGGAACGTTTACTGAAGTCTTGGTCGGGAGGGCTGACCGTCACCATGAGACAGTAACACAATAATGGAAGGAGACAAACAGTTGGTGAGTTAAAGTTTTTTGCTGGGGCAGAAATGTGACGAATAGTCGGTAGGACAGACAGGAGGACAGACAGGAGGACAGACAGGAGGACAGACAGGAGGACAGACAGGATGACAGACAGGAGGACAGACAGGAGGACAGACAGGAGGACAAACACTTCTCCACATATAACTGCGGTATTTTTTTCCTTATGTAAGTTGCCAAAGACACTGCCAGTTACTGCGTTACTATTGTTTGGTCCTGTAACATTGCTTTGTTGGTCATTTCTCTTTTATTTGTTGAGTGAAGGACCTGTTTAGTTGTCTGAATGTGAACACCATCAGATCGACACGCCCGCCCGCCGGCTTATCCGTTCACACAGATGCCGGTTTGCCTCTGCTGCGCCTCTGATACTACCTCTGATACTACCTCTGATACTACCTCCGGAGGCGCATCAGAGGCGCAGCGAAATTTCACCCCTCGCCACATCTGAACATTTCACACAAAGGGCGATGCAGAGAATCGGCCCATGATCCCTGCAGTCAAAGGGCAGTGTGAATGGGGCTACTGATTGACAGACAAGTGCACCTCAGCAATGAGTGCTACAGACCAAATACTGAGAGACAAAACCAAGTATATTTCATTGACAGTTTCCACTGCCAACAAGTAAGTTCACTCCTCGTCCTTGTGTCATGTTCCCCCCTTTCTTCACCCCCCCTTCATTAATTTCACCTCCCCTCCTGCAGAGATTTCGATGCCAGTCTGTATCTGTGTGAAGAGGCCTTCGGCGTGCTGCCCCTCGACACACTGGAGCGCCTGGCTGGTACCCTGCTACTATACCCCTACATCCTCACACTGCTGCTGCTCAGCGGCTTGTTGGCAGGTGCTGCACTGCAGAACATGAGGTAGGTGATGGCTGGTCAGGAAATGAGTGAGGGAATAATGGGAGATGGAGGAAGATGTCCTTGGGCAACATTTGAAACGCCTCACTTTGAAATGAAAAGGAGAATTTGTCATTGAAATGAATCAGATGGCTCTGAATATAATTTCCATGTTTTCACTTACTCTTACTTCAATTCTATTAATGTTCATTATCAAGTGGCAGTTGATATCTGTTTATTTTCCTGCAACATAAAGCGACAGCTAATGACCAGTTTAGTCTGATGTTTGTAGATGTGTGCAATCATTTTAACAACAGAAAGAACCCTACTGATTTTTTAAAAGATTTATTTTATAACACAACCTTCAGGTCAACCATAAGGATATGACAATCTGACTACTTGTAAATGAAAGGGGAACAATTGAGTGCCTTTCAGTTTATTGTTTTGCCTTTGAGGCTCTCAACTTGACTGTTTTGGTTTCACCCCTGTCACTGGTGTTGTTTCCAGAAGCAGCAGGCTGCAGTTTTTAGTGACAAAGCTCTGATAATTCAACACTTTACACCATCTGTCCAGCACCATATGGCAGAAAGACAAAGATAGTGACTAGCTGGTGGAGCATTTAGCAGCTAAAGAGCCAGATATTTCCCTCAGGAGTGAGTGGAGCAAAACGGAGTAAAAAAGCAAAAAAATAAAATAAAATGCTAACAGGTTTGTCATGAGCTTAGAAGGTGGTGAAATGGCAATGCTGTGTTTTCAGCTTTTTGTGATACTCCAAGTGGCCAAAAAAATAATATGTTAAAATTTTTTTTACATATTCTAGGGTTGAGATGTTAATATTATATCCATAATCCAAGGATTATCATTAAAAAGGCCAAATAGGTTTCAACTTCATCAGGGCTCCAAACAATGGTCTTCATCAAACACTGTGGCCTCACCTATATAGTAGCAACAATCAGAGGAAATCACATGAAATCCTAGATAATAACATAACAGATGAAACAAATAGAAAACAATGAAATAACATGAGATTGAATGACCCATAATAATTTACTTGCACACAACTTGCATCTTACATCTAGCATCCAGTCTTTGAATCCAAAAAGCTTCCCTGGGGTTAGGTTCTGTATTCTGTCCTCTACCCTGACCAAAGGTTTGATGTGCTCATGCCCTCTATGCACAACAGGAAACCATGAGCAGTGTGAAATTCACTGAAATGTCTAGTCATTGGGTTAAATAAAGGGCCAACCGCACCAAAAACGTTAACTATAACATTAACTGTAAATATAGTATCTTGACAGTCATTCTAACTCAAATGGACTCAAGTGAGTCCACATCACAACAGTACAGTGGGGCACAACGACAGTGGGGAATGATATTGTTGGGATGGCTTTCAGAGCGATTTGATGAACAATAATAACACTGAGAATCAAAATCCATCTTAATTTAAAGGGCGATCGTTTTCCTACAAAATAATGTTGCAGGAGTGCTTGTAATATTGGTTCCTGACTGTAGCAGACATCTTTTATATAAGCTAATTGATGGCATTTAGGAAACACCTTAGATGGTCTACTGCAAAAACTCAGTCTTGGTTATTTAAACCACTTATTAAACGCTTATATAATGTATACTATGTTGCAAACTACACATAAAATACTCTCGAACAGTAACAGAGTGTTGGATTCACCTAAATCCTCATCTTTGAAGAATTTTGTGAAGCCATATTCTTCTTTTTTTGTGCTTTTTCTCTCTGTGCAACCTACATTCATAACAGGGGTATTCAATATCCATCGACCTAAGCACAGCATGTGCTTGGTGCTCATGTTTATAGAACAAAAGTGTGGATGCTCACATTATTGTAGTTATCATTATAGTGATCACAATGACATAATTATGCTTGGTAAGGGGATCTCTCAGGTTAAAATCCATTGAAGGTGAAGCTTAGCACACTTTTTAACACTTTTGCATTCTACATTAAAAACAGGTTAGTTGACACATATATTGCCGCAAATGTCGAAGCAAGCACAGAAAATTTTAACACATCGCTCTTGTGTGAGCTAGTATTGAGTTTTGAATCCTTAAACTTTGATCAACAAGTGGGTGTCCTCATTAGGGCAGGTTGGTCAAAGGAGGTAGTAAAGTGTAAATGATTGGCCTTGCAGAGAGTTTAGGGAGTTTGAGCTCAGAAAAGGACATCAGGATGTCTACCAGCAACTTACTCACAGTGGTTGCCACTCTCCGCCCCACACCACTGCAGATGTAGTAATGGCATTGTTGCTTCATGCTCTGGAAAACAGAATATTCTACCAGCTGCCTCTCAAAGCTTCATTTGCCTGTGGTGCAAGGTGAGGGGCCGCATTGAACTAATCACATTAGCATATCAACTCACCCTCTGCTGTTGGAGGGCTGGAATACTAACCTCATAGAACAAAGGGCTGTTTGCCAATTCGGGAATTAATTTAATCCAGTTTAGCCCACCTCACATAGAAGGAAGAGCAAGATTGGATTTGTATTCAAATGGAAGCCAGTGTCCATCTCATTCGGTGCGGGAGGCCAAATCGTGGGAGTGACATCATTGCCCTCGGGCAACTCTGTGTTTTTCTGCGTACTGACTCCTGCAGACAGAAACAATCGTGGGTGTGCATTATTGCATGTCCGCTTGCTCGCAAACAGCTAATGAAATCTGAATAACAGCTCCTGAAATCTGAATAATCTGAATAATATAAATTCCACCCACCTACCCTTCTGCCTCTACTCTCGAGCGTCTGGCTGTAATGTTTTATGTATCACTGTTGTCTTTTGTCTCGCTCCCTTTTTTGTTTCTCAGCAGACCTAAAGGAGGTTCAGCTGAGGAGAAGAAAGGAGTCGTAGAAGGGCGATTGGTGGCTTTTCGTCCAGATGTGGCCTATAATCTGTTGCATACACTGTTCTACGGCCTCCTGGCATTCAGCACTATGAGGTGAGTTCATGCGCACGCACATGTAATTGTGGGATAATGTACATACAGATACCAGCATTTCTGGTTTAATTTTCGAGACAGAGACTCTTCAAATGTACTTTTCCTCTTGATGGCTTGATTTTTGCGTGCTCGTGAGCAGATGCTGGAATCCAAGTGCCTCTCAAATGCTCTTCACCAGGTGTCTGAGTGGTCCACTTTAGCCTTGATCAGCCCTCCACACCAAACACCATCACACAGTGTCTCTCAAATAGTGACACCTCTTACAACAGGAACAGAGAGAGTGGACATAGCTGGACAACTGATAATACATACTACACTGTGTGGCTGACACCCTGAAACCTATAAAGTACCAAACTTTGTGCATCAATGCTTGTTTTTTTTACTACTCCATGCAACACAAGCACAGAAGTGACCAGCTGCTAAGCATAATATATGTATTCATTAATTATATTGAGTCCATATTTGACCTGATAACTTGCATATCAACAAAACTCTGAATTTGCATCATTAGTGGTCTGTTTGTCAAGAGAATCAAAACATTTCTGGATTCCATACACATAAACACGTATACACCCAGGAAGTAATTCATTGGTAATGCTGGCTGGGGTTGCTGGACTCTAAGTTTCCCCCTATCCAATAAAAAGCAGGTCAGAGTAAACTCTAATCACACCCAGGACCGTCTTCCACAGTGAGGAAACGGCACAGTAAATGTGCTACTTGTGAATTGCACTTTTTTTGTTTTTACATTACCTGTAGCTCCACAACTAATGCAGTTGGTTATTAATGTGCTCCTTTGCTTTGGAGATAGCGCTCAGTTACCACTGTCAATAGTAAGTTACTTAGCCAAAGCAAAGAAATAGTATGTTTAATTCATTCCTGCACTTTTGCTCTTGTGTTTTTGTGTTTGTAAAGGCACCACCCTCCAAATGCTTTTAATGCAGAGTATGATTTATTGCAGCCCCATGCACACTACTTCTGCAGGCGGAGAAAACCAAAGCCTTATGGGGCTGCTGTGCCTGGTTACAGTTACTTGGCTACGATAGACGATCGTTGTTCGGGGGTTGGGTTTAGCAAGCAACCGTGGTCAACCGTTCGTTCTTTACAATACCACATATCTTGAGATACTGTATGGAAAGCAGTCCTATGAGCTAATATGTAAACAGATACACACAGTGGAGCTGGAAGATCCCAATTCCCCCCATGCAAATTAGGAGGGCTAGAAAAAACCCTTGACAGAAGTTGAAACTGTGACCCACGTGTATGGATATTAAGGAGTCAGTGGGGATTGTAAGCACCAAAAGCGAAGAAGTTATTTATTGTACCGGAGGCTGTTCTGCTTGTTTTTTGGCACAGTCACTACACATCTCAGCCAGGCATGCTACTCATGGATTGTGTCCAAAGGTTTCAACCCACAGCAAATATCTTTATTTGAAGAGAAAGAAGATAATGTTGGTGTTCTAGGAATATTAGAAGCATGTTGTGGGACATGCTGTGCCATCTTACCGTCAAAAACTGTCAAAAAATGGGATAAGACATTTTCAATAAAACTTTCTACTCTTTTTTTCTATCAGCTAGCAAGATATGCTTCTCTCTTTTTTTGGATCAACAGCTGCATTTTAATTAATTTAGGGAAAACTTAGCATGAGCATAGAACTTATATTTGTTCGCAAACTATATTCAGAAAGAAAAAAGAAGCAGCGTCTGTCCACTTGAAACTATTTAACCTTGTGTGTTACTCCTGTAAAATTAGCCGCATTAGCCTTCCCTCTCATACTCTTCTCCTGTTTAATGTTTCGTGTCTCTCTTTGGTGTCTCTGGCACACATAAGCACAAGCCTATTCCCCTGGTTGACCTACCTACATTGTCCATTGGCAGTTTCCCTCCGTGGAACAGCACTACCTCTGAGGCTCCAGTTATAGGTGCCAGAGACTTGCTGTGGGTTGAGAGCCCAGACATCCATGCTGGCACCCAGGCTTTACCTTTGAACAGAAACATCTTTCTCGTGGTCTACTTTCATATCCAACCACCTCTTCTTAATTTGTTTTGGCTCTCTGAGCTGGCAGCTTTTACTGCTGCTGTGACACGATGACTAAGGACAAATTTGCTCTTATTGGTCACACCAGAACTATGACCACCAAACAATATGAGCAGTTTGGCCCCAGCCTCTGCAGCAACTGCCTCAATTTTCCACTCAGTGCATTCTCTTGTTTCTGATGTACAACGGTGTTCCTTTGCAAATACATTCTTTGCAATATTTTCAAGGATTTTCATGCATCCTAGCATTCCTCTGTGTTTAAAGAGTAACATAACAGCTCTGAAAAATTGCACTTGTGTTGACCTCCTCACCTTGTTGTAGTGAAGTAGAGGTTCGCCTCCTGAGCTAACATGCCCCAGCCTCCGCAACAACATTGTGGTCACTACATCACTCCTATTAAAAGCTGAACAACCTTCTCTGCTGCTAGTGCAACCATTCCTATACTTCTGCTACTGCCTCTACTTCTACTACTACTACTGCCTCTACTGCTACTACTGCTACAAGTACTACTGCTACAAGTACTACTGCCTCTACTGCTACTACTGCTACAAGTACTACTGCTACAAGTACTACTGCTACTACTGCCTCTACTTCTACTACTACTGCCTCTACTGCTACTACTTCTACAAGTACTACTGCTACAAGTACTACTGCTACTACTGCCTCTACTTCTACTACTACTGCCTCTACTGCTACTACTTCTACAAGTACTACTGCTACAAGTACTTCTGCTACTACTGCCTCTACTGCTACTACTACCACTGCTACTACTGCCTCTACTGCCCCTTCTTCTACTACTACTGCCTCTACTGCTACTACTTCTACAAGTACTACTGCTACAAGTACTTCTGCTACTACTGCCTCTACTGCTACTACTACCACTGCTACTACTGCCTCTACTTCTACTACTACTGCCTCTACTGCTACTACTTCTACAAGTACTACTGCTACAAGTACTTCTGCTACTACTGCCTCTACTGCTACTACTACCACTGCTACTACTGCCTCTACTGCCCCTTCTTCTACTACTACTGCCTCTACTGCTACTACTTCTACAAGTACTACTGCTACAAGTACTACTGCTACTACTGCCTCTACTGCTACTACTACCACTGCTACTACTACTACTACTGATGAGACTGTGTGTCCCTCTGAGATTAGGCTGCTTTGCTAAAAGCATGCAGGTTCAGGAAACCAGTGTTTCTTCTGATAACTGCAAGCTAAATAAAATCACAACAGAAAACAAAACCTCCTGTGTTCAATCATCCACTAAGTAACGTGATTCCACATGCTACCTTTCCAGAGCCTCAGCTCTGAACCGCAGTTGGGTGACCTCTGGTTTAATTGTATTGCAGTTTATCTTAAGGCCGGTTCATAGTGGGTGAGTAGCTTTTCACAGTCCGGACCAACTCTGCCGTGAAGAATGTAGGAAGACAGCATAGTAAAGTTGCATAAACAAGGCCTTTTTATTTCTTGTCTGTGGCAGCGAACACAACACAGCCTTTCAATGATTATTATACTCCAAACTGAGCTTATCTAGACACTTTACAGCTGACTAAAGTAACTAAATTACCCATACCATGAGTTTTTTTGGTATCTCTCTCACACACCACGAGAGACTCTCACAACACATCTGCAAGACTCTCTCTCACACAGGCTACCTACAAGCCCACTAGAGCTCAGCTGGTAAAATAAGTGCAAGTAGGTGCGCGTTATACACCATAAGCTTAGACATTAACGCCAACGTACTGTGACCATAATACTAGACATTTCCACTCACACGCCTGAAAGTGTAGGACATTGTGTATTTGCCCTTTCCTGGCACCACTGATCACCTTAGTGCTTTTAGCTTTGGGTTTTACAAACCCAGACCTACACAATGTTGATAGTTGGTTCATGGCAGCTCTGTAGTGTCACACAACTCGACTAGTATGCCTTGTGGCTTTCAGTTTCACACTATAGTGTTCAGCACAACAACCCACCCAGGCCTGTCTCCCAACTTTCATCTTTATTGACAAGTGGTATTCATTCTAGCATCTACAATAGACTGTTCAGGTTTAGTCATTTCAAGCTCCAAACCCAGGCTGCTGTGCTTGACATCCATGATTCCTCTTGTGAAAGTATAATTGTCTTTAACTTTTGGCTCTTTGTGAGGACTGTCAAGAGAATCACAGAGTTTACAACTGGAATAATCACATCCTCTCCCTGTATTAAAAGAAACCTGCAATTACTCAGTCAAAAAGAAGAGGGGAATAGTTTGTATCTGGGTTATTCATAGCAACATGGAGATTCAAAGGTTCACATAAGTAGCTTAATGAATACGATTTTGAGTGCAGCAGAGACAGTAACTGGGTTACCCTGTGCATGTGCATGGAGCACACAATGTTCTCATGGTAACCTAAGTATATGTGCTGTGCAGGCACGTGTTATACAGTACATGTATTCCGTATAGTTCATACAATGCATCCCTCTTACAGTCAGGAATTACAGTAATGATTGAATTCGCACAAAAGCCGAAGAATCTGAAAGCTTTTAACACAGCAGCAGCCAGGTCGTGCAGAAACTGACACATTTGATTTCAGCACTTTCTCTAAAATGCTGATGAAGAGCGAGAGGCCAAAAGTGCAGAGAGCCATTCATTTCTGTCAGACAGCTCCTTTGCATTAAAAACGTATTGAGATTTATTTCTGTGAGGCAGCACTTTTCATGCCTCCTCTCTCTCTCTCTCTCTCTCTCTCTCTCTCTCTCTCTCTCTCTTTGTCTCTCTCTTTGTCGCTCTCTCCCTCGCTCCCCCCCCACTTTCTCTCTCTCCCCCCCCACTTTCTCTCTCTCTCCCCCCCACTCTCTCTCCCTCTCTCGCTCTCTCTCTCTCTCTCTCATGGCTCTGTCTGCTCTCTGATGAATCTTTTCCTCATTCATTTAGAACTCTTAATTCATGTGCTGTGAATCAGAAGTTAAATAATAATGCTGTATTTTAGACACTAAATTAAGTTTAGCTACAGCAGAACTGTTTCACTGAGTCTTCCGCCATTTGGTCGTCTTGTTTGACTTTAAATGTCTTTTTCTGGCGTTTTCAAGTATTTTGAATGTCCCTTGACATGGCCTCTCCCTCCTACTCTCTGCCCAGGATGAAGTATATCTGGACCGGCCATATGTGTGCGATCGCGGCCTATGGTGTGTGTGGGACGGAGCTGTGGACTCTGCTTCTCAACGCTCTCCGCTGCAACAGTAAAGTTCTGGTACGAGTTCACAGTAACCGCACTTCCAGCTCCAAACATCTGCTCCACTGTTTTCCTTCTCTTGCTTTGATATGAAAACTGTGATCCATGACTTTGAAAACTATGTTTTTTCCATCCTGACTTTTACTTTTAAAGCTTCACTAATCTATATTTTTTGTATTTTCCATGGCATAAATGAAAGTGTGTAATGTGAAAGAACACACAGAGACCCGTCACGATTGCAACCCCCTTTATCTATACAAAGCGTTTAGCCTCTTTTAGCTCATTGCTCTGGGTATTGCCAACAAACGTAACTGTAATGCTAATTTTGCTCAATGCCTGCTTGATGTGTAAAACGGCAACAATATATTTTTGTTGTTGTTATGTTGATGTATTTATTTTTTATTTGTATTTTTTTCTTTCCACAGTAATCATTATTCTTGC
The DNA here is from genome assembly GCF_965226575.1 of Pagrus pagrus. NCBI lineage: Eukaryota > Metazoa > Chordata > Actinopteri > Spariformes > Sparidae > Pagrus > Pagrus pagrus. The sequence goes on along the minus strand of NC_140185.1, from coordinate 3,808,607 downwards.
AATGCTTTTACTTTTCATTCACTTACACACAGATGTTGTGTTTTTAGGCTGTTACTGCCAGATGACCAAAAAATGGTTATTGCATTTTTAAAGTTTTGCCCTAAACTATGTTTTTTTAGTTCCACTGATCCAGTGGAAGCATCTGTTACTGAAAAGCACTGAATGATAACTAGGGCTGAGTATCATTTGAAATGTTTCAATACATACACAATGTGTGAGTTGACAGTATCAATACCTTTGTCAGTTCCTTAAAGAAATGGTCCATCCAAAAATGAAAAATTCAGTCATTATCTAGTCACCCTCATGGAAAGTCAGGTGAAGTTTCCTCGAGGAAAACACAAAACAAAACACTTCCAGCACTTCACAGCAAAACAGCATTACAGCATTCTCCTGAACTGCTGAAGTAGATGGAACATTTGTATTAAAAATGGTTTACACACAGTTCAAGTCTCTGGAAGCCACGAGGTCCCAAATTGATTCGACAAGATATTATTTAAACCCTTTTTTAGGGTGCAATCTTCACAGAAGCTGCTACACTAAAGGCATCAGTGTGTGTCCCATGTGAAGGGGGGCATAAGCTTGACTGCGTGTCGTAGGTGTAGTTGTTTCGGTCTCTTTGAATGTTTTTGCTGTGAAGCTCCAGAAATGTTTTGTGAACTACGAAAGTTCACACTTTCCATCAGCATGGAGGTGAGAAGATATAACTACATTTTCATATTTGGGTGAACTTTTCCTTTAAGTCCAGGAGTAGAAGCATCTTTAGCATAAAACCCTGCTTTCATTTAACAAAATATGCCAAACATGTTCGTATATCAGGGTCTTAACAGAAGCACCCTTTCCTTGGATAAAATTCAGTCTCAGACAAGTTGTTACTTGAGCAGGAAATATAAGACCGGTGATGGTCATACTGTTGGTCGTCACTAAAACTGGTATCAAACATCAATACTTTACTGTCAGTATTGACTGTAAAAGAAACTGTCAGAAGTTGGCCTTCAATGCTTGCTCAGACTCTTAGTCTTATTTGCTTTTCATACATATGTATATATATATATATATATATATATATACATATGTATGAAAAATGATGATCTCTAAATTTGACCGCACCCTGTGAGACTCTATTCCCAGAGTGATTCTCACATGAAGGTGAGCCATTATGCTGCCTAATGTCCACTTAAATTTGAATCCACAGCCTCCACTCTCGACTGTTGATACCATTGCTACTGGGGCCACTAGGTGTCAGTGTGGTCATAACATGACAACAGCGTGGATCAGATAAGAAATGATACTTGTGAGCAGTGCTGCTCTGTCTGTCGCTTTATCTCTGTGTTATCTCATTCTGTGCTTGTCTTCACCTTTAGGTATATCTCTGTCTGACTCCCACCACCTGTGATATGATTATATTCCTTCATTTCATTAGAAATGTTTTCTTTCTCTCATTTTGCAGTTAAGGCTTGTCAGATATGCAGTTCCACTGGCGATGATCGGTTGCCTGTATTACAAGGTATGCCATTTCCCTGGTGGGTTATGCTCATCACTGTATTGACGGTCTCATTACACAGCCGAACCAGGTTTTACAAACTGTGTAGCGATATGAGAAAAGGAAAATGCTTGAAATGGTTTTGAAAGTAGCAAAAGAAAATGATATAAAGCAATTGGATCATAACAGGATACCAAAACAATTGCTTGGCTTTTATTTATTTTGTTGCTGAAGGCTGTCATATACACTGATATATTCAGAGCTGTAATGAGATGTTATTTAAGACACATCAGTAGGTTTGATGCTCTGTTTTATGGCCTTCATAAATACTAACGCAAGGGTTTCCATCACTTGTCTCTGTCTGTTTCCCCTCTAGTTCTGGCCTAAGCTAATGGAGGAGTTATCAGAACTGAGGGAGTTTTATGATCCAGACACTGTGGAGCTCATGACCTGGATTAGGTACACACATAAACCCACACACTCTAATCCAGAGCACAAATCAAATCGAAGCAAATCTGATTAGCTTGTTTCCTCGGATCAAGTTTCCCTTTGCCTGATGCCCTTGATTAGTCTGCTTGCGTGCGTGCGTGCGTGCGTGTGTGTTTACTCGTGTATCGGCGCTTGTTTGCCGGGGAGTCTGGCCCATGAGTGATGAGAGCCGATGGGTCTCCCTGAATAAGATTTGGGGGTGCTGGAAGGGACCCAGCTGTTGGCAGAACTCTAACCCACCTCAGGGGTCACTGTTGCTGGGCTTTCGATCAAGAGCATCAGCACGATGGGATCATAGATGGAGCAGTGATTTGGAATGGCTCTGCACTGTGGCTGCTGTGTGTGTTTTTGTGTTTGCACATCTGTGTGTGTCTGTCATTTTCTGGTCATCAGGTTGGATGTGGGGCATCAGACTTCCTGTTGGCTAAGCATCTATATAGCATACCATGTAACTTCCCAGGCACAATTTCTGGCCAAGGACACATCACATCAAATCCAGCCGCCCATATTTGTATTGTTTTTAGTCAAAACCATTCAGATCAGCACAGTGAAGTGAGTTTAACATGAATTGGTGGCTGATCTGAATGAGTCAGTGTGTCCCCTACCAGATCGGGGTTGAACATGGGTCAGACACTGCACTGTGGATAGGCCTTCCTTTCAGGGATGTACCTATAATTAAACAGCAATTCAATTGACGATAAGTGAAAAAGCTGTAAAGAAAGTGAAAAATTCACTTCGTTATTAGAATGTTTTTCATCTTTTTTTCATAAAGTGATCTCAAGCTCAAAGGTCAGTTTACTTATCAAGGAGACCATTCATGTCTAACGGCAACGATCAACCTTGAACAGAAACGGGGTTGATTTTTGGTTTCTTTGTAAAAGTTTTTTTTTAAATATTAATATTGAATAGACATTTCAAAAAATATTTTTGCATAGAATACTTATTTTATAAACTGTAAAGTATGTCTGTGTATAACTGTGTAAATCCTTAGTAAATGGGGAACTTTGCTGATTTTCAAATACAGTGTTGGTAGTATATACAACTGAATAATGGTTAACTTCTCTCCGTGTTGCCTGTACCCAGAGCCCACAGTCTTTTGCTGAAAAAAATACAAATAGTATAGTCGGATCGAGAGTGAGCGCCTCACCTCTCTCCATCTCAGATCGAGTGAGGGGCATCTCCCCACGAGGCAACGCTGATAAACTACAAACCAAGATTCTGTTACTAGACTGCCTATAATGTTTTCAGAAACATAATTGAGTGGACTGTGTAGATGTAATACCATATTATTTGTTACCAGCCGCCATCATCACTGTTTCCTGTTTCAAAACTCCAAGTCTCTGAGCCAAAACCAAGCACCGCCCAGCTCACACGTGTGTCCACCCATCAGCAGGTGTGTTTATTGGTCTGGTGCGGCGCAGTGCATTCTGGTTGTTATAGGTTTCTACCTTTTGAGCAAAAGGGAACACCACTGCAGTTTTCCCCTGTTTTCTCTGGTCATGTAGCACCAATTTCAAAAATATTATGTCTTTCTACTGCAGACAGCCCAGTTGTATGCAAGGGCCATCTTCCCAACAATGAAATAAAAAGCAGTGAGATGTTTGGCAGGTGCATACTTTCTGTGAACGATGCAAAAACACCAGAAGAACTGCTGTAAAAAGATTGGATTGTTGACTTCAGTAAAAAGAGGAATCTTCCAATTATTGTGCTGTAGTGTAGGAGAAAGATTTCCATTATTGTGGAATTCACTGAGCATGTATTAAATGTTTCTGTTTTTTCACACCTGCAAGTTTCCATCCGTGTGCAGTTTGCTGTGTGTGCAAGTGCTCTACTTGATTAAACCTGCTGAATGGTGAGCTAGTAGGGGTTTTCAACAACTGATAAGAATTGTACAAGAATAATTCTATTTTGTACTTAAGTGAATATCTTGGAGGTTATTTTCCTGTTATTCTTGTCAGGATTGATTAATTTTGATAATTGGCCAAAACTCTTCACTGAAACAAACGGCTAATTAAAAAGCATTAAAGTCTAAAAGCAGAACCACTTTAGATTCAGGTCTTTCCCCTAGATGATCACTGTAGTTCTCTTCTTTACTGAATAAGTCATATTTCAAAGCTCATTATTTCCATCCTATCATCATCAGCATGATGACACTGAGTGGACCAGATGTGATTTTTAAGAAATGGCCAATTTTGGTCTAATCCTATTAGACAGATAGTGGAATAGCACAGAGAGGGAGAGGGGGTGAGAGATGGAGAGCGAGACAGAGGAGGAGAGTTTGGGATTTTGAATGTATTTGTGTGTGTGACATGGGTTCCCTTCCCTCCGGAGCTAATCCCATTAGGCTCCGAGGATTAGGGGCTGCCTAGAGTTACCTTGGTTGGGGCTGAGAGCAGGGCGGAGCACTAAGCTTCTTGCTGCTGCACTAATTACATTCCAGATGAAAGTGTTAAGATGGGGAATGGGGTTTGTCTTACGCTGTATTCTCTTGCTGACTGGGGCCAAGGCTATTTAGTTTTGTATAGAATGATCATGGGAGATTCTCAAGCTGTGGCATATTGAGGGGCACAGAGATAGATACATGCATGTATGCATGTAGAAGAGAGTATATTCCTGGACAAGCTAGTATTTATGTAAAGCTGTCATAGACTCATTTTGGTAATTCTAGCTGCAGGGGACATGCGCCATGAATGAATCATGCACGACTGATAAAGGTTGCAAATGTTCAGAAAAGGATTTAATGTGGCCCGTTGTTGAAATCCAACCCCGCCACCTGAATAAATGTACGTTTCTGCAAATAATGGATTGGTTGAAACTATACGTATGTGTTGTTTAGGGTTAAGGAAAGATAATGTTTTGACTTAAATCTCCTGTTTTCTGTTGCCACAAACACGGCTGGAAATAGTTCTGACGTCTCTTTAGGAACATCCAGTGGCTTCACACTAATGTTGAAGCACCAGCTCGACTGTGCTCACTGGCCTGGCTGTAACTTTACCACCATCCCCTCTCTCTACCAATATGACTGTCAGATTAAAAACATTTAACTTGAGCGCAATGTCAACTGCTGACATTTTATGTCGGCCCCTGGGCTGCGAAATCGTAGACCAATAAAGACGCAGGGTGATTTTTATCAGTTTTGTTGTACTTCTGTTGTTACAAGGCTGAAATGTCAAAAAGATCAAATGTTCAAAAGAGTCCTTCTAATTTTCCAAATTCTAAATTCTACAAAGAGCATCTTTGAGATATTGTGATGAAGGTCTAAGGACATTGTGCAGGAGTTATTTTTCCTGATTTTGTTGGCCCTACGCACCTGTCAATCTTAAGGTGTGCACAAGCTGTTCTCCCTACAAAGAGCATCTGAAATCAGAATATTGATTAGGTTAAAGGTAGATCCTTAAGATTCGAGGTAAGAAGACCCTCACACGAGCTAATGAAACATGTCCTATGCCCTCATGAGTATAGAAAGATGTGTGGTATAAGACTGGGTGATAAGGGATAATCATAATTCCCAGGGCAATCATTAGAGACCCTGGGCTTCACACGTGTGAAGAACTGAGGTGTAGCTAACGTGATAACAAGCAGTACAGGTTCATCTGGACTTTGCACAACCATAACTCACAAGTTTCCACTTGATAACAGCAGAGGCTCCACAGCTCAGCTGTAGGCTGATACTCAGTTTAAATGGGCAGTCAATAAATCAATAGCAATGCTGGGTAGTTCCACTGCCTCCAAGTCTGAGTTATAGTTGTGAGTGTGCAGTTTTGAAAGTCAGAGATATCACTTCTGTATAGCCTCTCTGCTTCTTCCTCAACCTGTTTTTTAATCTTTTTTTCAAATTCAGATTTGCATGCTTGTGCTGCCATAGCAGCGTCGTGCCAGTCAGCGGAGACTTACGAAAAATAAACAAGTGATGATTAGCAAGAGCTTCACTGCTCTGCTCTCCGACATAAAAGTTTGATACTTGGCATGAAGAGTTCAAGGCAGTGCAAGTGTTACATGTGCAGCATACTGTAGAGAGGAGCAGCTTAAGCTCAGCCACATGTTTAATATAAACTGGTAGCTCTCAGACTATCAGGGCTCACAGATTCATACACAGTGCAGCACACTGCAGGCTGGAGCTGGAGCAGGGAGCACAGCTCACATGTCACATTTCACAGTACAGATGAGAGTCGGGAGTGGGTTTTATTGCATCTTAAATATTGCAGTCGGACAGTTACAACTGGAGAGTATGTGTAATGTTCATATGATGAACTCATTGTATCATTTCTCCGTTGTTTGGCACAGAAAATTTGACTCTATATGAGCCAGAAACACAACAATCACAGAATCAATCTCTCCTCCCTTTCACTTCTCTTGTTTTCTCCCTCCAAACAGCACTCATCGTACATATTTCACCATAGAGAGGCCATCTGATAATACCAGTATCACATATTTTGTTTTGAAAGACTCCTTGTTTTTTTCCTAACCTCGTCCTGCCCTCACTCCTCCTCTTCTGGGTCGAGATATACGGTCTGTGGTCGAGAATTATGAAGGCTGCAGTGAAAATTATTAATGAGAGCTTTGACAGCAGTTTTGCTGCAAATTCAGGAGGCTCATCTAGCTACTCAGCATGGAGACCCATTCAGAGAAGGAACACACTCAAAAGAAAAAGTCAGCATTTTTGACTTTGTTTATCCCACAAGTCCTCACTCCTGAATGAGAAAGTAGGCTGTTTGTCTTCTAAAGGCCCATTATTACCGCTCCAAAGTGACTCATATGAGGATTTCCCGATTTGCCACCTTTATGGATGAGGTCTGATTGTGAAAATATAGTAACATTTCCAACATATGAATGAAAGCATTCATGAATTTTTTAGTTAAACAATTAAAATCTAGCATAAACAGAAATGGATATTGCTTTTAACCAGTTGGTTGCAAAAGCAAGAAGCTCTTATTTTTTCATTTACTACTAATCAGTAGATTAAATTAAAGTATTTTGTACTTTTTTATTTATCTTTCACAAGCCCCCCTTCTTATTTCAATCGTTTGGTCCTCACACAGTTAATCATGTCTGTTCCCTGTTTTCTCCATAGACCGTTACTTATATTCAGCCACATATTTGCCATTTTCCTAATGCTCAAATGATAATGAGGTAGGCATTGCTCATGCATTGCCAGTACACTGGTAGGATGATTACATTGTATTTTTGAGGGTGGGGTCTGTTTTTATTTGCTTTAGTTGCTGCCGAGTTGCTTACCAGCTCACCACTGTAGTCATCAACACTTCCTACTGTCGCTCTGACAGCAACCTCCAACTGTCTCACCCAGGCAAGAGAACTCATGCTCCTATCACCAGGCAAGGGAACAGACAAGTCAAGTTTCACAACCCTGGCGGACGTGTGTCCCACATGCATCCCCATGCCGGGTGTTTTGTCTCCGCACCACATATCCGTAACATAGTTGTGTATGGCCTGGGAAGCTTGTGACAAAATTAGCATTATGCGGAGGAATTCGAGCTAAGAAAACGCAAATAGCAAAGGAATGAAGCATCCAAACAATGGCCCACAGAGAAGAAACTCTGCTGCCCCCAACTTAATGGAGGGTCTGGGGATCACCTAACCTAATAAGAAAATGAAAAAACTGGACTAGCAACAACAACTTATTTTTATATTCTCTCCAACATGTCACAACTCCTTCCTTACCATAACTCTGAGGAGACATAGTCCTTTTTATGCTTTCTGGCAAGGGGCTGGGTGGTGGGGTCACAATGTTACAAAGCCAGAATGGCTTAGTTGTCAATGACTGTAAGTCATCTGTGATGGACGATAGCATCATCCAGCCTGAGTGTGTAACATCTGTTGTACAATTGAGAGCAGTGTCTTAATTAGCTGGCGTAACTGAGAACGCTGGTGGCTAAACACACTGAGAACTAGCCTTTTTAGTCAACAACCTGACAAAAGCCAACTTTTGTCATATAACTACACCAACTAGTGACTGTAATATTAATCATCTGTATACTGTGTATCATTGATTTGTGAACTAATTATAACCTTAAAGGATAACTACCGTTTTTTACAACCTGGAACTTATTTCTAGCAAAATATATGGTCATTTACTCACCCAGATAACTTTGGTGTCATTTGGCATCGTTCGGACGAAATTAGATCCAGTGTAGCGCCGATATATCCATATAATGCGAGTAACGGGGCATCGACACACAGCCTCTATATAACGCATTATCTGCCACGAAACTAGTTCATTTCACCAATATTTTGTCATGATATGCTAGTGCTATTCCCCTCTGAGTCCGGGCTCGTCTGTTATCAACATCCGGGGTCAAACTAGCAGTAGCAGCTACAGGTAAACAAGCCGGCTGTCGTGGGTGTGCGCGCAGCTCAGAGACGACATCTTCCAGGTCAGAGGTAGTAGGTCAACCTACAGACCCCGGATGTTGATAACAGACGAGCCCGGACTCAGAGGGGAATAGCACTAGCGTATCGTAACAAAATATTAGTGAAATGAACTAGTTTCGTGGCAGATAATGCGTTATATAGAGGCTGTGTGTCGATGCCCCGTTACTCGCATTATATGGATATATCGGCGCTACACTGGATCTAATTTCGTCCGAACGACGCCGAATGACACCAAAGTTATCTGGGTGAGTAAATGACCATATATTTTGCTAGAAATAAGGTCCAGGTTGTAAAAAATGGTAGTTATCCTTTAATATACTGTAAAGGGTCAGGTCACCCAAATTACAAAAAAATGATCTCATTGTCTCTAGTGGCTATACATGCTAATAATTTCTTATTTATTCATCGGGTCTTGTCTGTGATATTTCTGCCTCTACCTACAAATGAGGCGAATGGAATTTGATTCAAGGTGCTCACAGCTGAGCACCACAACAGATACTGAAGAGATAACCCACAGAATCAACTTTCTTTAATGGGAAATATAAAGAAATAGCTCTTATGAAACTTCTCACGTCCAAAGTGAGGTTGATGGAAGTTCCATTCCCCTTTGTATCGGGCTAGAGGCAGAAATACCAAAGGAAAAAGTCAATTTCAACACACTCTTATAGCCTCTCATTGATTTAGCATGTAAGGTCAACACTTCGGTCACAAGGACGTTTCTCAGGACATAATGGATTGAAGTCGATTTTTGGGGGACAAAACAGGTGGTGTGCATGCTGCCCTCTACTCACCTGGAGGCAGAAATCTCAATAATAAAAACACAGTAGAGTTTCTAACTCCAGCTAGAGGTGTAAATCACGAGTTTCATCACAATACAATATTATGTAGATTCTGTGGACAACAATGCAATATTTGCTGCCACAAAATGATTCTGTTCGATCCAATTCATTTGCCCGCAATCAATATGAGAGGATATCATATGCTCATAACACAATCAGTGAGTAACAGTTCCAGATTTGGAATGGAAATAGTCAGGGAGAGACGGAAGGAGAGTTAAAGGAGACGGTCACAAAGTCGCCAGTAGTCCAACATGGCTGTCTATGTCAGAGCATCATCCCCCACTCTATCACCGCTGGTTGATCGCTACCTCCTTTTCCACAAGGCAAACAGTAAAGTTTGTATTCCTTTTTTCTAACACACCCCTGCTGTCTGATTTAAACAACAGGGTTTTGTCATTGTGGCCTAGATTAACTTCCACTCAGTCCCTGTACTAGCAGTACAGCCCTACGAGAAGTGAAGTGAGTTTTATACATGATAATGTGGATCAATGTTTGTGTGTGCGTGTGTGCGTGTGTGTGTGTGTTTTGTGTATGTTTGTGTAAACAGTGCAGTAAAAGAACTGTATGGCTAGCTCTCTTAACTTAAAGCACCGATAGCTGAACACACTTAGCATCAGCCTTTTCAGTTCACTTATTAGCTAACTAGCTAAAGCTAACTTTCTTACTGACCTACAGGAGCTGGTGTGTGTAATGTACAGAGGCTGTCCACGTGATGTTACCGAAGGTGGAAGTCACCACAATAAAGCCGATACAGCCGCTGAATGGCAGAAAGACTTCTGGCAACATTGTTAATATTTAGCAAGTGCTGCAACATTGAAAAAACAATGGGAAAAGTTTTGTGTGATTGACACTTTACAGAAAGATTCAACAGGGACATATACATGTTAGGAAACTAGATTACCGGTCACATGTCAATGCCCACAGACCACTGGTAAGGATCAATGTTGAACCAAACTACCTTTAATTTCCACAGATGATTGTGTGTTTGCTCCTGGTTTTCCCGGGCCTTTTACTAAACGCAGCCATGTTGATGAATGTTTTGCCACTCAGTCCAACGGGGGGATGCTGAATACTGCTACAGCAGCACTGTTTAACTCTTGAAACAGTAGCTAAAGCAATTTAGCCAGTCTCCAAACAGTTTTTGGGTTTGTTTGTTCAAATGACCATTGCTGTCATTTTTCTGGTGTGGGCGTCCTCGACTGTTCATTCTGTGTGGGTAAAGGTTAAGCTCCTTACTCATATGAGGTCCCCAGATAAATCTATTCTAGTGCAAATAGGGCTCATCACTCCCTCTCCCTCCCAGTGTTGTTTTGTAGGTCTGTCATATTGTGTCCATCTGTCTGTGTAATTAAAACACATTGCATCATCCGTTCTTAGGAAGCATGTGCCACTATTCGCAAGTCAGTCCTCCAGTAAAATTCAGTTTACAGCTTGCTCCAAGAAACTGTATCCTCGCTGATTTTTACATCCTCTGCTCGTGCTGTCTCTGACTCGCTCTCTCACTCCCTTAATTGTCTTCTTGTCATCCTGCTCCTTGTTGTGTTTTAAATTGTTTAAATTACCAGCATTTAGCCTCATCCTTAAATGGGGAATGTGCAGCTCTGTGTCTGTGATCTGTGTGTGTGTGTGTGTGTGTCTGTGTGTGTCTGTGTGTCTGTGTGTGTCTGTGTGTGTGTGTGTGTGTCTGTGTGTGTGTGTGTGTGTGTGTGTGTGTGTGTGTGTGTCTGTCTTTCTCTGCATTCTAACTGATCCAGAGGCAGTTCAGAGAGAGAGACTGTCATTGATTGAAGTACATATCTCTCAGTCAGAAGTCAGACTTCAGTAAAAGTCTATTGCCTGACGCGTTTATAAGAACACTTCCCATCATTTTCTCAGGCTCAGTATTAGTCCTCCTCATCTCTTCCACTCAACAACATTTAACTGGAGTTAACTACCACATAAAGAAGCTACGAGGAACTTTCATTTCTTGTCCATTTTGAAGGCCCCTGTGGACAAAAGAATTATGAGCACCAGAGCCTGACATTTAAAAGAAAAGTCTCCCACTGGCTCTGCTTTCTTTTAACTATGCTCGCTGCAAAACTTCACCTGTGACGATGTAAAGATAGGCTATCCCAGTCTGCGTGCTGTAAGTCATTTAGTCTGCAGGAAATTTCACTTGGGGACAGGCAGTAAAAATAAGTATAGAAATATAGAAATAGCCAGTGTTCTTGTCGATGGTGTTGTTTGCTTGAGGAGGTCACATAGATGCATTGAACTTGTAGTACATTTAAAGGGCTGTCCACACCAAGTACAATAACTTTAACTATAAATAGATGAGCATACAAATCGTTGTGTATTAACTGGATGATGATGAGTCCAAACTACAACGACCTTTAACGACCACAGCAGTAAAAAAAGATATTGTTGGGATTACTTTCAGAGTGATTTGATGAACGATAGAAACTGACAGCCAATCAAAATCCATCTGAATTTACAAGGCATCACATTCACAACTTATTAAATGCTTATATTACAAAATAATAGGCTGCAAATTAAACATAAAACCAGAATGGCATTCAGTAGAGCACATACCTCCGCCGAGGCCCAACTGTCCCATTTTGTTATCATACTGTAGATACAAGTCACCAAAATACAGCTGTTCTTTTTCATCAAGATGCATTATTCTTTGAGAACTTAACAAAAATGGATCCGTCCTTTTAATCCCCATAAGTTAATGGTGTATATTCTGGGCCAACACTGGTTGGTTGGTTTCTTTTGTTCCTTACTGACGTCCTCTTTGATGATTACCAGGATAATTGATGTTGACTCGTTTGAAAATATAACATTTGTCTTCAAAAGACGACACTATTCCCAACATAGTGTTGGATTCTCATCTCAAGAATTTCGTGAAGCCGAATCCTTCTGGTTTTCTTTTGTTTCTCAGTAACAGATCATCAATATCCATTTACCTAAGCCGCTGACGCAGCTGAAGCATGCAGTACGTGCTGGGCTCAACTGTCAAAAGAACATTATCGTTCATCTTTGTTGACGCTCACATTGTTATCACAATACTTACTGTTATAGTTATTGTTCTTGGTTTGGATGGCCCTTAACTCTGGAATTTGTGTGAGATTACCAAACACTGTTTACTATGAGAGTAAGTTTGCGTCGATGTCATTTTTTCCCTCAGTGCCACTAAAATGTATGTGCAGTGTAGAGTATAAAAGCCTGTTCATGCTGTATTTTAAATATTGTCAACCTGACCAATGTCATGTGGCTTTGGATGGATATCCTGATTGTCGTTTCATTCAGAAAACCTTGTGCTTAATTAATTCTACAAAGCAGCTTAGATAATATCTTTTTTATATAACTTCTCTTCTCTTTAGTCTTCAGCAGTCTGTAAAAGTGAATTCAGAAAGATTTCAGATACCAACATACAGTAGTACATTTAATGAGAAAAGACCTAATCAGACAAAATAAGTTAAACACCTGTGCGCGGCTGGACCAGGGCAGAGCTTTATGTTAAATGTGAATTACTCGTGTGTCTGTGTGAAAACAAGTTGTGAAGTGGGCATAAAGTAGTTTTGGTCCTTTTGTGACTGCAGGTGATAAGTTAATCGTTCTGAAGGCAAACGCTGGCGTGACTCTTTGCTGAGCCTTTGCAGTTGTTATCGCAAATATCCACAGCAACATCAGGCAGGAGTGCAGGCAGTCAGTAGTGCTGAACAGTATGAACAGGTGCATTTGTTCAGATTCTCTTCATATAGACAGATGACTCGTTTTCCCTGTGTATTATTAAGATTCTTCAAAAGAGGACACATCATGCTCATTTTCACGGTCATATTTTTTCTTTGCTTGAAAATGTTTACATGCTTCTGACGAGTGGATATTCCTTTTTTATATACCTAAAACTCAAATCTGACTAGTTGTTAAACGAACTGTAGCTATCTCAAATGTAATTGTTACTAGTCCAGGTATGATATTTAAAGAACAGTTGTAGAAATACAATGAGCACTGCCACTAGTAACGCCGCAGGTTCATCACAGGGCTGCAATCAACCCCTTTATGATTGTTAACATTGAGAGCAGACTGAAGCCTCGGCTTTCAGAGAGCACTTCAACGTACGCTCACCTCAAGTTTGGAACTTTGGCTATGTTTAACATGTGGCCTTAAAACAGTATATTAATGAGAGGAATCACAGAAAGCATGTTCCTATAAAGTCTTGCCTTTTGCATATGTACCAGAACATATTGGTCATGTTAGAACAGTCATTTTATTTGGCACGCTTCTATCATGCTACTGTCACATTTTTTTTGATAGCAGGCATTTTGACATATGGAAGCAGGAAAACAGCTGTAATTCACAGCATTTATAACAGCTTTATCTCATTTAGTTTGGGCCTTTTGTGACAAAAGGCTGTAACCACATCATGTCATATAATCTGAGAAAGCTGTTTAGGTGATTGTGTTAGTAAGGAGTAGTGTTTCAGACAACTACACATAAGTCCAATGTTCACTCTCTTTTTAGCTTTGTTGTAGTCGTCACCAACTCCTGATGTAACAGTCTGTCTGTTGAGCAGCTAAATGCTTTGGTGTTTACTGGCTAGTTGCTTAATTTGTCAGTCTGCCATTTGCTGGTGGGCACGTAACATATAATCGCTTTCTGTGAACTTTTTAGCTGGGCAGAGCTCCCTTCTGTGGCTTGAAACAAGGTTGTTGAGAGCAGGCAGAATGGATCAGAAGTTGTGTGTCATTAAACTAAAACATTTGCTAAAAGACGCTAAAATGCTCCGTGGAGTGAATGGGAAGTGCTGACTGGAGTGATATTTCTCTGTGACACCTATCACATTAGATATGGTTATTTGGTATATTGTTGATAAAGAAATAAAAAAATAAAATAAAAAATGACTATAGCAGTTTAATGGTATTAATTACCTAGGATTTGTCTGTACAAGTTCTAATGTATTTCATGGAAACAGTCTTTGTTTCTTAAAAGCTGAAGAACTCTAGTACAGTATGGCTGCTGGTCATGCATCACATTATTTGCCCGGTCCCTGTGGCCTCTCTTTCTGTTTCAGTCGACTCACTCTTATGTTTTTCTTTCTAAGCAGTGCTCTCTGAATGAGAGCAACAAGCGCTTATAAACCCGTTTAAATGCAAGTGCCTGAACCCATAAACACTGACCCATACACAAATAGAAGAGTCACCATAGTGAGTCTCCTGCAGCCGCCCCAAATAACTACAATTAATGTCATTATTTAATTTTTATGATGTCAGCGGGGTGCATGCCAGTGCCTTCTGGCATTTACATATGAGAATATAAACGTGGAATTAAATGTAAATCAACTTGGAGGGGAGCTATTCCCCGGGATGCAGTGAGGGATTCAATTCACACACTCAGAGAGAGAGGACTGCAGGTCAGGAGGCCAAGACATCAACCCACACATCTACCCGAGAGCATGTATGAATACACACATTCATATGCCAATGCATCACACGCCCATATGCACATCCAGTCAAGCGTATATTTTTATTTCACACATCAAGCCAGTCATTATTGTGCTTCACATACATACTGTACATACAGAGCATACAATAAATATGTAAAGCAATCTATGTCCTGTATTCCTGTGTAACTGGACTGTGACCAAGGCACTCGCATCTATAATGGCGTTACAGTGTGTGCATGTGTGTGCTCTGGTACTTGTAATTGGCATTTGAATGTTCGTCTTCCTGATTATGTGTGAATTTAAGTGTAAAGATTCAAACTATTTCTGTAGGGTTAGCTGGATGTGAAGCTGGATCGTTAAAGCATGAACTCACTGATCTCTGTGGGTAGAATGATTTAAGAATGTTGCTCTGCTTGTGACCACACCCAGTGTAATTGCACAACGCTGCAGTGCTGTATTGCTTTTAAGATGTTTAGCCTTTTGGACTGCTACAAAAGGAGGAATTTGAGCCTTTCATCCATTCAGCAACCATCATGGCTACATGTTGAGGCCACAGCTGAAGTGCCTGAAGCTGCGCATTCTCTCATGTCACTAAATTTCTGGCTAAGACGAGGACAGCGCCTACACACTTGCTCCATGCCACAGAAGTTTAATAAAGCCAACGGCTCAATCTCACATGGATCTTCATCGTGTCACATTGTTTGAAAATGTTTAAAACCACATCCATATTAAAACACCATGCAATAGGCTGACAAGCTCTTCAGTATGATGGCAGCTGTGATAAATCCCAACTGTCAAGAGTGATAAACATCCAAAACAATTAGATAATCAGAAAAGCACAGAGAAACAAGCTATTGATGTTCACATTTGAACCAATACTGGTACCTGGAATTCAGTACCAGTACCCAATGGTACCTTTTTTTGGTACTGCCCTCACTCTGCAATAACAACAATGTCATTAAAGTTTAAAAAACAAGTGTTTTTATTCTTTGAATAAGCTATTCAAAGACCTGGAAGCAGCTGGAGAAACTGTTTTTACTCTACGCACTTTACTCAACCTGGATACCTGCACTAAACTAACTAACTAATGAAGAACAGCATATAGAAAATATTAATTACTGCCAAAAGAAACCATTATAACAAGCAGTAATGGTCAACAAGACTTTGTAGCAGCGTCTACTCTGCCTGATACAAAGAAGAAGGAACACTGGCATTGTCTGTTATGTTATTGTTGCAGTGCTTGCACACTGCAATGTTTCCCTGTAAATAGTATGCAATCAATGTATTATTGGTTACATACCAAGAGTTTCAGACATGCTAAAAAACCTCACATGTTGTTTTAGCATACTGCAGACCATGTTCTAACAAATGTTAGAATTACTATATGTGTGTTTTTGAGCCAGCAGATTTGGTCATATTTTCAGAAGACCCATGATCAATTCACATTTGAAGCAAACTTCATGAATGTTTTTGTAACAAAGTAGTTTGTGTTCCACTCATTCCACCACAGAAACATGAGAGCTGTAGAAATCATTGGAACTCAAGACTGCCATGATACGCTGTACATGTTCTTTACAAGTGGATGTAAACTTGGACTGAAACGAGTTGTAGCGTGACGTCTGTTTTGCACAACATGATTGGTTGATGCCTTCATTCGTGGTGCCAAAGCTCAGAAAAATCAACCGGAAAAAAAGGATGTTGCTTTTTCAGCACGTAATATCCGCTTTCCGATCGAAAGTGCTCATGACAAAAACAACAGTTTTGGAAAAAAAAAAAATATTGACGTGCAAATTAATGACACAAAAAACCCAAATGCCTTTAGCCTTGTTTTATTGGGGATATTCATATTCACACATTGAAATAATGGGCTGTCAGACAAATGGGTCTGTGGTGACAATTGTGACATTTTTCTTACTATTTGGATGTTGACATATAGATCTACTATTTGTTTTTGTACTAAATCCTACATTTTCCTATCAGTCCTTCCCTACAGTCAGTATGTGTTTGATTGTACTGCTAGCTTTGTGACCCATGCCTGTCCCAATATCACATGTTTGCTTTTGTGGTGACAATATAACCTGAGTGTCAAAGTGTCTTGAGCAATCAGCTTGTCAGTCATAGCACTGTCCGTGAGTAGGCATGAGTTTGGATTAAAAATGACCCCTAGGTTAACATTACAGGTAAGATGTGTGTGAGCGTGGGACTTGTCCTTGTGCCTGCAGATATTTCTGTACCACAGTAACTGCATATCTTTATCTATCTCTATGCAATTTAATTTGTCTGTACAAAGAATGTTTTTGTATCTGGTCTTGTTGCAGGTAGCTGCTGTCCTTGAAGCCAAACCCTTGAAAGAAATGTTTAAATGGCATCAATAAGTCCCAATTATTGCAGCAAATGCAAAAAGCTAAAGCATGTGAACTGAATGACAACGCTGGAAAATAACCAAAAACAGAATTCAATCAAACTCTTATTGATAACTGGGTGCACCTGTGAATACCCTCCAAACGTGTTCATATCCTTCAAACAACATCTTTCTGTGGTGCTTTTTACCCATTTTCTCTCTTCTCTTTAGCACTCACCCACAAAGCTTTATGACACTCTGTAGTTCATCAAAAGCTTTTTTTATGGTATAAATTATCTATATATTTATAGCATTGAATGATGTGTCCTCTCTTCTCTTCGTCTCTGTTTGTTCACAGCACAAAGACCCCTAAGCAGGCTGTATTTGCAGGCAGCATGCAGCTGCTGGCTGGCATCAAGCTGTGCACAGGCAGAGTTCTCACCAACCATCCCCATTATGAAGATAAAGACCTGCGGGAGAGGACCAAACAGGTACTGTAGGCTGCAGTATACTGTCGAACATACACAAGGGTGTGGACACTACCAGAGGGGCTGCAAAATAACACAAAAAGAATAAATTGAGAAATTTCCATTTAAGTAAATAGATGGCAATTACAATGTCAGCTATGCAAGTGAGTCATGTGGATTTGAATGCTAGTGAGAATCATGCAGGGTTGGGAGTTATCACTGTGTGTTCAGACAGAATGGGAGGCCAACTTTAGAGGTGCACGATTGCATACAAACTCAATGAAGAACCAGTTTAACGCAAATTGGCCCAAGTCGACAGGAACTGATGCGGACATTTGGTTTACAAATTTCCCTGATAAATGTTCAGAGGTGACAGGAATGAGAAGAGAATGGAGGAAAATAACCAAGAGCACTGGAGTCTCTGGTCAGTTCTGAGTATAGTGAACTGAACGTGATTACACACATATACACAAACACCATAACAGTCCCACGTACATGGTTGGTGTGTCCGTTGCTAGCTAGCTTTCAGCTTTAGCTCTGTGAAGTTAGTGTATTGGCTGTTAGAGGCGAACATAAATGGCCCAGCGTTCAAAGTCGGCCAAATGACACAAGAAAAGTCACTTACTTTTCCAAGACATCCTCATACATACAACACTGAATAGGTCGCTTGTTAGCGTGTCCTAAAATGACATACACTACTCACAATGAGTTAGAGATATTCCAATATTTGAGTGTTTCACTTGATTGTTTATTCTGTGAGATATCTGAATTTTTATTTTGTGTTTTGTGAATATTTTTGGTCCCCAAAAATAATGCGACACATTTCATTTGACTTTTATTGCATTTCCATGCACATGCATATATGCACTCATATCCCAGTATCCCTAACTAATTTTGAGTCTTGTATATCACCATTCCCAACACAACGTGGCTGTTTGCAGGTCGCAGTTTGGTTAGGTTTTGGCAATCTGTCACAACCTGTGACACAAACCTGCAATCCGAAAGGTATTTTTTTGAAGAGGAAAGGATTTTTCTGTCAATATGGAATATTTTAGGTGGAGTTGTGAAGCCAATATCTCTAAAATAAGTAACCAGAAAGAAGTGTGGACCACCCTTCTGTTGTAAAATGTTACGTCGTGTCCTAAGACTGCAGTGTTTTTCCAAGTTTGAATGGTCTGACAGTAAGCCATTGTTCAACTCTAATTCCAGTGCCCTGTCCGTATTTGAGCGTGTCAGAATAGCTTAAAATGTGGGGGGAACCATATCTGTGTACAGATTTTGGAAAAGCCAGAGCAGATAATAAATTAACAACACCCAAAAAACTTAGACAAAACTTGTTAAGGAAGTTCACTGGTGACCAAATACACCCATTACATTGGTAAAAAGTCATTTCATGAGTGTTGATGCCCTCTACGTTGTCTTTACATTGATTCAGTTTAGGTGTTGTGGATATAAACGGCCTCAGTGCTGCACCTGGAACCCTGACCTGTCACTGCTTAAAGTAGCTAATATCTTCACAGGTGAATGAATTAATGTTATGAGGCTCAGCTATGTTTTTATCAACTGTAAGGATGTGATAAAGGCCAGTTTGGAAGCTAATTAAGGAAGCTAATTAATACGAATAATCACTGGCAAATTATGATTGACATAGCAGAATACCAGCTTTTGTAGTGTAATGTAGGTGAGCAAACACTGTTAGCTGTGTCACAGTTAGCTACAGTGGCTAACAATAGCCCATAATGACCATTGAGCTAAATGTGACCGTTGTCTTATTTGCCAACTGAAGTTCTTCGACTGAACACTGGACATGCTGTGGGTAGGTATTAACAGCATGCAGCTAAGTCTGGTATTTGATTCCTACACATTCAGCTAACATTATATAGCAGCCAAAAAGCTTACTGTCAGCAACTGTTCGGCTTCTAGACTGTAGTCGCACAGGGGAGATGTTTGCCAGGGCTAACTGCCTTCATTTTTTTCAGCAAGTGGGGAAATAACAGATGAGACGAATGTAAATGTTTCCATTGGCTAATAAACGTGTGAACAGTTTTTTCTATTACACCGCTTTTTTTAAAAAAAGATGCTCACTATGTGTAGGCCGCTGTATTAAGTTACTGCTGAACATTTCTTACTGCTGCAGCTTCACATTAAAAGCACTGAACTGGTGAAACACCAGTAGACTTTTATTTGGAAGTAGGTTACTCACAGGAAACGACAGTGGATCGATTTTAAATAAGTCAGGAAGTAGTTTTATACTCTAGTTTTGTACATGGGAGTAATTAGAACAAGGAGCAGCCACAGCTGTTAGATGAGGCGACAGGCTGCTCACCTCCAGCTTCTCAGCGAGGTAGCCAACTGCTTTTCCCTCATTAACTTCTTTTTGGTCAACTCTCCTTACTCCTGTCACAGGAGAGGTAAAATGTGCTGCTGCTACTCTGCTGCAGATGCTGCATGGAGCAGACACCTTCAGTTTAAAATGGTAGCTTCCATGATCTAAGTATTGATTTAAACATTCAGCTCATTATGTTCTGCAGTGTAGAATTTGACATGTGTATTTCTACTGGATGTTGTGTAAGGTTTCCTTTTGGGTCATCTACAATGTATGATTTAATTATTTTTCTCTATTTTGTTTGTTAGTTAATAAGCAAATAGTTTGTTCTTATTTGAATCAAGTGTTTTGTTTGTTTTTAGCTTAGAAGGCCTATCAGATCGGTTCTGGTGGTAAGCTGCTTTTTGTGCTTATTATCTGAAGGATTCTTGGAGTGTGATTGGTCCTGATCTCTTAATCTTCCACTCAAGTGTCTCTTATTCATGTCACAGCTTCATCCATTTGCCATAAATTTTAAGCTGATGTTTTTGGGGTGTAGTTAAATAGAAGGAAGCATGTCCATTTCTGGTAAAGATGGTCAATAAAAGTCTTTATTAGAGAACCATCTGGGAGGATGATTTGGTGTTATCTCCGATGATTAAGTAATACTCAGAGGAGCACGGTCTGAGATTACGATATTGTGGATTGTTGAGTCAGTGCCAGTTGAAAATGCCAGTTTTAACTGGTGTTTTGCAAGAGGGCAGACTGGCACCTTAAGGTATACAGTGGTATTACAACACAGGACTGACAGAGGCTAGCTGGTTAGCATGCTAACTTCAGGAGAGGGCATAATACATGGACATCTTTGATATAACGTCAAACCTCATGTTTTATCACAGTCTTTTGATATTTGTTGTTAACTTTTGTATGTTTATACTGAACAAAATCATACATATAGCTTCTGAAGTCTAATTCATTCTCCGCTTTCACTGTGACTTCGAGGGCCTCGTTTTAATCGCACAAGAGCAACAAATGCAAAGCCGCAGGTCTTGGATTCACAGACTTTTTGGGCATCCCCAAACACACCTGCTGTTTTGGTTCATGTATATGCACTGACACAACAGCAAAAGGGCTGGCTAAATACTGATCAGAGGGTGTGGTGATGATAATAAGCTCGCTGTCAGTCACATCACTGGTCTCATGCTCTGAAGTGAAGTATGATGTGAACACAACACCAAGAAAAACACATGAAACGCCTCTTCTACTCAGAGGGAAGGCAGAATACGCAGTTACAGTCAGCCCGTGTGTGTGTAGAGGTGTGTGTGGTTACTCTGTAGCAGTCTGGTGTTATTTGCACATGATTTGATAAAGGTAATCACAGTGGACAGCTGTGCGTAATGGCACTGCACTCTGGTGCTGCACTTCTCAAACCTGAGGCTGCAGTTTTGTCAACATGTGTGTCCTGGTGCCTTCAGAGCATTATGAGCTGAAGGTGAAGCTTTTCATATAGTATAAAGCAGCTGTGGACAACAGATACCAGTATGAATCTATAAATACAGACTGATTCATCAGTGTTCCTGCTTCATTATAGGCCAAATTAAATGCAACTACTAGTAATAAATTAAAATGGTTTATTAGCATTTTAAGCATTTTTAAGCATTAGCTTGTCCGTCATTGCTGCTCAGTTTGCTCTTGGTAATAAAATCACAGGATTGGCCGCCGGGGGATGTCTTTTTCAGTGCAAAGTCTCATTACCTGACCTGAGCCACCAACCCAAAGTGTAGTTATTTGATGACCTGAGAATTCGATTTTTTCATCCATGATTTGGTTTCCATAACAGCAGGTGAGCTGTGAGGAAAGCTTGTAGTCAGTGACGCAGCCTATCAAAACAATCAAAACCGACATGGTCCTGAATGACGTCGTAACAACCAGGTGCACTCATAAGCTTTTGTGAAACAACGGCATAAGAAGGCCTACATTTAATAGGAGATGGTTGCATCACCATCAGTGCATTTACAGGAGGGATTTAATACCAGAGGACATCTCTCTCTTTGTGTTTGTGGAGCATCTGCAATTGCCAGTAGACAGGAGGGAAAGAGCGAGAGGAGATTGTTCACTAGGTAATGACATTTTTCTGTTGGATGGATGGAAAATTAAGAATAAAAAACGATCAATAAAATAGGTCGCCAAATATGCTTTGGCAGCTGTTAGTATATCTGGGTAAGTAAAGTCTATGTGTGAGAAGTAATTTCCAGTTGTTTTCACGTGTAATGTTCCTCTGTTGCCATGTTGGTTATTATCGTTGCTTTCAGTTCACTTGTCTACATTTTCTAACTACTTACCTTGAGTTTGAGTGCAGGTACTTCAGAGCACAAGTATAGTGGATATTTAGTTCATTCAGTTTTTAAAGGTGTTTGAATTCCTCCTTATTCTCGAGACTGAAACAGTTGTGATATTCAGTAACTAATACATTTTAAAGAGGTTTTAAATAAGTGAAATGCCTTTTATCCTTGCCTTTACAAAACCAAACACCCAAGAGCAAATGTATAAGGAATGGATTAAAGTGTGTTTATCCTCTCTAAAGTGAAAGTTATTCACAAAGCTTTCTACTTGATCCACTCCATTTGTTTGTTGTTTTGTGTGTGCTAATGAGTAAATGTAAAAAATGGCATGGAAGATAAACAGTGTTAGAGTACATACATCCACAGGAAGTAGATGTATGTACTCCGACGCTAAATTAATCTGACTGCTTTGGCTGATATTTAACCTGAAAGTATATGTTTACATATACAACTTTACCCAGTGGTGCAGGTGTACGGCATATAACTACTTATTTTTCATTCAGCATTGCTTTACCAACTTCTAAATCCCCTCTGCTGCGCATCTTCGTTACATTGTTTGAGGGAATTATAGGTAACTGCATACTTGTGGACCGTCACTAATGCTAATAGCTCCTCAGGGATTTAAGCTGTTATTTTTTTAATGTTTACAATCTAACCCGTGACAACACATTAGTTATGGTTGTAAGGACTATGGCTGTTGGTAGCTGTTGTTGATTTTGTTCAAATCTGCCAAATTGTAATTTTATGGGTTATTGTTCTTCAGAAAATGGGGCTAAACTAGCTCATATGTGTATGTACTATACTGTACACGTCGGCGTGGATTTCGTCACGGGTCTGCCGCCCTCTGAAGGCAACGCTATACGCTCTATCGTGGAAAGATTCTCTAAAGCTGTACATGTTGTCCCCCTGCCTAAACTCCCGTCTGCTTTAGAGACTGCTAACCCGCTAGTCCTCCATGTCTCCAAGCTTCATGGGATCCCTATGGACATTGTGTCAGACAGGGGGCCACAGTTTATTTCCCAGGTGTGGAAGGCTTTTTGCCAGGCAATCGGTGCATCGGTCAGCCTCTCCTCAGGATATCACCCTCAGACCAACGGGCAGGCGGAGCAGGCGAACCAGGACTTGGAGTCCTGGTAGAGCCCTCCTTTCATGTTTCGCTTCTTAAGGCTGGGTCTTCCAGCCCGATGAGCCCTCCAGCGCCTCTCCCTTGTGCTTCCTGCTCCTCTGGCTCACCTGAGGTCCCTCACGCTGCCACTGGACAACCCAGCCTGCCTGCCCTCCTCGTCCACTACTTCCTCTAAGAACTCTGTCCTGAAATAAATCCCTTTAAACCTGACTGCCAGACTCTGGTCTCTGCATTTTGGGTCTGGATAAAAACTCCACCGTAACAGGAACTTAGCTTAGCTTAATTAGCTACTGTAGCTAGCTACAACTGTTACCAGATTTTATCTGCTGGTCACAGCTGTCTTTTCAGCTGGCAAAATCAGTGATGACTATTATTTTATTATATTGTCTCAATACAATGTGCCAATCAATTCCATATATTAAAATTGTGTAATGAAACAGTGTTTGTAATTATAGTTTGTGTTATAGAGCTGGCTAGCAGTATCCATTGATTTGGCTATGTGACCATGGTGGATTGGGTGGAGTGTGGTAGGGATTTGGGGTTTGACTCACTCAGACCACTGGAGTGGTGTTTCCTGACCGACACCTGGCTGCTCTGACTGCTGAGGTTGCCATGATATCCACTCCCTCTCCTTTCTGCTCCTGTCTCTATACTCATGGAGTCACTGAAACCCTGAAACTACAAATTTTCACTCATGTTGAAACATTTTTTTTTAAGATCTATTCTGTCTCCTCCTAAATCTGAGGTGCCCAGAGCAAAAAATTCATGTTTTTTTTATTCTCATATTTCTAATGACTTAGTTGCATCCACGCTGCCTCTAAATATCTCTTTTGATTAAAAACAATGCGACTGAACGGGATCATTCGCCCTTTTTATGCCTCCGGTGACAGCCGTGGCTGGAGGGATGTTTTCTGGTTTTCTGTCCGTCCAGCCCATTCTCATGAGTGCAACTTCTCAGGAATGCCTAGAGGATATTTTTTCTAATTTGGCACATTTGGTTTGTGGACAGCATTTCATCTTAAATCTGTTATTTATATTCTTCACTTTAATAAAACAAGCCGACTTATTAATTCTTCAGTGTCTATAATTCATATTTCGCGACAAATCTTTTAGAACTGAAAAGTCAGACCTAAAATGAGTGAACTTTGTCACCTGTATCTAACATCAAACCCAGTGACCTGACTGTACATTTACACTCACAGAAAGAACAAAGCAAAGCTCCTTTGCCATAGTAACAACGACAAGTGTTCAAGGATATAATAACATTTCTGTTATAACTTACATTATCACAAATGTGTTCAAACCCAGAAGAATCTGTAATTTGTTCAAGGTAACGGTGCATTTCATTTAGTCGCCTGTTGCTGTAACTTCTGTGAGAGAGTCAGAGACTGAGGAGGGAAGTCAGCGAACAAGGCTAAGGGTCTTATTTAAACATCTATAATCCTTGGTTTAAAGCGCATGGTACAAATGCGTGTAGCGCATGTCCAAGTTTTGCTAGTTAGAGAGTGGATAATCTGATTATAAACAAAAGGGGCTGTATTTAGACTCTGAATAAGTCATGGGTGTGTTCTACATGTATTATAAATTAAACCAATCAAGTTGTCATCTCCCATTCCCTTTAAGATTCACTTTGCTGGCACTTAGCCATTAAACAGCAGTGCTCAGCGTCTCATGTATGTGGTCCTCTGCTGCTGGACCCTCTGCCGTCTCACAATCATCTGCACATCAACAAGTCTGTTTGACTGCATATGAGGAAATACACTGATATTTAACAGAAGAGGAGGATGAGTGCCACTGTGTGTGTAATAGTGATGAGCAGATCTCAGTCTGTGGATCAGGTGGGCAGGTCATTAAAATGATCATTCTGATTAGAAGCGGGTAAGATGCAGGTGTGTGAAATACGTCTATAATGAAGAACATATTAATGATGTTACCTGCAGCAGTCCTCGAGCAGCAGAAATGATACATGTATCTGCGCATTTGTGCACAAGGGACAGCAGATAAACCTAACTGATTATTTCAAATTGGTTTAGTATTTAATGTTAATTAATGGTCTGTGTTCTTCTACACATCAAAAGGTCACACACTGTCCAAATTCATACAGTAACATAGATTGGCATGAAGCAGCTGTCCTGATAAATCCTGAGATCCTTTCTACAAATATTTATTCCACAAGCTTAAAGTTTAATTCTGTTTCCTCTTCAGCTTTTAGTTTTGCTGATTAAATGTGCCACGATATTTGTCACAGTGACATTACTGCATTCATGAAAAATTAAAAATTACTGAAAACAGCCTCTCTAATCATAAAATCACAGTGTTCGTGCATTGTTAACCCGCTTGTGTAGTCACGTCTTACTTTCTGAATAATCCCTCCTTCAAATAGCAGTAAACAGACTGCGCCTTTGACTTTAGACCAGCTTTTTGTTGGTCTATGGTGCTGTCGCTTTCTGCTGCCTCAAGATAGCAATCCACTATCAGTGTGCCTGACCACACCACGTTAAGACCAACACGCCCAGGGGGGCACAGGTGGGCACAAGTACATTTGCTATTTACACAACGTTGGCGCTGGTTTTGAAAATGACAACTGTGTCGGACTGAAACTAGCAACGACCCTTGCACTGTGTGGAGCTTAGCGACGGGCGTAAGATGGAGCCCTAAATGAACATTTCTGCCTGAGTCACGTCGATGGATTTTTCATCCGTAATGGTAGTTCCATAACAATGAAGACCAAAACCCCCATGATCTCATTGTATTTCTGTCTCCTGTTTTGATTGAGAGACCCTGAAATGCAGAAATTGGATACTGTACATTTGTGTACTAACACATGACATGATTTGATCCTTATTTCCCACATGCCATTTTATTGTACAACTTTGAGATATCATTTTGATGTAGGAATCAAAGTTTGTATTTTCTGCCTTTTTCCAGAACTTGCTGTTGCTCTAATGACAGATATCCGTATCATGCATCTGCAGCTGAAGCCGTGCTGCCTCGCTCATCCATCTCTCTCAGCTCTGTGCTAATGTCCTGCGTGAGGGACCAGGAAATTGTCTGTAGATGGGGGCCACTGACCTCCAGTGATTGTGTGAATGAATACAGGATCCGGAGATGCACTGAGTACAATATGAATCCATTAAGTTGCACTGAATAGTAACACAAGAAAACTAGAGCCTGAAAAGGCTGAAGCTCTGGTAAAGGAGAGCTGAATGGTGGTGCTCACACTTAAGTGCATCTAAGTAATGTGTGTGAGAAATGCTTTAGAAGAGCAGTGCTTATTGTTTTCTGTTAATGGTGGATGAAAAAGGTTTTCACTGACATTGATGGAGAAAAGCACTTTCAAACCTACTGAGTAAATTTAATATTTCCATTTGATTCTGTTTATTTTACAAATGGAATGATTTGTTACAGTAAATGGCATAAAATGTTTCTAAACCCAAATGTTCTTTCTTCTTTTTGCATCATGTCTTCATTGAAGTTATCCTCCCTTCACTGTTCATTGTTATTACATGTTCAGCCAGAAGACTTAAATAACTGTTACTCTGATATCGCTTTTCTAAAATTTCTAAGACTACTAAAATGGAACAAAATGATAACAAATAACAATCAAACTCTAGAATGGATACTAAGAATTTGAAATACAGAAGTTAACATCCGAAACGCTAATTACAAAAAACTGAGTCTGGTTCAAACATGCTGTCAACACAATCACAAAGGACTGATGGAAAAAAACATTGCGCAACTTAGCTTTACTATTACTCCTTTATTTCTGCTTCTGCATTGGGTGTGTGTCTGAGCAGAAAGTAATGTGTGGGTCATCTCTTGGGTAGCCGTGCCTGTGTTTTGCCTCCCAGTGGGAAGTCAGCCATGCTGAGCTGCTGGCGAGGCCTGGGCTTAGCGTGGAGCTCATTAATGATCCACGACACTGGTGCAGACCTTCTGGGCTGTGAGAGCGTGCATGTGTGGTATTGAGGAGGAAAACTGTGCAAATGCATTTTCAAACATTTGTAAGAACCTTAATGATGTTTTCAATTCTTTTCTGGGCTTGTTAGTACAAAATAATTCATTAGTGGACAAAGACCACAGTTATTCTTGTTACCTACATGTTTTTTTCCTTCCTTTTTGAATTAATTCACCATACCCAGCAGGCATGCATTCTTAATGTTCAGCCCAAAGGTCATTAGTGTAAAAAGGAGTCACAAATGTACTGTTTGATTTTTAAAAAAAGACTGCTTCAAATCCAAAAACAGTTGGTCACTATGTTTCTAGCAAACGTTACTTAAACAAGATGAAATATTGCATTTGTTGGGGACTATTTTCAGCTGCAGATGAATCCACATCTGGTGCTCTAGCAGCAGGACGGTGTTTGTCTTCCTGATTGATGTGTTTTTAATAGTTTTCTGGACATCAGTGAAGCTCTACGTCACAGAGAAAGAACTTCTAGCAAGCTTTGATAAACACAGAATCAACTTGTCATTGGTTTGGGTCTTCGTGCAGTTTGTTGATAATAATCACCAGATTTAATATGTCAGTATTTCGAAACACAGAAAGGGCCGACTAGTTGTAGCGGTGCAGGACACACCCGAGAAATTGGGGTCGCTGAGCTCACAGATGGCATTGACACTGGCCAATGGCTGAATGTTGGCCTGTTGTGTCAACAGTTTTAAAATCTATACATCTTAATTTTTAGCCAGGCTAGGTACGGTTGCTTAACATCAGCACATTAAAATTGTCATTGTCAGTGTTAGCATTTAGCTCAAAGCACCACTGTGTACATACAGCCTTACAGAGCAGCTGGCAGGACTTTATACTCAGCATTGATTAGAGTCTGTCATTTCTCGACCAAGTTGATATCTGGAAATGATTTAAACTGTAACAGTCAGTTAAATATGACTATCCTTTAGGATTCTATTGAAGTGATGCAAGAAAAAGACAATGATAGCTCTGACAATCCTCAGTCTTCGGCATGGAAGACTACACTCCGCGGATGAGAGTCTTACTGACAGTAATGCAGTGGAAAGAGCAAAAATGTAATCCACAAACTGAAGCAGGGAAAATAAAAAAATAAAAAACCTCGTCATCTCTCTTCAATGGAAAAATCTCCACATGACAGCAAAAAAAAAGCAAAGTTCCCACTGGAGGGATGGATTTGTCATCAGATGCTTTCTTTCCGTGCTTAGTCCCGTACCTTTGGTGACTGGCTTTCTGCTATTTCCACATATAGCTCTTCTAAGTGCACCTTAACTGCAAAAATAGCTCAAGTCTTTCTGTAGACTCCCCGAGTTCGTCTTTTGTCTTTTCGATGCTTTTAAAAGCCTTTGTAAACTGACAATTTAACCATCTATGAATGATCATTATCTCGTGTCATCATTGACAGGTGCGATGTCACATCATTTTCACATGTTTAAAGATATTGGGGTTGTTGTCAGAAAGCAGTGCACGTGCTTGTTCCATAATGGGAATTTTTGCTCTGAGTTTTACAAATTAGTTATAGTGCTCTATAAAAGAAATAGGGAGCTGGAGGTTGGCTTGTTACTTCAGTGTTCCTCATTTAAACCAAAACCCTGCGAAACATCGGTCAAAAATTCATTTCTTACATAACCAGTGGGTTGCATTATTTTTCCATTTACGTCTGTTGTTCTGAAAAAGTTTGAATTGATTGCCTACAAATACAAAATGAACCGTAACAGACTTCAGAAATCTGAGATCTGTTGTGTTTAACACTTGTGCTTTTGTTCTCCCTCTGTTTTTTCCACTCATAATTGTTTTCCTTCAGATTTTTCCAGTAAACATTCATAATTGAATCTGAACTAACTTCAGTCAAAACTGTAATTCAGAAGATGTATGTGCCTGGTAATTGAGTTCCAGGAGAGACGTTTTCTCCTTCCAGTATTGGTGTTGAATTATGAAACCAGATGATCTTTAGGCAAAAAAAAAAGCAATCACAGCAATCCACATAATCCTAAATAAATCTACTTCTATTCTGTGTTTGTCTGTGTGAGCAGGTGTATCAAGTTTACGCCCGCCAGTCCCCGGAGGAAGTCCATGCCATCCTGAGGGCCGCCGGGGCCGACTATGTGGTGTTGGAAAACAGCATCTGTTACGAGCGGAGGCACAGGCGAGGCTGCAGACTGAGGGACCTGCTCGACCTGGCCA
Organism: Pagrus pagrus; assembly: GCF_965226575.1. Taxonomy (NCBI): domain Eukaryota; kingdom Metazoa; phylum Chordata; class Actinopteri; order Spariformes; family Sparidae; genus Pagrus; species Pagrus pagrus. The sequence goes on along the minus strand of NC_140185.1, from coordinate 3,779,247 downwards.
ACGGACATGTGGGTGGCCTTTATTTAACATGACGCATCGTGACTGTGTGTGTGTCTGTGTGTGTGTGTGTGCGTGTGTGTGTGTGTGTGTGGCAGCATGTGCCATCCTCTCTGCCAACTTCTTTGACTGGGAGAAAGCTCTCAGCCTCCACAGAGATCAATAGTCTGACTTCTCATCTGCACGTCACTGTCGCTCACGTCTGCTGTTGCTCTCCCTTTCATTCCTCTTACCAACACCATCACCATCTTCACCACCCCTCCCACCCTATGTCTCTCCTCATTTTGATGTCGGATACGGCACTCTGGCTATTTGGATTACCAGAGGCGAGACGAGCTTCAGTCTGGCTGTCTGGCTCAGTGTGGTGTAAGACACATGAAACACAGAGTCTGTGTGGGCCTGTTTGTGATGGCGTAAATGTCACACAGCACACACAACATCTGACATCTAGACAGCTTTATTGAAGGAACAATGGGTTTACATCTGTCAGTCCATTTCTCTCAGTCTTTCTTGTTCTTTCTGTTTGCATTTTTATGGTATTAATGTAGAGAATTCCAAGTTTGAGCAGAAGTTTAAGGTACCGCGACCACTTGTTTTTATATATATGTATATATATATGTATATATATATATATATATATATATATATACAGTATATCACCTCGAACTCCTGCTGTGCAACAATACGATACAATTTATTCAAATATTATATTAACTTTATTTTAAAAAGTCCCTTTAAACACACCCTGTCCATCATATCTTCCTGACCAACACATGCTCATTCCAAAACGACTGACTAGGTCAATTGCCAATGAGTCCAAAACAACATAAATGACCATTAGACAGTACTGGACCTTCTTCGTCACGTCCCCTGACTTCCTCCTTTGCTACCGTCATAATTACTACAACCACTAGAGGTCGCTGCCTAACAGTAAATGTAAATATGGGTTGTAAGAAGCTGCTTCCACAGACGACCTATGTGGTCCCTTTCCTGATTTGGACAGGCTGTCCTGACTGAAGTGGATATTAGAGTTCAACCTCCTGTTGTGTGTATCTCTTCTAACAATAGCAGGGGCCAAATGTACAAACCATGTGTACACATGAAAAATGTACTTACACCACTTTCCACACAGATGTCTGCATTTTTTTAAATCCACAGAGGGTGAGACTGTGCGTACACCATGGGCACCATGCACGCAGTCTTCTCAGTCTGATTAGTGTGATGTTGCCGGTTGGCAAAGAAATGTGTGAATTTGGGTGACATTTTATTTAGAGCTGTTTTTTCACTGAATTGTATTCTATCTGTAGTTTAAGAAACCCTATCTATGATCACACAGTGATGCACGAGCTGTTTTCACTCAGTGAGTTTTCAGGGATTGTACTGATGTTCTGCCCCGTGAGGATGACCGCTCATCAGGTGGAGAGAGCGCGGGGATCCCCTCTCCTCCTCCAACAGCTCACATACTCTCCAAAGTCCGTGGCTCTGAACTCGCAGCATTCGCCGCTTTGGTCACTTTCAGACATTCCACTTGCTTCATTTTGGTGCTAATGCAAGAACGTAATAATACTCTTTGTTGTCTGTCAGTTTGATCAATCATTACTTCAGGTTCACAGTCCCTTAAATTACGCTTCTTCTTCTTCTTCTTCAACTGCTTCTTTGCTTCCAGCATTTCTCCTCAAAACTAAATTATATTCTGGCCCTTTATATGCAAACCATGTAATTGGGGGTGTGTTTTACCATTCCCACATTTTATTATAAATGGCTTCAGACGGCTCATGCATATGCCTTCAATTTCAGGATGATTGAGATGTATGAGGAAAAGACGCGATGAAGAGTATGCATGTTTCCTGTTTTGTGTGTACGCAGATTTCTACACCTGAATATACACAGAGTTTTATACTTTGGCCCCAGTGGTTCTCACAATAAACTTGAATGAATATTAAAAAGCGTATGGCCACACGTGGTTTTTAAAACACCTGAAAACTGAGTTTGAATTCTTAATTTTTCTCATAAAATTAGAATTGTATAAAATTCACAACAATCAATTAAAGTTTTTAAAAATCATCCTGACATATTTTTTTTAAGAACAGTTGAAAAGTGTGCAGGTGTGGTTTGATTGGATTTGTTTTACGCTGTCTTCCAAATACAAGCAGTCACATTTTGATTTAAAGGTTTCTTAACTGTGATTGGTGCACAGACATATGTGACAGCTGAGTCCCTTCAGCAGTGAAAGAACAGTGAGAGAAACAAGGACAAAACATAAAGTACCAAAACCTCTAATGTGCAATAACCCAGGCAGAAGAAAGTGTTGTCGTGTAGGATGCAATCACAGCAAGAAGCTGATTGACATGAAAGGTTTCCACAGCCTCTAAAATGTTCCTTCATCTTATTCATGTTCAGTTCTTTGTAGCACTGATGACTTGTATGTAAAATGTGTTTGGTATCTACAGCACCAAATAGGATCGTCGCCATGCCTCTGCACCCGTGACAACCATGACTGGAGGCATTATGTTTTCGGGTATTCTGTTCGTCCCATTCTCATGAACGCCATATTTCAAAAGGCATTGAGGGAATGTGGACTTGGACTCAGGGATGATCACTGTGACCTCGCAAATCATAGTTGTGGCTATTACTCAACACTGATAATTCTAACAATATTTTTTACAAATGTCTAAAGGATAAAATGACCAACTGTTGACATTTTATATTAAGGTTAAAGGTCAAATTTACTTTGACATCATGATGTTCGGCAAAAATTTTCTGGCTTTATTCAACGCCATAGCTCAGGAACTGCAACTTGACTGGAGGCATACAATGCAGTGCAGTAATTATAGTTTGATACAAGCCTAAATAGACATTTTAGACTAGTTTCAAGAGAAGAGATCCATAAATGCAGCATCTCTATATCTCTGTTCTCTCTTCTTTACCTCTAATTCAGGAGCAGCATCTTTACCTTTAATGCTAAAATATTTTTTTAAGTGAGACATTCTTTCATATTAAGAATCACTGGAAAAAGTTTTGTCAATATGACAATCAAATATACAAAAACTCAAATGTACTACTGAAGAATGAAGTGTTAGTGCAGTCCTGCCAGATCCAGCTGGCAGGAACACAAAGTGAAGCTGGAGCCTGTGAAAGGCTGCCCATCACCCTGTAGGTGGTGTTCATACAGCAATATTGTGTATCTCAAATGTGTTGATTATTTACTGTTGAACACATGTCTCCTCTAAGATTATACGTTAGTGTTAACTGTCCTTCTTGTGCTGTTGATGATGACATGCTCATTCTCTCTCCCATCAGATCATGGACGGCCCAGGAGAGAACGACCCCGACCTCGTCTCTTCCCCCCACCCTCGATTTTGCGAGGCCATCAAGACGGACGAGGTGGCTTACACCTCTCTGTTCTCCAGAACATTCCAGAACAAAACCTTCCACGTGTACCGGGTCAAAAAGAAGCGCAAGAAAAGTGCCAAGAGCTCATCAGAGCCCAGTGCGACGCAGTAGCAGGAGCAGAAACCCCGTCAGAGGCCAGAGGGGAGAGGGACGGAGGAGAAGAAGAGATAAAAGCAGTGAATCCTCGCTGTTCCTCTGTCTCCTCTCTGCACTGTGCCCAGCTGTGATCATGGCCATTATTTTTTTCAGCACATGGCTCTGTGAACAGTGGTTTTAGAGCAGTGGACCAGTTCAAGCTTGGGGCTGCATTGTTTTAGTTAGTGGAGTGTGGAAGCACCTATAGGAGTCCTGCTTCAGGCTGTTCAGTCTCCACCCGCCCACCCCGCCCTTCTCTCAGCTCTCACTGGTGCACATGAACAGACACAGACACAACTATTAGACCTCAGTAGGGCCTGGAACACCACAAGCAGCTACTAATAATTGAGTTTCATTTGAAGTAGTCGGTGTCATTTCTTCACAGCATCATGAAATGTTGTTAATTCTTAGACTTAACAACATGAGCTAGAATGATTTATTTTTCATACAGCTGCTTGGGCTTCAAAGCATTCATCAGTTCTACTCGTCAGGTCGTTAATACAGTATATTATACGCTATATGCTATTGAGCTCTACTTTGCCAATGGTAAGGGGAGAAAATAAAAGATTTATGAAGTTTAACAAATTTGGGGATGTTGAACAGCGTAGAACCTGATCCAGAACAGAGCTGGCTGTTGGACCAGAACCCTAGTTCAGAGTTTTATGAACTTTTATTAACACGGTACATTTTTGGAAAGTGCAAGTGCCAATACAGTTCTGACTTGTGTTAGTTCTAAAGAGTCTGAAAGGTAAACATTAGGGATCAAATAAGCTTTAAAAAGGTTTTTACATGTGCTTTATTTGAACAGTGTTAGAAAATTAGAAATGAAGCAAAGGTCCTTTTGTAAAAAAACAGTGGAAGAGCTCAAGTGGAATGAATGATGAAGATCTAAATGGAAATGACCTAGAATTATTTCAGATGAGCAAACACTATTACTAACTTAACTTAGGTTAATCGGTTACTCTAAATTGTCCGTAGGTGTGAATGTGAGCGTGAGTGGCTGTTTGTCCCTACATGTCAGCCCTGATGAACTGGTGACTTATCCAGGGTGTACCCCGCCCCCGCCCAGTGTCAGCTGGGATCGGCTCCAGCCACAAAGTGGCACGACAACTTAACCTGTGTGTCTTTGTGAAATGTAAGGTTGTAGAGGGTTGGTGATGGAGGGGCTAGTTGGTGAACTACTATAGCTGCTAACAACTAACATAATAGCTAGCATAGATAGCTCCTGGAGAGTCCCTCTATTTGTTTCTGTTGTGTGCCATGGCATTATGCTCTCCCAACATTTTGTACATGATTTATTTAATGGAGATTTATTGAAGAAAAAATAAGTTGTCAACAAGCTTGCTAACTGTTCTTTGAGCTTGGTTGCTAACTGGGCAATTCCACACAGTTCATGTAAAAGACGTATTTGTAGCATCGACTCCCGTCTCAACAATCTGCAGACCATTCCTCTGTTGTGGAGCAGCTGCTCTATCTGAGTAGACAGGCCCACTTACTGGCTTTCGGGAGAGCTTTCAACCATGTCACAAAGTCCTCTAAAAGTGTTATGGATGAAAAAGATCAGTCTCTGCAAGAACTGAGCAAATTACAACCAACCCAGACTGTTATGGCTGAGGTTCCGGAAAAAGAAATGGAACTTGAGTTGGGTACACCCGGGTCAATTGACTCTGCAGTAGACACAGGTTTTTATCAACTCGGCTTGGCTCGGCTCCTCCTCAGCTGTGTGTCTGTGGGAAGAAGCCACACTGAGTAAGTTTGACCATTAGATTGATTTAGCCTGGACTCAGATCAGCTGGCACTTTTTGGCCCGGCACATTTGGCTCCACAGAGATAGATGTTATCAGTTACCCCTGAAAAGAAAACCAGAAATAATTGTATTAGCTTTGATTCCCGTCTGGGTGGAAACAGGTTCCACTGATGCTTCATGTGTTTTAGCTGTGTAACTGAGGTCAAAGCTGATACCAAGTGATATTTGTGATCGTGTTGTTGTTGTGATTGCTGTTAGCTCTGTGATTCTCATCATCAACAACCTCAACCTTTTCACTCTCTCTTTTCTTTCCCCCTCTCCCACACACACATACACACAGCCACAACACACATGAATAATGTAAGTGGCGAGGAAATTGCAGCAGGGTGACAACGATGCTGATTCCCCGCCGCAATCCAAAATAGTTTGTGGGGGGGGGAGGGGGCAACACTTGCATATCAAACTGAGGCTTTCAGGTTGGAAAAGAACGTGGGGAGGACAGAAGAGGCTCATGTTTAAACAGCAGCGGGGGAGAGGTGAGGGCGCATCAAAACATGGATTCACAATGATCTGAGCCCCTTCCTCATTTTCTTCTTTCGAACCAGAGGGAAGGCAGAGGAGAGGAGGTGATTGAAAGGCTGGAGCTGTAATTATGGGTTGGCCAGTCACAGTTTCCTGCTGCAGTGAGACGCTATGTTCCTATGACACACACTCACACACATACATGTACACACACATCTTTCTGTCATCTCAGTCTGCCTATATTTGTACACTTGTTAATAAGGACCCCTGTCTTTGATAATCCGCACTCTCGCAGAGGCACGAACACTCCTGCACACAGTTCTTGTTGTTGGGGCTTTTGAGAACATGTTGTTCGTTAACCGCGCAGCCTCATTGTAATGCATACCAATCGGATCAGCGTGGAACATCGCCCCCCGCTCCCGCCTTCATATTGGATGTTTAATTTAGGAGATGTCTGATTGCTTTATTTGAGAGCGAAGTGATTCCATTATGTTTGCCTAATAAGAGTGTACTGATGTAATATTTTTTCAGCATTCTTAATTTCCATACATATTGGGATTAGTAGTTCATTCGGAGGTGCACTGTCGGCCTGTGGGTTTCTTAATGAACAGGAGGAGGAATGAAGAAAGCCCTTAACTTGTGCGCACATGAAGAATTCAGCTCAGCACTCCATTTAGGCTCCATTTCAAAGACTAGTCATTGTCGCTGAAACAAATGCGGCCATTTGAATTCATATTTCTGATTAGGGAAATGAATAGTTTGAATAGAGAGAGAGGACATGGAGAGAGAGGGGATCTCCTCTCCCATCAACCAGACTGAATTCAGACCTGTGTCTGTATTCTTTAAATAAAACAATTTGCCTCGGCAGAAATCTATGATAACAATAACTGTTTCTTAAGTCTTTGACATTTGCCTTTTACACTATATGGCCAAAAGTATGTGGATACCCTCTGACTACACCAATACTGACAAACAATCTAAACTCCAGGTCCACTTACTGTGTGTTCTGGATCTTAGGTCACTGTGGAATCTAAACCACAGGTTGAGTTTGCTCATGTGCTGTGGGATGTAGGACCTCTCATCCATGCTGGCTCCCTCATGTTTTCACATGTTGTATTTTTCCTCTTCCCGTGGAGGATTTTAGGTTTGAATATTTCTTTCTTAGCATCTTGTGCCATGGTTCTATATTTTTGAAGGTTTTAAATGTGCTGTTAATCTGTGGGATTGATACTATTATATTTGCCAGAGTGAACAGTGCAGTGTTCTTAAAGCAGTTTCTTGGTCAGTCTTTAAAAAAAGAAAGTTTAAAAGCACCATGTCCGGGATGTGGATGTGGTCTGATGTGAGATATGATAACTGGAATGACTTGCGTTCATTTTATGTTTTTGATTTATTTGTATGGATGGTCATTCAAATAGTGTACAGGAACATGAAACCTGGATACATAAGTGGCCAAGAGCCTGAATCTGAGAGCTTGACTTGCCCAAGAGAAAATGACTTGGGACCTGGGCCGAATGACTTGAGACTTGAGTTACATGTATTCTGTTAGTTCTTGGGTCAGCATTGATCCGCCATGCTTCATTACACCCATGTGACTGTTGAGTGGGTCATTTCTAAACCATGGTTGTAAAAAATGCTTCTGAACAACCTCCACTCTAATGTGGGAAACTGGAAAGCCAAAACTGGCTTGGGCATGTTGGTGCTGAAGCTGTGGTACAGATAAACTTAGATTTGATTGATTTCACTGTAAGATAATTTGTGTTCATGATGAACTGCAGTTATGTGGCCGTCTCAGACAGATTAATCAACATTCTCTGGAAGCATCTAAACAGATGATCCACTGAGCCAGTGCCATAGAAATACACTGAAACTTTCCACATGGAGTTTCTTAGCATATTTTGTTTGTCCGACGTGCACACTGAGATAAATGTGGGTAACTGATGCACCTTAAAGGTTACATAAAAGAGCAGCCTCAGACCCTAAACATCATCATCCTCAGCAAAAGTACTGATTCATGCACAGTTTCATTTGGTCCACAAGGACAGCTATTAATAGTGAAAAACATCTACTTCTGTGTTTATCTGAAAGAAGAATATTCTGCCCTTGTGTGACTATTTTCTCCATTCTGCTGCTTGCTTTTCCAAGAATCCACTAACATGTTGTACAGCTGGGTTTTTTACTGTAGGACATCTCAAAAATCATCCAAACTAGTAAATGTTTTTTTCTGCAATTAAAATTGTTCTCACAGTACATCATTGGTGGATGTGTGAGATGCCTGAGTCCGGCTGAAACATTTTTCCAATGCCAGTGTTTGATATTAGACATCATGTTCAGTGGCTGCATGATCAATAAAGGTATTTTTTCCAACATATAAATTCTTTGTCTGTCATTATGTGAGGCGAGAACTTTCATCTTTTTCATTTCTTTTAATTCTACAGTTTCATTTTCAGACACAGTCACAACTCAGCAGTCACTGTTGCAAATAAATGAATTTATTGAGAAAAAAAAAGATCAAAGCAAATACAAAACACCTACATCACTGTTCAAAGCTCAGCTCATCACCATCATGATGATAAAAAAGATATGTTTGGTTTGATTTTTTTTCTCTGAAGCTGCACATTTTAAACCGATGGTGCCTTTCTTGACAAAAAGCAATAATTGTAAGTAATCTATCTCTGTATTTACAAATGAGGTAAAAACATTAACTTTGTTCACGACATGTCTGCACCCAGAACACAACATTTAAGAAGCCATTATATGGTACAAATGAATGGTGGTGGGAAGTGAGTGGCTGCTCCTTTCAGCTGCAGAGAGAAGTGAAGCTTGAAGCGTCTTCATTCACCACTCTGCGTGGCTCAGGTTTGGTCTCTCTGCAGAGGAATAAAAAACAAGCATCCCTCTCTAGGAAACCCCCACTGTCTATAAAAAAGAAAAAAAGCCTGTGTCTTACTTTCAGGCATCGTCCCACAGTGCACTGCACCCTCACCTCACCGCCAAGTCTCTTATTTTTAAAAGCCACATTGTTGCCTCAGCTTTTCATAAAAAAAGGATGTTTCTGGAAAGTCGCAATCTGGGCATCGACTCCTCTGGCGTCTTTTTTAAAAGTACCCACAATCCTTTGTTTTTTTTCCAGCATGACAGCGAGCCATCAGCTCCTATTAGGATTAGTGGCCTGATGTGTTTTCACACACTCCTACCCTTTCACTGCTCTCTGTCGACAGGCTTGGCTCTGCCATAAAAAGAGCACAATAAGAGCGCGTCTGCTACTTTCAGCAGACCGCGGCGCTTGAAATGTCAGGTGGAGCCAGGTTTGCTTTTTTGGACAATTGTCGGGGTGAAGACACACGACTTTTGTATTTATGCCATTTGCTGTGCAACAGACCGTTTCCCTAGAAAACCATTACCCCCAACACTCCTCCTCTCTACAGCTCTCTGCGGAGCCACTGAGCTCTGTGGTGCGCTGGTGGCACATTTCACCACAGAGCCAGGCACTTGATAAGATGGTTCCTCTCTGCCTCCTCTGCTCATTTGCTCTCTGATTCAACCCTCCACCCTGTAATCATCTCTCTTATCATAGGTGAGAAGAACAGTTCCTTTTCAGACTCTGCACTCCTCCTCTCCTTCGCTGCTTTTTATGCTTTTTACTTTTCTTTGCCTTTTTGTTCTTTTTAGACAAATCGTTCTCCCCGGTTCCACAACAGCAGGGAGCCTTTCCTTTTTTGTAGCGGGGGAAAACGAGGATCCATCAACCAGATGTGACGAGCCAAATAACAGGAACGCTTGCCACCGTGCTGACAATTCACAGCTAGGATAATAACTGCAGAGTTATTATTTCCTTGCAATTTTCTCTCAGTCCATTTTCTCCAAATCACAATTATCACACAGTTTCTGCCAAGAGTAATTTAGAAAGGGGCAACGGATAAATGTGTGTTTGAATTGCTTATGGCACAGGTATCAGCTCAGGACTCAATATATGAATAATCATTATAAATCTCCTTCGTCCTCCTCCTGTTTGTATTTATTGAGTAGTCACCTTGGAAAGCTGTTTGACATAGTTTGTATTCCACCAAGCAAACGTCTGTTAAAACAGTCTCTCGCAGCCGCCACATTTGGTATGCCTGAGGAAGAGCGCACACGGAGCAGAGCAACAGAGCAGTGTTTCCTCCCTCCCTCAGTCCGCACGTCCGATCCCATTTCTTTATTACAAAGCTGTTTGAATTTTTGTGCACGTTCCCTCGGGTGAGGAGGAACGCGCAGCGGAGGAGTACGAATGAGCACAGGAAATCACACGAAGACGAGGGCGCAGTAGTAAGTAGAAAGCTTGATGTCTTACAACCCATGGAGCGTTAAAACTTGAAACACCCAACCAATACAGAATTACTCAACCCAGCGAAAGACATATTACCAGAAGAAGAAAAAAACCCTCACCCTACGACCCAGCGATGGTTGAAGCACTTTTTTCTCATACAAACATTGATAGAAGCTGTGTACAGCCAGGCAGCGAGAACACAATGTGTCCACTATAAACTGAAAATCCAGGTTCTGTTTTAAATGGGCTACTCAGTATGATCCCACTCATCTTCACTGTCTTTTCATGTGAGGCCGCAGTGTGGGACATCATGAGAGTCCTTCATTTATTTACAAACATTTAATTCAGCAGCAAGGTGCTTAAAAATACACATTGATTTGCTCTGGTACATGTATATATATAAAAAAAACCCTTTGCCAAAACATTTTCATTTCACATTTTAGGCCTTCAGCTGACACTCATCCAGAGCAGCTCACAATGAGTGTTAGAAAATAGAGGAAATTTGGGGTTTTAGTGGTTGTGACTGTAACAGATTTTTCCGACAGTGAAGCTAAGCTCCATCATGATGAGTAGCCCAGGTGGAGGGTGATGTTCTGAAGCCTTTAACCTGACTGGCAGGTTTGATAACGTCTACTCCTGCAAAATTGTCATCCAGGGTAGAGACAGGCTCTTTTCATACGGACACTTTCATCTGTCTGTTAGGCCACCATGTTGATTGACAGGGCTCATCTTCCAGTAAATATAACACCTTCGGTGTCAGTTGTCAGTGAGTGAGAGGTGGAGAGCGAGTCTCTCTCTCTCTGTTTTCCCACCTCAGTTGCCGCAAAGCGTTCACTAATTGATTGTTTCAGGATGGCCTGTTATCAGACTCCTATCAGTTGGGTCTGTGTGTGTCTGAGCTCAGAGGTCGCTGGCCTCAGCTCGCTCATACAGCGCCCGCAGCTTCTCAAAGCGAGGCCCCCACTCCCCGAGTGACTCCTCCCTCCTTCCCTCCCCTCCCCCATCTCCGCCGCTCCCCCCGTCCAGCCCTGCTGAGCTGAAGGAGCTAAGTGAGCCGGCTGGCGAGCCCCCTCCCTCGGTGGAGAAGACCTGCAGGGAGTCGAAAGGCCCTGTGTCCGGATGCTGGTCAGCATCGCGTATTATCTCACACAGATAGCGGGCCAGGTCCTGGCTGGAGAAGGACAGGGAGCGGCGTGCCAGCTGGGAGGGCCGAGCCTGGCCCTGAGCTGGAAGTCTGGTGGGAGGGACGTCCCTGCGGAGGCTGGTGGTGGTGGTGGCGGTGGAAGAAGTGGAAGCCACTGAGGGAGGCAGGGTGGTGGAGCTGGCTGTCCGGCTGAGGGGGTCCAGCGGCTGGGTGGAAGGTGGGGCGGGGGGCGCCTGGTGGAGAAGATGGTGATGGTGGTGGTGGGGAGGAGGAGGGTGGTGCAGGGCTCTTGAGCGGCAGTACTGCACCGACTGGGCTGGGCTTGGCTGGAGTGACTTCTGCAGCTCTGCCATATCATAGGCATTCTGGACACACGCATGCACAGAAACACAGAGAAAATATCCGAGTTAGCACAGAAGCTGTAAAAAAGGACCGACAAGAGTGAGCCGGAGTGAAAGAATGAATGTTTTGTGGAGAGATGAGGCAGAAAAAAAATGAAATGTGACAGAGAGAGAGCAGAAAAATGAAAAGAGAGCAGAAAAACAATCAGCTCTCCCCATTACGTTTACTGTGCAAGTTCCACCTATTTAAGTTTCCAATCTATCTCCATTTACTGTCTCAGAGAAGTCACAGTAATTCTGTATATATATATGTGTGTGTGTGTGTGTGTGTCAGACCAAGAAAATAAAAAATCTGAGTGGAGGTGATTTAGAAAGGAGATGAAGGGCGGACCTCGTCTTATCCATCTCTCATGTGCACTGGTGCATTGAGGTTTAGGAGCCGCTGTTACCGTCACATGGACTGTAACAGCCAATCACTTTAGTGTGAATGCGAGTCCACCAAAACTGTAACCACGGCAGCAGAGATGAAAAAACAGAGGGATGTAGGAGGAGGGTGAGGAAGACGAAAAGATGCACACGGAGGAGGTGTGGGTCGCTTTGTAAAACTGATTATGTGATGAGTGGAAAGATCTGTTTTCATTTCCCCGGAGAGCTTTCAAACAAGACTCTCGAGAATTAACTGCAGCATCTGCTCTGCTATAAGGGATCAGGACTGTGTGTGTGTGTGTGTGCGTGTGTGTGTGTTTGGCTGCAGGTGATTAACAGTAGGGAGAACAAGACCTTGAGGGTTTTGGGCTATTGACAAGGTGTGACAACAATCTGTGTATGCAAGTCTTCTATGTGTGTGTGTGTGTGTGTGTGTGTGTGTGTGTGTGTGTGTGTGACGTAGCGGCCGCATGTGTTGTTTCGATCACAACTGTGATATCATTATGCAAGCCCTTAAGTACTGTTGAGTGCTTGTGGGTTACAGTGGCTGTTGGAGAGAGGAGATAAGGATTTTGCGTGGGCCTAATTAAAACACTAGCAGCCGCACACACACACACACACACACACACACACACACACACACACACACACACACACCTTTTACCATTTCCCTTGTGGTAAAGCTTATAAAAAAGATACAAAGACACCCACTTTTACGCAGAAGCACACTTACAATCAAAAAGACACACAAGTTGACACCGTCTAATGTGGTACTCACTGTTGAAACACTGTTGTTGCATTGTGCTTTGTGTACTTGGCATGAAGGTGAAATGTTTTCAGCTGCATCATTTTAAGATCACTTTAACTTTGGAAGTAGTTAACAGTGGATGCAAGGTAGCATCTTTACAGTGGAATCAGTCAATTCAGTTTGGAAGAGAATCCACCACACTGTGTGTGTGTGTGTGTGTGTGTGTGTGTGTGTGTGTGGTGTACCTGGTCCTCCTCCCCGCCTCCCTCCTCGTCATAGTTGAGGACGTTCTCTCGGATGTCCTCCCAGCCGTCGTGGTGGGCGGAGACATGGTAGACGCCCTCCTTCAGCCCTTTGTAGCTTCTCCAGCGAGTGTAGAGGAAAATGCCCAACAGCAGCACTGGAGTTAAGACAGACAGTGGTGGAGGTCCGTCAGTGCACACATTAGCATTACAAATTAAAATGATTAAGATCCTTCAGCCAATTAAGTATGGCCCCAGAGAGAGGTGCTGTTTGATGGAGTTGGCCTTGAGCATCATTTGCCAAAAATGTGAGCTGTAATGTGAGAAGTTTCAACTGATAATGATGCTGTAAGGTTATTTGACAACATTTATTTCAAGGAGCATTTGAAGCAGGGAACTTCTTACCCTTGTGATATGCTGGAGGCAAGCAGCGCTTTACACAGAGTCACAAATTTCCTAAGCAACAACCTCCCTATCGTATATTATTTACTGTTGGAAGAGAAACAATTCCTGGGGCTGGCTAAATTGTATTTGTGCATCCCCAGGAGACCAGTTCCACCTGAGCAGTTTGAAGCAGCTGCTCAAATATGTTAGCTAACAGTAAGGGATCAACATTAGAAATCAACTGGAGACTGTTTCTGGCTACAGCATTGTTAATGATACAACAAGAAGGTGTTAGGATTATTATTTAAATTCTCTTTTAATGGAGTCACTGCAAGGTCCAAACGACCGATATTATCATTTATAATGAACTTCATTTCTTAAACATAAATTCCTTCTGTAAATCATAATTGTAGCAGAGGGTAATACAACTGAGTTTAAATATGTCATCCAGAAGCAAATAAGGACCATTAGAGTAAATACAAATATAAGTGAAAAATATGCAATTAACTTTAAAGTGGTAAACCAGACTTTACAGCAGATAGAACTCAACTGAACTGTTGGGGCGAGCCTTCCTAACAATCAGATCCCTTTACAGAAAAGGATATGAAAACAATTAAAAACTAAAACTGCAAGCAGTGATGAACGGGCCCTCGCCCCCCCACGTACGTTGGGCTGTGGCGCCGTCGGAGGCCGCGCGCCCAGATGTGTACTCACCCTTTGCCTTTGGAAATTTCCTACCTAATAGGGTTCACACAGAATGGGAAAAGACATAAGGGGGTCATCGAAATTGAACGCACCGTTGCTACACCCACCAGGAATAACTTAGGCAAAAGCTTTTGACAAACCAACAATCTATAGGTACGAGGATGCTACTGAGTGAATATGAAGTCTGTGGTGTGAAATCTGTAGGACCAGTTAGTAAAGCTACGACGCATAAAAATGGGTTTTAAATGGGAGAAAATGGCGACGTTCTGAACTTTGAACCAAAATGGCAGACTTCCTGTTGGACTGAGGGTATGCGTCCAAGAGGGTTTTTTGTGCGTCTGGTAATGATACATATGTATACCGAATTTTGTTCATGTACATGCATGTAGGAGGCGGGGCTTCAAGTTAGAAATATTAGTTATAAGGACTTCCTGCGCAATGACAAAGGATCGAAATTGACTGCACCGCCACGCCCACCAAGCACAACACAGGCTGTTGAAGGTGTAAGGATGCTACTGAGTGAATGTGAAGTCTGTGGTGTTAAATCTACGAGGCATAGACATATTGGGTCCGTACAGAACGGGAAAAGCCATAAGGGGGTCATCAAAACTAACCGCACCGCCACGCCCACCAGGGATATCGGAGGCGAAAGCTTTTTACAGGGTGTCATCATCAAGGTCTCAGGATGATACTTAGTGAGTGTGAAGTCTGTGGCGTTAAATCTGTCGGACTAGTTAAATAAAGTACGAGGCATAGAAATGAAAAAAAATGAATGGGCGTTAGGGGGCGCTACTGAGCTATCGTGCTGCGCATGAGGGCAGTTGTGGTATCGAATTAACGTACTCATGGGTAAGGAGCTACAGGCCAAATTTGGTGAGTCTGCGAACATCCTAAAGTCCCGAAAACAGCGTCGGGAAAATGAAAATCGCTGCACGCCATTCAAGATGGCCGACTTCCTGTTGCAGCAAAAATTCCAACAAAAATCATTCCTGCCTAAATCCTTGAGACCCATGACTCCTGCGAATTTCACGACGATCTGAGAAAGTTGTCATGGGGACACAGCGACATTAGGTGGCGCAATGGAGTCCCCTGGCCACACCCACCCCCAATCATGTTGAATTCAGATGTGGGCACGCACATGTGACGTATGTTCCGAGTTTGTGAGTTTTGGGGTATGTTCAGGCCACCAAATATGCAGTCGAGTGGAAGGAAAAAGGAGAATAAAAAATAATCCTTACAGATACAATAGGTCCTCGCACGAGATTCGTACTGAAAATGTAATTCTTTTCATCCTGAAGATATCATAAATAAGGTCAATCCAGTCATCCACAGTAGGGATATCTGGTCTTAGCCATTTTCTCGTTATGACCTTCCTGCCAGCTGCACTTAGGATCCAAAATAAATATCTAACATGGGAGGTAACATTTTCTGATGACAGACCGCCCATATACATGGTATCTAGTTTGAGGGATGGGGATGTCTACCCAGAAAACCTTTTGCAGAACCTAATGAACCTATGAACCTTTAAACAAAAGTACTTGAATTCTCAAAGTATTTTTGTTTAAATATCTTCATTAACTGCTCTAAATAGTTCGGAACTTGTTAAAGCCTCTTCAGTCTCCTTCCACCTACAGTCGAACAGTATTCAGGATTGCATAAACAAGCCAAAGGCCTTAGATGGCCTGCAATATAATAATCTTTTAAACGCAGCAGTGCAACACCCTCCTTGCTTTTCAGCAACTGCAGGCTCTGATACTTAAAGGATAAGTACCGTTTTTTACAACCTGGACCTTATTTCTGGCAAAATATATGGTCATTTACTCACCCAGATAACTTTGGTGTCATTCGGCGTCGTTTGGACGAAATTAGATCCAGTGTAGCGGCGATATATCCATATAATGGGAGAGACGGGGCAGCGACACACAGCCTCTATATAACACATTATCTGCCACGAAACTAGTTAATTTCATCAATATTTTGTTACGATATGCTAGCGCTATTAGCCTCTGAGTCCGGGCTCGTCCGTTATCAACATCCGGGGTCAAACTAGCAGCAGCAGCTACAGGTAAACAAGGCGCGCTGTCGCGGGTGCGCGCGCAGCTCAGAGACGACATCTTCCAGGTCAGAGGTAGTAGATCAGCCTACAGACCCCGGATGTTGACAATAGACGAGCCCGGACTCAGAGGCTAATAGCGCTAGCATTTCATAACAAAATATTGATGAAATGAACTAGTTTCGTGGCAGATAATGTGTTATATAGAGGCTGTGTGTCGATGCCCCGTTACTCCCATTATATGGATATATCGCCGCTACACTGGATCTAATTTCGTCCGAACGACGCCGAATGACACCAAAGTTATCTGGGTGAGTAAATGACCATATCTTTTGCCAGAAATAAGGTCCAGGTTGTAAAAAACGGTACTTATCCTTTAAAGCTCTGGTCTACGATCTGAGAAAGGTTTGAAAAAAGCATCCCCCCCCCACACACCCCCCTCCCCTCTGTGCTCCTTAACCCCTCCCCTCCGAGCTCGTATCGCTCTCCCCTCGGAGCCCCGCGACACACCCCCTCCCGCAACAAGCTTTTTTTTTTTTCTCTTCAACGAACTTTATACGTCCCGCAACAAGCACCAAGAGCAACAAGCCAGCAGAAACCAAATACAGCCCAGCTTTAAATGCGGAGTAACGATGTCGGATTCACAGATGAAGTTATTACAATGCACTTTGTTGAAACTCTCGTAAATCTTGTAAGTCATTACAATGTCCACAGCTAAGCTACACAGCCAAGCTAGCGTAACGTCATTAGCATGCTACAGCTAGTTACCTTACAGCTACGTAATAAGTTACAACAGCTACATTAGCCACTTATAAAAGTTACTGAGGGCCAAGAGACTAACAGATGCTGCCGTCAGCTTTCATCACAATGATCGCTTCTACATTGTGGCTGAAAAACAAACCTGTTTGAGTTTCGGAGCAACTGTGTGTGTCCCAGCTGCTGTCTGAGTAGCACCAGACAGCAGCTAGGACACACACAGCTGCTGCGAGACTCACACAGACCGCGACACAAACGTGCCCGTAAACCGTAATTTCTTGTTTATGACAGATAAGACACACAAATACACACATCGTAACGCGTTTATGATAATCCATCATATTGATTTAGCAAAGGCTTCGTTGAAAACAAACGGACAAGACCGGGAGGAGGGTTAGCAAAACAGCTGAGCAGTGACCGGGCGAGAGGTTGTTATGGAGAAATAAATCCGGACAAATAAGATAAAAATCCGGAAATAAATTTCATCCATCCCTTCATTCATCTTACTTGCTGCTTCATTTAGCTGCCACGAGCAAATAAATAGGCTGATTTGGTGTAAACATGTCAGCAATGTTAGCTTGTTGTTAGCTTACAATGCTAGCATAGATGCTAACGTCTCCGTCGAACAAGTAAACAAGTGTTGACAACACTGCAGAGACAGACACCATCTAATAACACAGAAACAAACTAACGGCAGCTCTCACAGTCATAAGCAGCATCGGCATGAAAGTTATCTGTGTCACAACATCCACAATAAAGACGAAGGTTACCTGCTCAACAGAAACTCCGCTGTATCAGCACCGGGTCCATATCTTCACGGACCTTTCGCCACCGTTCAAACGATGACCCGATGTTTATTCGGTTTGAGCCCTCTTTATTTCACATCTCGCTTTGTGTCTTTTCAGTGACAGACTTAATTTCTTTGACTCTTTGTCGGTGGGGCGAGCAGAGGCAGCTGAACTGCTCAGGGCAAAACAAACCTCTTGTCCGCTTGTAGTTTCAAATGCGGAAGTGGGTTGGGACCAGACGTGAGCAGGAGCAGGAGAGTGAGCGAGGATTGGATCGGAAAATTGATCCAATAGGAGCCATCCGGGCCGGATGGTTCCTATTGGTCAATTTCTTTTCAGTTTTACAGACACTAGAGAGAATGGATTTTTTTGGTACCTTTTACTCTTCACATTGTGTAGGTGGTACTATTGGGTCATAACCACCATCTAAATGATGTTAATAATAATAACAAATCTTTCAAATCGTAGACCATAGCTTTAATTCTGGGTCTTCGCTCTTTTCGAATGTACCTCAAAATAAGTTTGTCCCATTCGTAAAGTTGTTGGTCTGATAGAGCCAGTGGAAGGGATGTAAAGAGATACAACAATCTCTGCAAAATATTCATTTTAACAGATTCAATCAGTGAACCAAAATTAAGGAGCAGCAATAGGTCCCATCTCCTTACATCCTCTCTAACCTTTTGGTTAAGAGGGAGAAAATTCAAGGTGAATAATTTTGTAAGCTCATTTATCTTTTCTTTGTAGTTACTCCCAAATATCTCATGGATTCTCAATCCCACTGCAGTTGTAACTTTGTGTCTTCATATTTTTTGATGGGCTATAATTGAGAAACTAAACTGAATTTTAAAATATTCAGTTTCTAGTGATTGAGTGGTTGTTCTGAGGTGGACAGATACACTCATACTTCATCTGCAAACAAGGACATTTTTTGCTTGCCTCCCTTCATGATTATCCCTTTGATATTCCTATTCTGAATGATCCACTGGCTCAGGGATTCAATAAACATTGCGACCAGGAGGGAGCTAATTGGGCAACTCTGCCTCATTCCTTGTTCTAATCTAAAAGGGTTGGACACAGCCCCATTTATCTCATTTCTTGTCCTTGGTTTTCTGTAAATAGCTTGTATTGTTTTAATAAAGGTCAAATGAATCCAAAACACTACCTAGGACCAATTCACACAATCAAAAAGGTTTCCAGCATCTAACCCACTAACACTGCCTCTAAATTATATTCCGATATATGGCTAATTACATGTAGAGTCCATCTACTATTATCTTGAGTTTGTCTCTGGCGAAAGAATCCAGTTTGATGTAGTCCAATAATTCATGGTAAAATTCCATTCCATTCTATTCGTTTTGTCAAAATGTATAAAGATTTTATAGTCCTGGTCCAACACACTTACAGGTCTTAAGTTGCCAGAATCCAGTTGGTCTTTTGTTTTAATTCAGTTTCATGCCATCAACCACAGGGCTCACAAAGTCTTTGTAAAATAGAATGTGTAAAAGTGAAGTTGCTGTTCCAAAGCTTTGCCGTCGCGAACCTTTTTTTTTGCAGAACATTATGTCACAGTGAAGTTGGCCTGATAAAATGGCATCACTTCATCATTTTATCCTACTGGACATTTGGGTAAAATGTTGTCATTTGTCAATTTTCATATTAATTGTTGAGTTATAGCCAAAAATGTGTTTTGTGAGGTCACAGAGACCAAATTTCAATAAGTTCATCTTTGCATACAAGTGGATGTTTGTGGCAAATTTGAAGACATTTCCCTTAATGCAATCTTGAGATGGACAACCAGCAAAAATAATAATAAAGTACCATAGGTTCATGTCGGGCTAAAATGAGAAATCAATACAGTACACTCACACACACAATCTAAATGTTCATTTACTGTACACTTTTTTTTTTTTTTTAATGGACCTTAGTCTTGTGTAATTTATGTCTTCAGATGGATTTCCCACTATTAAATGTAATAAAAAGAAATACGGTTACTTACAGTAAAATACAATCATACATACTTGTGATGCATTGGGTCAAAATGCTGCATCAAAATCTTTACTTTCCTTTTTTTTAGTATGTTTTAGTAATCAGATTTGACTCAGACTGACTCAGATTTTCAATCAGAGAGTAATGGTCACATGAAGCCTTTTTAAAACGCAGATTAAAATGGTGATTCACATCCTCATTCCTACATGTTCCAATATGTCTGTCGTTAGGGGTAATTATATTGCATGATTGCATGACAGGCCCTGTAGGCACAGAACATCCTTTACATTATAGCCACCATACTGTAGGCAGTGCTGACAGTGTTCGCTTGTAAATTACATGAGATTTGAAGAACATTAACGATGCCCTGGCCAAAGGAAGTACAGACAATTAGTACGCTGTAAAGTACGCTCTAATTATTATCTGACAGCTTTGTGAACAGTTCATATTTAACATGGATACTCCAGGAGGTGTTAATATTAATTATAAATGTATATGGGAGAAAGGAAGTGGAAAAGCTCAGGAAAGGGATTGCTTTCAGTTTCACTCTAGGAAAAAATGTTGAGGTGATTTAACTTAAGTAAAAAGCACGCACGCGTACACACACGCACAAACACACACTTCAATGAATCTGCATGTATCTCCCACTGTAGTGTTACTGTGACCTTTTCAGAAGACTAACGAATCCTCTGCGCATTGCCACATCGCGATCCCGTCGTGCCTTACTTCACACTTCACAATGCAGTAACGTCTCTATAATATTAACCTGCTTCACACCCACACAGCCTCTCACTGTTTCACTCTGCCATTCATTTTTTTCACTTTAATTCAGCAGTGCTTTTTTGTTCAAATGAAACAGATGAATCAAAAGGACTATTGTTCCCGCCGAACTGCAAAAGAAGAAATGTGTAGAATCTGAAGTGCGACGTTGAGATATTATTCAATAATTTACAACCACTTTCTGTCAGTAATTAAGCCTAAGTGAATTATTTTCTCAGTCATACGCTGTCTTCAAACCTGTTTTTCCAAAGACTTCATGTGAGAGTTGCGATTAATCACATTTGAGAACAGCAGCAATCACATACCACAACGATTTCAACTGGCAGCACAATAAATACCCTGGCTATTGAAATCCAATTACTCTGAGGGAAGACATCACTGTGAAAAATCTGTGATCTTAAACAATTCAAACACATCTTTTAAACATGTGCTGCTCATGTCTCTACTTCTCCATCAACCTCTGTCTTTCCTTTTTAATCTTCACTTCTTTCTCCTACATCACAACTAAAACTCAGCCGCCAATTCATCATGTAAGCACACCAAAAGACGGCACTCAAACTCCCTGTGAATTGATAACACCCCATTAAACAGCCCACCCTCTGACAACTCTGTGAGAGTAAATCCACTCAGCCAGAAAGCAGCTGCACAGTACGGGAGGAAAAATCAATATTCATTTACTGTCAACTTGTCCCCCTCACCACAACTCCAGAGTCTGGCAGATTTATAAGATGAAATTGTTTCAAGAGATTCACTGTTTTACTTTTAGAGTGGTATTATGGCTTTAAATGGCGGTGAACAAGAAAGGGAAAAAGATAAGGGAACTGAAAGACAGGCTTTTGTTTTGTCAGGAGACACGTGGCTGAGTGCTGCAGGGAGTGGCCTTCATGTTAGACAGGCAGTGAATTGGCAAAAACAAGGTCACAGGTTGGGTCCCCTGCCCAGACTGCAATGGTTCTCATTTACTGTGGGGTGCCCTGAGCTTCCCAAATACAGAAAAAAAAACCTTCTTTAGAAGCAGCTGGTCCAGCAGCCTGTAGCTTTTCCAAAGCCAATCATAGGCTGGGTAAAATACTAAAAAAAGAACATCAAGCAATTGTCCGCTGACTGAAACTACACAAAACCAAAAGTCAGGACCGAATAATAACTAAATTGTAGAGCCTTGATAGACAAGTCACAACTTCAGAAGGAAATGAAGGAACCCTGGGTTGTCTTTCATCTCCTGTAGTCTTCTCGCACACGCTAACAAAACAGCATGACCTTCATGTAAGAGCAGGCGGATAATGCAATAACCGTTTCTCTGAGCAGTTTCAAGCTATTTGACTGATCGATAGTTTGTTGCAATAACACAGCAAAAATGAAGCAATTCACCAGCGAAGGAAAAAAGACAACATCAAGTGAGCAAACATGAATGTAAATTATGCTGGTTTCACAAGACTTACACACGATGCATTTCGGTAAAATAAGTAAGTAAAAAGGTAAAGAGTAATGATAAGCAGTATCTTAGAATCTGTGAGAGGCAGTGATATTACTGAAACAAACACAGCCAGATTAACATCACAAGACCCAAGTTAGCCAACTAGCTACATAGCTGTTAACTATCATCAGCCTTTTTTTTTGTATCTTCAGCACCATGTTCTACTACTTTAGCTATAACATGTTTTATCTGCTATGTTTGTTCATTTCATTTACTTTGTCTCACATGTTTGACCTTTTTTTTTATATACATTGTGTTTATTCGTTGAACTGCTCAAGGCACATTTCTCTCATTCTTAAAATTCCTACTTTTTCAGAAAGAAGCTAGTGTTTAAAGAGAAAAAAGTTTTTCTGTTCCAATGTGATTGACACATAACTGGTAGGAAATTAATGGATAGAAGTTCTGGTGTAAGATACATGTACATACAATACTGTAGGCTATGTGGACGCGCAAACAAGCACCAGACTTCACATGGACTCCATTAAAACTTTGGTTTTTCTCACTTGAGTCAGAGAATATACAGCAACACAGCCTGGATGTGATGTGAATAAAGGAACACAAGGTACTCTGATCCCTAGCTGCTGTGAAGACAGCTGTACAGCACTGAATGTATTAGTATCCTCTGTGCATTAGCGTGCTCTATATGAGGTGGAAAATACAACCTATAGACAGCAACAAACTGCCAATATAAGAGGTCTGATACAGCTTAGTGTATGGTGGTGGACTTTATGTCTTCATGTGTTTACTCTTGCTTTCTGCTGCTCTAGTCTACTGAGCAGTGTGTGTGTGTGTGTGTGTGTGTTTATAAAGAAGTGGCTGGTGTGAGCTCCATGGGGAAGTTAGCAAGGAAGCTGGAGGTCAGGGTGTACAAGATGAATCTGCTCTGTTCAAAGGCCCTCTCTAGAGGGCAAACAGAGAAATGGAGAATTTGATCGGTATTTCTGACAGTGCATGTCTACTTGTGTGTGTGTGTGAGTGAGAGAGAGAGAGAGAGAGAGAGAGAAAGTGAAGAGTGAGCCTGAAAAGAGAGATTATGTGTTTATTTGTTTACACTGCCTCCAAGGTCCGTAGTCTCTTTGACCATCACTCCTTTTTTTATTTAACTTTCTCACTCCCTCTGCTTAACTCGTTCGCCTGCCTCATACTTACCCTCCCTCTGTCTAACCACCTTTAACTTTCTTCTTTCCTTTTTCTCGGCCTTTAACAACAACCACTACTACAGGTTAAACCCCTAAGCAACTCCAGCACATGCCTTGGGCTATCTGCACCACGCTAGATATTACGCGCACTCCTCAAAGTCTCATCCAAACCAATTCACTTCGAAATTGCTACAGCCATAAAAAGCACTGGAAGTGAACGAACAGATATTGAGGGAATACATCCCAATACCCAATAACTTCTCTAAGCATTGTTAACCACTAAAGGGAAAATGCCTCAAATACGAAAAGGCAGTTATCATTTGAACATCCTGCAGAGGCCTCTCAAACCTCTGCACTGCCACTCAGAGCAGATGCACAGTGAGGCGGTCTGCTGCTATCTGATGAGCAGGGAAATCCATTGTACCTTGAGCAGTTCAAATGGCACTGAACTAGCGTATGTGTAATGGGATTTCCAGTCGGACAATCAATATCCAAGCTGCCCTGCAATGAGATCAGTGTCTATGAGTACATCAACACAAGTCAATAATATAGTATGGATTTTAGCCTCATCAAACTATAATTCTGTTTACTGCAGCCATCCGTCTCTCCACACTGGATTTATCACTACTCTTCTTCTCACAGAGTGGTACAGGTTTTTTAAGGCCAGGACTGTTGCTCCTAATAACCTTCTCCAAAACCTTCACAGGTGCAGTGAGGATTTCACTGGTCCCGGGCTGAAAATAATTATGTCTATAGGAAAATTACAGGGTTGAACAATAACAGCTCACTCCTTACTTGCAGGTGTTGGGTTTATTCCCAACTCTCATACTATTTAGGGACAAAAATACCCTTCAACTGCAGTAACAGAAGTCTTCACACACACATGCCAAAAAACTGCAAGTAAATGTCTCTTCAGAGCTCACTGTGTGAGGATTAAATTAAATGATTAAATTAAATGAATGGGTATCAGAGAACTAGATATAGCTCCAAGATAGCACCCCAAAAATCTAATTATTTTTTATTAAAAGGACGCTCATGTCAACATCTGTGTTCGATTGACCGAAGGTGGCAGGCCGAGCTCCAGAGACGAAGGGTGCTTCCATAAATCCAATCTGACACTCTACACTAAAGAAAGAGCCATTCAAAAAAGTACACTGTGCTCTTTTTATGAATTAACAACTTGGTCATTAGTACCATTGGTTCATTTTCAACAGTTAACAACAACTAAGATAGCCAGTAATGCCATATTTAGGGCAAACATTTTAAGAGTAAATCCACTCAGCCAGAAAGCAGCTGCATAGTATGAGAGGGAAAAAGTTTCAGTGTTTTATCTGTGACATTAACTTACAACTCAACTCAAACAAATTAGCTGAATATGTATGCTTGTCTAATGTAACATAAGCTAAATAACATTGACATTTCAACACAACATATCAACAATGACCAGCACCTCTAAGCTAACTTCGAAGAAAACAATTCAGTATTAGTTAATTCACTCATCATTCCACAGCCTGTACTGTGGTGCTCTGAACAAGCTGGACAGTTCTATCAGAGGGCTAACATTCCCACATACAAGCAATTTAGACTCATTCAACCTAATCTACATGGATCCAGATTGGAGATCTGTCCAGCACAGATTTTGACTGAGGCATACTGTACAGATGTATTGCCATTGCCACTTAATAAAAATGCATTACCTACAATATAATCTATGCTAAACAGTGAATCAAACAAATCCAAAAAAAATATTTTGAGATTATTGTTAATATTGTTTCTAAAATTTGACATCCATGATGATGCTGAATCATTCATAAAATGTTATCTTTTTTTCTTATGTAATTAAATGCCTGTCCACTTCAACATGTCTTTCCATGTTATTGAATGATACTGAATGTGTGTGTGTGAGAGGAGGCGATAAGGCAGAGATTCGGAACATGCGTCTTCCCAAGCACATTACTGACTGTGATGATGTATGTCAATTCATACATGAACTACGTCACCTTCCGTCAGCAGAATCGCAGACTTCCCTATCAGACTAATTATCTTTGACTTACACTGCTTGGGTGGATCATAATGTGCTCACGTCCTCCTCAGCAGTCGTCCGGCTCCACATGACTTAAGGAGGTATTAATGTACTTTCAGCTGGAGAGATTTGGGTATTCTGCAGAATATGAAGAAGGATCTGGTGGAAGGCTCAATAAGGGGCTGTCTATGCTGTGTTTAGTCAAGATTAAAATGGGTTTGGCCCCTGAGCTTGCTGCTGCGCTGTCAGACCACAGCTGTTTGGAGCACTTACACAGCAAAGATTGACTTTACTCTAATCATTCAAGTGAAATTGACTGTGCTCTGCTTTTGGGCATTGTAAGCTGATTGTTTGTCTTTTCTGCATATTCGTCTTGATGCTGATCTTTTAGGCAGAAAAAAAGATGAAGATGTAAAAGGATGTGAATTAAGATGTGGGCAACCTCAATAAGTATTGCAAAACTGTCTGCTTGCAATAGATCAGACAAATTACATGTTACATGTTTTTTCATGTTACACTGCTTTTACTGTATATAAGACATTAATCTTTAAAGGCAGACCATTACAACCTTGTGGGTATTATGACTCCAATAAATTACTCTAACATTTGCCCATGATCATCTTTGTGAGAGACTCACCAACTAAAAGTGAGAGCGTACTACCTGGTTGTTTTGTACATTTCTCTTTGGAAATAAAAAAAAAAATGAAGAGGGCTGAACGATTTAGTAAGAGGGTATTCTTTACATTTAAGATCATTTAGTTTCAAAGCTTAGCAGATCCAAACCAGAAATGGAACCACCTTTTAGAGTCAATCCAAGTCACAGGTAGAAAACATCTCAGAGTTAACTTACTATTTATGAATTCTATGGCTTTTCATTTGCTCCCAGGCTAAGGCCTATCTTATGTAAATAACACTTAGTTTGAATCTCTCTAATGTGCTACACTGCCATCCTGTTTGCTTAATCTTCCTCCAAACTCTCAACAATACACAAAGATAACCTTGGAAACATCCTCACCTTGCAGGACTTTGATGTGATGGAATCACGGCAGCAAACATTGACCTGAGTGCTTAGCTCATCTTGGAGAGGAGATTGTACGGATATATCCATTATGTGACTCATTGACCAACATCTGTGTCCCTAATCTGATGTCCTTTTTTAATCTCCACACTCTAAACCTAAATGACTGCTTGAGGTCACATAGAACCACCATGGTGGTGATTTGGTTCTAATAGATCATCACAAATTAACACAAACACTTTTACAAGCTGATCGTTCATGAAAACTGTTTGCTCTAGTCAAGTCCTTTTTCAATGGCTGAATGTAGGGCATGGCAGCTGCCTCTCTCAGATGTGTTCCATTTGGGCTGGCATTAAATGTTCTAGTTCTATTTGTTGCTATAAAAGAGATGCATCAAACATTTAGTGTGCATTCTGCAAAGGAAAGAAGCAGGACTGGATTAAGAAAGAATGCAACAATAATTAACTCACAGTTCCAGAAATACAGGCTGTGTCAATCTTTAACAAAAAGTCATTAATTAGGTTGATAATACAGAAACAGTGTTGAGAGAGAAATGTCAACAGAAACACAAGAAATGGACGAAAAGGCACCGTGACGAGAGTAGAGTATCTACGCACAAAGCAACAAACATGCAGAGGCCAACATAAGCAAACAGAATAAATGAATCACCATCAATGAGTACTGAATCAATATCCAAGCTACTTGATCAATTCAGAGGGATAGGTTATTAATAATTAATATTGTCAAGAGATAGCCGATTGGACTTGACTTGGTGTGTAACTGTGCTGACATTTCTCGACTACAAACTTTGTTGAGAACTCACAACCTCAGAGGAGCACCCTGGGGACTGTCACTGTCTCAGCTCTGCCACCATCTCAGTCTCATCTATAGAAGAGTAAGAGTTGGACGAAACTGATCAGACCTGGGGCGTCAACTCACCTAAATAAGAAATTGTAAAATAACTGCATTTAATGTGACCTGCTATTAATTTGTCCCAATTTAAAAGAAAAAAAAATAGAGGTGATATACTGTACTACATCATCATACATATTTATTTCTAGTTATTTCTAAATGCTAATGCTTAATGCTAACATCAGCATGCTCACATGGTCAGAATGAATGTAATGTTTACCATGTTCATTATCTTAGATGGCCGTGTCATCATGCTTACATTTCTCAACGGAATAAAAAAGAAGAATAAAAAAATAGCCTTGGGTCCATTCATCACTTATCCTGATCACGCATTGAAACCTTAAACCCTAAAAATAATATGATATTATTGTTCAAATACAAGTACGTTTTGGGTCTCTGTGTGTCATTTCGCAGCAGATGTACTTCACACTACTTGGCACATGGACAGGGCTTGTCACTGTTGGCTCCTGGTTGTAGCAGGCCATATCAGACGCTTCGAAAGGAGAAAGGACGAGGGCAAAGAGGCACAGGCGAGATACTTGGAGGTGCAGGGGGAGTTGGTTCCTGTTGTTCTAGCAGCAGGAGATGACTGCAATGGGAGGTAACTAAGTACATTTACTCTAGTACTGTACAATTTTGTGGGCTCATTCTTTTGTGGGTATTTCTACTTTATGCTTCTTTGAACTTTTACTCTGCCACATTTCAGAAGGAAACATTGTAATTTAAACTTCACTGCATTTGTTTGACACCTTTAGTTATTACTTTGCAGATTTAGATTGCTAATACTAAATATAGATATTATGACAG
The DNA here is from genome assembly GCF_965226575.1 of Pagrus pagrus. Lineage (NCBI taxonomy): Eukaryota > Metazoa > Chordata > Actinopteri > Spariformes > Sparidae > Pagrus > Pagrus pagrus. Next base: position 3,751,418 of record NC_140185.1, on the reverse strand, counting down.
ATTAAACTCACCAGCAGTAAATACAGCAGGGGAAATCAGTTCAAACTTTACCAGCTACTACATTAGTGATGCTTACACATCAAAAGCACTCTCTGTAACAATTTGTAGAGATTTACATGTATTAATGACTTTTTTACTGGCCAGATGTGAGCGGACTGATCGTGATGTGAAAAATGGGACATTCAGCATCTCTCTTTGTTTAAGTTGTTTAACACAGCTGGACTGTGGATTTTTCTTTGTGAAGGTTTTCCATGACAGTCCAAAGAATGTGACTTTATGCATGTTCTCGGGTGCCTTGTCTCATAAACTAATGACCAGCTTCCACCACAACACAGTTGTGTTCCACAGAGAACCTTTAATGCATCACTTGTAATTGAGTTATATAATTTTGAACTGAACTGAACAATTATGCATAATGAATACTTACTTATATTTGGTACTAAGTATTTTTTATGCTTATACATTTCTTCATCTTTTAGCATAGTATAGCAATGGTATTTACACCCGACCCTAATGCTGAATTAAGTTGATAAGTAAAAAATGAGAGATTTGGTTAGATTTTGGTCGACATATGCTAATTACATATTTTTTATGACCAAGACATTAGAGACAACGGACAGATGAGGGATCAAAACAGCTCCTGAAGAGGTAAAGAGGAGTGTCTCAGATAGACTGATAAGACAAAGAGTTAACAGTTTGTCACTGTTCAAATGTGTCAGAGCAATGTGTTTCACAGCTTATATTCATACACAGAAAATAAAATGAAAATGGTATTATTATCAGGAGAAAATCTTAAGATTTCTGGGCTGGGCTAAGCCCCCAGTGATTCAAGATCCTAACCATGCATCTGCTAAAACATCTCATTCAATACCACAGCCATCTGTGGTATAAAATAATAGACACATTTACCAAACTTGTCCTCTGGAAACAATCACTGACAGAATTTAAAGGAAATCTATCCAATAGTTGTTGAAATAGGCCAAGCTGATCGTCATTGCCATCCCTAGTCAAAACCCGTCAAATCAGTGTAGAGTCTTTTCAGTCACATGGGTAAGTTGTGGTTATTGCCAAATTTTGCTACATAAAACCTTTGTGTATATATGCTCACTTTTCAGAGTTTCCCATACGAGCCTGGACAATAAGATGAAAGAGAATGACTGATATAAGTTCTGTTTAAATGTGGATTTTGTCTTTAATCTTAAAAGATCAGAACATTCTCAAAAGAACAGCCCATTTTGCTTGAGCACTGCATCAAGAGAGTTGCTGCCCTCCTTTTGTTCTTTCTATTTAAACATATGGAATCAGTACAACCAATATTTGATGAAAGCATGAAAAAAAGTCTCTTTTGCTGCTACTTAAATTTCAGAGTGAGGAACGCTTGACTGATCGAGCAGGGAATGCTCTACCGATTGAAATTACTACCAAAGCCCCTGGAGCATTGATCTCAATTTCTGCAGGTTTGGGTAAACAGGACCTTATACGCCTACAAATCAAGTAATTAACACTTAAAACAGGACTGAGCCTCTGCAGGATCAAGGTTGGATGTCGCATTTAATATGAGCCCAAAGACAAGTTTGAAGGGAGATATTGTGGATGGCGGTGAGAAAAAGAGAAGGAGAAATGATAATTTGAACTGTGTCTGTCTGGTCTCAGGGTGCAATGGAGGTGCCCTCTGAATCACCAATGAGACAAGCAGACATGGCCAGTAGCAGTGTGACATTGACACCTTCCTTCTCAGCACTACGTATCTCCTATTTTGCCTTCTCTCGCTGTGTTGCACGCTGCCTCTGCTTTGTAATCTTCTTAGCTCCCTCTCGTTTCTCTTCTGTTATTGTGCTGTGTCCTGTTTTATTCTGTACTTCTCTGATCTGTTTTCTTCTCTTGTACTGTTCTCTGTCTCATACTGCTCTTTACTGTTCTGTTTTATTTTCCTCAATTAAACAAGGGGAACATGTCATTGTACTGACAACTCAGTCTCTGTGTACGACTGCGCCTGAGGCGCTTTCTCAGCAGAGGATCCTTTAGGAGTGGGAACAAAGAGCTAAAGGTACAGGCAGATGAATATTCAACAAGCAAAAACAGACAGTCATGCAGATAGAAAATTGTAGGTTTTAACAACAGTGAACCAGACACCAGTGTATATAGTCCATCCTCCCACAGGCCAGAGGAAGTGCTTATACATTGCCAGTGCAAAGATTCAGTAGCTATAGTTTTAACCTGTGATTCCTCCTGAGACTTTCAGACCTATGAGTGATCAAAGCCCAACTACAGTGAGAACTCGGGTTAGTTCATCGCCAGCTTTCAGCTACACTGTACTTTTATTTTGATTAACCCCTTTCACTGTATAGGGTTATAGGGCCCCCACAACACACCATCCATGACCACCCAAAGACAACGACAACGACAAATACATTTTAGACAGAAATGGTTAATATGTTAATTGGACTGTGTCATTTTGTAGTTTTATTCAATGGTTTTCTAATTTTGTAGCATTATTTTGTCTTATCTGATTTAGTGAAAAATAACACACTAGCTTTTTAAACTACAATTCATATAATGCTTTGGGGGGTATGTAAACAGGATGTATAATGCCCCTATGGAGTCAGTTTGTTGTATGCTACCACCTCGTTTCATTTTTTTAGCCTTTATTTTTTTTTAATTTTGGCAAATTTGCAACACTTAAAAGTGTTCCCGCATGGATGCACGAACAACTATCACTGGATTACTTCTAATGTCCTTTGTTAATGAGTGACTTTTTTCTCTTTAGAGAATTTATGGATGTTTATTCGCCCTGGACATTGGAGATAATGAGCTAAAATAGAGTTCAGATTTAACAGAGGTAACTACAGGAGGTAGTACGAATTTTGATGCAAATTGCTTGGCCATCGGCACTAAGTACACTTTAAAGTACCTAAATTGCCCCCATTAGCTGTGTGTCACAGCCACTGCTGCTACTGCAACTGCTGACCTTGGTTGGTGACTAGGCATAATCAACAGCCAGTCTACAATAACTAACTTCCTGTGGTTTCCTGTTCCTTTCTCCTCCTGCATCAGGATCTTTGACATAGCGCTGGTGATTGTCTAAACTACTTGTCAATGGAATAAATGCTCTATTTAAAATACATTCCTCTAACAGATTTAAAGCACCTTCTAAGCCCCGTGTCTCACCTTAGCTCACTTGACATTTAACGAATGTGCAGAAAATATTATTATTGTTAGTGAGAGATGTAGACACATCCATGTAAAACAAGCTTCTAGGGGTTATAAGTTATTGGTAGTGTTATTAGTGTTATTATGAAGAAGTCTTGTGATTGGGTCATTTCTGATCCAGGTTGGGTTGCTTTTTCACAGTGGGAACACACACACATACACACACACACACACACTTTCCTTTCTCAAATATATCTTCATTACCGTATGTGTGGCATTCAGTGGGTGTGATAGCTACCTAGTAGAGCCATGAAGCAGATACAGATGGCAAAGAGAGAGCTGAAGCTCAGGCCCACTTCCTCCCGGTAGATGGCCAGTGTCGTCTCACAGTGGCGTCCTCTGTAACCCTCCGGGCAGTGGCAGGTGAATTTGGACGGTGACTGGGCCACGCAGGTCCCCTGGTGACAGGGCCGTGTAGCACAGAGTGTGTAGACACAGGACTTTCTTGTCCCGTTAACACGGATCATGTGGCCAGGAGGACATCTGCAAAGAAGGGTTGGACAGGACAACGCAGGGATGGGAAGGAAAGAAAAGACAAAAAATTAGATTAAGATCACTTAGATGTACATGATAGCAAAATTAATTAGGTGTACGTGTAGTAATCCCTCTGGGTAAACGTGTTATTACAAACGCAGTTACAGTTATATAAAAAAAAGGAGGGGGAAAAGGATAATAAAACAAATCATATTGGACAACGACAGCGTAGAAGACAGAATGAACATGAACATACAGGAAAAAACTGCCTTAATGATGTTTATTACCATTCCCCACAGCGAAAAAAAAGTTAATTACTCTCCTTTGATTAGTGATCTCACACAGGTGTACACCTCAATAGAGAATGAACTGGAGGAGATGAAAATGCTGACTGTGGCACTGGCAATAACTAGAATGGTTTTATGCAGACAGGGGCACATTTTCTGCCTCACTTCAGAAAGCACCACTATAATTAAAAGCTCATTTGGGTGTAACAGCTCAAACAAACATTTTATGAGCCCATTAATTCAGTATCCCATTCAATGTCTATGAAGCAGCTCCAGGCTGTACATTTTGATGACATCAAAGATGAGTCTTGCCTCTGGTCTCTGGAGATTTGTTCATGCTTATAAATATTGACTCAACTTTACTATGAAGCAGCAACATTAAATTTTAAATGGTCCTGTAATTTATCTCATCACTGTTTCTTTTCCACCATTAAACTCATTCAGATGAGACACTTAAGGGTTAACTTACCACATATTCTGCCAAACTCGGTCTCCTGTGAATTATGTTTATATGCAACTCATTTGCTCTAGCAATTTACTTTCGCTGGCAACATTTCAGAGGTTTGGGATCTAAGGGGGGAGGGCATCCTGTCTATGTACTGTCTCATAGAGCAATGTTAACATAAGTTTGCAGCCATACTACATCTCGTTACCTAACAGAATTGCACATGCATACCCAAGAGCGCATTAGTCATGTTATACACATTTCTTTCTGATGGCCAAAGGGGAGATTGTAGCGGTGATGTGCCACTGGAATAAGATGACCTTAAAGCTGAACTTATTGTTAATACAAGGGGTTAACAGGAGTTTCAATAAGTTCACTGTCACTGAGATCGCCCGTCACCACAGCAACAATGGATGTATAGTAATTAGGGCTTCCCCCTAATTGACAAAACCATTAGTCAGTGAAAAAAGTATTAATCAATCAAGTTTTCATTAGTCCGTTAGTCGCACAGAAAAAACCTTGTTGATGGGGCAGGGGCAAAAGTACCAGGGGGATTGTGCAACATGGACCGTTTGTCTTGTGACATGGAAGTCACTAACTGCTGATGACATGCCCTTCGATTGGTCGACAAATTGGGAACATAGCCTCAGATTGGCCGATCATCCCAAGCCAGTGAATGGCTGGCAACAAGGTTAACTAATACAATAACTGTTTAACAAAAATACAGAAGATATTCAGCAGTGGATTTATCATCAAGTCTCAAGGTCTTCCAAGTCTCAAAAAAAGACAGCTCAAAGCTGATTTACGAAGCCTCTGAAAGGGACACAATCTAACTGGAGCCCTCTTGTGACAAAGTCACAAAAAAATAGGACGTCTCTCTTAAGTTAACGATAATGGTAACAATATTTTGCATATGACATTGCCAACCCCAGAGTGAAGTTCTACAGATTTTTCTCATCAGATCAGCCCTGTTCAACACTGCAACAGCCTGCTTCAATGATAAGGGTGCACAATTTCTTTTCACATACCTTAACATTAGACATTACATTTATTTTTCACTTTTCAGACCAGACAACTGCATGATGCATTTGACTTGCCCAAACACAGAGTTTACTTGCCCAGGCAAGCGAGCGCTGTATCGTGTTGCTAAGTCCTTATTTGTTTTTGTGAAATGGGAAGTTATAGCCTCAGAGCCCATAGAGCCCTTGTAGTAATGAACATGATCAGGCTGTATTGCGCTTTAATTGTATTTACAGTATTTATATGTAGTTCTTCTTCAACTTGTCATCATGTTGTCTTCTCTGCTAGCAGCAATCACAAACACAAGCAGCTCATGATTTGCAGTTCTTGGCCTTACCCCTTAAAACAGGAAGATCAAATGCACCTGATATAAAAAATGCAGGTTTAAAAAAAAACCAAAAACTATTAATCTAAATTCTCTACTCTAGAGGTCTTCACGGGTACCCCCAAACCCATGGGCCAAAATCCCAACACGACCCATATGGGTTTGGATCCACATACTCGAGTGGCTACAATAAGACCCTGCCCATCAGCACTGGTCATGATGGAAGTGCTGTGCATATATGTAGGGCAGCTGTGGCCCTGGGGTTGGACCAAATGACCTGTGTGAGCAAGTGCCGTTGCTCAGGAGATGAGGAGTACAGCAGAGGTCAGAGAATACAGATGACGACAAAAAAGCAATGCTAACATTAGCAGCTGTGGCAGCAAACATGCAATCTAATAGTTCAAAAGGCCAAACAGTTTAAGTTATATTTATTATGGTAGATGCAACAAAACTGCAAAGCATGACAGCAAGGAGGGTTGTAAGCTGAAATTTCAATCAGCAAGAGAGGAGGAATAACTGGATGTATTTTACCTTTCTTAGAAATGAGGATGGATTATATGCATCAGTGCCAGGAGCGAGGGAGTAGGCTACTAATGGTAATCAGCTGTGAAATTGGTTCTGATCTGGTCTGCGTCTCGTGGTCAGATTCGGGTCTCACATTTCTCAGTTCTGCATGGGTTTCAAATGATAGACGGGTCCGGTTTGGTTCTGGGTACACTTCCAGGTCTTTTTTCGGAATCAAGGAGCTACACATTGTTAAAACATTGGCACAATCCTCAAAAACTAAAACACTTTTTTGACCACTTGGGGGCAGAAGAAAAGGCTGTGAACACGATACGGACAACATATCACCTTTTGAAGTTGTCTAGGTAAATGTGTTAGAAAACATTTCCCGTGTACACATCCAGCCGACACATTAGAAGTCACTTGGTGTCATGCGTCTGTATCAGACAAATATAAATCCACTCTACTTTTCAATTTTCATTTTGACACCAATTCCTGAGAGAAATATCTGGTGTTCTGGCAGCTAAATGCTCCACTATGTTCACCAGCTAGTTGCTAACTTTGTCAATCGACTGACAGTTGCTGGAAAGATAGTGTATTTTGGGTTTATCTAAGTTACTGTAACTAGCCTGCTTGCTGCTCATGAAACAGAGCTAATGAAAGTGGTGAGAATGAAAAAGTTGTGGTCTAATAGAAGCGGAAGAACTTGTCCAAGACAACAACAGTCAGTATCTTCTTCAAAAACCCTTTTAACAGTTTCTTACTTTTTCTTTTTGTAGGTTAAAATGTTAGCTCACTTGATAACTAGAGAAAAAAAATATTCTTACAAGATTTTAAAAGGTAAATTAACTGTGGGTGGGATTATTATGACATGACAAAAGCTCAGCATTCAATTTTCATTATGCCTGGTTGCTCTGTGTAGGTGTTGAATACAGGACGTCTGTCAGTCAGCTACACAACAGTGCTTCTCTTTTCTCTGCACTCTCTTATTGTGCCTGTCATCAGCCATGACAGGAGTCTCTGTTGTGATGAGTGACTTATCATAACATAGATGAGCACGCATGCTAACTCACAGTAATTAGTGACAGGTGTGCTGTTGTTGGACTTTCTGACTAGATATTTTCGTCTTAATTTTAGGCTGTCATACAACTTGTGTTTTCTGTTGCACACACAAATGCTTTTGGTAAAAGACAGTGAATGGATAAATTGGAAAAAAAAAATGCAAAGGAGCTGTGATTATGCTGCAGATCAGCCAAGGTCTTTCCAAGTAATAATAATAATAAAGTCTTGCTCAGTAAATGGAGCTGCTGTTAACTAATATTCAACATATTTCCTGTTTTTACCTGATTATTTTTTTTTAATCTTATTAATGTTATACTCTTAATGGACCCAATGCTAAGACCTGCCGACCTTACTTTATATTGCTATGCGTGCAAAGGTTATTGTAGCACCATGGCAGAAGTTGAAAGTAATGGTTACTAGTTAGTATTAGCTAGTTAGCTCTACAATATTATAAATAAATACATAATCACATGTTTATCAATTAATTTATCATAATATAACCTTCTTAATATATACAGTAAATCACGCTTACTGTTAAACTTAATATAGGAAAATGGATATAACTTTAAATTCTGATAGCACTGGCTCCCTGTGCTGTCAAACATGAACAGGGACATTTCTAACCATTTTTATATTTCTATATAACCTTTGAATAATGTAGTTAGCTAACCTCCTTGGCCCTAGAGAGAATTTACAACTGTATGTAGTAAGTGAGCATGCTTACAATCACAGTGCAGCGAATAAACACACTTTTTTTAATCCATCCTCACACTTAAACATACGCTGACTGGACAATTGCTTTTCATGGAAGCAATTTGGAAGCAATTTAGCAAAATAAATAGATAAATAAATAAATAAATAAATAAATAAAATGAAACATCTAAAAAAAGGTGAAATAAAATAGATATGTAAATGAATCAATAGAAAAATTGTGTTTTGCATTTGTGTTTAATGGCTGACATGTTATTATTTGACTATTTGTCTATGAGAGCATGAGGTATCAAACACTTACACTTGGAGGACTCGCTGCCAACACTTACTGCTCTCTAATCCCCTTCCAAGGTTCAGGTCAAGTGGTGAACAGAGAACAAGGCGAACAAGCAAGCAGGATGGGGATGGAGGGGAAGACTGTGAGTGTATGTGTGTGGCAATTGTGTGGCAATGGTACGAGTGTTGAAAAACTGAGCAGGAGTGAGCAAGGTGAGAGCCATACAAACCGAGAAATGGAGGGGCAGAGTGCGAGAATGAGAGCCATTTTAAAGAAGAGAGAAAAAAAAATAGGTCGGTGGATGGATGATGTCGGTGAGTGAATCAGAGGAGCAGAAAAAAGGGAAAAGCAAGATTAAAAGCTAGGAGGCTGCACCGAATGAATGGAGGCTGATGTTTCCAATGGCAGAAAAATTGCTGGGATTAGTGTATGTGGCTAAGAGCACTCTGTGTTTGATTTGGTCTGTGCCACAGGAGAGGGTTGTTAGTTTGCTGTGGCTTTTCATTGCACGACATTTCCCATTTCCCACTGACAAACAAACTAACCCTCATACAGAAAGTCATACAGTTGTGCATGTGAAATGTTGATGAAGCAAAAGTGTGAATCCCATCAGGGTCAGAGGGGCTGGGAAAATAATTTACTCCAACATTGTAGGCCTTTAGCTTAGTAACTGAGCAGATGGGGTTCGCTGTCTTATTCATTACCTTTCAATGGGAGACATGGCTGTTGCAGAGCACGCTGGCTCTGGGGTTTTCACTTCTCCCTGAGGCCATGTTAAGACTGACAATAACGCTGCCCTAAAAAACACATTCATATTGAATGAGACCACATTCATAGTTTACAAGGCATGTTGTGGCGGAAAGCTCTGGTAGGCGAAAGAAAAAAAAGTCATCGGCCAAAAAGTTGATCCTGGCTCAAGTTTTGCTGCAGTCAACCGGCAAGCCACTATGTTTGACCAATCATGTTTGCCTCACAAACACCAAAGCGCAGAGGAAAGTTGTTGATGTGACTACCTGCTAGGGTTACACGATCCTCCCTCAAGCAGTATAAACTTCTCCAACTGTATTATTATGTTTGAAAATGCTAAAGTCTGTTTTCATATTCAGTTCCTGCTTTATTTTCTCACTAATAAACTGCAGCAATATCCAACCTCGGCTGGGATGTTGGGATGCTTTGTAAAAGGTAAATAAAAACAGAATTCAATCATTTGCAAACAAACTGTGCTTATTGACAACAGTTTGTGTTCCAGAGCCCATGTAGTAATATCCTTTATATAACCATGTGTTTCACCAAGTACTGGGTAAGGTTGGGTTATGTCTAACAAACTGTCATATGATGATGCCTGCAGTGAGACATCGCAATGGACAATGTTTGGGGTGATGGTGGTGGTGCGTTTGCTTTGTCTGACATACATCCCTACGGTGGCCCAGAAGGGTCAAACCAAATACAAAGGACACAACACCAATACAAAAGTCACAGCACAAAAAAAAACATCACAATCGCTAGTAACTGTAACTATGATTTCCATTGCTATGTTATTGTCACAGATGAGCAATGTTGTTCATATCTATATGGCCTATCTAATGTTAGGCTGTTATGAAGCTTACTATACAATAACATTAACATCACTTAATGTAGCCAACATTAGTCAATCAGCTTGATATAATCTGAGCTGTACCCAAGACATAGCCACCATACATCCCTGTTCTGGGTTTAAAAGGGTCTTTGTCTCTTTATGACAATTCTGTGTTCAACCTCAGAAGCATAAAACAGTTATTTGGCTAGCTATACCGAGGAAACTAAGCTAAAAATACTGAATTACAAAGTGCACAATTGAAAGAAACACACCGAAAGCGGCACGCAAAAAAGAATCACAGCTGCTACCAATGTAACTGAGCGTCTGGTGTTCGCCAAACTGGGCCAGTTTAACAAGAAAATAACAAACGAAAACTGTAAATGTAACATTAGTGCATTGAGCAGCAACAAACACATTTTTCATTTCATTTTCTCTCCCATACTGTACCGTTCACATTTGAACCAATACTGGTTCTGATACTGGTACCTGGAATTCCGTACCGATACCCAATGGTACCTTTTTTTCATACTTTAATCTCTCTGTGATACCAAGAAAAGTAATTTCAGTTTTAACCAGTTAAATCATTCACTTCTAGAGACAATATATCATGAGTCATATTTCCAGTAACAATGCAGATCACGTCAGTCTTTCTAAGTTTAATTTCCGTAGCATCTTGCTATACTGACTAAAAATCTGGTAAATGAAATACTTTATGAAGTAAACTGCTACATTAAGCTGTTCCTGCTCATAAACCTAGTGAGAAAAGCATTGCAAAATTCTGTCCAACTGGTACCTCCACTCTCCCATTTTTAATAATATTAATCTCCAACTGGGGAATCAACCAATCTCATTTTCTCAATGGAGTAGTAAAGGGGTGCACATCTATGGTCCTCAGGGCCTTCGGACATTCCAAGACATCCAGAAGCATTTTAACCTACCTGGTGCATGTTTTTTTTTCTACCTTCAACGCGATGCGCACTTATGCTGTGCCATGGAATATACCTCTCCCCATACATGCATTTCACAGGGATCTGACCAGCCCCAGTGGACTGGTCTCGAAAATATACTCTATCTCGCATAAGGCCTCCTGTATGCCACTAACCATTGATAGACTGTGGAAGACAGACCTCTCTCAATAGTTCCAACCTAAACTGGAAAGCAATCTGGCAGAACATATAACTATCTTCCAGGAACCCCAACCACCTTATGCAATCAAAATACATTAGGCACTTTTCTTTATATGGTTTAGGAATGCCTGAGGGTTGCGGAGACATTTTTATTTAAAATGCTTGTTTGTTTTTGTTTGCTATTCCTGTCGTTTCCTGTTGTTTGCTTTGTTCTCATTTTTCTTATTTTTATTTTTTTCCCCGTCTCCCTATAGCTGCTTGCTAATTCTATATTGCATGGACATGTGAGATTACTTTGTCTTACTTTATTGATGATTCATCAATTTGTAACCTCACCCTGCATGTTTAAAAATCAATAAAAAAATGATCACAAAAAGAAAACATCAAGATGCATATGTGCTGCCTTCTCTCCGGCACGCAACGTCTCCACTAGTGCTGGCTGTAATTAGGAGTCTGAAATACTAATAAACATACTGTTTTAAACCAGGCAGCATGTTGGTAAGGAATTTCTGGGTGCGTTCACACCAGCCTTGTTTAGTCCGGTTAAACCGAACTGTGGAGCGTTTGCCCCATGGTGTGGTCCGTTTGGGTCGGTGTGAACGCTGGCCGCGAACTCTGGTGCGGACCAAACAACCGCACCCTGGTCCACCTTGTAGAGGTGGTCTCGGTCCGCTATCAAGCGAACTCCAGAGCGGAGGGGGGCGGGGTCTACAGTATAGGGGCATTCATTCATTCATTCATTCATTCATTTGTTCATTCATTCAGGGAGATGCATGGATTCTATAAACAAGAGCTGCTTTCAGGGACTACGGGTGGAAAATCAGGGACTACGGGTGGAAAATAGCAACTTGCTAAAACCCGGTGCAATGCATCTCTCCTTGTTATACGCAGGGTTAATGTTTTATTGTGCACTGTCCCTGTTCAAATAAAAGAAATAACATAACATAACATGAGCCAACTTTGTGATTTTTACACGTTTGTTATTGTCTGCTTCCCTCACTGGTCCCGCTTGTGTAGAAAAAGCGTCATGGTAGGCCCTCATTATTGCCTGTCGTCTACTTCTGTACGATCGTCGGATTGCATAGCGTCTTCGGCGAAATGCATGGATCAAGACATTATTAATGCCCGCTGCTCTATGAGGCGTTCATATGCGCGGTCCATTAAAGTTTGCGTGTAAGCACTCCAGATCAGCACTAATGTAAAAATAAGCAGACGCTCCATGATGTACAGTAGGCTGCTGATCTGATGTACAGATTTGCTGACTACCCACCTAAACAGTTTGACCAACAACAGAAGGGCGTTGCGGCCAACGTGAGTTTTGTTTACAGATTTTGGACCGTTTGAGTTTGGCCTTTGTGAACGCAAACCGGACCGACTCAAAATTGAAACAATGTATCATCCTCGCGTTGGTTCGGATCAAAAAATGGACCTTTCACGGACCTTTAGGTGTGAACCCGACCTCAGATGCAGTGAGTGGCTGAGTTTTTGGCCGGACATCTCAGTCTGTCTCTCTCTCTGTAACATTACTGTAAAGATGCGCACTTCAGCTAGCAAAATTTGGCACCAACTGATTTAATGTGAACTGCTACTCAGTAGTACAATGTAATTTGGTCGGTACCCTTAAAAGTACCAAGCTCGGTACCCAACCCTACTCCCAAGAATGCCCACAGCTCCTGTCTTTAGGCAACCCTGAATCGACACACTACTTTTTTGCACTTTTTGGCGTGGGGCTGCTTGTAAATCTCGATGTCACACTGGTACACGGCTCAGAAGTTAGTGACCGTCAGCCATCAGCAACGGACAACGGCATCATCCATCGGCCCAGACCTTGTGGTGAACCTTGCCCCACTCTTGCTTGTGGATGCCCGTTTCATAGCCCGTCTTGATACTATCACCTGTTACCAATGAACCTGTTTACCTGTTGAATGTTCCATACAGCTGTTTTTGGAGAATTCTACAACTTTCCTAGTCTTTTGTTGCCCCTGTCGCCACTTGTCTGAAACATGTTGGCATACATTTCAGATCAAGCATATATTTACAAAAATTAGCTTCTTTTATGTTTATTTGGACATTTTGCCCAATTCTAGCAGACTGTTTCATCCACAGATTTGTGCAGTAGCCAGTTAAAATTAATGTGCAAAGTCATATGAAGCACTGTCAGACTGACTTTGAAGCTGCACCACAGCATTTCTCCTCTGTCAGGCAGGCTGAGAGGGTAGTGGCACAGTACTGATCTGGGTTCATATGACACACTGCCCATGACTAAAAGGCTAAATGAGTTTCCTCGCTCATTTGTTTTTCAAAGAGCTGATATCAGTTTCAAAAGAAAACAAAATGAACACATAATTCGTGATGACCTTCAAGCAGTTTGGCACTTGGAGATTGTCTGGCAGTCACCTCACATTTTTGTCAGCTCAGCCTTTGGTTTTTAATCAAGAAACCAAGCAGCCAGGCAAAATTAAATAAAGTCAATTTAGTTTATACGTACACTCACATCCACAGCCCTGAAAAATCAGTTAAACCGCAATCAAACCTTTTGAAAAAAGGTAGAGGCAGAAAGAAGTCTGTTAAAGGGTTGAGATAGATTTAGTAACAGTTGGTTTGTGATCTGTATCTATCTTTTATCCAGAGCGATTATCTTAACACTTTGGGAAGGGGACCCACCTGAGTCAGCTTCCTCAGAGCCGCACACAAAAACACTGTTTATAGAGATATTGCATTTCTATGAAGTTGTGGGGTCCTTTCCATAATGCAACTTCATAGCATAATTTTGTTAAGCCTGGTAAGCTAAGTTTTTCTTGCAGGCTTTTTGTTTTAATGTGGTTGTTATAAAGCCCAACATCAGGCTTCAGAGTGCTTCTACCAGAGCCAAAGAAGATATTATATACAGAATATCAGTGCTCAGGGGCTGAGTAGTACTCCTCATGATAGGTAAACTGATTCTTTCGTAAAATATGTGGTTATTTATGGAAGCACATTTCAGACATGGAATATGCGACATTTCTGGTGTCATCCATCTGTTTATGTGATGGCCTTTTGTTATTCAGACACGGGTGTCTTTATGTTAATGTTCTTTATGGCTTCATTCTGACAGGACAGAAAAGAGCGGTGTGCTGTCGTGATATGTAGAACCTGGTGTGTGAGAGAGAGCTGAGAGAGAGGGACAGAAATGAGGAGTTAAAGAGTTACCTTTGTTTTTTGCTTCACTTTCTTTTCACTGCATCATTGATGAGTTTCACTTATTTTCCCATCAAGTAAAAGCGAAAAGAAATGTTTTGGTATCTCTGCCAACTTCATCCAATCAGGACAGAGAACTCCATAAAGAGGCAATCCGGTAACATGCAGAGAGCAGGATCCTCCTTCCTTCTCCTTTCATACCATAGTATACCTTATAACTGTCTTTCTGTTCTTGAAGTTTCTTATTATTTTACTATGTTTGGGACATTTCTTGGCATCAGTGATTCTAAAGAGGAACATGTCTAAAAGTGTTTTAAGTCCCATAAATAGATTCCTTGTGTGATAGTTACTCCACTTGATGCTCGGGGTTTTTGCTTTCTATCAAGCCAGCCTGGACTTATTTTCAGGTTCAGTGTCAAGAGGACAGTTATTGGCTGCCAGATTTTCCTGCTGACAGCTGAACTTCCTGATGCACTGTGAGAAGTTGCTTGCCATGGAATTTACACAGACATATCATGAGCTTTAGAGCAACAAAAGGCTCAGGAATGCTTTTCATGCACAGTTTTCCTACATGCTCAAGTAGGTCATGGCCAGATTATTTAAAAGCATGTTTAGGTAGCTATGAACAAAAGTAACAGGTCAAAAGCTCAAAAATGGTTTCAGAGGTTGAGTGAATTGGTTTAAATGGATGTGTCTTCATGCCTTTTTGTCAAAATGACAAGTGTAAATGTGGAACAACCAAGTGTCGATGTGCTCGACTGTGCAGTTACATTCGGTGTGGACGGATTTGTGTGTGTACCTGCATTCGTGCACCCTCCACAAGTCAACACAACTGAAGGGGGGGCTACACTGGTTCCTTTTGCAGGAGTCAGATGAGCATCCAAGGGAGAGGCCTTGAATGCTGACCTGGGAGACCCCATCTCGCGGCTGGCTGTCCAGTTGCATGTAGCGACCATTCAGGCGTGCATCCCTCATGCAGCCTGCAAAAACGGAAAAGATTTCAGTGGAACAAGAAGAACACTGTTAAATACATCCACCTACAAAGGTTCAACATTAAATGAGACAGAACTTTCCCTCATGCACCTGGTGAGCAAACCAACAATATATTCTTGATAGATTCCTGGCTCCAGTTCTTTACAGCATAATTCCACCCTGATATACAAGACCCAGACTGCTCTGTCACATTTAGTGCTTTAGGTTAGAAGGAAATAGATTTTTCTTTTGTAGAAACAATGTTGCATTGAGTTTCTTGTTGGAACATGTTTATTGCAGCATCTTCAGATGTCATTCATACTGTTAGAGGAAATCTTTGACAACACTGAAGGCAAATATTTGCATACATGTTGGCTATTGTAAAATGTGCTCAATGGTGCTGTTTGCAGATGCTTCACAGGGTTACACTCTTGAAACAGTTACCAAAAGGCACTTCAAAAAAAGCTTCACAAGGCTAGTAAGAATACACATTGATCAACGAGAGAAGTATTGCAATAGGGTAAAAGGCTGTTGCTTAGAACAAACACTGGATGTGGATCTTACCTGTAGTTAAAGGTTACTTCCATTTTGTTACAATTTGGATCTTGTTTACAGAGATTTAGCTATAGCTTCTATAATTTATCATAACAAGGCCCACTGCTCATACAAGTAATTACTAAGATCTGAAATATGGAGACATTTCAAAAAGTAGAATTAAAGTCTAGAGTCTTTGTACAAACCCTCAAGCTAGCCAATTTTCTTTTTATCAAGAGAAAACTGAAAAAGGTGAACAGTAAAAAAAGGTGTAAAATTACAACCCAAACTGTCCATTGTTAACACAATTTATACATAGAATGACCTGTTCTGCTTCAAACTTCTGGAGCTGCCGTAGTTTAGTCAATGGATTATTATGTGAAGGTAGAACACGTGCTGTATAGCATTGATTTATTGTCACTCCCCAGAATGAGGCACTAAGATCAGCACAAGAAGAAGTGGGGAGTGATGATATTAGGTGGGGACCGTCTTTATAATTGACACATTACCACCAATTGAATGTGAATATTTTAACTGATGTTTTTGACCCAGTTATTATTTATTTGTCTCATGTGACTTATTGTTTGGGAAGTAATGAAGCAATGATTTTGAGTATTTTGCCAAACGTTTGTCTGTCTGTGGACAGATATTTGTCGCCGTGATTGCTTCACAACCGTGCAACAGACAGTCCCGCATTTTACAGGTGTGTAGTTGAGATCAAATTTGAAAGCCCACATTCTTATAAATATTCTTAGAAACACCTTTGTAGCAGGAACTACCACAGAAGCAGTTTTGAGCACTTTGTTGGTCGTTCACGTCGGTCTGTCTTTGGACAGATTTTGTAAACGTACTGAGTACTCATGTAATACTGTAGTTCTCACTAGTGAGAAGTCAAGGGTCGGAATGTGAACACTTTATCGAGTGTCGCAGCTGGTGTGATCCCAACACAAGATGGTCTCTAGCTTTGAAAATCTATTTGGTCTCGTGAAAAGTCCAGTTTGATAATGTTACTCTGTTGTCACATTGTAAAAAGACACAATTTTCCTATAATTACAATAAATGGTATGGATAAAATATCCTCTAAAAGCAACTCTAAAATAAATGACAGTAATGTCACATGATGTCTGGCTGATTTGCAAAGCTGCATGGCACACTGATAATGATGCATGTACTACTAGCTGATCTAATTACAAGCTAATGAGAGTGCGATGTCATCAAGTAGGGTTCCTGAGTTTTGTTTACCAGCAGCTGAGGTGTTAAAAGTATACAAGTCATTATGGCTAAGTGAGTGTAGTGAGTGTTGCTAACGTGTTACCATGGAGCAAAAGAGCCAATAAACTCCTGGGGAAATAATTCTGGTGTTTATGTTCTCATCACTTAATTGCTAACTTGTATTCACTGTCACTAAAGGACGAGAGATGTTTGAAAAGAAGTGAATGCAAATTCACACACGCACACACACACACACACACGCACACACACACACACACACACACACACACACACACACACTTTCACTGCCATCATCTATCGCACGCATCTGGCTCTTTTGAATGGAAATGCTTTTAAAGTCCATTTAATAAGCACATGCACAGTCTTTTACTGCCCGAGGCACAGCTGTCTGCACCTCACTGTCTAACTCCAGGGATTACTCTCTTTCACTTTGTGTCTGCATCTTTCCATAGTTCTGACCTCTTCTTCTCCTCTCTATTATCATGCAGTATCTTGGCTTTTTAAAGTTTACATGTATCCCCACCAGGACTCCTTTTCTGTCTAAATTTTTAAATTGTGTCCACCAACATTTGGGTTCCTATGTGCATGCGTTAGTCTTTCTTACACGAAGGTTGGGCAACAAACTAAAAGTTTACCAAATACTGTAAATGATGACTTTCTCACTGACTTACATTAAGCCAAGTCAGCATGTTCGATAAATTAATTTCAGAAAGGCTATGATTTGTAGCCTGATCCACAGAACAAAACTACCAATCATTGTGTGCTTGTGGTCTTTGTGCTGATTTATTCCCGACAGAGAAAGTGAAGCTGGGATTGTTAAATCCACACAAAACACAGGACTTGGACCTGCTTAACACCAACAGTCAGTGTTGTTGTTTTTGTCTTTTTCTTTTCCCCAAGCAAGACTACGATTACCTTCATGAAGTATTATTTTAATTCAAAACACCCCTAACCTTAACAAAGCAGCCTACTGAGTTTCAGCCAAACTATGCTCCTTTTTGAGCTAACCGAACCTAAACCTGAAACATAGTCATTACATAATTAAACAGATGTATGTTTGCACAGTCATTTGTCACTGTGTTGGAAGGCACAGACAAATGTTGTTGTCCTGTCGATATCAGAACTTGTTCAGAATTTGTTTCTATGTGTCGCTCTTGAAGGCATGAACCATCTATTGTCATTTAATCTTGAGGAATTAAAACACCCTGGAAATTGAGTCAGTAAATAGAAGGCACAGATGTTTTTCACATAGTTGCAGGAGTCATAAACAAGTGCCTTAAGGGATTCTTTACTCCTGCATATCTTAAATACATTTTATTCAGAATCATAATGCAGAATCTTTTGTTCGTTGTTCAGTACAAAGAATAATAAGAGGTCAACGGCAAGACAGAGATTCTCCTGGAGAGGTGTATTAGCATATACGTACAGCACACAGACACACACACACACGCACACACACACACAGACACAGATGCCTTCACACCCCGTACCCCCTCACCCCTCCATTTGACCAGCTTCTGGGACAGCCACTGTCCCAGTTAACAATGAAGATGCATTAACATTAGCCATTTAACTGTCATATCAATCATTCATCAAAATATTAAACTTCACAATTCTCCTTTGAAAAGAGAGCGTATGAATAGATAAAATGGCCTATTTTTGGTAGCACTTTTCAGGAGAATACTACTGCCGCACATACCCTGATGACAAAACACGCTCTTCACTCTACCCTGTGACACATCAAACACATCGCATTATCTTCTCGCACTCACACACACAGTGGTTGTATACAGTATAGCACAGATGTTCTATAGCAGTTATTTTGCCATTGTATGATCTGTCAGTTCTCTGCTGTAAAGGACATTCAGGTAGATTCATATTGTTGTATACTGCATCACCTTTCTCCCATTCTCTGCAGAAAATGTTCAAAAGTTTAACAAGTCAACCAAGCCTTCATCTTGCTGAGATTTTAAAGGAAGACTCTCCTGAACGATGGGCAAAATTATCACTGATTTTTGTCCTCCTTAACAAAAACAAATGAAAAAAAAGACAAAAAAAAACAAAAAAAACAGACAGTGCTTTTCTGTACAAAATCATAAAAATGTTTTTTGTTTATTGGAGTGGTTTGCCCCACCAATCCTTATCATGAGGAAAAACAAAACAAACAAAAAAAACCAAACTTTTCTTTACGTGTGACACCCTTTTCTTAACTGTCTATTGAGAAAAGGGCACAGTTGAAATCCTTTGCTGTGTGTGCATCAAAAGTGCAAGGACATTTTTTTAAACATGAGTTTAATTGGTTTTTAAACATCATTTTAGTATTCAGGATAATATTTTTGTTGACCAACTTTACTACTTAAATATGAGGATTTAGCCAAAATCCATTCCTGTTCATCTGGGCCTGAAACATCACTAATCGCAGTAATGCCAGCTGCGGAATGACAAGGCACATTGTGAAAAATACATCTTCTCAAGTCTATGAAGGACCTAATTTGTCCATTTTTTGTGGGATTTTGTGATAGGCCACATATCCTCAACTGACAGGCGTGAAGTCAAAGATCTGTAATCTTTGAGGGTCTTTCACAACTTGATATTATTTCAGGGCTGTAACTTCCCAGTTGTGTTCTTTTTGATTTCAAACCCTGTACTTTGTGGAAACCAACCTAGGTCAAACTGCACAGTGAGAATCAGGTACCGCATAGATGTTCATATTCAAAGTGTATCATCTGTGTCTGTCTTGTCTTTCCTGTGTATTATACAGTACATGTTCACTGGCTGTAACTACAGACAGGTTTGAATACCTAATCTGTTCTGCTGGGTTTGCAGTCTTGGTAACTATTGGCCTTTTAAGCTGTGTTACTGTCCTCTCTATTCACTGTGCTTGAAGGGGTGTAACTGTGTAATAATGAAGGTCATATACCAAGTATTACTTTATTTGCTCACAGCCACTGAAACACAACATTACTTTATAGAGAGATTCCCACCGCCAATACCTTCAGCGTGACTATCATTGTGAGAGAATAGACAGGTGAAAGTAGCAACTTTAAAGAGGTGAGGAAAGAAAAGACTGCAGCTCAGAAATCCTCACTAACACGTCTGTCTTACATAAAGACGTTCATTTAGTGTTTCTAAAATTAAGTAAGGGACCATTGTTAAGTGCAAACATAATTCCATAACTAAATATTTCAATTAATGAATTGATGAAAATGTCTAGGCATATCTACCAGTCGTTACTTAAAAAGACGTGTATTAGGAAGTGGCAACACAGAAGCCAGAAGGGAGAGCAGAGGGAAACAGAATGCAATAGACAGGCAGCTGTACACATCTGGTGAATCAGATTGGGGTCCCTGAAATTCCAGATCAAGGAGTTCATGTTAGTAATGTCAGTACAAGCCAAGTTCCTGCTGAAGCACTGGTATCATTTTGTGCTATGGGACCATTAAAAATGGGACTTGTCCATTTAACCAGTTGTCCTTCAGCCTGTAGCTTCCCCAGCTGCTTCAAAGCAGACTTACCTTGAAGGCTCCCAAATGTTGCCAATAAAAACCTGATTAAAACATGTAACACATAGAGCCCTACACCTAACACCTGGTGTCCGAAAGGTCTTTGCTAAGAGTAATTCTTTGATAGAGAAAGTAAAACTGATCACCAGTGAAAATGCTTAAGATCAGACAAACTCTTATAGTGTCCCCAGCTCTTGTTAAAGGTTAATTAACAAAAGATTCAGTGGAAAGACCTTAAAGCTTACTCCAACAGAAACTTGCAGATTTTGTTATGAGCTAAATGTGTTATTATCACCTACCCTGGAAGCTCTTGTTGATACCAGAGGGGAAGGTGTTTCCCAGCATCACCACAGTGGGGTCAATGATGATTTCCCGGCTTCGGCCACGCGATCCTGTGACCTCCCGCTGCCCTCCACCACCATCCAGTTGAAGCATCATTTCATTATCATGCCGATCCAGGAAAACCTCATGCCATTCACCGTTGTCAAGGCGATAGGTGGGCAGGGTGAGGTTGTAGTCTCCATCACCGAGGTTGTAGAAAACACAGAGGAGGCCCTGGAAGATCTTCAAAGGGAAAACATGACATTACGGTTTGCAAATTGAGCTTAACTTTGACCCCAGATGTTTGGTCTGGAAATGAACAATTTCTACTTTTTTTTGCCCGAAGTTGATTTAGTTGAATTTTAACTGCCACATATTTGGATATTACTGCTGGTTATTAGGAGTATTTTCCAAAATAGATCTCAACCCATACCAAACAAATACATCATTGAATATAATGATTCATCATCACCAACGTTAGCTTAATGAGTCTAATTGAAATGCAGTGGGTGCACACATAATGTAAGGGCTTGACATTAGCATGAACCACTAGTAAATCACTGACAAACAGGTGGCAGCAAGCAGTTCATCAATTTATCATGATGTTTCCTTTGGATCTTTGCCAGCTAACTAATTAGTATTCAGTGTATTCTAATCTCAATGTTTGTTGTGGCAGCTACATTTGGAAGCTTTCCTTCTTGATTCTCTCAGACATGTTAGTATGTGTGAAGCATGTTTTTCTTAACAAAATATCATCCATCACAAAAGGAGTGGGCCATTTATTCTTTTGTTAATGTTAACCATTCTGAAAATGTGCAGAGACAGATAAAACAAAGCCTGTGACTAATGAGACTGGGCAAAACAAAACATTTCCTTTATTTATATATATATATAGTAAGGGGGGCTTCTTCTTGGCAGGTGCTAGGGAAGGGCAAAGCAAAAATAAAATCACAAAGGAAAAAGAAACATTTCATAATCAGTCATCTGATCCACCGTTTGCTGTCTTTTCTCTTTCCAGAGCAGGCTATGTGAAATGACTATTCTCTTACTTACTTATTTCACTTTCGTCCCTCACTATGTGTAAGCATAGCTAGTGTTAACGCAGCAGCAATGAGGGTAGTTGGGTTAATGTTCTTTTGCTTGTACCGTCCTGTTGAGTCTGTGAGGCAAAAATCTCCATTCCTAACTTTTTTTTGAGACAGCTCTCTTTGACTCCTTCTTTTCTTCAAGTGTTTTTAATCACTTGGCCTGGTTTGTAGTATAAGGCCTTGTGCACCCGTTTACAACCTTCCACCTGTTGATGCAGACAATCACTGTAGGACCAGTATGCTAAATTACAAATCATGGCCATGCATTATCAGCATATCAGAGGTTGAGTAGGATAGTTTAGTCGTGGACTTGCAAGTATCATGGATAAATGCTAAAGGGGGAACACAATAGGCATTTCTCTCCGTCTGACATGTTTCACTTGTAATCACTCGATTTGGTCTTGTACACCAGTTTAAAACAAACCATGATGATTTGTCTCACGTCCATATTGTTGTTTTTCTTGCAATATTAAAGCCTTGTTCTGATTTTTAATTAATTGAACATAGCCACAACAATTTCAGCCTGGCAAGAAAGTACTGAATGCATTATTAATTTTAGCTAAAATGTCTTACATTCGAACAAGCTTAAATTCTTGCTGTTTGCTTACTAAAGTAAGCCAGGAGTGCAAGCATTATTTGTAATAATGAAGCTAGTTTTGTTTGTTAATTAGCTACCACAGTGTTTTTGCAACATTAGAGTAAATTTGTTTTGATTTATTATTTTAATACACAACATATAAAAAGTCCAAATTGTGTAGTGATAAGATCCATGTGTGTGATGTTGGATACATATGATGTACCTATGTAATGTCTTGAAGACTATGTATGAAAAATAATTTGGGGCAACCGCTAATACACCAGGATCATCTACGCCATCATTTGTTGTAAATCAATTTCTCCATCTCCATCTGCGTGTGTGTGTTGCTGTGTTCTTTTTGTCATGAGAAATGTGTGAGTTAACGGTAGTGATGGGATGGCCACAAACAAAATCTTGTTTAGGGCCAAGACAAGACTGATTCCATTGACAATTCTTATTGAATGCACAGATTTGATTGGCTGAGAAGCACCACGTAAGATGATTGATGATACAATTGGTCTGTGAGTTTCCTGGGATGCTAAACCTGCGCCGTAAAGGCTAGAGAAGCTGGAGTAAATAGAAATGTTCAGAGAAATGGTAATTTCACACACACACAAACACACACACACACACACACACACACACACACACACACACACACACACACACACACACACACACAAAGATGATAATAATTTGTACTGTAGCACCACCAATGGCAATTGGTGTCTGATGGTCCCACCTATAACTGGTGCATATTAAATGATATGTTAAAGAGATACAGCTGCTCCTTATCAGTTTTAGCATGGAAGAGTAACATCCTCTCAAGTGCACCAGGCCACACATTACAAACAAACAGTAAGTGATATCAAAAAAGCAAATGGATACGTTTGGTTTGTGCTCATCTAAATATGGTATGTGCCAGTGAAGATTGGAGAAAATATGTGCCAAAAGAGGCAAAAGGGGTGTTTTCCAAAACACTGAAAATTACTGAAAATGTTGGTAGGATTACATTTGAGTGGCCTTTATCGATCAACTCAGCAATTAATGACAATAATGTTTCATCTACTTCAAACCATTCATTAGCCAAAACGTAAAATGCTTTATAACTGACCACCTGGTGGTGCTGTTGAGCACATGCAGCATGTTTAGCTTATACCCATAGGGCACCTGTTTGCCAAGTATGATTACTGTAGCACTTATAGTCTATGAAATATTCATGACTGTATGCAACTCCCATAGACATATTCAAAAAATATTACAGCAATTACAGCTTCTTTGTTTCTGGGCAGATCTTCATCCTCAGAAGTTCATGGAAAGAGCCCTCTGATGGTAAATGGGAAAATATGTTGAATTGAGCCAAGTCCATGTCTCAGGCTTTAAAGCTAATGGGGATCAGGGGAAAGAAAAGAATTCACTTGGTTAGTAAAAGGATGGATCAATAGGCCAATTTGGCCAGTTGGCCAATAAGCCAGACCAACTCCCTGTAGGTCACCAAACACAGGGAAAATGAAAAAGTCCTGTGTAGTAAACTGATATTTCTACCATTTGATGACCGTGCAATCTCAAACCAATCATATAGTTAACTATATGAACCTACAAAAATCAACATAATAAAAGTTCTGCCCCCGTCAAAACCTCCTCAAGTTTCAGCCTTTTAAATGAGGCAGTGCTCTGATTGTCACAACGCGGTGATGGGTGTCTTGTCCTGGTTTTTCTGTCTTGTCATTTTCATGTTTTATTTTGAAAAATAACTCTCCTCTCGTTTCAGGTCACTTGCCCTTCCTCTTGTGTCACCGGTCTGGCGTCTCCCCTGATCCCTGATTGTTTCCACCTGTGTCATCCCTCCTCATGTGTATATAGTCTTTGTCTTCCCCTGTCTGCGTTGCCAGAGTGTCTCGTTTGTTTTGCGTGCCTCAAGCCTCACAGTCACAGTCCAAGAGTTGATCCAAGCAATCACGTTTGTATTTCTTTGTTTCTCTTTTTTCCTCGCAAGTAGAGTGATTTTTTGTTGTAAGTTTTTCCTGTTTTAGTTTTGTTATCTACCTTTTCATAGCCCGGTTATCCTCCCTTGTTGGAGCGTCTTATTTTCATAGTTTTTATAGTCAAGCAGTAGTGTAGTTCTTTGTGAAGTTCGTAGACAGTTTTTTCATAGCCTTGCTATCCTCCCTCGTTGGAGCGACTTTATTTTCTTAATTTTGTAGTCAAGCAGCAGAGTAGCTTCGTTTTATAGCACCTGTTTGTTTTCCTCCTAGTGAGCGCTTTTCTTTGTATTTTTCATAGTATTCCTCTAGTAGAGTAGACAGGTTAAGCCTTTTCTTTTCCCTCCCAGGTGGAGCGATTTTCTGTTTGTGTTTCTATTTGTTTTTAGTCATTTTGATAGTTAGAGTTAGAGTTTATAGCTGGATGTGTTATCACTCTGTCTTGGGAACAAAGAAGAGAAATTTCAGGCCCAGGCCTGACACTGATAAAGCTGACATTTTGACTTTTAACTTGTAGACTTGCATAAACATGGCTGTCAGTGCCATCAGAGTTCAGCTCAGGAAGGACATCTTATGAGGAGACAATAGGAGAAAGAAAGTGAGAATTTATGGATGAGACGAGAGAGTGAGAGTTTTTTCATGTTTAAACAACTCTGCCATCAGAAGAGGAAAACGTTTGCATTTTGGCCTTTGTAATGCTAACTGACATTAGTCTCACAATTAGAGAGAGAGAGAGAGAGACAGGGTGAGAGTGAAAGGGAGAGAGAATAGTCCGAAGGCCGTTTTAACAGGGATAGAGTGCTGGTAGGGTCGTCCTCATTTCAATTTCAAACTGTTTCCTCCAAGTGTCCCACTGAGCATAATTTTCTCCCCTCCATCTTCCTCTGCCACTGCTGCCACATAAACAGAGGACTGAGATGAGAAGGGCAGAGAGAGAGAGAGATGTGAGGAGAAAGGAGAAGTGGGTGGCTCCCACTCCTTCTCGACAGAATAAAGACAAACCAAGTTTTTGGGAGGAGAATGCTCTCTGCCCATTTTCTCTTTTTTTTCCTTGCACTGCTCTCGACCACATTAAGCCCCTCTCTATCACCAGTCTTTTCATTTTCTTTCCCTCAGTCGCTCCGCCTTAAAGCAGCTGAGTAAAGTGCTGGACGGTTCCAAGGTTATTTAGTTGGGGAACCGGGGCTCATTTCAAGGCTCTGTGATGAAGTATTAATTATATTTAAGATCCACTGGGGCAATGCTTTTTAACCAGGCACACTCACAGCCACCTGATTTTTACCCCCAATTAAAGCTGAACAGAGCAGAGCAATTTTGCTACTGCCTTGCTCCCTGGGTGGTGTGTGAGTGAATGTTTCAGTGGTGTGTGTGTGTGTTTTTGTAGGCCGTCATACACAAGGAGTACATGAAGGTGTGTGACTCCGTTTTTGAATAAACAGTCCCACTGCAGGGACAGTTTGGCTCTCCCAGATGCTTCCTGTGACAGACTTCCCTCCATGCTGCAGCCTTTCAGAAGTGCAGACATGCAGATGATGTGTTAATCTCTTCTCATGATTAAATAATGGTGTGCAAATGCAGGTTGTGTGCATACATGACTGGCTTATGCATTTTTCCTTCGCCTTAAATCATACTGGGAAATGAAACCAAACTCTATGCTTATAGCAAGACACAGTACAGGCATTCATAAAACTGTTTCTCAGTTTCCATATTTCCAACCCCAAGAGATCTGACCTGCTCTCGACTGACTTAGAGACTAGATATTGATTTGCTCATAAAAATACCATACAGTGCTGGACAAATGGCATCATGTTGAATTCTGAAGGCACATGAATGTAACTTATTTTTAATGCTGTACTGTAGGTGTGTAAACACCTAAAGCTCCAGTTTGATGTTTATATGAAGCATAACTTTGTGTATGCTGACATTCGTTGAATGTTTTACATCGTAGTATAAAAAAGCATTCATGCTTCTAAGTATTAGAGGGTAGCAGAATGCTATTTTATACTAAAATTATAAAGTATAAATCATATAATAAGGTCTAAAGCTGTGACTTCAAACTTGACAACACCACAAATAGCTAAAGACCAACTTCAACATTGTCAGTTAGTTGTTTTTTCTTCCTTTTCTGATCTGTCGCAAAATATTTTGCAACACTATCTGAGATCTGTTCCCACTTTGTTTCTGCTGTACGTTTATAGTAATGACAGATTAAAGGTAAAACCAATATATGTTTGTGTAAGGCATTGAGACACCTCCATGTCATAGGATCAAAAAGTTGTCTTGAACTCGACTGGAGAGATGAACATCATTCTTTAAAACATATTCTCTAATTTGATGTTTTGATAATTGTCCAAAATCTCCAATGGTTGTTCAGTTGGGTTGAGCCCTTGTGCCCATATGGAAGCATCTGCATTTGTTATATTTCTCCACTCATTTATTCAGGATTTTCTGCCTTTAATGTGGCAGTCTTGGACAATAACTTCCATCAACAATGTACTCGTAATTGGAACAGTTTTAGTATGAGAATGAAACTTTTAATTGTACTTGATGTTGTTTTTTTCCCTCTGTGAACACAATATATGTGAAAAGAGGTCAGAATTATTATGCAACTGCAATGCAGCAAACAGACCTGTGGCTACATTGTAGCTGGGTCCTCTGAGGCTCCTGATTGTAAAGCAATGAATATGGTCACATTTTCCATGATGGGTGACTCCCCGCTAATAGAAAGCTCTTGATTCTGAGTGACTGACATTAAAACCTGATGTTTTGAGATTGATGAAAAACGTTCTGCTGTCCTCCTCAGTATTAGCTTCTTAAAAACTTTATCTTAGTTACGTTGGGATGTCATCCACAGGAAGAAGAAAAGTACACCATTGAACAATAACGTGGAACCACAAATGCAACATCTTAGACTGAATAACAGAATGATATCAACGAGTAAGTGCAACGAACAGCACTTGAGCTAATCCCAGCACATTTACACTGAATTTAATTAATATGCACTGTTGCCTATAAATAAATCATTACTCAAAATAAACTATTAACTAACTACTTGTTGCATAAAAGAGTAGCAAAATGCTCTCATTTAGGAGAATTTCATATGGATCCATTCTTGTGAAAAGATGTCATCCCTCTAAGGACTTTAACAGCAGGATGTACAAACTTATACAAATTCTGCAATCAGTAATCCATGGGGGGAGAAAAGTAGCTTCGAACAAAGAAAATGTAATTTATTTCACTAACCATTTTGTTAGAATGCAAGTCACACACAAACAGCAGAAACAAAGAGCTCCTCACATTGTGAGTTTGCAGGCAGCCAAGAGTAACGCATACTAATTCCTTCCTCTGATTAAAAGCAAACAGAGCTATTACAGTGAAAAACATAATCTTTGAAAGCAACATGTTTATGTTTCTATCAAAGAAAATTGTGAGGTTTCCAGTGTATCAGTGAGGGGTGGGGAGTAACTTTATGAGATTAAAAACATTTTTTCATGCACCGAGGACTAAATGCAGTATTTATGGTGGTTAAATGATGTGAACTCACTCCCCATGCGGCTGTGCTGTGGGAGCAGTATGACATTTAAGAGGAGATGTGGGAATGGGTGAAAAGGAAGAAGAGACAGATGTGTGACAGGCGGGATCAGAGGAGAGGTTGTACTGTAACAGCAGCTGTGATATGGATAATCATCATCATTTTAGACAGTGATGTTTGATCTATACCTGCAGCAGCTGCAGCAAGGGGTGAGAAAAACAGCAAGAGGGAAGGACTGGGAAGCTATAGCATTATCTCAGAATGTAGTTATCTTAGAAAGTCGGGGTGGTAAGGATTAAAACAAAACAGAGTGAGGCTGGCAAATAAACAAATGCTAGAAAGCAATTCAAGTGTGAGCAGAGCACTCACAGGAAAAACAAAGAGTGGGACAAATGAAGCCTTCAAGACAAATAACCAGATAATACATATCATGTATTGAATCCTGGAACTGTGTTTTCAACGTCAATCAAAATCATTTTTACTGCTAATACCCCATAGGAAAAATGCTATTTTTCTTCAACTGTAAGTGCATTATAGTATATTACATGCCTGACATAACTTTAGACTGGGAGCACATTTGTGGTACACTATAGTTAATAACTGGGATACTAAAATTCAAATGTAATATTCAAGATAACTAAGGAGGCATTTCAAAATATTGGAAAATACACTAATTTATTTGGTTTTCAAGAGTGACATTCCATAAATGTCATTTATGACCAATATCTCTGTATTTCCCCGCTGCAAGCATGAAGCCCGCGTAACGGCTTGTTGAGCATTGCTTACCAAAGGGTGGGTACAACGTTAGTTTGGATCTGTCTAGCACCAGATGTCCAAAGGATCAAGCTGTGTTGCGTTCTGGTTGCACTTTGGCTCAGTCACAGTCAATAGCCAATAAATATAGGCACTCACGTACATCTACAAGTACATTTCTTCTTGAAAAATTCAGCCTGCTCATGCAAATATAGATCTCATGTGTAAGGATGGCAGATGGAGAAAAGAGACACGTGAGATGCTCTTCACCTATCTTCTGCGTGACAGTTTGTGATTTTGCCAATGCAGGATGATCGAAACACTAAGTGCAAAGGAGCTGCAAATGAGAGGTGGTGAAATAGCATTAATGAAAAGCACTTGCCTCACTATCTTCAACTTTCCAAAGATTTATTTTTCCTGTTTTCCTGTTTGCAACTTGCTATTTAAAGTTTGACTGCTAAATAGGTTATATTAGGCAACACAATTACTGTAACTTCACAGGATGAGGAGAAGAGGAGACATCCACTATACTTAAGCTCTGCATTAGTGGACGAGATTTTTTTTTGAACACAACCAAAATAACAGATCCACATTCTTCTTTGATGAATTTGAAAATGAGAAAATTTCACATTTTCTTTGAACACAGTCTACCCAAAAACTCTCATTCACATAGCTGTCTTACCTCCAGCCTTATGTATTCACTCTGCTCCTTTGAGATCAGATTCATGATGGTGCTGCTGTGTTTACGGGTTCGAACTAGGACTTGAACCCATGTCCTCCGGGCGGGCAGTGGGGACGCCAACTGGAAATGCACGTGGCTGTGCCCATCAAAGGAATACTCTGGGGCCTCTGGTGAAAACACACACACACACACACACACACACACGAGTCAGATAGTGCTATGATTGACAATAAACACAATTAAAGGTTTAAATGACATTTTATCCACTCCAGAGGGAAGTGACCCCAAGTAACTTCAACTAAATCAGTCTCACAAGCCCCTAAATCCCCCCCATATGCAGAGAGCTGGTGGCAGGAGAGAATATGCAAACTACACATGATAGAATATGTATGTGTGATTTAGCTTTGGTTATGCTTGGTTCTTCTTCTTACACCCATGTTCCCAGAAGTGGATTTTGTGCATGCTGGGCAGACTAAACCAAGCACACCTAAAATGTTTCCAAAACTATTCTTCCATCTCATAGCATATGCAAGTTACATCTCCTTTTCCATCCATGTCTCCACACCTCTCCCTCTGTCTCTCTTCCATGTTAGTTTGACAAATTTGATATGCATGCGTCGTTTTTGTGGGATCTGAAATCATATGAGCACTATAAATTTTACAATAATAATCTCACTTTATACATAAATAGGTTGCTTAGTAAAGACACAGTGTAGCGTGTAGTTCAGTATAGTGTGGTGAGCTAAACTTACAGAATTGTGAATATTGATCAAATCCCCGGTTGACTTTTCAAAGCAACATCATGAAAAACATAATCATTTTCTCTTTTCTTGCTGTAAATTAGATCTGTTGTAGACTCTCTTTCTTCTTGATATTACCATACATCTTGGGGAATGTAATGTATCTGGATACAGCAAAACTAGATAAATGCAGAGACAGAAAGCAATCCAGTGAGTATCATGTTCATTGAGGAGCCAGCAGGGAGCTTAAGATGATACACATAATGTCAAAAATGCACTGTAGGATAGCCTTGGGTGAGTAATGTGCGCTCACTTTGTGTACGAAAATAGATACGTCAGTTTCAAATGATATAACTGTCAATGGCCACAAACTATGCGTCATTCATTTTGGCATGGATGTTGGTCATTCACAGCAGAGCTTGAGTCATCTCATGAATATGGAGAGTGATTCATTCACATTTCATCATTCATGAATTAATTAGTTCAGGCACTAAAATCATTTGTTGAAAGATTGTCTAACTGCTGCATGTTGCTGTTTTAAAGGCAGGGTCACAAATGACACTAAGTAGGAATCAATGTAGGGACAAAGCATTGCAACAGTTGAGGACCAACAGTTCGAAGTGATGAAGTTGCTTTCCCTTGATACACTTAAACTGTTTAAGAAAGGGATTTTTGGTAATTGTCTCAAGATAGATAACTTTTTGTACACATTATTGACCTAATATTGATTTTATGAACTCCCTCCCTTGCACATTTAATACTAGGACATTTCAGAGAATCCTATCAGGGAGCATCACCATATGGTGCAAGACAATAACCAAGCAGGACTGTAAAGCCTGGAAGAAAGTGCTGCAGTCAGCAGAAAGCATCTCCAGAGGTGCTTTCCTCAATCTGGAGGACTGGTACGACAGGCGGTGGAGGACCAGGGCTATCAGGGTCATTAAAGACCCCATCTCAGGCCAACAACTGTCCTGGCAAACGCCTCCACAACCACAAGACCAACACAGGGAAGCTCACAAGGAGCTGATTACTTCAGGCCTGACGTATCCTCAATACGGATGCTGCCAAGGGCCTGCATGCTGCCCTGTGAGTCTAACGAGATTTAGAGAGCAGCAATGAAGAATATTCGAGGAGAAAGCAAATGCTTAGCCTATATACTCTATACATGAATTTAAAAATCAAGTAAATCCCATCTGCATACAGGATGGTATTATACGGATGTATACCCTTGATGTTAGAGAGGCATGAAACAGCAGTGGGTGATAAGTAATTGTGTGGTTGGTAAACCTGTAGTCCACACAAAGTTTGGTATCTTTTACAATATAGGTTACATGTTTACCAGCCTTGAAGATTGAAATTTTACACTGCAAATAAAACAACTGGGTTTACCTGCTTCACATCCCTGAGGATGAGAGAG
Organism: Pagrus pagrus; assembly: GCF_965226575.1. Lineage (NCBI taxonomy): Eukaryota > Metazoa > Chordata > Actinopteri > Spariformes > Sparidae > Pagrus > Pagrus pagrus. The sequence goes on along the minus strand of NC_140185.1, from coordinate 3,719,889 downwards.
AAAACAACCTGTATCCTGTGTCTCATTCAGTCCAGTCACCAGGATAAAATGTTGGCAGTTTATGTTTCTGCAATGTTCAAATTTGTACGTGTTATATACTACCAACCACTGACATGTCAATAATATGTATCATGTTCACACTATATGTTTATTACCTGACTGTCATGCTGAGTGATCATTTGTTAGCATGACACCACTGGATATCTTTAAAGAGACAATTTCCAGGATTGTTTCTGACAACAAAAAAATGTTTTTTTTTTGTCAAGAAGCTGAGACACCTCAGCAATGTTTGTGGCTACCAAGTCATTCTAAGACAAAATAAGATCTTGTCTTAACCCTAACCAAGTGGATTTTGTACCTTAAACCTTACCAACCAAAAACACGGCATTGTCACGACATAAATTATAAAATTCAACGTCGTCGTAACCTAAACAAAAGTAAAGTTGAAAGGAAATTCAGTGAAAATGTTCAGCATATCCATGGTTTACTGAAAAATACATTGCCAGCATTTATTGTGGCGTTTGATTGCTCATTTTATCATATTTAATCCTCACATGAAAGTGACAATTTAGCTGTGCGCCATAGCTAAAGATAGAAGGTCATTTGCAGCTGTGACACTTTGCTGTTGCTATGATAATCACATGTAAATTCACATATTATACAACCAATGACCTTATTGAAAGTCAAGTAGCCTGGTTCATACTTGGAGGTAGGAGAGAAATAATATATTTCATCTACTTCACGGTAATTTGAATTGTAGCAAGCCAACATGCATTTCTAACATGAAACCTTCAGACCTACATGTAACTCACCATTTTGCTGTAGTGCTATTACAGACTAATTTTGTTAGCATTAACTATCTGTGCTTGGTTACTACCAACTGTGCTTTAGTTTAACATTAGCATAAGTATTAAGCCAAGGGGTAAAATGTCTTTCATGGACACATGGATGATTTTGTCATCATTTTGATGTTGTACAATCTAGCACAACTTTGATGTAATCCTTTAATGCACGAGTCCAAAAAAAATAAAATTGGCTCACCCTCTTCACACTGGTGTCCTGTGTATCCCGGCACACACTGGCAGCTGAAGGAGCCCCACTCGCCATGACAGCGACCCCGGTGGCCACAGGATGGATAGCCCATGTTGACACAGCTGCTATCGGTGGTCAGGCAGCCCGGAGAGCTGGACTGTGAGTCGGCTGGGGAGCCCAAATCATACAGCTGAATGGAGGAGATAGAGAGCAGTAAATGAAGAGAAGATGAGGTCGAGGAAGCAGAGACGTTTACATTAAGGGAAGTGAGAAGGGAACAGAAAAAAGTAAAGCAAAGGAGAGGGGAACAATGTGTGAATAGTATTTAAAAAGGAAAGAAAAAAGTGTGAAAGAGGTGAGTAAAGTTGACAAAGAGGAGACAAAAAGGCAAAGCGACAGCAAAGAAAGGGGACTGGTGAAGACACCAAACAGAAAGCTGGGGGTTCGAAGCCATAGGGGAAGTCAGAGTTTGAAAAGAGGAAAATAAAGTCAGAACGAGTGAAAAATTAAAGAGTAGGAAGGAATCTTTCAAACGTGTTGAAGGACAATATGGCCTTCTCTTCATTTCCACCTTCATCTCTCTCATGACCCAGTGATGAAACCAAACAATGGACCAATCTTCTTACAGATAAACAGCATGGCCAACTACACAGAGAGCTGATAAGACCAGGGAACCTTGGGCAGCTAAGTCTGTGTCCCTCACAAAAGCGAGCCATATCAGACATAAATGTGTTCAATCTCCTCTCTGCCTTACCCAAACTTTATGGCTTCTGTTGGTGCTGCGGCGAGGACGTGAGAATGCAACAGATCATAAAAACTGACACTGCCTCTCGGGAGCTGCTGATTGGCTCTGGCCTCCAGCAAAGAGGCTACTTATTGGTTGCTGACCTTTAAAAGCTACATATCCTCTGTTTTCTGGGTTTGGAGGGTTGATTGCTAAGAACTGCAACACAGACAGCAATCGATGACTCAAAGACACATTGGGGTGTCTGCAATTGATTTGAGTGTGCAACTGTATCACTGTGGTGTGTGTGTGTGTGTGCATGCGTGTGTGTGTGTGTGTGTGTGTGTGTGTGTGTGTGTGTGTGTGTGTATGTGAACCTGAGCAAAACACTTGGAGTTGAATGCAAAAATACACCTGCTTCTGCTTAAATTACAAATTTTGGCTTCAGTAGATAAGACTGTCACACCCCCACATAGACACACTGTAGGCTGTAATGTTTGCCAAGATTAATTTCAGGTGTTTGGTATAAAAATGTCTCAGCCCAGGAGGAGTGAAAAACAAATTCTAGACCAAAATATACAGCAGCAAGTGTGCAGTGCAGTGAGAGAAGATTCACCAAAACTGTGGCTCAACACCAATCCAACACCTACAGCCTATCCCCTACCCACTCTCAGTCTGTTTGCACGTTAATGTGGACGAACTGCCCCATTAGCTGTCATTACAAACCAGTTTGCCCTCAATTATTAGGAATAAAACAATAAAATTAAATTATATGCTTTATAATATCTAACTATATAAAGAATAAGAATATGTTAAAATGTGAATGTTTCTGTCAGAGAAGGCAAGGGTGTCCAACATCTGCCAGTGTATTTATACCCTGCTCGTCAATTAAAAGACGCTCCAAAGCCATGTGACTCCACACGGCGTTACAATCCATTTGGAATAGGAGGGTGAAGGGATCATAATGGAATCAGGCTTGTATGAACCTCTAGCATCTCTATCTCAACACGAAATGATGGTGAGTGACATACAGAAATCAAGTCTGACATCATAACGACAGAACACAGAATTTGAATGAAACAGTGACAAATTACAAAAGAACCCAACATACGGTAAGGTGCCTTCGTAAAGTGCCTGGCCAAAACAGAAAAATATTGCACATCTATTCCATGAGCCAGGTGCACAGGAGAGAGACAAGTAGACCTAAAGTCGTTTTGGTAGATCTTTGTTTTGTCGCAGGTTTGACAAGGCAAAAAAGTTTGTGGACAACCCAACTTTACACCAGAAGATGCTTTGCTTCCAGTAGATAAGGTCAGCTCAACTCTGTGCAGGACAGTCAAGTTCAGCTACACCAAACCCAGTATTTTTAATGGATCTGGTTTGTGCACATGGGACATTGTCAAATTAAGAGGAAAAGGGCCTTGGCCACCCTGGCATTTATTAAACTATTGATACGCAGTTGGAAGCACACTAATGTCAAAACTATCATTGTATGCTGTAGGATTAACATTTCCATTAATTAGAAATAAAGTTTTTGTTCTATATTGTGGAAATGCCTGTCTTTGTGGTGTTCACACTATAAAAAAATCTAATTTGACATGATAAAAATGACAGAATGTTTTTCCACTCATTTATTCAGGTATTTATTTGTAGTTTTGGAATGACATCAGAACATTGTTTTTTCTGAAATGTCTCCAGTGTGTGCCAAATTAATGTAATGTAATGCAAAACAAAATCTGGATCCAGATTTTCCTTAAACCTACTGTACAGGCAGCGGATTTTGTCTCAAAACCAATTCCGGAGCTCTGCGTGTTTTCAACATTGGGCCAGAATTTTTAAAAGCCAAACATTTTGATGAGAAACATTGCAAAACCGATGTCAACTGAAAGACGCTAACATGCATAAAGCCATTAACCCAATTCATGTTACTGAAAACCTCTACACTTCAAAAAGGCGTGAAAGTTGTGTCATAACCACAGAAAAACTTAAAGCAGTAATGTTAGACTGAGAGCCGAAGGGGGAGAGACAAGCAGAATGATGACAGGATGAGGATGGAGAGTTAAAAACAGACGGTGGTGAGTGACAGCCAGAGGGGAAGAGACTCAACTCCAGAATAGAAATACAATTATAAAACTAAAAAAGTCTCTTCGTGTCCCTTTTCCTGGACCCATCCTCACGTTCATCTCTGCCTTCAGCACAGTCGAGTTTGCTCTGTTCTTCATCCACACACACACATCATATACTGCTTCCATACAGCCATGCATCACACTTCAATGGGTTAAGTGGAGGTGACATGATCTTAACATGCTGTACCAGAGCCAGATATCAAAACAAAGGATCACATGATGTAATATGAACAGACACATTAAAGTAGAATCACAAACAAAAATGTAGACATGTACAAAGAGGAAACCGATACATACAGCAGGTACAGCAAGTGTGTCTTTCAAGATAACAGATAATGTTGCTATAGTAACAAATGCGATATATTAGCAGGTTCTATGATAATAACACCACCAAATGAGGAAAAAAACATACGAGAAAAAAATCACACAATGCTGGAACATGTCCATCAACATTATCAGTCATCACGCCTACTGTTGCATGCTCTATGGAGATTTATTGTCTTCATGTCCACCCACACGCATCATGCAGATTTCTCCCATTAGGAGATAATGTTTGTGCAGCCTCCTGCTACGTCTCCAGCTAAGGTGCACCACATCAACTACAAGCCTCGACTCACCATCTCAATAAAGCTTTAAAATACTACTGAATTAATTCAGATAAACCTAGAAATTCAGATAAACCTAGAAACCTGTGGTTCCTCTACATGTGACCAGACTACCAGATAAAGTACAGAACAACACCTACCCTGAAAAATTAAAAATTAAAAATTAAAAACAAATAAATAAAATTATTGCAACTAACAGTTGACAGAACTTTTGATGATTTAAGCATGTATGTGTTTGAAACACATGCATATTTGGGTTGAATTCTATATTAGTGAACAACAGGTTGCAAAATGATTGAAGGCAGATTGAACATGTAAGTCAGACTACTGAAAGATTGTCACATTGTAACTTGAATTGAATTGAATTGAATAGGTATAACCTAGTAGTGACCTAGGTTAAGTAGCATTTTATTCGGCTTACATAATTGATTTCCTTCCATCTTTGGTTAGGTGGCAGGGCTTGTCAATTATCTCAGAGGCGCAGGTGTACAGTATTATTTGTATTGAAGTGCTGCTGTTGGACGGACAAAGCCTTCACCTGTTGCCAACTTATTGTTTGCTGACAAATGTTAAGTCGACTGTTTACAGACTGTTTTCGTTTTGGCCAACTGGAAAATGACAAAGCCTGAGCAAGAATGTATTCAAGGAATGTTGTTTGTGCCCGCCACTGGAGGCTGCTGCTTGAGATAGTCAGATTTAAACTCAAGGTGAGTCCTGAATAACCAGCATGCCTTCCTGCAAGCACATGTACACACTTCCAGTCTTGTAACATTTATTCACATTGCGTATGTTTCTTAGTCGAACAGTATAATTTCAAATTGCACAGGCCAATATAATGAATGGATGTTCCCATTTTGTAGTTACAGCAGCATATTACATTAAATTACTAGTACAATACTGATCTCAATTCCTTCTACACTGTAAGGTTAATAGCTTTTCATTTTCACAAAGAACAGAACAGTGATATCAGATTTGCACAGATTATCTGTAAATAACCTGAGTTTAGGTGGTAGCATTGGCTGTCTGTATTTCATATTACCTCTCATTTCATTTTATACAAAGTTTTGCTAGTTTGTTGTGTCAAGAAATGGGGTCCTTCTTGCTCTGTGGAGAGCAAGACCAAGCCTTTATCTAAGATCCTCTGCTTAAACAATGAAGAGTTAAGAGTCCAGCAACATCAGTTCCTATAGAACCAGCAGTTGCTCATTTATCTCATCTACTCTGGAGTAGTCACTGAGGCTGTTCAATTAGGCTGCAAGCACTGCTATAGCAAAAACAACATGTCAAAGCTTTCTTCCTACAGAGGTGTCACAAAAGACAAGAATTCTAGCTCCCTGCCCACACGTCTTCTTTGCATAGAGAATGCAAAATATGCCATGATTAGATTGTAAACATATCTGAATGCAGAGCATGTTTTAAACAAGGTGCAAATTAAGTGTTTATCCCAATGTAATTGCCACTTCTGAACAGCTGAAAGCAACATGACAGTAAAACATTATCACTAGCAGCATTATGACTAGTAACAAATGTTATTTTAAAAGAGTGATAAGTTAAACATGACTTACTTTGAGCAGTAAGATACATCTTTCATACACAAAACATTTTAATTCAATATTCATTTTCTTGGTATTTCTCCCATATGATTTTTTTTTTTTAAAGGGAAACCACATCTTACCCTGTCTGCATCTGTGGGAATAGAGTCCAAAAAGACCCTGACATTTATGTCTAAATGCCAGTTATGTCAGACTCAATAGTTTTTGACTGTCAGGGGCAACATTTCTCACCTAGTCAGAGGTTTATTTGATGCCAAGCTAAAAATTGCAGCAGAAAATACAATTTTAACCAAAATTTCAGGCATTACAAGGCAGTGGGTTCTCAAAAGGCTATCATACCTCAGGCCTGTGTTCATACAAAAATGATTTGGGTTTTTCTTGGGGTTGGGCTCTGATTGTTATGGCTGAGCATAGTCCATAGTCAAGCAGTCCAACAGAGCAGTAGAAGGTTACTTGAAAGTCTTGACTTGAAGTCAGATTGGGCAAGAGTGGAAAGGTTTATATTTCATTTCACCCTTAGAGTCCACGTGTGTAATATTTGAGAGCGCTTCGAGGTTACAGTTAAAAAGCATAAAAAACATCTCTTACATGGCACAAGGGTACTGTGAATGTTGAAACTGTTATTAATCCATTTATCAGCTAGAGTGCAGGTGTGAGTTTCAGTATGCTTCCATACTGGTGTGCTAATGATCGTGTGGTTATGTGTGTCATCGTTGCATTCAAGTGTGTTACCTTGCTGTCCACGATGAGGTTGCGGATGCAGCCGGTGAAGTGTTTGTGCTGAAGCTGAGGGTAGATGTATGGGATGTCCTCGTTGACACCACCGAGCTGGAGCACATGGCTCATGTTCAGGTGTCTAAAACACATATAGGCATGAAAGCCAATATAAGCATACAGGCACTTCTGACAACCAGGGCTCATAGAATGCATCTTACTTGCACTGCCATATCCATGTCATTTGGGCAGAATTACAAATCCAAAGCGACAAGTGTTGACAAAATGGAACTAAATACAATTTTATTAAACCATTTTGCAGACATTATTTTTGCTATTAAACACCTTATTTGAATCAAGCCTCTTGACATTTAACACAGAAATTCAAATATGTCAGCAACAAACAAAAGTTGTTGGTTGACTCTGCTTTGTCATTTTAATCCAACAGTGACAAAATGACTGAATTTACAAATAGAGTCCAATTTATATTTTTGATCACTTGTGCAGTGGAAGAAGCTGTAAACACAACACTGATATATTATCACTTAAATTTTTTGTGGCACAAAAATTCATTTGGAGTTGCTTTTATAGTCAGCTGATAAACGTAAATTAGTGACGGGCCCGGTAAGAGGGCTGAAATGAAACCACAAGATTAAAGTTGCAGGGCGCAAATCAAAACAATAAGTCAAAAGTCACTTAGAACCTCCACAGAGCTGAGGGCTGAGAGCTGAGTCATAATTCTGTGGGCTAGTCACTACAAATGACCCCTTACATAATTAATGTGCAAATATTGATCAGTGTAGCTTTAAACACACTATGTGTACTTTCTGTTGCTAGCAGGCTAGCAATCAAAGCAATACAAAAGACTTTTGGGGGGTTTTATGTGGGGAGGGTCGGGCAGAGCTTGGGGGACCTGAACTGCTGCTCAGCATGAGAGCCAGCTCTGGAGGAGAGAGTCAGATGCAGAGCCAGGACAGGAGGAGAGCTCAGAGATGACTTTTTTAAACTTTTGGGATAAAGGTGTATTTATCGTCACTCCCATTTATCAAGATGAGTACAGCAGTGAGCTAGAGGGGAAATGTACTTTACCTCATGAACGTAAAGTTACAGAGAATAGAGATGAAAAGAAGAGAGAGAACCTGAGTCTCTGGTGAGTGTTGAGCTTAGTAAGAGGTTGACCTGAATTCAAACAAACAGACACACACACCCATAGTCAACCCATAGTCAACCTCACACAGTTTACGTGAGGATAAAATCCACTTTGCTGGGGGTGAACGCACCATTAAACACCCACCATTACTGATGAAAAATACATCTGACGTAACTCACAAATGTTCGTGGATGAAGAAATGCTTTAGAGTTTTATTTGTTATGTTTATGTATTATTAGTTATGTTTAGTCTATTTCGCTGACTTCTTTCCTCAATCTATGACCCTTTCGCCATAGGTTGTAGTGACACGCAGCCTAATGAAACTGAAACCTTGAATTTATCTGGGTTTGAAAACATTTGGGATCATGTAAGCACACAACTCAACAAAATATATAACAAAGGTCTAATTGCTTTAAACATTTTAATGTAGAAATTGTACATAGTATAACTTAACCACAATACCACTGTACCTAAAAGAACTCAATCCAGTTATAATCATGTCTTATCAAGCCTCAATAAAGAACATTAAAAGGTGACAAATAAGAATGTATGTGTGCGCTCAGGTGATTGTGTTTACCTGTCAGTGTTGGGTGTAACTCCCGTCACTTCACAGGAAGAGTGGTCCTGGGTGGTCAACCAGCTGCCCAGTCCCTCCATTTCCATTACCGCTGCCCCTGAACAGCGATCCAGGGTGAATCGCACTTCCTGAAGAGACCACACAAACAAGAACATGCTGTGTACAACCTTATTGCAAAACCAACTGCATTAACAAAGCCCCCTATTTCTTTTCATTATAATAAGTGTACCTCCTGTTGCTGGCAAGTGCTCTTTTACCATTATTGCTATAACAGGAGCTGCCTATGATTCACATTTCTTTCATTAGTGCATACTACCCTTCTGCCGCCTGCTATGGGCCCTGTTAACTCACAAACAAAAATCAAGACTTCATCTTCATCTTAACATCGCCATGTAATTATGCAATTGAAGTGACGAAAAAGGTGGTTAAGCAGAAACCATGACAACCTATTTCCGACAGCTCCTATTATTCCATCCACTCTTTACCTCTCATTGAAGATTCTTCTGTTTATAGTGTTGTAAATAATAAAGTTTATTATTTAAAAAAGGTAACATTAAAGTTAAAGAAAGGATCAAACACACATACACCCAGTAGAGCACACAGCTCCCTTTGACTCAATCAAGCTAATTCAACATAAAATTTCAATAATACTGTATCACTGTAAATCTTAAGCCACCCATACATACTTAACTATAATTTAAGATCATTAGATCTAGGATCCACATTAAATTGTACTCACTCATAGATATCAGCCACCTAAATACACCTGATTTCTTTCATGAGGATTCATGCATTATTCCCTGAATAATTAACGTATATGTCAAAAAACGTCCCAATGTTATGTCATGTTAAAAGAAAGTGTGAAAAAAAATCCCTGGAGCCATCTTTTTATCTAGACCAACACCAGAAGTTAATGGGTCTATTCTGGGCCTAGACCCATCTTCCAGGTTTAATGGAAAACCGTTTTTTGTCTTATCCTGCTGACAAACCAACCAACCAAACAAACAACAAACAAATGCACACAGTTGGAAACATAACCTCCTTGGCAGAAGAGACAATTCCTTAAAATTGGCACCAAAACCATCACACTTACTCTTGTGAATCACAACGCCCTGTGTAAGTGCCACTGCTTTAGCATACAGTTCCAGCTGTTAGTGTTTAAGAACTGAAGAAACCTCTTGGAGGAGAGGTGAAACATCTTCAAGAAACTGAAACACGTCCCATTGCCTACGATACAGCACTTAGAATTACCATGACCTGGATGACTGAGAACCTTCATCAACACGTCTATAAAATCAACTTGACCTTACTTGTGGGTATTGGCATGTTTTTCCCTCTTTACAGTAAAATGACATGTTTGCCACTTCAAGCTTCTCTGTCTGTAAGTTACATCTACTGCACACGCTAACTCCTTCAGTCACACTTGTGACTGCAACTCTCTGCCAGGAGAAGATGTCTTAATTTGGTGTCCAACATTCCTCAGGCGTTTTGACCCTGAACCATGACATCCTCCACTTGATGGGGTCGACAGTGATAGCCAATCACTGACCATCTTCTCCTGGCTTCCACCTTAGTGCTGCCAGGTCCTGATACTTGGCGCCTTTCCTCTCCTGGCCTCATCACAACCGTCTTCCCACGGGACAGTCAGTTCCACCAGAATGATCTTTGCCTCCTCGGACCACATAATAAGGTCAGGCCTCAGGGATGTTTGGTGTCCACCTTCATCTGCTATGATTGGGCTGTCTGTGAGAAGCTTTTATTGGTCTTCTTGGAGGCTAGTGGTTTTCTACCTCTCTGATGAACTGGATGGGTGGGACTGCTTTCGAATGGGTCTGACGCTTTTTCCGTCTTTCCTGCTCCAAGATTTTAGCCAGTGTTCCGATGACCTTGTAGTGGCGCCATCTGTATCTTCCCTGGCTAAGGGCAATCTTGCCAATCCCGCCACTATGCGCACCAATGTGCCTCTCTCTCCACATAACCAACACAGCGGGTCCTCTGTCATTCCCCATCTGTGCAGCTTTGTTGCAGCTAGTAGGGTCTCATACAATGACTGGAGCAGGAAAGAGATCGGAAAAGCCTCCAGTCTCCAGAGTTCGGTCCACATGATCTTCCCTTGCGGCTAGGCTGCTTGTTGATCCGGGATATGCAGCCCTTGCACTTTGCCTCTCCTCCCTCAGGTGTCGGACCTCTTCTTGGATCATTCCTCTCCTCTGCCTCAGGTCTGCCTTACCCCACTTTCAGAAATGTGCTGTGCCAAGGCCTTGCCTGCCCATGCAAGGGTTTGCGATGATGTCCTTCAACTTTAGCATGCTCCCTGCCTATGCCACTGAGGTGCCACTAATGCCCTGATCTTGTAGTGACACCTGCACCCCCGACTTTTGTATTGCTGGAGTCACGGAACACCATCACAGCCCTACACTTTGTGACCTTGAACTCTTCCACCATTGATGACAGGGATAGCTGTAACTGGCCAGACCGTATGTATAGCCCTAGTGACGTGAAGCTTGGTGGAATGCCAAGCCACTTGCAGAGGTGCTTGTTCACTCGCCTCTCGACTCCTTCCACTGATGTCATCGGTACTTCATAGATTGACAGTAGCCACGTGAGTCTTGGTAGGAGACCATGCTGGAAGACCAGGCCTTAAAAAATTTCCTGGTAGACCAGATCCCTTGATCTTCCTCAGCCACTCATCCCCCCACTTCTTCGTCTCAGATACATTGCTACATTCCCCTCCCATCTTACTGCCTTTCGGCTGCCAGCTGGTTCCAGTCAGTTCCCAGCCACTGGGAGTCCACCCCTCCTCCTGGGGGTGTGCCTAGACTGTGAACAAGCCCATTAATTTAATTGCAGGGTGTCACCATGAGATGGTGCTTCCCTCACAAAATACATAATCTAGATACCCTTTAAACCTAAACCATATTCTTCTACCTCATTACATGTCAGTGTACATGTCAGTACTTACTTTATCTATATTTTATGTCAATAATCTATAGTTGTAGCTTGGTTATATTATTATAGGTTAAGCCACCCAGCAGTGTATACAGTTATTAAAATGTGCTCATCCTTTATCTGCTGCAGCCCTAAAGTTATGAACACTTCAGAATAATATAAAATATGTATATTACAGTGAGTAATACTTTGAGTTACACCTCAAAGAATATGATGTTCACCTTTCCCAGTACTTTGTATAATGCTCAGCCTGTAGTCTTAAGGAGAAGGTAATTTTTTCCATGCATTGTATTTCGTTAACAATGGTGATCCAGTCATTCCTTGATGGCAGATTTGTCTGCCGCTATTTCCGTGTAATGGCCTTCTTGCTCGCAGCCAAGAGCACTTTATAAAGATAGTTGTCCTGGACCGTAAGTCCAACTGGGATTTTACCCAGATACAGTGTAACAAAAGAAAAATCAACTTCTAGACCAAAGATTGTCTGTATTTCTCCAGCAAGTACTTGCCAATATGGTTGAATAAGGGGGCAGGCCCAGAATATATGAAAGTGGTCTGCCATTGTCTGTCCACATTGTCTCCAGCATTTATCCTTTCCCTGGAAAGCCTGCTGTTTAAATTTCAATTTAGGAGTCACAAAAAATGTATTATGTTCTTCCAGCAGAATTCTCGCCATGCTCTGGAGTTGGTGGTCCTAGCCTGACCCACCCAAATATCTCTCCAGTCATCCTCAGATATCTCCAGGCCAGACTCCCCCTCCCATTTCTGCTTAACCTGGAAAGTAGAATGGTTCCTGGAATTTTGTAGTCTTTTATAAATTTGTGATATTAAATGTTTACTGTCTTTAGCCTTATATGCATCGGTAAATATACTGATCAGATTGGAATCCCTATTGTCTGTTTGTTTGATTTCCTTGTTGAAGTAGTCTCTGACCTGGAAATACCTGAATCTATCCTCTCTTCCCAGTCTGTATGATTCAGAGATGTGGATAAAAGACTGTAGGCCATCCTTGTCGGCTATAGTGCAGTAGGCTGTTATACCATTGTGTGCCCACTGCCTGAAGCACTTATCTAGACCTGCTGGTATAAACTCTCATATGCCACCCATTTCAATATTTTTGCATGTTTCTCAAGATGAAGCTTTTTACAGGTGTTGAACCACACCTTGAGGGCAACCCTGGTAAAGCGGTTTATTTTATCCAGGTGAGGATCATAGTGTTGGCAGTTACCTAATAAAGACTGTGCTGGTGCTTCAGATCGCATTAATTCCAAATCTTTCCATTTGGCGGAGTAGTTCGGATTACACCAGCAAACTAAAGGTCTTAGCTGGGCAGCTGTAATAGTCCTCCACACATGGTAGAGAAAGTCTGCCCTCATCTTTGGGTAACTGTAAGGATCTTGTATTTAATTTGGGGCCTCCTACTGTTCCAGACAAATCTTGATATCATTCTATTCCATTCCCTAAAATCCTTAGGGGAGACCTCTACAGGAAGGCACTGGGATAGGTACAAAAGCCGGGGAGGACGTTCATTTTTATTGTTTCAATTCTATTAGACATGTCTAGGGGCAGTGCTGTCCATCTATCTAGATCCGCTTTGATTGTCTGAATAACTGGATCGTAATTAGTTTTATATATTTTGGAGATGTCTTTTGGGATCCAAACTCCCAGATATTTAATAGCAGGGGTGTCCCATTTTAAATCTAATTTGCCTTTCAAATCAGCATTTGGTGTGAAGTTGTAAGAGAGTATCTGGGTCTTATGTGTATTCAATTTATACCCAGAATATGAGCCAAACAGTCTCAGAAGGGACATCAGTTTAGGTGCACTTCTCTGTAAGTTTGTCAAAGTGAGCAATATATCATCCGCAAACAGACTTATCTCGTATTCATTATCTCCAATTGAAATCCCCTTAATCTCTGGGTCCTCCCTTATTGCCTGAGCTAAGGGTTCTATAAAGAGCGCAAAGAGGGCGGGACTTAGTGGACAGCCTTGGCGACATCCTCTCTCTAGGTTGATGGGTTGTGTTAGGTGACAGTTGATTCTTATTCTAGCAGTGGGGTTTGAAAAAAAGTGATCTAATACATTGAACAGATTTTTCATTAAAGCCAAAACGTTGCAGTACTTGGTAAAGATAGCCCCACCCAACTGAATCAAACGCTTTCTCTGCATCTAAACTAATCAGCGTCGCACTAATATTTTCCTTGACCTCATAGTCTACCACATGGAGTGTTCGTCTAATATTGTCCTGTGTTTGTCTTTCTCGGACAAACCCTGTTTGATCTGGGTCTGTCATTTCAGAGACAGTGTGTTCTATCCTTTTGGCCATAATTGAGGCAAATAGTTTATAGTCCATATGCAAAATAGATATTGGCCTATATGAACTGCATTCTCCCTTGTCCTTGCCTTCCTTAGGAATTATTGATATTACTGCCTCATTCCAAGATTGGGGCAACCAGCCTTGCTTAAGGGTGTGGTTAAAGCATCTGAGGAGCAGCGGCGTCAACTCAGGCTTGAATGTTTTGTACCATTCACTAACAAACCCGTCTGACCCAGGTGTTTATTGGTCTTCAGTCGAGAAACAGCGTCACCCAGTTCAGCGGTTATTATCTCTGCAGTCAGTACATTATTCTGATGTTCTCCTATTGAGGGAAGATCCAGAGATTTTAAGAACTCTTCAATTACTGGGTCATCAGCTTTGTCAGGTTGGGTATATAAGTCCTTATAGTAGGCTTCAAAGGATTGCTGAATTTCTTCTAGTTTATGGAACATTTTGTTGTTTTTTGGATTTCTTATTTTGTAAACAGTTCTTTCTGCTTGTTGCTTATGTAGTCTCCAAGACAGAAGCTTCATAGCCTTTGGGCAGGTTTCATAATATTTTTGTTTAGTAAACCTCATTTTTTTCTCATTTTCTTCATCATAAATCTGATTAATTTCCTGTTTAATACATTTTAGTTGGGCCCATACTTTTGAGTCGAATGTTGAGTTCCCAGGTTCTTCAGTTTTGACTGCAGTTCCGCTAAGCGTCTATGCTTCTCCTTTTTCCTATGGGCTGCAAAGGCTATGAGTTTACCCCTAAGTACTGCCTTACAGGCATCCCACAGGACATTTGGTGATACTGTTCAATTGTCATTATTTTGATATATATATTATATATATATTGTTAGGTATTCTTTTAACGCTTCTTTTATATTTTCCTTACAAACTCTATCATTCAGTAAGCTGGTATTGAGCCTCCATAGGGTATTTTTCCTTTTATTATCTAAATGCAGAGAGAGATATACTCCTGAATGGTGTGAGACATCTCTAACGCCTATCTTGCATCCACTTATTCTATGTCTATCTGCAGTTGAAATAAAAAAATAGTCCAATCTGGAATATTCTGCATGGCGAGGGGAGTAGTAGGTAAATTTCTTTTCTGTGGGGTGCAGATCCCTCCATATATCTATCATACCAAATTCCCTCAGCATTTTCTGCATGAATACTGAACTTTGATTTCTCCTCTTGTGTAAATTTGTTGAGTCAAGTTGGGGTTTCAATTGGATATTCAAGTCTCCCCCACAGATTAAAGTTCCTGATGACTCTAGGGTTAATAAGTCAGATATTTTTTTAATAAATGATCTGTCATGTCCTGGTGGCATATATACATTTAACAGGGGGATGTCTTTGTATCAATCTTGCCTTTGACTAAGATATAGCGACCTTCCTTATCTCTGATTTGAGCAGTTAGTTGGAACTGTAACTTGTTTGAGAGTAAAATTGCCACTCCCCTCTTATGCCCAGATTTGTGAGAGGAATAAAATGTGTTCGTAAACCCAATCTTTTTTAATTTTTCATTTTCTAAGTTAGATGTGCCTCTTGCCAAAAAGCCACTTGAATATTTTCCCTTTTAATTTTAGCAACAACTTTACTTGTTTTCACTGGATTATGTAACCCATTCACATTAAGTGTTATTATCTTATATTTCTGATAGTCAATTTGCTTTGCTTCTTTGTGTCAATAATGGCTTGTTGCAACCTGAAATATATTACCCTTGAACTTATGTGTAAACAACTATTGAAATATGAACAATGCAGAACACAGTGAGCATACAACAGATTGACTTCCACAACTAGGGAACATATATGCTCCTTAAAACTGAGGGGAAAGCCTGATTTAACAAAAGGGACCCACCTTGAAGTTACAAGAATCACTTCAATTGACATTGAACTCTGAACACTGTCTTTCCACCGGTCCACTCTCTCACTATCAACAAACCTGCTTATCTCAAGCTAAAAGTCAGTTTTTAAATCAAAGTAAAATAAGAGGAAGGAGAGGATATGAGTTGTAACAAGTCATTTGTTAATTATCAATTCACCTAATGGGGCTGAGGGGGATCAGCTGCATTCAGACCCTGACGTTGGGATCAGGTCTCCTGGGGGTGGAAAGCGCACAGTTTCTCTCGTATCTGCTCCGGTGGGATGCTCGCTGATGCCGCTTGTCCCCGACCCTCTTCCACGCTGTGACGCGAAGTCCTGGAGTTGGGTCGGGCTCGTCTTGGTCGACAGGGAACCCCTTTTTCCGCAGGTCGTCCACGGCTTCTCTTCCATCGTTGTAAATCCTGGGTCCACCTTCCAGAAACACCTTGAGCTTGGTGGGCTTATTCCTGCATACTCTTTTCTTTTCTTAACTATCTTTGTCGGGTAGTCGTGGTCAAAATAAACCCTTGTGTCTTTGTAAAATACCTCCTTCTTCTTCCAAGCAGACGGCAGGATCTGTTCTTTAGTTTTATACTCCTGAAAGTGAATTATTATGGACTGCGGTGGAGCGTCCGTGGTGGTCGCGGAGCCAGAGCTCTGTGGCAGCGCTGTATTTTCAGATCGAGCTCACCGGAGGCAGCTCTGACTTCAGAAATTTGAGCACAAAGTTATTTTCTTCCTCACCTTCGGGGATGCCATGAATGCGGATATTATTTCGCTGTGACCGAGCGTCCAAGTCTATCACTTTTGTTTGCATGAATTCTTGTTTTCTGCTC
Organism: Pagrus pagrus; assembly: GCF_965226575.1. Classification (NCBI taxonomy): domain Eukaryota; kingdom Metazoa; phylum Chordata; class Actinopteri; order Spariformes; family Sparidae; genus Pagrus; species Pagrus pagrus. The sequence continues at coordinate 3,703,451 of NC_140185.1, read as the reverse complement.
CAATTGGCGAGCGAATCCTCGAGGTCGAGGTTTCGCTCCTACAGAGCGGCCACACGCTGTTCAGCTTCCTCGACTCGAGTTGTTGCGTTTTTCAAGTCCCCCCTGATATCTCCCAGAGCCTGGTTAATTTCGTCTTGGAGTTCAACCAGCTCCTTCTTCACATCCTCTCTCAATGTAAACCGGAATGAGAGCAGCTCACTCTTTATGTTGGAGCGCATCGCCTTGATCTCTGCATGAATACTAGCTAGCAGGCTAGCTTCAGCGGTGTCAAGTCCGGCCGGGCTAGGTGAGCTAGCATTAGCGTCGTCGGTCTCCGTGGCAACTTTCTCATATTTTCCGGATCTTGTGTTCGTTTTACTTTTAGCTTTACTACTTTTGTCGCCTTCCATAGTTTAATAACTGTAGTACCGCGTTAAAGCACTTGAATCTGGGGAATTAATCCGTGTGAGGGGGAGAGTCTTCAGTCAGCCAGCCATCTTCCCTACGTGCCAACCAGAAGTCAAGATCTTTCACATCTGATAGAAATATCTTCTCCCAGGGCATTCCAATAGCTCAGTTGGTAGAGCTGTGTGACCCAGGCACAGAGACCCTGCAAAGGCCCGGGGCTCAAGCCCGTCCCCGCACCATCACCTGTCCCGCCATGAAAGGCCAGAGAAATTAAACATTTCTCCCCCCAAACAACTTGTTTTACAGTTTCATCAGAGTTTTTTTAGTCTCCGTTTTCCTAGTACATAAACAAAATGGTGGTGACTTCTGGCTCATGAACTTTCTCTATTTTAGCTAAGTACTACACGAAAAATGTTCCTCATAGCATGTAAGGGAATGAACTGACAGTGTAGTACCAGATTATTGCTTTTTGTGTTACCAGCACAGCCAGGTTTAGACAGTATGATCAGAGTTTAGAGAGTGCACGCGGCAGCTCTCGCTTTTGAGATCTGTCTGTGCTCTTTGTGTCTAGACGCATGTGACAAAATGCGGGACAAAATTCTCTAGTTGACTCAACAGCCCTGCAGCCACCAGATGAATGTCGGGGGCTGGGAGACCTGTTGGGATGTCCATTGAACAAGAACAAAGAGATGCACTGTAATGCCTATGATGTGTTTGGCCTCTGTCACCTCTCAAGATACACAGAGGATGTTTGTGAACACACTAAACTGATTACATGTCTTTTATCGTCCGCCAATGTGTGAGGAATTTCTGATAAAAATATCAGAAAAAATTATCATCAATAGTCATAGTCAATATTGTGCTGCACCTTTTGTTTTTCAACAGCACTGCATGGCAGTGAAAATAATATGGCTGGGGAATTAATGATTTAACAAAAATGGTACAAACTATTAATGTATAAGAGCCGAAAAAAAGGTTATTTTTTTCTTGTTTGTTATTGTTTGCACTTAGAAATGTGCTTTCTCATGCTGTTAGATTACTATTAGACAACGCTGTCAGGTGCGTGCAGAAATCCAAGAGCAAACTTTGTTTTGCCACAGTGAAACTGTTGCTTCTGTGATTAAACACATATTGAAGCAGAATATTTTGTTAGGTAAAAACATGTTGTGGATTTTGAAAATGATTACATCGATATTTTTTCCATATATTTCAGCTTTTGGTATTTTTAGCACTGAAGTTACTTCACATGAAGTCTGCAGATATGTAGTAGCCTACCTAAATCTGTCCCTGGAAACTATTTTTCTTCAGCAGGTATTTTTTTTAGAGCTAAGTAATTCTGTTTTTATATGTGCAATATTTATTCATTTTGGGAAATCCCATGATCTCTGGAGCATTCAAGGCAGACACAACAGGGACCAGATATCATCACCACTTCAATAAAAATTGCTCGAATGTGCCTTCCACATTTGCAGAAACCCAGAAAAAATTAGCAAATGTTTTTGTCTTTGTTTTGTTTTGCGTAGGATTGCTTCTGACTCGTGTAATTTGAACATTTCTAATCATTTCAGAAAACCTGAAATGTCCAAAAGTCAAAACTATATTGAAAAAGGATGTTTTTACCTAACAAAAATATTCTGCCTCGATGTGTGTTTAATCACGCTGAAGTAATGCTTCGGCTTCTGTCATCACTGCTCCACCTGGTGGATAGATAAACAATTGCAACTGGTTTCCACACAGGGTGTTACCGTTTGGCCCTGTGTTCACTACATCATTGAAGTGTTAAGAGGCTTCATCTGTATCACTTCCTGAGGCACTTTATCATGCTTTCCTCAACAGATGGTATCGCCTCCCCCTGGACTTGGAGCTGGACCCACTGGTCACCTTCCCATTTCTGATGACCATGCTTCTTGACTTTCTGGGTTTGAACTTCATTCTTGCCCATGTTGCCACGTCGTCAAGTGCCCTCAGGATCCACCTTGCTCATACATGAGATGAAGTCATCGCGGTTAGGTCATCTATAAAGCCTCTTATCTTATTTCACTTTCCAACCAGCTTCAAACAGAAGCTTAAATTGTAAAACAGCACCTTATATACGCCAGCTGTGCCAGCTAATTGCTAAGTAGCATCAATGAGGCTGTTGATGTCACGTAAACAGGGGTTGTTTGTAGGGTTAAACATTGACACACTGACATTAACACATACTGCATACACTAACAACATTATGCAAACAACTTCAGCTCTGAGTGTCCAGACCACACTCAGAAGGCTTTACATCTGTTAATGGTAATGCTTCCATAAGAATTTAAATGACCCAATATTTGTGTTTATCTAATATTTCTACAGCTTATTGTTGTATGTTGTCCAAGCACTGTGCAGCAACTGGTCCAGAAAAAGAAGTCTTTGGTTAGGTAATAAATGATTCATGGTTATGGTAAGATTCTTGGCTACTGAATCGTACAGTAAATCCCAGACAGCAGATCTGTCCTTGCTGCTGTTGATCTCACTCCATCACATGACAGCAGCTTATTCATCCAGAACACACAACCAGGTTGGGTAAGCTGCTGCCGACAAATTAATTCGACAAAGATTCACATGTGACTTAGATTAATACCATTGTGATGCTGAATAATACCTGTTGCAATAACAAAAGTCTCAAAGCATTGTTGTTCATGCAATTAAAAACAAAGTTATTGTATAACCCAAAGTAAAAAAGGTACATTCATGTACTCGTTTGGCTGCTCTCAATACTGAGCAAATAAGCTCTGTGTTTGTGTTTATGCAGGAGTCAATGTGAAGCTGACCCCAAAGCAGTTTTTACTTTCTTTATAAGAAATATAGCAAATATAAAATATAAACAAAACTGGTTTCTGTCAAAATCAATGTGTGGTGCTGAGCAGTAATTGCACACATGTTTCAGTGGCAGACCATTGGCAAGGCAGGGTTCCTGATGGCAAGGCCTTTGTCTAAATGGTTAGACTGCAATTAAGGTTGTGTAAGCAGTGTTGTCGTTATTTTAAATGAAGGGTCTAAATGTTAAATGAGACAAATTTAAGTGTAATTAATCAGTTTTAGGTTTTAAAGAGGCTGACTATGAAAAGGCTAACAAAATCAGACAGTCCTTACTGAAGTGGTCCTCATCCAGTTTGCAATGAGATTCACAAAAAAGGGTTCAGACACAGGCAGTCCAGCTCCTTTAAGGTGAGACTGTGAGGCTTTCAGGTTGGGTTATATCAAAGACTCTAAAAATAGGATCACTGACTGTCTTCTTGAAATTCAATTGGGGCACGAACTATAAGGCAGTGGTTATGTGTGAGCCCTTGGAGGTGAAGAGCTCCAGGCTGTCCTCAGTCAAATGAAGATTAGCTTAATTTCACTCTAATTAAATTCACTTGAAATGATCCTAGGTAGAGAATGTCAAAGGAGGACTATTGCAATCATTCGTCTCACTCTCACCGCTATTATCTCCCTTTGCAGAGTGTACAGTGCAGACATTTCTACAATACTAAATCATCAACTAACATCGTCCCCATTTGGGTCCCTAATAATCATATCAAATAGAGCCAAATGAGTGATACAGTATTTGGAGTACGTGACATGAAAACATTTCAGAACCTAAGATGTAAGGTTACAATGAATAGAAATGTCCCCTGAGAAATGTTAACCATTCACAGTAGTGACAGGATCACTAATTGATTTCACCAGATAATAACATTTAGCTTCAAGATTGACATGCTCTAAAACTTATTACTCCAGCAATACTTTTTGCTGTTACTCAACTCCAGAATAGCCTGATCTACTGTATGTGCAGCTTGTCCACCGACTACTGGTGTTCGGATTAATTCAACAGGCAGATTTTATTTTTGGTCTAACTTACAATGATTTACAGTGGTGCCAGAACTACAGCTCAATTGCAAGGGTATACATGTATTAATGTGGTAAATACATGGATATAAAAATAATAAATATAATTTCATGCATGTCAAAAGCAAGATGTAAAGCTGAAGTACAGCAGCAACTTCTTTCCTGATTGACTCTGATTCACTAAAGCAAAAAGTTATTTAACAGATGGTAAGATTAAACACTACCTCACCAACTGTAAATTGTTTTTCTTTTGGGGATTCTTTCAGGTGATGTGAAAATTTGCATTGTAGCCAAATAACAGACTTTACTTTCTCCTGGATGGAAAGTTTGACTAAGAATTACCTATTAACAGGAATGTTGACATCTAAATGTAAGTGAAAGCTACATTGCTGCTTTGTTTCCTTCCCATTAGAGAATGCCATACAGAGCAGGAGAATGTTAAGGCTAACAAAGACACTGCTACAGTGACAGAGATATCATATCAGTTCCTCCAAAAACAGTAGACAAAATCTGCATGGCCAAAGATGAGTTGACTTTTCAGTGGCTTAAATTCTCAAATCAAATTCTGATTGGATTCAGTTTTCACTATGCATCTTGAGGCATCAAGAAGCATTCAAATTGTGTGTTACACACAATTTGCCATGATAAATGTATAGCTGTCAATGTCAGATTCATTTACAATTACCTGCAGGCTGAATGAGTTGAAATCAAACTGAGGCCAAAGGTGTGGGTGGATGTTCAGTAAGTGTAAAGCTGTTGCTATATCAAGCCAACACAGGTGCAGCACAGCCATATGTGTGTTAGATGATATTGGCCATTGTGCCTCATTCATAAACATGTTAAACACTACTCTCTCCTACTTTGTAGGTGATATTTCTGTGAAAGTGCCGATGTGTAACCTTAAAGGTCATACATTTTGGGCATTTACATAACCATAGCTCAACTGACATGTGCCTGAATTCTTCTTAATGAAAGCTCATAGACAGATTAAAATGGTTTCTAGCACCTGCCAGTTACAGGGTAAATGCTGTCTGTGGCATGTTATGATGTCATGTCAACTACCACCATGGAAGATATATATTTTCTCATATTAATTAGAATATTGGCAGACAAAACAATCAGTAAGTAGGTCCGGTCAGTAGAAATGTTCAGTTACCTGCCACAGTAGGAGGCGAGGAAAAAAACTAAATTTCAGACCCTGCTCATTGATAATCTTGTAAAACCTTTCCTTGCATAAGTAAGTGGCATGTCTTATTCAATTTGAGAGCAAAAAGTATAAATTAAGCTATTTGTATAAATTGCTAGCCAACTTACATTGATTTAAATCTAAGAATTTAATGCAGGGTACCATTTCTTGACTTTAGTGATGAAACCATGACATTTCCAGTATAGCCAAGTGTGCATATTTCTGGAGCTTATTTGCTAAATAAATGTTGGCTGGTGTTAAAGAGGTGAAAAGTCCCACCTTGCTGTTGCTGCGGACATCCAGCCGATGCCATCGCCTGTCTGCCACGTTCACGTTGCCTGGCAACTGTAGCACCACTGTGCCAGAGCCATGGTTGATTTTCAAGGTGGGGGTCCCATCTATTAGCTCTAGATGAAGAGAAAGAAAGAGAGAGAAGGGAGGACTGGTGAGGGCTGAGATTACTTTGAAGTCATTAGGTCTGAAGAAAGATTGAGTTTAGAGAACTGCAATCAATAGTTTTGGTTTGAAGCTGTTGACAACCAATATTCTGTGCTGGCAATTCAAAGACTTAAGTAGTGTATACAATGTCTTATCTTATAGTGCTTACTGACAATGAGGTATGTAACTTTCCAAATTGCTGATATTGTCTCTGTATATTAGCTTTAATGAGGATTATTGCACAGAGCCTGTGGTGATATTGTTTTTTCTGCACATCTCATGGCAGTCGACAAACATCAGACAAAAGTTATTACATTCTATTTTCTGACCTACTCAAATGGGAAATTAAAAGTTAATGAAGTGGCTAAGACTGCTTGTGTGCTCGGCGCCATATGTAAGGAATTATGGGAACGCATGTCCACCAACCAGCATTGGCAATCCATCATCACAAACGCTGAACTTCAAACATGCAGACACATAACACTAAACACTAAGCATCTGGGTGTTCCTGCTCATGAACTGTGGAGGCTGCAGGGACTTCTTCATGCTACAGCAGCTTGTATTTACAGACTCAAAACTTTCTAAATGTCATTTTCTGGACTCTATTTTGGACACTGACTGAATTATTTTAGTCCTGTTACAGTTTCCACAGAGTACATTATAAAATATTCTCCTGGCCTGTTTTGTGAAGTCAAGAGGATAAAACTGTCACTGTATTTTGCTTCCTGTGATTGCCCATGAAAAGTCCTCCATAGACAAAAGCTGCAATGACTAATGCAATCCATCATTTTAGTGGACTGAAGTCTTTCCTAACATGAATATCATGCAGCTGTTTATTGAATCAAAACTGTCCCATCTTTTGACTAGTCTAGTCTGTATTTTTTGTGACAGTGACAACAAAAAGTGAACTTATGGCCAAGTCTGAGCCACATAAGCTAATGTATTTACATTCTAACAGGAAATGTGGAAAAGAAAACAACTGTGTCTGCAGTGACTTAAAAAACAATGCTGTAATTATGCTGATTTGAAATTATGGCTTATATGTCAAGACTGCAGAGTGTCTCTGTTGGTTGTATTCAATTAAGAAATAATAATAGGCCGTCACAGTTCATGTCCAATAGCTTATTGTTCCTGCTGCTAGGCTGAACCTCACTCCCACTGACTGAATTAGAGATTCAGTTTCTGCTGAAAAACTCTTTCTTATGTTTCATTTTCAGGACTCCCATTTGGCACTTTCCTGGCTAACTCATAGTCTCACAGACTGAAACAGTTACAGCATATGTGCTACAATTATAATTAACACTGAGATAAAACTTCAATGTGAATTTCTCTAACTTCCACAGTATGACATATGTCTTCATGCTCAAGTCAGTAGAAGTTGGAATTCAAAAGAGGCCGACAAGAATCGAATTCTCTTCTTAGTGCTGTTCTACCCCCTGTGTGTCTGACTTCAGCTGAGCTTTCGTCATCCGTCTTGTTGCATCTCTTGCAATGTCAATCTGTCTATCAGCACTCTTTCATCTCCCGTCTCTCTGTTTTACCTCATACCTTGCTTCACTCTTTCATTAACTTTTCACTGTAACTGACATTTTTGCAATGTGCTGCTTTCAAATAATTCACAAATGCTTTCTACTGACATTTTGCTTTTTACCGTGCCTTTGAGAAGCCACTTTTTTCGACAAGGCTTACTTATGACATGCACTGGGATGTGTTGATTCTTGTTGTTTGTGTGCAACAACTATATCACTACCTTCTCGATTGATTTAATGTCATGAATCTTATCACATTTTCACCTTGAGCTAGATGCAATTAGGTGTTGTTGAGCACATGGGAAGCTGCGCCTCTCAAATTGCCTTGTCAAGGCTAAGATGCACCTTTGTGATGAGTAACCCATACTTCATTATGCTGCCTTTAATATGGATAAAAAAAAAAAAATTCAAAACCCTGACAATGTCATTTTTCAAGCCACAGTGAGTGCAAAGTTTGTTGTTAGCCTCTCTTTTACTCTCAACTTCCCTTCAATTACCTGCAAGTTGATTTAAGGCACTCCAGCTGCAAGATGAGTTGCTGCTGCACTTCAGGAATGATCCAATTAATTTTAATACATTGGCTGAGGCCAGACAATTGAAGAAAAAGAACAGAGTAAATTCAATATATCAATTCAATCCAAAGTCTCCCTCCTTTGTTTAACTTGTACATTTTTGTCACACACCCACATCTCTGCAACCTCATTCATTCCCTTCTCTCATTTACTGGGCCGCGTGGGATCCCTCACCTTTTTTTCTTTTTCATCTCATACATCTCAGTCTTTCAGTTTCCATTCTTCTCGCTGCCCCCTCTCTACCATCAAGGGCATTTCCTTCTTTCATGAACCCCAGTGTATGCTAACGCTATCATCACCAACCCTCCCTTTACACCCACACTGGGGCAGCCAGATAAGTCTGAGCTGGCAGTACACTCAACGTCACAAAAGATCTGACAATGTGCATTTCTGCACATGCACACTCACACAGACAAGCACCCAAACCCAGTTAAAAGCTGGATTGACCAACCAATCATCTGGCACAGCTGTAGAGACTTCTTGTCAAGATTGATGTGACATTTTCCCAAGAGATGAACACAGACTTCTGAGGTCTCAAAGGAGGAACGTAGGGGTGAAGTGAAGCAGCAAGAAGAAAGTGATAGCGAGAGAGGGAGTGAGAGTGAGAGAGAAAAAAAGAAGCAAGGGGGAGCAACAAAGGGCTGTAAGAGCCAAAGAAAGGCAGGAAGAAATAAGAGGGAGCTGTGGAGGAGAGCAAGAAATGAACAAAGGTAAGGGTGGAGGAGGACAAAACAAGTGTGGCGATTTAGAGAGGAAAGAATAGGAACAAGTGTGATTGAGCACTAAGCTGGGAAGAAGGCCAGCTAGCGGGATGACAGATGACAGGTGGGATGATGGACAGTGAGGGGAATAAATGAGAAATGAACAATGTAGACAAAACAAAGGGAAAAAAAACAGAAGGTGATGAGTAGAGAAGAAAATGATGATGGATCAAAGAGAGAACAAATAGAAAGCAGATGGAGGCAGCAAAGAAAGAAAGGATGTGAGTTGACGAATGCTGCAGTCCTCTAACTTCATCAAAGGACTGAGGATCAAGTTTTTGCTTTGTTGATCGATTTAATGACTTTTATATTATTTTTGTTAATGAGCTGAACAGGTTTGCAGCAATTCAAGCTGTGCGAGTTAAATGTTCTTTGTTTCCAACAAAGAATGTTATGAACCTGAATTATTCATCAATGATGTCTTCCAAAATCTGTAATGAAACTGGCACAGATTTTTACCAAACGTTGTTGTATCAAATCAGGTTTATTGCCAAGTAGGCTTTCACCAATGAGGACTTTGCCTTTATGTGTTGGTGCATAAACAAGACACATGGCAAGTAGAAAAATACAAAGAAAGATAAAAAGTAGTAGTGCAGGTGAAGGAGAATAAAAAGAAAATTGATGACAAAATATTTAAAAACTATAGAAACAATATCAACAGTGCAGGAATATGTGTTAAATGTGAAAGAAGACAGTATGCAGTATTAAAATATTTTAAAGTATTAAAAAAAGATGGAATTGAAAAGAGATGTGTGTTAATGTAACGCTTTGATTCAGATGGCAAATGCTATTATCTCATTATCTAGAAACTATGAAAGTTGTACTGGAAGCAGGACAGATAATGTCTGTCAGTTATAATGAAGTACAGTGTAAATATCAGTAATCAATGGTGATTGTTAACCTGTTCAACTGGGACAAAACAAAGGGACATGGTAGTTATAATAGACTAAAAAGGAACCTTTGAGAGAGAAGCCTGTTGAGACGAATCAACATTGAATTTATCCTGCTAACAAGCAGCCAAAAACTGACTTAGCTTATAAGAAAAAAAGAGAAGGATAGGTCTGATGTTTAAACATTTTTTCCATCAATTCATTTTCAGTTTGGAGATCATTCTGATGTGTAACCCACAGCTGGATAACACCTCACTTGCTGCATGTGTTTTGCAAAAAATGCATTTCAAAGTTAAGGCAGTGGAAAGGCTTTAATGTGAAACCCAATGTTGGACGATGTCTTAAACCAACATTAACAAAGGTCTGATCTGTAGTTTTTCTAGTAGTACATTCTCAACACTTTTGCTGGGAACTGTTGCAAACATTGCATGGGGGAAGTTATGTTTGATCTAACCACATGTATGAGAGAACTAAGAGAAGAGAGGGGAGCAGCTCAGAAAACAAGGAGCAAAAAATTGGAGAAAAAAAAATCACTTCAGAGAGTCCTGTAAAAAAATGAGACGGCCACTTTTGGTTAAAATAAGGAAGTGTTATACACAGTTTGGAAAACAGACAGAACTGGATGGAAATTGGCCTGCACTGACAGTATACACCATTTTTCCAGTCTACCAACCAGTCAAAGCGCTTCAACATATACACACATTCATACACTGATGGCGACTGAAGACTGCCATAGAAGGTGCCGGCCTGCTTATCAGGAGCCATACAGTGCTTTCTATTCAAAGCATCCCATGATATTTCTATTCTCAGCAATCCACACTCACAGCAGAGCAATTTTGGTTCAGTATATTTTAGCACCAAGAACACTTCAGTACCAAGAACACTCCTCTTGAAATGGAGGAGCTGGGGATCGAACCACTGATCATCTGATGAGTGGATGACCCGCTCTGCCTCCTGACAAGCTGGCCACACTGGATGTGTGAACAGCGCCTGTGCAAGGCATTACATATTGCTTTTCATTTTGGCATCCATGTTAACATGTTAGAACAGCCACATTGGCTGCATGAGTTATGCTTCTCATGCATGTGTGAGAAGCACGATGAAGGCTGCAGCGCCGCTTCATCTAGAGATTCGGAGTCACGCCTGTTTTTACCATGACACGCATGGTTCTCGGCAAAAATAGATCTGAAAACAACCTGTAGACACTCATATTGAGATCATACCAGTGTTACACTACAGTTTTAATGTCTGTTTCTGTAAAATATCTCACAGACTTGAAGAGAATACACACAACAGTTGAGGGGCTTTTTTTTTTCCTTTGCTCTTTTTCTTTCCCTCCCTCCCTCCCTCCCTCTCTTTTCCCCTTCTGCTTTCTCACTCTTACAACATGTCAAAACATGACAACATATTTATTGGCAATTTTCAAAGGCAATCTCCATGTAAACAGAAAGGGCAGGCAGGAGCTGCGCTGCAGCAACAACTCTGTGAACACAAACATGTGAGCAGCAGCTCAGTGTGGCCAGCCCGTGACCCACAGCCGCCCCATATCAGTATCCAGTGCACACCCTGAATTAAGTTATCGGAATTTGTATCTGGAGAGAAAAGTCAGACTGGTGATTTTGCAGCCAATACAATACATCTCTTATTTCTTTTGCTCTATTCCATAGATACATAGATGATGAACAGAACAGAAAATACAAATCTCTTGTGCACTAACAAACACTATGGTATTAAAAATCATATGGCCTTATATTTTGTTGGAGGTTCTCAGTCATCCAGGTCATGGTAATTCTAAGTGCTGTATCGTAGGCAACTCAAAGTGTCTCTGTTGATACAGCACTTAGAAACACAGCCTTATAGTTACATAAAAAAAAACAACAAAACATGCAGATAATTGTCCCGATGGCCAGCATAACATTTTTGCCAGCCATAGGGACTGCTGACTTTCTCTTTTACTGCTTTAGTTAAGTAAACTAAATTAAACTGAACTGAGGGAAGAGCCTTGCAGCGTGAAACAAACAGAAGCAAACAAAGAAAAGAATGTTAGAGGTTAGCCAAAAGGCTGGCTGGAAGTGCAGTGGGCTGGCAGGCCAAATGGGAGCATCTTCATACGGGTCGGCACGCCTTTTAAATGCTCTGGGTGTACCAGGGTTAGGACAAGACTTTGCTCTTAAAGGGCTCATCTACACAACCAGGCTTCTTCTCTGCTACTCATACGTAATTCATTACCTCCTACTCCGAGACAGACAAGAGAGAGAGAGGGAGAGAGAGAGAGAGAGTATGAAAGAGTAAATGTGTGTGCTTTGTGTGCAAGGAGAGCTTGAACTCCCACAGAGTTGGGGGCTCTTAAATATGAAAAATGTCCTCCTCTTCTGACGGCCTGAGGATACACAGGAGTCAAACCGAGAGCATATGGACTGCATAAACAGCATTACAAATCACACTGCTACACACATACACCCACTCATCACCCACCCACTAACACACACACACACACACACACAGGCAGTCACATATGTATACGCTAATGCCCACAGAAGTCAGCCTGTGTACGAATCAGCAGGCGATGCAGCGAGTGCAGAGCAGAGAGCTTCTCGTATAAACGATCTGTCAGATAGCTAGCCAGCCCTGCAGCCGACGCATATTGGATCTCCGCAACCAGCAGCAGTTCCTATTTGAAAACTGTAACAGTGCTAAGCTGGGGGGTAATGCTACAAACAGCTCTGTGGAAATTGATCGTAATGTCAAAGTGAATCTGTATGTGTGCCGTTGCTTGCTTGCTTTATCCGTTTTATTCCCTTTTTGACTTTAGTCATCATTAAATCCTACTCTCTGATAGCAGAACCATATGTCCAACCATATAACGTGTTAGTATACGTTCCTTTTGGTTCAAGGGAGGAGTTAAAAAGTAAACACACACTCCGACCAATCCTTATCTGACCCCTGCTGGCAAACTTTTTCCATTCTACAAGGGTGTTGTAATTACACAAATTTAATTTGTCTTGTTAATCTGTGTATTGATTGGACAAGCGTTGGCCTCTGGTCTTTGCATATGTGTGTGTGTGTGTGTGTGTGTGTGTGTGTGTGTGTGCATGTGTGTGTGTGTGAGTGAGTGAGTTTGTGTGAGAGGGTAGCCCTGTGTTTGCTGTAGCATCTCAGAGCAGGTCTAACACTTCCGGCCATGTTTGACATTTATTGTTGATCTCACTGGACCCAAATCATTACCATGATGATTAAACTCCTTAATATAGCCGGAGTCAAAGTGTTACATTTCCTGATCAAGTCATGATGTGATGCCAGCGAAGCCAGTTACAATGTATGAGGTACAAGGAGTATTGATAAAACTGTCTATATCTGATGACGTGCAAAAGTGCAAGACTTGGAGTAATGATGTAGTGTCCCTTTCTTACAAATACATATAAACCATAATAATATTGATATTGATTAACTACTACTGATTTTTTTTAATAAAGTTCAATAAGTTAAATCATTTATTGTTACATGAGAAGATCAATAACACTGTCATGTCTATACTGTAAATATGAACCCCCTGCCAGCCATCAACTAGCTTAACTTAACATCAAGACTGGAAGCAGCGGTAAGCAGCTAGCCTGACTCTGTCTAAAGGAAAATTAAATACACCTACCAACACCTCTAAGACTCTTCAATTCAAATGCTACAACTTTGTTTAATCCATACAAAAGGATGGAAAACCGTCAAATTGTAGTTTATGGGGCACGGGGGGTAATATCTTGGCTGGCACTGGTTTTCTGGAGTCTTCTGTGGTCTCCTGGAAACATCATGGTGAAAACAAGACTTCGACTCACCAAGAAATAGTCTAGTCTACCATTGGAAATAGTCAGATTAGCTGTTTTCCTCATTTCCATTTTTATTTTGTTTTTTAATAAGTGAATAAGCAAATTTCCCAAATTTTGAACATATCATTTTAGGTATCAATCAATTATCAAGTTACTACTGGGTATAAGAATGTAAAATGGTTATTGGGTTTAAACATGCAGTGTTTTGACAAAGTTGACTGACAGACTGCCGAAAAACAGACTTCAAAAAAATCAGTTTCAACGTGTGGAGAGGTTTTTAGTCATGTTCATTTTTTTCCGGCCATATAAGAACTGTTAAAACATATACTTTCTGTAGGCATGAGTTTTACTGTTTTCTGCTTTTACTAAGCAGAGCTGATATATGTTGCAACAAGTTTAACTGATACTTTTGAGTGTATTCTCTTACAGTGACATACTCTCCACATGTATCCAAGATGTCAGAAAAGAAACCAACAAAAAAATAAAAAACATGTCCCACTTTTAATTACCACTTGAAAACACATATTATCTTTCTTCTGTGAGGTATAAATACCTACTGCAAGCATTTAAAGCTCCGGTGATGGTGACAGGAGGGCTGTGACAATGTCAAAGTAAACTCAAGTCAGACAGGTGTTGGGGCAGCTGGGACCGAGCAATGCTTGTCAAAAATGTTATGTGAAAATGGAAGCAAGAGAACTTGTTCACTGGAAACTTTTGGGCCTTAAATATACACAGAGAAAGTGGTGAATGTTACATTTTCTTTAACTTAATCTTATTTGACACAAGCTGGACACAATGCAAATGTCAGTGGGAGGGGTCTCTGATTGGTCCAACTGCAACAACTGCTCATGCATTTGATGTCACATGTGTCAGCCTTGTGGTGGGGAAGCAGCTTTAAACAAACAACTGAATATTCATTAGAAATATAAAATGTGTGCCAGCGTTGTTATTAGCTGTAAATGCTTATTAGTTATTCTAAAGTGCTAGTTGATGATAATGGTTTCCAGCCAAACTAATGATTATGCTCAATAAAATTAGAATGCAAATACAGTATGCTGTAAGGGTTGGCTGTAAATTTGCATTTTGTTATTCTGTTTTCACAGCAGATTCCATAGATAACAATCAAATAACTCATTAACCAAAAGCCAAAAGGTCTGGAAAAAGTCCTGATAATCATCATAAGTGTTTGAACACAAAAGCAGTTCAGTTAGGCTGGTACATTTGTGGTGTTTGTGTCATAGGCTTGACTTCATGATCATTTACTTTAAAAGGTTACTCTAAACTCATGAATAAAATATCTAAACAGTATTGTTCAATAAAACTTAATATTGTTCTTTGAACTGCAGTTCTTTTATGGAGAGAATTTGGATGAGCTCCATGCATGAAAATGTGTTACACGAGCTTAGCTTGGAACAAACTGAGCCTGAACTCTTAACCAAGATGGCTGTCCTAAACTCAAAATGCCTTTATAGAAATTTAAGGCTTTACAAATTAATATACAGTACATGTACATTCTGGTGAAAGTAAATAGATTTAAAGAAACAATCAATGTTCTGATCTTACCTAGAACAAAAGAGGTTAACCTAGGTATGGGTATTAGTATGTCCTATATGCGCACACATACACACACACACAGTACACCAGCTGTGTGTTATAACCATGTAATCTCTTCTTCCCCCAGCGGCCAAAGATTGGGTGTAGTGTGTGTTTGTGTGTGAGAGAGTGCTTTACACCTTCTCTGGCCTACACAGCAGGGCTGGCTTGGTACAGCTGCCCTGCGGCAGGATAAAAGGGCGGATGAGTGGGCGGCTTTGGAAAAGCAAACCAGCATCTCAATAAGAAGCTGAAGGTCTGTGTGTGGAAATGTGTGTTTAAAGCAGTGGGGAATATGATCAGGCTCAATGGGCAGAATCACTTAACAAGGCTTAATAACAAGGTGAACAATGTCTCACACACATATACACGATAGCAATATGGTCAAAGCGAAAATCACGGAGGTACATTAGTGGCTTCTTGTATGCCACTTGACATTCATAGACGAAAAAGCAGGTCAGGTTTTAGATCAGTCTCCTTGACAGCCACCTGACATTTCTTTTTGTCCGCTTTTCATGCTCCTATGTTCCTTCAAATCCATATTTCATCTCTTAAATTTCACCTCTCGTTCCCTTCAACTCCCTGTGTATTCTGAAACGATTACTATATACCCTTTTCAAACGACGCTTTGTCATGCCACAGGAACAGTACGTTTCCCCTCACATTATCATTTCCAGCGCAGCTCTTGTACTTATTATACACTCCAGTTGGAGTGAGACCTTCAGGACTCAGTTCACTGCGTGTTTGATTTGGGAGTGAATCACCCCATTTTGTCTGATTCCCCTTGTGTTTGCGCATCAATCCAATATGGTTCTTTGAGCATCAACGTGAGCAGTGCATGCTTGAAGCTGTGTTCTTAGGCTGAAGTTGAAAAGCATTTCCCTTGTGACCCAGTAATCCTATTTAATCAAATAGTTGTTGTTTTTGTTGTTTTAGAGTTGACGGGTTCAGATTCTGGTTAGGGAAACCAACTCTAAGTCACCCTAGTGGCCTAAAAATAAACAGTGGTACCCCATGAACGTTGTACTTTATCCTTGCTGCTCTTCCTCTTTGTTCCTTGTGTTATTTGTTCACTGATGATTGTGTCTCACTTTGTCTGAAAATCAAACAGAATACAAGCTTCATTAGTTCGTTTTGTTTTAGTTTGAACTTTTGGCCTGTATATGCTCTGCAGTTAGATGTAATCTAATCCGCTCGGTGGTACACACGGACAGTGAGAGTGATTTTTACAGCATTTTCTTTTATTTTCATGTGCCTCAATTGAACTCTCATTGTACAGTGTAGTCAATACTCCCTTCTGTCTCTCTCATATCTAATATGCGTTAAAAAAACATATCTGAGCTTTGTATGATAAGTGAGATATAAGATTCGTAGTATAGGTGGGCAACTGCAATATATGGTGCCAATATTATCCTTTTTATTAAAAATCAGATATTGGCCATTCAGTGTTGTTCATATCAGATATGATGGAGGTTCGTCCCAGACTGCGGCTGGGGAATACGTTTTTTAATAATATTTGTATATCAGATGGCTTTGTGCATTAGGTGTCCAACCTAAGAAATCATTTGCTGTGCTGTATGGGTGGACTTCAGTCCAGAATAACCACGGTAAAATTTGCTGTGTCTTGACTAAAAAAGTGTTAACTGTAACAATTATCATCAGTTGTTCTGGAGGTGGTTGTTGGTTGTTAGGAAATGTTGCATCATGGTGGTCTTCAACGATACTTTGAGTTAGGTAAAACTGGATATTCAACTGTTAGTATCTGGAAATGGTTGGAAACAAATGCCCAAACTCATTTGAAACTCAACTCATTTGAAAATAACATAAAGGTGAACTGTAAAATAATTGCCATAAAATTGTATTTGTTTTGAATATTCATCCCATTTTACAGACCAACACTCAGGTAACAGGTAATTTGCTGTATGCTCTGTACTTGATGAGAGGTGGAAGTGATGTATTACCGGTACATAAAGTCTATGATAAACAGGCAGCAGTGTAGGGGATAAACAGGAGACCAACATGTAATTCCGGATGCCAACTGGACTTTGTTTGAGTAAAGTTGCAGTGTTTCCAGATCCCAGCAAATACTTAGTATCACCAATAGACATGATTGCAAAATCTATGATTATGAAGCCCAAGTTGTAATAAATCTTAACGATTCTGTGATGCTATTGCTAATAATGGATAGTAGTCATGATTGGGCAATGAGACGGGAAAAAAATAAAAATCAGTACAGAGATCATGTCAGCAGCTTCCATCTGCAAACATTGGAAAAAACGCCTCTGGTCTGGTACATTGATAGACATTACATTACATACACATGCATACTATAATGCAGTTATATTAAGGTCCAGCACAGCGTAGGCTTGCCGGTGAATTTGTCACATGCAGTAGATGAACCTTGAAACAAGTTAATTAGAGCTCTAAATATGTACAGGCTGACTCTAATTACGCTCTGCACAGTGACAAATCAGCCTCAACTCCACAAACACATTAACTCTTTAAGATCCAATAACACATCCTGGGTGGCTTTCAGAGGCACACGGACCCAGTAACACCAACCAAAGCTAAAGAAATAATTCAGGATTTACACTACAAACGTGCTAACACAAATACACACACACAGACACACACAGAGAGAAATACACAACACATCCGGCTCTCCAGGCAGACCTAACCTCCTACACATATTACTTTGGCAGTGATGGAACAACAGCATCTTTCCCAGGAGAGAAGACCAATGCAAGGGAAGAAGTGGCGAGAGAGACAAGGAGGCGTTAGTCTCTCAGATTAAAACACTAAATATACCAAGACGTACAAAACATTTTGTTCTCTGTTTCCGTCTGTCTATAATTCCTGCCTGCCGCCCTCAGTTCAACAAGCTTTATTGTCTTCAGACTTCAACAATATTACCACAGCAACAAAAGAAAAGACCTACATTTTCACTGAAGAGCTAGAGATGTAACCCTGTCGACGCTGTTTACAAATGTTTTCAGATCTTTCTGACGAAGATTCAAAGTGTGCTTCATAGTTAGCAGCAGGACTTTGTGTGAGTGATTGTCCACTGCACATCTTTTCCTTCTTTTCTAAATAAGCATGTGTGTAAAAAACAATGTTTAAATGGGAATCAAAGTAGCACACATCGAAATGCATGAGGTGTCAGCTTTCATAAGATCAGAATCATCCAGTGTGTGTGTGTGTGTGTGCAGTTGTGTAAGAATAACTGTCACTCCCCTAATCCTCAGGTCGTGGTAAGTTAATACACACAGGGAATTAAACCTGAAATGGATTTCCGTTCTTGTCTACTAACAAACCTTATTCTCCAGGCTAAATGAAAAAGGGACTTTGGGAGTAAATGTACAATGGATTTCTCTAGTTTGTGCTATACATGTACATCTGTGTTTCTGCTTTACCTACATGATGATGTACGCATATGCAGTTTGCTTTAAGCTGGCATGTCCGTTGATAGTTGTCGGCCAGTGTTCTTGTTTTCTATCCTTCTCTGGATGCATGGTCACATCAGGGTGGTGTTAAAAGGGACTATACTGTACTGGCAGGGCTAACTAATGAACTAATGATAACACACTAGCAGGCCAAGAACATGACAGTGCGAATTCAGTGGCAAGCTTCTTTCTATTTTCCTATGCTGTTAACCCACCATGGAATTTTGTTTATGAGGTTGTACATCATTTTATTGAATGAATGTTTATTGATGAGGAAAAGCTGCTCTCCAAGCTATTGAAACAGCACCAGCACACATGAATGTATTGTCCTGTTACCATGGCTGCTAATGGTAAAATAAGTTTACTGTAGATAAAAATAATAAGCCATCGACTACTTCTGTTATAACTGAAGGTACGCCTTGCCTATTTTGTGGAGTCACATTAACTCCCTGAACTTCCTTCGATTTTTCTTTTTTGTACTTGGCCATTTAACCCCCTTAACAGTATTTCATTCAATAAAGAAGTTTAAAGAATGTTATTGAATAGGAAAAACATTTTCTGAGCCAACAAGAATGACAGTTCCTTGCAGAATAAACGGTCCCCACAGTTTATTCAAAAGATGTACCCATGTTCTACCGACTAAGGTCTCATAACTGTCTGCGAACCATTCGTCTTTTGTGAAGTAGTTTATATTCAGACAAAGGAGGTTAAATATGGTTAAGCTAATAAGATATTACTTCATCCTCCATTCTGAACTCTGCAACTCTCTGTTCCCACCAAGGTCAGAACTGTCAAGGATAATTGCAAATGGTCAAAGGTGCAGAATTTGCTTACAAGCCCAAATTAAGTTGAATTTTATTTGGAAAATATTTTTCTGCAGTTTCTCCATTTTAAATGATGGTATGAGCAGTCCAGTGGTTCCTAGCCTTTATTTTCAAATATGTTGTTATGTTATGTTTGAGTTGATACCCACCATACCTTTACCCACCATCGTCAGTATTTCAGCTGTTATCCATCGCTTTTAGCCATTTTCACAATTTATCCATAACTTTAACACTTTCGACTTCTTCTCGTAACATGTGGTGTACGGGTGTTGCAGTGGACTAGCTTAAAAAAAATATGTCAATAAAACTATGTGTTAACACAAGCTGTGATGACATGTTATCAAAATCACATGACATCTCAAGTGTGCAATAAGGGTGGAGCATTCTTCAAGTCCCCCATGTGAAGACCACCAGAAGTTTCATTGACATAATATTGAGGCAAACTTAACTTTTATCATGATGTATT
Source organism: Pagrus pagrus (assembly GCF_965226575.1). Lineage (NCBI taxonomy): Eukaryota > Metazoa > Chordata > Actinopteri > Spariformes > Sparidae > Pagrus > Pagrus pagrus. Next base: position 3,683,683 of record NC_140185.1, on the reverse strand, counting down.
TATCATATGTCATGCAGATTGTCTTAGTTTGGCACTAAGAACACTGACATAGCGACCAATTCTTTTATGAGTATAATGTCTGCATTTTCTCTTTTGGTTTGATTAGGACACTTCCTGGGAATTTCAAAATGGTAAAGGGTGTGGATTTTATGTATTGGCTTAATTTTGCAATACATTCCAGAAGTCTGAAATGCAGATACATTTCCCACTCCAGGCTTAATTCACCCAAATGAGTTGTGCTACTCCACATTTCCCTGCAAGCCGCTAGCAACTATGGAACTATGGAACCCTGGGGTACAAACATCCCTGATTAGGAATCAGTCCTGTGGTGTGTCTGGATTCTGCTTTGTCCATTTAGAGTACAGCTACAGAGTAGAGATCATATCTCCTAAATTCCCCATTCTTCTTTACCATTTCACACCAAATCAGCAGAAGTTCAACCTGCCAAAGTCAATGATGGTGCATATCTACACTACCATCATTCAGTCCATCCTCACCTCCTTCATCACCAGCTGGTACACTGCTGCCACTGCCAAGGACGGGCAGACGGCAGCAGGCCTAGAATTAAGTCATTTATAGGGCAAGGCCACTTTCGCCTTGGATAAATATAATTTATTGGGGCATCGCAGCAAAAATGTAGGACGCCAAGACCCAAACCAATGGTGCAATAACAATAAGTAATAATTACACTGCAGAAAGATTGACACTATACTGACAACAATTAGGAATCACTGTATTGACAAAAAGACTTAAACTGAAACTGGAATTACTTATACAATACCACAATATGCTGTCTGATTATTTTTTTATGTGAACAATTCACAGTATTAATTGTATATTGTATTTTATTGATGAAATAAATCATACAAATAGGCTGAGACAGCGTCTGTGCTGCAGACACGCAGCAGCACAGACGCTTCCTAAGCTCTCCTGGGAAAATATTACACCAAACTCCCTTTCAGTAATATGACCAGTCAACAATTCCTTACTGTATGTGTCCACAAAAATACATTGCTCTAGAGACACAAGATAAAAGGCTTAATATCTTGTCAATTTGGCATCAATATAATCCATAAGGACAGCCTACCTCAGCACAAACTTCTGCACTATTAATTTTAGATTTTTTTTTTTTACCTCAACACCCTGCCAGCCTCATTGGTTGGTGTGCTATTTTAAAAGGAGAAGACCATGTGAATGAGGGGTGAATTGTTTCAAAAATTAAGATTCCAACTCACAACACTGTAGATTCCCTATGTAGGATCTGGGAATTAACTTTGTGTGCTTATTTTGTGGAAACGCACTGAAAGAGTAAAAACAGCAAGTCAGATCTCACAGCTAGTTATAAACTCGTACATTTCAAAACACTGAAATGCAAAGATAAAGTCATTTATTTTTTATCATCTCAGTCACATTTGTTTTCAAACAGTAAAGAATCTAGACTCACAGCCAGATGGGACATGTAAATAAGCTTTAGATGTTCCTACCTATGGCCATGAAGTCCTCGTGGTCCCAGGCCTGCAGCTGGGCTAAAGGGCCGCTATACAGCAGCAGTCCATCAGCCACGTCAGTGATGAACTCCAGTGACACATGGCTCTCGAAACAAGGCATTATGGGAGGAAACCAGGCATAGCCATTGCCATGGAAACTGTGCTTGTTCTGCTGGCACTCAGGCCCCTCGAACTGAGCTGGACATTGGCACCTTGGGGAGAAAAGGAAGAGCAAAAATTACATGAATTCATGAATGCAATAAGGCTGAGGGTTTTTCGTGCCATTCCTTGACAATTTAGTTCCAGTTTTTGGAACTCCAGTTTTGGTTCCAAAAATGTAAGAGCCCTCTGTAAGTTTAAAACACCATTCTGATCCTAATCTCCCTCCCTTTTTTGAACCACTTGCTGTATTTTCAACTATTTTTTTCCTGCACTCTCTGGAAGTCTAGTTGTTTTCTCCTCTCGAAAAGCCTTGCCCTTCAGCTATTTCTCTCTCACTCCGTCTGTTTCACTAATGCAGATGTTCTCATTAGTGGCAAAACCACAGGCAGAATCACTACATCACTAGGAAACTCCACTCTCTGTATTTCCCCACATCCAAGTACTCATTTGTCCCATTGCTTCCTGACAAAATGTAACCCCTCACCTCATCATCCTTGGCTGTCTGAATACAAAAAAGTTTTCTTCTGTCTTTTCTCAATTGTTCTAGTATTCCTACAGTATATTGCAAATATACTGTTTGTTATACTCATAACTCTTTACCAATTCGAATGTATATACTATTTGGCCTTTATTGACAGGACACAGCTAGAGGGGGGGATGACATGCAGCAAAGGGCTGTAGGTCAGACTTGAACCCTGGGCTGCTGCAGCAAGGACAGAGTCTCTGTACATGGGACATGTGCTCTACCAAATGAGCTACTGGGGTGACCAAAAAATGTGTTTTAATATTAACTATTTACTGCCATAATTTGTTGTTTTTTTAATTTAATGAATAGAGAGGTTGCGTCAAGTATATGGAAACACATGGTCCAGGTCCAGGTGTCTGAACTGCAGAATGTTGTTTACTGACTGACTTACTACCTGTATATAAAGTAATAAAATTGCTGCTGCTGCACCACATGCATAATAATGCCCAGAGACCCATTATTAATTTAAAGACACATCCTGCGACTGTGTGATGTCTATAGGTATTTACTCAAAGGACATAATACTACATTACAACATTTGTGGGCAACAAACACAACACAAGTACTGATGTTTTCTATGAGGTTAATTAACCTAATGCATTGTAGACTCCATGGAATTGAAGAGCAAAGTGAAAGAGGCCAAACTCAACATAAACAAAAGGTGTTTTGTTATTTTGGAGAGGTTTGTGTGCATATGTGTGTGTGTGTGTGTGTGTGTGTGTGTGTGTGTGTGTGTGTGTGTGTGTGTGTGTGTGTGTGTGTGTGTGTGCTTCTGTCGACTATAACCGCGTTACACCATCCGGTGTGCAGAGGAAGCCTAGTTAACCCAGACATATACTTCATATTTTTCATTATCAAGTAGCTTTGTGTCTTCCTCTAACTTGGCGTGAGATTTGTTTGTGTAGCGTGAGAATGAGAGACTGAGAGTAGGTGTCTCATGCCAAAAACAATATTAAAATCAAGAGCGTGAATTAGTAATCTGTGTGCACGTATTATTAATTGTATGCAACAATGACTTTTTTTTCTCCTCTCTGACTCCTCCAAGGCCCTGTACAAAGCAGCACATAGGGAGTGATGAGTACCAGTAGTTAATGGCTGCTCATTCTACCAAATAACTACAAATCCTTGCACTATGTGAATCCATTTTTTCTGCATACACAATAAAAGGATATTTCAAAAGGGGAAGGAAGCCCTATGCTACTGCATATGGACATGGATATCCATGCTGTGATTGACTGTGTGTGGATTTCTCAAATGGTTTGGTTGTCAAATGCTTCTTAAAAACGATGAGTCCAGAAGTAGAAAGAAGCATTAACAGATAGCACCCTAAACTGGACTCTACCTTCCTGATCTATGCAATTTAAGAGGCAGAATCCCTTTTTGATCACCTTGAAACTTAAGCACATGAATAATTTATTTACCTGACAAATAAATAAGACAGGATGTGTTACATTTATGCTGGATATTACATGCAATTGCACAATGCTGCTCCTTTGATGAAGCCCAAAAGTCAATACAGTATTGAAAAGGCCTGAATGGAGCACAATGAAATATAATAAGAAGAACATAAGAAAACCTGAAGGATTATCATTGGTGTTCAATCAATCAATCAATCAATTTGTATTTGTCTGGCATAAATGCAGTTTGGCCAGGTCTGTACCATACTCTTTAATTTATTAACAGAGACCCAACATTTCCCCCAAGAGCAAGCACTTGGCGACAGTCAATGGTGGGTGGCCATCTGCCTCGATCAGTTGGGAGAGAGAGAGAGAGAGAGAGAGAGAGAGAGAGAGAGAGAGAAAGAAATCAATATCATCTCCTTGTAGTAGCTGTTTTGTAGCTGTATATGAATCTGATGAGAAAGAATTGCATTCTATCAGCAAAATAAAAATTCCCCTCACTCAATCCGCCATTTGTTAGCAATTATTAAATATACAAATTAAACACTCAGGCTCCCCCTTGACGACACACAAACACACAGCTCAGAGAAACAAGGTATAACTCCAGGGCAATTCCTCTGTGCCTTTTCATTGGTTTATGTTATTCACACTTCAACTGTTTCTCAAGATATCTCTCAAGAGTTTTAGCCCTGTGGATCCTGCAAAACCACACAGAGATGCGTGTTTGCAAAACCATGTGCATGCATTGACACACACATCTCATTGGTGCTCTGTAGACAGCTTATTTCTCATGCAAGTGTTCCTCCGTTGTCTAGCTAATTTTCCTGCCTTTGCTCTCTTCCAGGAGCAACACAGGAATCCACACACACACGTGAGAAGACGCACATTGAGGTGCATGTGTCTGGACGCTTACGCTGTCTTTATGCATTATTGTGTTATAAAGTGCAGAAGTGAAAGTTAGTTAAGTACCCTTATATATTAAGGTCAAACAAAAATCAATTCTTATCTGGAAATATAAACTATAATAATCATGATGTTATTGTTCATATATTATTATTTTTTTTTATTATGAAAATGTTTGGACATACTTGCAGTTAAAGTCCTCCAAGCCCCAGACCTCACTCCTTTGACATGTTGCCAGCTTTAACATGTATTCCATTTCCAGGATTCCCACTCTTTTCTTGACTTTTCCAGGACATTTTCAATGACAATCATACTGGGATCACGCCCATATACTTATATGTTTCTCTCTGTGGAAGTCTGATTTAAAAGATTAAAATAAATAATTAAAACCAACTACTAACTGGTTGCCTTTAAAGAAAAATGTACGGTTTAATTATACTTACTTGGTATACTACTACTCTAATACTGTACTGTATAGTATACTATAATACATACATACATGGCCAATCAGCACTGAAGGCTATGTCACAGACAGGCAGATGGCTCCGATCAGTGAAGAGCATCGCTGAATTTACAATAATCATCACAATCTCATGATCTACTTCTGTGATGGAAAGTACGTCTGGTTTCTAAGTTACACCACAGAAAATGCCACGGAGTCATAACCTAAGGGATTCCACTCAATGAAGGCGAGAGCGTCGGTTTTTAAATCAGTTGCTCCGTGTCACACAGTGTTGCACTTCAGAGTAAAACACAGAGCGCATCTGTCTCGTCTTTTCACTGCAGCTCTGCATTGACGTTTAGGGAATTAATAATAGAAAAGTAAAAATATGGTTCAACTGTATTTCACTATATGATGGTTAAATAACTTAAGTTTGACTCTAATGTTCGAGTTGAGTTTGCTTGGAGTATTAACTGCCACTGACTGTGTTCAGGTTATCAAAACATTCTTCAACCCCATTACTCTGGTTATATTTAGTGGGGTCTTTAATGAAGGCACACCCACCCACTATCAGAGCCGCTACAGAAGTTAAACATTTCACATCATGTTATGGCCCATTACCATAACAGTGCAGCATTGTGTTTGAAGAGACAATACTAGCAACGTAAAAGTACCGTTGGCCAGTATTTAGCAAGTGTTTCACATGCGTACAGTTGGGCTGCCATTCACTATTTTAACCCTGGCGTCCCAATCATTATTATCAAACTCTCTGAACAATGCCCAACACACATTTGAAATCATTGCTCCTAGCCAGAGTTGAATCATAAACCTTAAACCTTTGCAGGCAAAACAAGCTAGCAAGAATGACAACTTAAGCAACTGAACCGAACATGCTAATCAATTGAACATTATTCAACAAGATGGGAAGAAAGCAACGTTAATCTATAAACCTAACTACCAGCCAGCAGTAGCTTTTAACTTTACATCAATGACATGTGTGATGTGACTTGGGGTGATTTCACAGCATGCAGCTTACTAAAAATACCATGATATAAATACTAATAGAACATTGATATGATCCTTAACTTAACTTAGCCCTTTCAGATGACAATGTCATCCGTTTTGGGGAGCACTGATAGAAAAATAAGAAAATGTTTAAATACATTTCCACGACAACAAGATTTTCCAGGACATTTTGCTTTTTCTCTTCATATCTTCATTTTTATTTTATTTTTTTTTGGTCTCTGAACTTTCTGTTGCTATTGCTGGTGATAGTAAATAGTAATAATACTACTACTAATAATAATAATAATAACAAATTTGTGTTGTCTGTCTGTCCACCTGTAAGGGAATTTTCTTCAAATTTGGCACATATGTCCACTTGGACTTTAAGGTTGAGCCGATTAGATGTTGTTGACCAATGCTCACTGTGACCTCACTAACACATTTTTGGCCATAACTCAACAATTCATATGACAATTTTGACAAAAATGCCACACAAATGCTGAATGATGAAGGTTATGACATTTTATACCCAAAATGTCAGAGGTCAACTTCACTGCGACATCATCATATTATAAATGTTCCAGCCATTATTCAAAGCCGTAGCTCAGGAACAGCAACCTGACCGAGTATGACTTTCTGTTTGTGGGGTTTTGTGTTTGTTTTCTTGTCTCTGCTCCTCTCACTGGTTTGAAGTGGCCGTGGCACAGCTTGAAAAACGTGATGTCTCTTACTTGAATCGATCAGGATTGATGAAAACTCAGTGTGAATCTAGTGACAGTAAGGGGGTTGTTTGCTCATGTTGTCAGGCCACTTCTTATTAAATCTGATCAAACTACAAAAACAGTGCAGCATTTATGAGGTAGATTAGCTCAGTATACTATTAGTTATGACTTTAATGGTGAATAATAATATTTAGTTATTGAAGATTTCAGAGATTCAAACATTTACGTGTGTGTGTAGGACTGAAAGTACCAATACCATCCCAATTCTCTAAGCGCAAGGCAATCTGAGATGTAGTTTGAGTCATAATGGCCAAGCCCTCCAATCCTCTTAAGGCAGCTTTGTTTTGCTCATTCGCTGTCTGTTGGGGATTGTATTTGTTAACTTTGGACTGGCAGCTGTAATCCCACCCCAACCCACAATTCCTTCACTCCCCTAATCTCATTATTAATCCCAGTGCCTCCATTATCTGCATGTTCTTCCTTGAATCTCGGGCCATAATCTGTTTGTGTGGGTTTGTATGTGTTGGGTGGGGTCATATCTGAAAGCCGCTGGAACAGAAAACTATCCCGCAGTAGATCTCTTGTATTATGTGGCACATATTATCTCTTATCTATTTGTATCATATCTTCTTCCTTCACTTTCCTTTGGTATGCCTCCTCTTCTTTGCTGCTCTTCTCTACATCATATGCCCCTCTGGTATTGTCTTCAGACAATAGGGGCAAGGTGATAAGGTTTTTTTGTTTTCCTTTCATTCTCTTCATTACGTTTTACTCTGTCATTGCTCTATTATTTTTTCTAATTTCCTATACTTCTCTCCACTCTTCCCCATTCTATTCGTTTTCTCACTCATCCCTGACGTACCATTCCTCACCTCCTCTCCTCCTCTGAACTAGGTGAATCACACAGCAGATGTTATACTGTAGTACTGAACTTCATCTGCTTTGCCTTGTTCTCTCCTTGTCATCTATTCTGCTGACACTACACAAAGAAACATTTTCTGCACTTTCATTCTGGCCCATATTCACTTTTTATAAAAAAAAAAAAAAAACATGCAGCACATTATGTTGTAGAGGCAGGAGAAGCAGAAGCTGCAGTTTATCATTCACATTCACAAACACCAGTTTTACCTGTTCGCCAGAATTAAAGGTTCAGTTTTTTCTTTTCTTTTCTCTCTTCACCAGCTTAGAGATTACTTTTAGAACGATGTTGTCATATTCTGTCAGAGTCTGTGGCAGATATTTTGTGCTTGGTGTTTTGTTTCTTTTTCTGTTGTGCTTGCAGAGGTGCATTGAGAGGCTGGGCGGAGCCGTCCACTCACCGGAGCTGCTGACACACGCTCACCTGCAGCAGGTTGGCAATCAGCGGCTGCTGATAAGCCCTGCTCTCCACGCTAACTGCTGCCAGATGATTTCGTCAGTTAGATGTGGTACATGGCTCCGGCTAAATTATCAATTAATGAGTTTGAGTGAGTTTTTCGTGGTTCTCTGCCTTCACCCCAACTACCAGTGTTTCCAGCTCCAGCTGTCCAGCTCTCCGCACCTCTGCAGCCAACAGCCTTACCCTACGCTCACTGGAGTCTCAACTCGCCACGCTACCACCAGCACCACCATGAGCAACCTCTGCTTCACCTACTCCCTCCCGGATGGGGATTCACCTGTGACTCACTTCACTTTCACCTGCAATTACCCTGTGAAGTCTATGAATAACTATTCCTTGCCTCTTTGTCCGCTTTTGGGTCTACACTCCACACACAAAGTGTAACAGATGTGGCCAATACAGAAAACTTTTGGCCAGTGATTAATAAATGTAATGTAAATGTTGTCTCACATGAGTTGAGAGTCTCCAAAGAGAAGCGACATCCACACATCAGAGTGCTCTCAAGCCTGAAATATAAATTTTGCTTCCAGAGGGCGTTTGTGTCCTTCTAAGTTACTTACTATTTGCTGTCATTTCTATAAGACCGTGGAAGGGAATGCATATAATGGGATGCACTATAGTTGGTCGTGGCTCTGTAACTATTCCTGTCTGAATACTTGCTTGTTTTATTTTATCTATTACTTAATTTACTACTTTAGGTATTCTTGAGGTGGTTACTGTATATGGGGCAGGGTTGGGTTGCTTTTGTTTAGTTGAGCTCAAACAGAATTCTTATTGACTATGTTAAAATACCAATACAGTCTCAGTATAAGTATCTTAAGAGTGGTAAACACTTGGCTCCATCTCACATAGGTGTTAATTTGGTTTGAGATCTGGTGACTGAAGGCCAAAGCATAATAATTCACATTTATTGATACCCAATCTATTCAGTTCAATGGATTTGATCTATTTTCTATGAACATGTGTGCCATAAATTATGAAAATACAAATTTGCTGGAATAGGAGGATGATGAAACACATTATGTGCAATTCTGACAAAAAAAAGGATATATTCAAAGAGGACATAAATACAATCAGGGATAACACTTGAATACAATAATAATGTTAAAAAGTGCAGTGCTCTGGAGCTTTCAGCAATCAGATGCAAAATGTACAGAATCAAAAATTATTTAAATATAAGAATATTGTTGAATTATATGTATCATGTACTGCATTACAGCATAATTCCCAAAACATTGCTTAATAACTGACAATGCCAGCATAAGACCCTCATTTTGTGATTTCTTCCCGGTACTAAGGGAAAATCCATTTTGTTTTTGAGAAGTGTGTGTAGCTATTAAGACATATGTTTCATATATACAGTGAACTAGGTAATACGGGCATCTCAACATAGAAAGCAACATTGTTTACTGAGATTAACAGGGAGAGAATTAGAGAGGAATATGTCCACATCTCTAATAATTGTGTATTTGTGCGTGCATGTGAGTTGGTGTGCATGTGTGTAATCCAGGGATTATGTCTAACGTGGATCCAGCAGTCATCCTGCTCTGGTCCAGCGGTGAGCCACATTACACGCTGTCTCCAGTCAGCCAGACTGAAATCCTGCCCTTTTCACTCGCTGCTTCTAATTAAATGAAGCTGAAGGGTAAAATTAACTTCTACAAGACACAGCAAGAAGGCTTACTGGACACGTGCACGATGAGACTTCATGCTCATCTGTTCACACGTATATTCAGCAGGAGTATGTATGTGTGGTGTTGAACACGTATGTTCATGTTGGTGCTTCAGGATCAAGTATCTGAACATCTTAAGCACAGCACACCTGTAGCAGAAGCTGTTACAACAATTTTGTTTTCTGTGCTGTCTTAATTCTGCCAAGGTCTGATGTATATATGTGTGTGTGTGCTTCACTGGTTCCCTGCCTGTGCAAATGGAGATGTCTCTCTTCACATTTTCATTCCAAAGCGGAAATTTGTCATTTATTTCAGTATTCATAATTTTATAACATCCAATGGCGGAGCGTTCTTAGATGTTAAAGTGGCGCTGAAATAAACTGCTCTGTAAATGACGTTGCCCATGCTTTTTTCCAGAGAAAAAAAAAATAAGAGCACAAAATTGAGAGATTTTGCTTTATACTGTAATGTAACTATGATTATGTTGTTGTGTTCACATGGCCAGAGAGCATGACATTTCATTTCAAACATATGTGCACAAAGCAATAGTGGCCACCATTCTAGCATTGGCAAACAGTGACTCACAGCCACATAACTGCCAAAACACAACGCAAAAACAGACTTTCAACTACACCCTCCATCAGCTTTCTGTCAGATGTGTCCTTCTTTCTACTAGCAAGGATGCATTTTGTGTTGTTGATCATTGTGTTGGTTAGATAGCTACTTGCTGTAATACATGTACTGCTAGTTAGCAAATGTTAGCACAGCTGTTAGCAAACAGCACCGTGCCTATGTACAGCCTGACAGAGGCGCTAGCATGGCTGTACACTCTTAAGTCTTGTTGTACTTTTGAATTGTTTCAACATCATCCTCTGTCCTAACAAGGAAGTCAAAAATCAGGCAAGCAGAAATTGCTGAAGGATGGGTTCAATACTGGGTCAAAATCATGGTGGACGCAACAAACCATTTAAAGGTGTATTTTATAAGATCTGAACATAATTCTTGTTTAAAATATTCAAAAAATGATCTAACCCTTTCAACTTAATGTGAAAAAGTTGAAACAGTTCTGGCATTATGTCCAGGGTGCCTATGCAATGCAGAGATATCCCCAGTAAAGCGGCCAGGACAAGCCGTCCCTTTTTGTAATACCAAGTCTGCCGCTATAGATATAGTCACTGTAGCCTCTAGTCTGCTGCAGGAGAGGCTGAATAAGTCAACCTAGCCAGAGAGAATGACTACCTCGTTGAAGTTTACTGCCTAAGTTAGTTATTTGGGAAACACAAATGGGCAGAAGCTCCAGAAAAGCAACTTTTATTATCATCTCAAACAACATCTCCTGAAGGAATAACATGTCCATGGCAGAGAAAAGAAGCAATGTAAAAAGAAGCAAAACAGAAGTACAGTTTCCAAAGCTGGAGACAGCTGTGGGCGAGTAAAAAACTGAACTCACAACGTCTCTTTAGACTGGAAACCAATGATTTCCACAGCTCTCATGTTTCTGTGATGGAATGAGAGGAACACATACTTTGTCATATAAAAACATTCATGAAGTTTGCTTCAAATCTGAATTTATTATAGGTCTTCTGAAAATGTGACTAAATCTGCTGGCTCAAAGAATATTGACTGCCCAGCCAAAAAAAAGTCACCACCTGGATTTATAGGGGAAATAGGCAAGAACCTTCCATCAGATAATTACTGCAGTTACTAATATGTTTCAGCTGGCAACAAGTTATTTAGTCCTAACAGTGCAGTGAGTAGCTTCTCATTTCTTAAACAACCATGTGGGGAGTCATATCCTGGTCATGGAAAAGATGATACTCTGTTTCAGAATGGTCAAATTATTGGCCTGCATCAAGCAAAGAAAACAACGTAAAAAACAACGTCAAATCGTAAAAAAATCAACAGTAGAACTAGAAACTAGAAGCATTTCCACACGCACAATGCAGAGAGAACTCAAGGGATTGGGCCAGCAGTGTAGCCTCGAGAAAATCACTTCTCAGTGAGGCTAATCCGAAAACAAGTCTTCAGTTTGCTAGGAAGCATTAAGATTGGACTCTGGAAAAAGGTAATGTGGGCTGATGCGTCCAGAGTTACCCTGTTCCAGAGTGATGGGTGCATCAGGGTAAGAAGAGAGGTGGATGAAGTGATGCACCCATCATGCTTAGTGCCTACTGTACAAGCCTGTGGGGGCAGTGTTATGATCTAGGGTTGCTTCAGTTGGTCAGGTCTAGGTTCAACATTATGTGCCCAAAAAATGAGGACAGCTGACTATGTGAATATACTGAATGACCAGGATTTTCTATAAATGTGAAAGAGTGGTTCAGACAGCATGAGACATCAGATGTCTCACATCATTCCAGACCTCAACCCCATTAAGAATCTTCGGGATGTGCTGGAGAAGACTTCAGGCAGTGGCCCGACTCTGCTATCATCAATACAAGATCTTGATGAAAAATGTAACTCTGGATGGAAATAAATGTTGTGACATTGCATAAGCTTATCAAAACAATTCCACAGCGTAATCAAAGCTAAAGGCAGTCCAAATAAATATTGTATAGTGTGTGCCTTTTTTTGGGCCGGGCAGTATACATACAGTAACTTAAAATGTTCTTTGTAGCATGGCCTCTAAACTTCCTCTGCGTGATTATGATTGTTGCTGGTGACTTTTCTGGGCCCATTTTAATAGGGCTTGTTTGATACACCCATAAGACTCAGCCACAAACACTACAATGTGAAAGACTAAAGAGCTCAGCATTGATCTGAAAGAGAGTCAGCAATGTTACTTGGAGCCTTTTCAAAGCAGTTACAGGTCCCAAAATCAACTGAGCTGTTGTAAGTATAAAGTGCACATGGTGCTCCATGAATTAGAAGTTGCTGGAAGACAGATTTCTTCAGGAAAACCTAAAATCATCAGCCTGAAGATTGGGTTTTGGGTGTAATTGGGTGTTCCAACAGGACAATGATCCCAAACACACATCAAAAGTGGTAAAGCAATGGCTGAATTAGGCTAGAATTGAGGTTTTGGAATGGTCTTTCCAAGTCCTGACTTGAACCCCATAGTGAACATGTGGACTGTGCTGACAAAACAAGTCTGTGCCAGGAAGCTAGCAAAATTAGATGAACTGCACCGTTTCTGTCATGAGGAGTGGTTAAAAATTCATCCAGAAGCTTGTTGATGGCTATCAAAAGCACCTAATTGAGGTGAAAATGGCCAAAGGACATTTAACCAAATAATAGAATTACTGTATGTATATGTTTGAGCCAGCAGATTTGGTCACATTTTTAGAAGACCCATAATGAATTCAGATTTGAAGCAAACTTCATGAATGTTGTTTGTAACGAAGTAGTTTGTGTTCCACTCATTCCATCACAGAAACATGAGAGCTGTAGAAATAATTTTGACCGCGACTGTACTGTATATGTGTGTCTCACTGTAGCAATGACACTGTTAGATATAATATGTACAGTTTGTAATTCATGAAATTCTTGCTCTAGGTATGAACAAGGAGCAACTCTTGCTACTACCCCCATGAGGAAACAACCCGGCCTGCATAGCTGAAAGGTCCTGCTGTATCAAGCTTTAGACGCGTTTTTTAGTGAGAGAGCCAAGTAAGTCTAAAGTGGCTGAGGATCTCACTTATTTGTACTTTGTAAACTGTGTGCCCGCTGAAATTCACCAACTGTCTGATGAACAAGTTTTTTTCTGTGCACTCTGCATTTCCGGTATGTGACAATATAAAATTGTTAGTTTTGTACACAACTGTTCTTTACTTTCTTCCCAAAAGAGGGCAGGTGGCACTGTTATGTATGTATTATGAGTAATGACATCATCTGAGTGAAATCATCCCTCTTATCATATCTTATATGTACAGAGGGCTTCACACTGCGTATGTATTTGCCTGATCATATCACTGTTCATACTGTATTATAAACACAGTACTAACATGTTCTAATAAACACAATGTCTCTGAACTAAGCTAATTGCCCTGCCACATCTTTGACCAAAATTCCTGCAGCTGGTCTCATCAACAAGGCCCCCCAGTGGACATCCGTCTCAATACATTAGCTGACATCTTTGACCATCATGCCACGACACATATTTTCTATAGTGTGAACTTTTGCACATCCTATGATGAAGAGATTTACCAAACACCAAGGCAAATTCTGTCCTCTAAAAAAGGAGTGGCATTTTGGTGTACACTATTGCACTGATATTTTTGCTCAAGTTTATAAATAAATACATACATTGTAGTAGTACTATATTTCAGTCTTTACAATTTTAACAATTTGCAGCAATGAATTTGCATAGAAACAAATGAAATGTATAATATAAATGACAAAAATATTCTGAACTAAATATCGAGAAGGGTGGAAATTCATTTGGAGCAGGTGGCTGGGAGTGATGATGCTTCCTTTGGACAGGAATGTTTTAAGAAAAAAATGTCACTTGGCTGGCTGTTTACCTCATCAGTGAAACTCGCTGGCCTTAGGCTTGTCGGGTATACGATATTCCAGGTGTTACATGGTGTTGGGGCATACATCGATTAAATTACTTGCCCACCAGGCCCACCATAGTTTTGCTCTTTAAAAAATGGATTTGGAAAATGGACACTACAACCTGCTGCAAGCATCTACTCCATTCAGCAGCAGGGCCAGCAGCAGGGTCATAGCACAGAGTAGCAGGAGTCACATTTCACTTGTATCTTGACGAGAGTGAGGAGAGCTGACGAAAAGACAACAGCGGATAATTTGTTGTCAAAGTGAAAAGCAAAAGTGTTTATTTGGCAATGTCTAACCTGCTCCAAAGTAAAAGTCTACTTGTGTTTCACAAGTCAAATGCTTTTATGTGGAGCTGCAGCAGTAGGAAATGTTCGGTTTGCATTAGCAGGAAATTAACACATTGCTCTACAGAAAGTGAGAGTCTTTACTTGTAAAATGCTGTGTTGTCACAAGTTTATTAGTCTGTGGGAAAACTTTGACACCAGGGCAACCCCGCTGGCATCGTGCATATATGTAAATAGTATTTTGTGTCAGGTCTGCTGGCTACTTTGCCATATCCTGCAACAAATAATGACACCAATAAACAGAAGCTGCAGTCCTGTTAAAAGCTAAAAACCACTAAATTGTGGACAACAAAAAGAGAAACAAAAGAGACAACACACTGTTTTAGTTCAAATACAATTTTTTTTTCCCTATATATAGCAATATACAGTATCTACAGAGTTTTACAGATTAAGTGCAACAATGTGCAGAGAAGATTTCAGCTTGGAGTGTGAAAATTTACTCTTAATTTCATCATTACATTAAAAATCTGCATGGGGTTACAACTGAGACAGTGATAAAAGCTTCGGTCTACGCATTGGTATTTCATTTAATTGGTTGCAAAGAGCCCTTCACTTCCACCATTAAAGATCCGAGCCTGAGGATACACAGAGTATCAGGCTGAATTACAGAAAGTTAAACAGGGTCATGTCTAATCTACCACTAGAATCACCAAAGAGTTTATTTCGTCATCATGTTTGTAGTTAAAAGGATTTGTTGAAACGCTCGCACTCCACTTTTGGTCTTGTTTACAGAATGATTTATGCTAATGAAGACACCCTCCTTCAGTTCACTTGTTTGCCAGGAATTTGAAACAAGAACTGGCAGTATGTGACAGCAAACATGCTAGCTTTTTCATCTCGTAGGAGGCTGTGGAAGTTCAGTTTCTATTTATAACACTAGGTAACACAGAAGCAAACAAAAGCTGTATTTTGAGTTGGACTCTGGCAAGAATGCTCTGAAAATCTCATTTTTCATCTGCAAGTCAGACGCCATAACAGTAGAAAGGCCAGGCATTTAAACCCTGTCAGGAATTGCAGCATGGATGTCTGCATCCACCGAGGCCTTGTAAACTAAATGTTATGAACCCAAATGCTGCAAAACCTGAGCTTGGTCCCCTGGCACTTCATGTCAAATTGAAGTAAATACTTTCATATTGAAAAGTGGGGAAAATAAACTGCAGTTTTTTTAATCAAATATTAAATGTGTCCATGTCCGTGTGCATATGTGTGTGTGTGTGTGTGTGTGTGTGTGTGTGTGTGTGTGTGTGTGTGTGTGTGTGTGTGTGTGTGCGTGTGCATGTGTGTGTGTGCCACGACACTGGCTTCTTTGTCAGCATGTCAAACCACAAAGAAGAAAGCTCTTGTTTCATTTTGACATCATTGCATATCCAGCCCCACTTGCAAAGTCCCCATAATGACATGTGAGTGGCCATATGCAAAATATGATCTTAAAATTATAGTGGGGCTTTGACGTTGGTATTAGAGGATGACTGCAACAGCTACTCAAGTACTGAATTATTGCTGGAACCAAGGTAGACGCATTCGGGCCATTGGAGCTAATGAGGGTATTTTGTACTGAGGAAATCGTCAGTCTGTCTCCAGCTGTCTTAAAGCTTCCCCAAACTTTATAATTCCAACAACGAAAAGGCATAACATTTAGGAAGTGTGTAGGAAGAGTTTGAAAATTAAATTCCAACAAAACGGTTTTCCTCATTGTATGAAACCATCCTTGGTGTTTATACCTAATTTACACATTAAGAAAGTTAATTATTTAACCTGAACTCAAATAACTGAAGGAGAAAGGAGCTGAACATGAGCCTAGAGAGAAAAGGTGAAATGTTTTCTGCATCCTGCATGTGGTTATATCCTGTGGCCAGTTTGTTTTCCACTTCACCAACTCGGCATGTGATGTGTGAGTTTGCCTTTTGGATAACATTCATATTAGAGGTCTTCATGAGAAGTTTTTGGCCTGAACTAAAACAGACCTGTGGAAAATGTATTTGAACTAGACATGAAAGAATTAAAGGAAAAGACCCTGTTCAAAATATAGCCAAATATAAAAGACATCATCCAAACTTCTGTTGACCAGAACAGACCCAGACGGAAAAATGATGTTAACAGTGGCAGCATGATGTCCAAAATGCAACTGAAAAAAAGTAGCAGTACATTTCACATATCACAATTCACACTGACTATCTCATGTTTAAAAGATATATGTAAAGTTAAGGGATCACCAAAGATATTAGATTTCTTAAGGAGGGTGACATGAATGTGTGTACAAACTTTCATAGATGTTGAGATATTTCAGCCTGGAACCAACAGTGCCACCCCGTGAGCGATGTTGCTAGCTTGAAAAGAGCCATCTGTGGAAAATGTTTTCCGAAAATCCATTTTGCTTACGCAGAATAGTTGTATATGAACAAAGTAACAAACTACAATGGCACTCAGTAGAGCGCATACCGCTGCCAAGGCCCAACAATACCCTTTTGTACTTACTCATGGAAACTGGCCACCTAAATATGCCTGATTTTTTTTTCATCAAGATCCATGCGAAAATGTTAAAAAATGAATTACACAATGTTAAAGAAAGTGAGAAAAAAATCCTGGATTCAACCCTTTATCCTGATCGGCACCAGAAGTTAGTAAGGTCTATTATGGGCTGAGACCCATTGTCCGACCAAGTTTCATTGAAATCTGCGAAATATTTTTTCTGTAATCCTTCTGACCAAACAACCACCAGACATGCCAACCAGCCAACAAACTGACATAGGTGAAACATAACTTTCTTGGTGGAGGTATGGATACTGACTGCAGTCATGCTGTGCATCAACAGCAGTGTTCTCACTTGGACAAACTAATGGTGAATACACTTCCTCATTCAAATGTGAAATTCTTTCACTAGATGAAGATGTATCTTTAGCTGGAACAGCTGTTAACAGTGTTCACAGGGTTCAAGAATTCCCTTTAGCACGACTATAAATACCTAATTGCAGCTTCACTGTTATTCATTCAGCTACAGTTACAACACACGAGTGAGAAACAACATACTTGGCTGTTAATGAGCAAAGTAAGTGTGAAAAGACCTGGGAGTTTAAATTAAGAGCTCAGTGGTTATGGGATTATTAGAACATTTGCTGCCATAGTATTAAATAAAAGTTTAGTTAAGTGGCACTGTGGTTTGTTTTGATGGGTTCACTCCATCACATTTTTTAATCACCAACATCGTGTGAGAGAGAATGTTTGCATCTAAACTAAACACACCATGAACACACTCGCACACAGCTACACACACACCCCAGGCAGGTTGCCTTCATCTCTTCAGTAGTCTCAAAAGCATCTGCTTTGAGGTTATGTTCACTCCTCTAATTTCCTTTTAATTCCTCCCATCACATCCATCGTCTCCCTGCTCTCCTTCTCATAGAATATCATTCCAATCTTCATTCACCATGGCTCGACATTACTGAAATCTGTAAACGAGCTCAAAATCATTGCATGTGATGAGTGCTCATTGCATCTTGATGTTTCTCTAACCAGCATCTTTGAGCTTCTTTGCAGGACACAATACTATCAGGAGTATAACAGAACCAGTAGCAGAAACAACTAAAATGGAACCTAGTTTACCGTGTAAAACTTGCCTATACAACCAGACAACACATCCTACAGTGTACTGCTTTAAAGTCTGGAGGCCAGGCAGTAGGCCACGTTGGGAATTCTTCATGTCTGGCAGAACCAAAAAGTTGGCATAAAACTGGCACTACACGATGTTTACTGATCTTGATGCACCAAGACAGAGCATTCACACCTCAGGACCAGTCCGTTATCTCAATGGGTGCTTTTTTTCAATAACAACATGAGTTGCTTGGTATCTGTTATGTCTGCTCCCTCAGCCTGATCCTGCACACAAGCTGGAAGATATCTAAGCGGTGCAGAGGCTTAAAAACAACATCTATGTATAAACCATTTGAACACATCTCTAATGTACTGAGACTATTCATTCATTAATGCCTTTCCAATTACTTGACCATACTCTGATTATAATAATTATAAGCTTCTCAAATAGCAAATCAAGTCCTTCATGGTAAGTAAATCTTTGTGCCAATGTTATTGGAAATTGCCTGGAAGTACAGTAGCTATGCGTGTGTCCAGAGCTAATACATCAGCTGGTAAGTTAATTTAATGATTCAGACGGCTTTCTGCTGAAGGGCAAAGTGGTCTCACTAAAACCTAGACTTTCCATGATTTTTCATATATTACCACATTTGTGTGCCACTATCAAAAATGTTGATTCTAAATTACCTACTAACTAATTTGCATTTTTTTTCTGGTAGTTCTTGCAAAAACATTTTTGAACCATAAACCATACTCAGCAAAATGCCGGACGAGCCATATCCAAAGCAAAGCTGTGAAGTACATCCACAAAGAGCTTTGAAGTGGTTTTGAGAGGCAACAGTGAATATGCAGTATTTGGATCATTTCTGGAAGGTGTATTCAAAGTATTCTGAAGATGTCATAATAGTTTAAATGGTTGTTTATTTCCTAATGTGAAATGACAAAGACTTATACATTTCTATTTTATATATAATGAGTACCTTTTGCAATAGAGTGCTAAGCAATGCTGTAAAAATGGTGATAAAAATGATTTTGGACAGTAGTACCATACTAATCTTCCTGTTACAGTTCCACTATCCTGAAAAGGATAATTACTGGAAGCTGGCTGCACTTTGGGATTACAGAAAGTCTTATTTAACTAAATGCAATGACAATGCATGGTAATTTACTGATTCATTACACAGTATGTATAATTCAAGAGTACTGCAATCTGTTGACAGACAACTAGCTTGTGGTAGCAGTTTTTCAGACGACTTCATACGGTACCCTCACAATAAGGCTTCAACTTTAAGGCTGACAGGGCAGCTCAAACACACACTGTCTTATACAAGCAGGGGAAAGACAAAGGTTAAAGTAATTATCTCAGATTTTAACTTCTCTAGCCAGGAAACAGCACAGACAAACGGCTGTGAGAGACACAAAGAGAGGAAAGAGGAAGAAACAGAGAGAGTCACTCCACTTACAAAATAAAAAGCACAGCCCGAAGTGCGCAGTTTCAACTTTGATCACCAAACACACCAACACACACACAAACACAGAGAAAGAGACAGAGAGTAAGCGGAACACACATGTACATACAGAAAGCCATTCTAGTGAATGATCATGTCCAAAATTACCCTTTGTGCTCTTTGTGATCACCAGCTGATGATTCATATTGCTCCAGCTCAGTCTATCTCACTCTTCTGACCTCATTTAATAACCTCAATTACATGTTGGGCGTCTGAGAGAAATAAACACTCAAATCCTTTTTTGTCAGTGAATCAATTAAATATGGCATATCATATTCTATTCTTTGATGAAGGCAAAGTCAGACTGATAAAGGAACTCTTAAGAGTCAAACAAACTTAATACATAGTGTGTTTGAAAATACCCAAGTGTCAAGATCAGTTTTCATGAAATGAAAGTTATATCACCACATTTACATGTCAACAGTTTCAAAATGTTGCATCATTGTATTAATTTATTTATATTTTTACTTTTAAGCAATGTTCTCTTCATTCATACAGTATCTAAGCCAGAGGTTCTTGCTGCTATAAATTACTTGGGAAACTATATGGCTTGATGCATTTGCTAGTGTCATTTTAGCTACGATAATGTCAAATTGAAAGGAGGAATTCCACCCTGAGAAAAAATTAACTGAACTACTTTCATTCCACAAATTCTTACAGGCTTCATTACAGCAGGGCAAAAGTGTCAGCATTTGGTCAGAATTGGTAACTATCAAAATGTAAGTTATCTGTTGCCCTACTTGCTATTAGAAAAAAATATGGCATTCTAATATAATCTGCCCCACAGGCTCTGTTTTGGGTATGGTGTTCATTTTCAACTCACCTATAGCCATGCTGAGTGTCCACACACACGCCACCATTGAAGCAGGGGTTTCTGGGATATGTGTTGCAAGGCTGATGGGACTGCTCTCTACCTGGGCAGGAGCACACAGCTGTAGATTCCACTGTCACAGATACAAGGCTCATAGTCCCGCAATCCACCACTGTGGGCGTGTCGCGCACATTCAAAACGTTGGTGCAGCCACTGGCCCCGGCACACTCTGAACTCGGACACTCGTCCACTTGGATTTGGAACACGCTGATTTGCAGAAATGACTGGAGCTGGATGAAGAAAGACAGAGCAGAAAAAACAGATATTGGCTCGAGAACTTCTCATGATACCACTGGGTCTGTTTCCACTTTTTAGCTATTTATCATTTAATATCATATTTACAATTTAAAGTCAAATTTAAAACAGACTGTTACTTTAAATAGCAACACAAGTTACTTGAAATGACAACTGAATAAAACACCACTTGTTGGTACTTCACTTAGTGTCCCCTAATAATTATTAATACTGTAGCATGTCTACTTTTCTGGAAGTAGGCTTGCCTTTTCTGTGCACATTGTATCTCCAGCTCTTTCAAATTGCTACTATGTACTGTACTGACAGTGCTGTACAGCTACAACAGTGATGTAGCTGCAGGCACAACATTTTCTTAAGGTTTGGCTTTTGTTTTAGTTAAGAAATAAAATTTCAACAATGACTTCCATTACATCTCCAACTCCTCCAGAAACCTTAATACACATTTTCCCCCACTCCTTCTTTCGAGAGGAGAAGGAAAAGTGTGCATTAAGGCTTACTATTGTGTAGACTGCAGATTTAGTGTAATACCACTTACAAATATCTCCTTGGTATATACTTTAGATGTAGTCCCAATTTGGATGCAACTGACAGATTAACACCAGATGGGAGAGAATCTTTTGATAATTTCACCTGCAACCCAACAATCTGATAACATACTTTGATTCAAAATCAAGGAACTTCTTTTGCATTCCATCTGGATCTATGCCACAGTTATCCTCGTTTATGGTGCTGCATGTCACTTTAGTAAATAAATAAAAAAATACAAATCTAGGTCACACAAATTGATTTCTCAGAAAAGCCAACAGCAAGCCTAATGTGGTCAGGGACAGGAAGTCCCAACAACCGACAGACAGGAGCCAACATGTGGAACATATGAGTGATTTTAAGCTTATCTGCCATGCCACATTGGCTGGAAATCACCAAACTCTCAAACGAAAATTAACTGATTTTAATCCAGCTTTAACATGAAAGTGTTTTTTATCTCCTTTCGCACATTTCCTTTATTTTTCGTTTTTCAGAGACTTTACATTTTATATGTCTTTATCTATATTTGCTGAAATAGACATATGTTGACTAAACATATTCCAGTTTGAAAATTAATGTAAGTTTTAAGCAAAATTTTACATTTAGGGCATTTAGCAGACACTTTTGTCCAAAGTGACTTACAATTTGTCACAAGAAAGAAACCACAACAGATCACTGTCAATAAAGTAGAGAAGAAGAAATAGAAACAGTTTTCTAAGCCCTCATCTGAGCATGGTAGCTGCTATTATCAAGGATACCTTAAGTACGTAAGTGCTGTGGTTGATGCAGGTGCAGGGTCGAGGTGAAGTCTGAACAAGTGAGCCTTGAGTCTTTTGCAGAAGATGGCGAGTGGCTCTGCTTAATACTTGATAGTGATAATGGTTCACTGAAGCAAATGAATAGTTCATCCAATGTGACTGTATTTCCCCTTCACAACTTAAGTGCATTAGTTTACACAATAAACACATGCAACAGAATGCTGATGTGGAAAGTGCGTTCAGTGTGTGGATGTATTACAGTATAGTAGGCAGTTTAGGTCTAAGAAATCAAGCTCTTCTTCTGCATGGTTTCCTGAAAAAGTAGGCTAAATGGTGATGAGGCAGAAAGGAAACTGACTCTCTAGGTTGAGCTGTTTGATAAAGCACTAGAAGGGAAAATTAAATGGAAATTGAATGTACTGTAATTTTGTGGTGTCGTGTGCTAGTGTGTTTGCATTTGAATATGCTGTTTTGTACGAGTGACCCTGGTCAAGTAGATTGTAGCTGAGTTTACATACACATGCATACACTCATGTATACAAAGACAGAGATGCATATCCACACACACACACACACACACACACACACACACACACACTCAGTGTGAGCTCTGTTGAACCGAAAGAGGGTCATCTCAAGTTCAGTGTTCTGGACTGATTGGACCTCGTTCAGTGGGACTGGATTACACTCACTAAACATGCAGTTCATATCTATTCCACTTATTCCCCAAAACTGCGGTAGCTTTAACTTTGGTAATGGGTTATGTTTTATGGATCATTATTATTGCTGACTGATGTCTAATATCAGTTGAGCTTCCATTCATTTCATCCATTTTCTATTTCCAAATGCTTCTCTTGATTGCTTTCCATTGACTTTAATGTTGCCGAGAGTATAAACAGCCCTAGATTTACTTGTAGACTTCCCTTCATTGTGCCATTGGGTGTTACACTACAGTTTGTTTTGCTTGAATGATTGACCAAATATAATGAGAAGGTGGTGACAGTTGACTCCCTTAGAACAGATTTATTTGCAGTACAGTGTTGCAAGTGCAGAAAGTCATCTCAGTCATGGTTGGTGTTACAGGTATGTCCGCAGTGCCCCTACTGTACATGTACTATGGCTGTCTTGCAAAACAGTACAAGTTTATGAATAAGCATGGTCTCCAGTTCACCTACAATAACAAGAAAAATGGAAACAAAATAAATCATGTAGGCTTCAGAGATCTTTTCTGGGATCTTTTCTTGTTCCTAACAAATCCTGTGAAAAGATCAAAACCAATAATGAATTTCATCCTGAAAAGTGTTGTCCATTCAGTCCATTGATGTATTGATGTATAGCCAGTAAAGCAAGTATGAAGTCAGTGTTTCCTTTTTTTTTTCTTTTGTTTTTCTCTTCAATGGACAGTAATCAGGATTGTGGGATGAATGCATCAATATGTTTTAAACTGCAAATCTGATCACAAAAACTATACTCAAAATTCAGTATATCACCAATAAAACAACAGCACATCAGGTATGTACTGTGTCCCATTCGGCCATTGTAAGGTTATAAGATACTTTGCTAGTGTGAAAGTCAGCAGAGATGGCATGGTTGGGGAGGGAATTTAATGTGGAAGGGTTGGGTAGTGAACCTCAATATTTTTTGATTACCAACTGCAATGTGTCTGAGGGGCAAGTGAGAATTTTTAAAAAATATAATATCTAAAATATGTTTTGTTTTCATGTGTGTAACAGAGATTTTGTGTTGGGTTGAGTGAAAAAAAAAATTCACGAGAATTTCACAAGTTTAAATTTCTCTCTGCACTCTAAACACAAGATGTATCTATTACAGTATATGTTAGCAGGTTATGTAACATGACTGTCATGTTTCTTTTGGCGAGGGATATGTCATACTTGGCGCTAATCTGCCATTAGTGTCACAGGTGGACTATTGTGTATCATCAGCCTTCTCATCAATGGGTGTCCACAGTGAACAGTGAATCACGGCTATAACCGACAGGAAGACGAAGAAAAAAATGCATATTTCTAGCCCAAAAAACGAGTTGTATGTGTGGATGTCAGATGGAGGTTGGAAAACCCTTGTTATTAATTATTCCATTAACATTGTCCTTTAGCTGTGAAATGACCCCGTTACACAAATGAAAGCAAAAAAAAAGTTTTTTAAATAAATACTGTTCACGTATCAAACGTTTCAAATGATAAAGATAGAGAAGGCAAAACTCCACTGGAGGAACATGGATGCTTTTCATCTTATTCAGGACATGAGCAGTGGTGCACTTCAGCCTCTTGTGTTCAAAGTGAGTATTACAGAAAATAACACTTTCATTCTTTAATTCTTTAATTTCCTCTTGAAAATATATTTTTTTCACTGGGTTTCACACAGAAATAAAAAATTTCTTTGTGAAAAAAAAAATTCACTCGACTCGGCACATGGGGAAAAAAAACCTTTTCTCATGAAAAAGAATTGAAAAAGAAAATGTTTTCTTGTGAATTTTTTTTTTCCACTTGGTTTGACACATGACAAAAAATGTTTTAACTCCGTTACACACATGAAAAAGAAATTATATAGATTTTAGAACTTAGAAAATGGAGAACCAGAAAAAAAAACATTTCTCACTTGCCCCTCAGGGCTTCTGTAGGTTTCATATTGGCACTAAGACTGAAAACTAATTTCAACCATAATGTTAATTCCTATTTTCAACAATTATAATAATCACGATTACATTGTTGGTACTTACACAGAGGTGTAATATGGAAGCAGTGTATTCAACAAAGTTTGGACCATAGCCATTACATAAAAGAAAAGTTGAGAGTGTTTTACTTTTTTGGCATGCATCTCAGTATTGGAATCTATTGTATCTGATCCTTTTAAATTGCCAGACTGAGAAGACTGAAGTACATCAGCATTTTTTCCGTACTAAAACATTCTGGGTGTAGTATTACTTCAAAGTAAGGAGCTCATGTTCACTGTCTTTATTATGCAACGGGAATGCATAATACTACTTCTGTGATGGACAGAGAAAACAAAAAAAACAAAAAAAAACAAAAAAAACATAATTCGGGTCAAGAGGGTTTCTCCCTAATGTAGGTCAAGTTCTTTCTGCTTTCTCCTTCCCAGCACAGGATAATGGATCCTTCATATCCTTGACATTAAAAGCCAATGAGACACACTCAGTGTAGTCATGTCTGCAGTTGGGGGAGGAGGTAGGAGGGGAGAGGCAGAAGGGGAACAATAATTAGGGGGCAGCAAATGCAGGGAGTACAGAGAGGTCTAGACATTTGGGGCGAAGGAGGGTAGCGGTGAAGTCAGCATCATGCTCTCAGGTTATAAAGCAGTGGCCAGCAGATACATTCAAATGAAAATAGCATTTGATTTTTTTGTTCGCCAGCCCCACACCCAATCTTAAATACAGCAACATCACTACACTGATCTCATCCTATTCATACTAGAGCTAATTTCTTGTTAGTTTAGGATGCCAATAAGACATTTCAAAATCTTGAGAGAAAAAAGATGAACTAATTTGGTTTTCCTTCATGTCAATTCTTTAATTCTTATTGATGGGTGTTGGCCAACTTTTAATTTTAATTCTTTTCAGATGGGGCTATTCTCTGAATTCTGTCATGTAGAAAGATGTTATATATATACCCCCCTGCTCTATAGTAGTGTAATTTTCAAGGAAATACTTTATGCCACACTGGAGTCTCTTAACCTCCAAAGCCTAAATCTTTAGTCTCCTCAATGTTGAGGAAATGTACAGAGAGGCATACAATGAATGTTTTAAAGGGGGAACACTGTGTATAGCAAGTAACAGAAGACCAGAGGAACGTATTGTTCCTTGAACTATTGTTCCAATGCCCTGAGAAGCTTCCACAATCACATCCGGTGCCCTGAGGGCCACATTAATATAATGACGAGATGAACCTTCGTATCCAAGCACCATACCAATGATTTTTAAAAAGTCCAAAACCAATGTAGGATCATTAACAGTCAAGTGGAGCTTGCTGGATTGAAAACACTGAGGAATAACTTCCATTATTGAGGTAGAGCAGAGAGGAATCGAAAGACATAGGGAATAAAGTTTTTTTTTTTCTTCTGAGGCATTACTGGAGAATTGAAAACATTAATAATAAGCACTGCTTCATCTCCTGCCACACCAACCCCGTTACCCCTCCTCTCTCCCCTTCCGCTTTCTTTCCCGTCCACCAGCTCCCCCTCCTCTACCTCTCCGGCTCCCGTTCATCCTCTCCATCGCCACGCTTCACATCTCATTCTGATCAATGTCTCATCTGGAGAACCTGGCTGAATTCAGATGAAACGTTCAGCGCTCCCCTCACAAATCACACCTGAAAGCCCTGGCTACCGCTCTGTTTACACATCTTTCTCTACCTCTCTGCTTCTCTGTGGATGGTCACAAAGAGCTTTTCTCATCCTGAAAAGCTATTCATATACTTACATGCTCTTCTCCACATCTCTAATATTTCTCTGTTTTCCTCCTTGACAATAAACAGATGAAACAAAGAGAGGGTTACCTGGAAAAAGGCTGAAAGTGAGGCAATGGGTTCAGTGGTGATTGACCTAACCTGACCACCGTGGCCATGACTCGACTCCGTACTTACACTCTTTCTCCCTAACGGACACAAACATGCAAATACAGATTGGCTCATCATTCCCTCTGAGGACGCCAGGTCAGCTCACTCTTTTCCACTCACTGCTAGTAAAATGCATACAATTCCACTTTCAATTGTGTGTGTCTCTCTCTCTCTCTCTCTCTCACACACACACACACACACACACACACACACTCTCTCTCTCACACACACACACAGGTCTCCCACCTCCATTCAGGCTTTTGAAACGTGAAATGAGCTCTGACTGAAGCCAGCGGCCACGGAGCGTCGGTGTGATGAAGTGAAACGCTTGTGTTTTACTCACTCTCTTCTATTAAATGATGATATGTTTCTTTATGTTGTTAATGTTGCTTAGCTTGCCCTCTCAAGTGACTGAAATGTCACTTGAGAGGGCATTACTTGAAAGTAATTTATTACAAAATAAAGGAAGAGCTATGTCCTTTTACACACCCTTCTCAGTTGACAGGGCACAGTTCTGAGTTGTTGTTTTTTTCTACTTCTTGTGACTACAAAAGCCAAAGCATTACAGGCATAATCATGTAGTGTGCATTTCTGTTAGAGTCAAATTGGGTTGGATTTAAAAGGATGTTCCACACTCATGGACTGTGAATATAGTAGAAATAATATTTTTTTTCCTGGGTTGGCCCAGACATAAACATAAATTCACTCAAAACAAATTCACCCAAAATAATTCTAAAACATTTTCACCACAGGTGGCCCATTGAGACAAACAATACAGGCTGTGTCTTTGGCAATCTGAGTTGGCACATGAATCAGCCATCACTTAAAGGTGTAACTTATGAAATATGGCCAGAATTCAAAGGTAGCCCCAAAAATAGAGGGCAGCAGATTACCAGAGTAACCAACAACTATTCTTTTCTTTGATAGCTATTCTTGGCTTTGGTTAGCGTTAGAAACCTCAAGTTAGAAGATGTACGGTTGTATTTTCTGTGAGTATATTTTGTTTACTGATTAGACTAAGAAGTAAAGCTACTGCTATCATACATCTTCCAGTTGAAACTATGGGGTGCTATCTGACTATTGCTGACTGTTTAAAATCTGGATGTTACATTGGTACTTTCTGAGCTGGACCACAAACACCAGTGATAGAGCCATCCAGGAGCTGCTGACTGTGCTGCCAAGCAATGTCTTCATTTCTTATCAAGCATTTTATCATGAAATATTTGCAGGAACATGTTGAACATGAAAAATTCTATTACTTGCATGTTTACTTTAAATGTAGCTACTGACATCTTGTGGTACTTGTACATTACTTCAAAAACACAAGCCGTTTTTATACTGGACAGCAAGCCGCCAATTTGGCTGTCCTTTTTGCGGCTAGGTCCGCAAATTTAGACAGAGCGCGGCATACTTGGTCTGCCAACATGGCGCCTCGGAGGGTACACTTTTTGCCGCCTCCATTGCTATGTAAATCCAAGGCGTCGACGTGCATTGTTGTGCAACCCACAGCCGGGAGTTTTAAAAGCAGGAAACTGCTGATCACAGCGGTCAGTTCATCACTTCATCCGCGGACGTCAAAATGAGCAACTGGAAAGCCGCTGAGATCCAGGAGATGCTAACGTCAATAACCAGATCACTCGTCACTGTTCACGCCCAACTTCGTGCTTAACGTCACCTCACATGTTTATGCCTATCCCAGTGGCGGCTTTTTTGCAAAGGAGGAATATTACACCTCCATTTCACATAGACAAGGCGGCAGATTGCAGCCTTTACCTGGCTGCAAATGTGCCGCATTTTCTGACTAAAAGGGGCTACAGACACCCACAGTGACTGAAATCGGCCAATAACACAAAAAAATAACAAAAAAACTAGCAACACAGAACTAGAACTAGAACAACACAGTGTTGAAAATAACATGATTATATATATATTTTTTTTTATAAATTCAAGTGGCAGAAATATGAATATGCCTACTTGGCATGCACATTAGAGAACAGACACTGGTGGTTCATCATTTGTTGTTGTTTTCTCCTTGCCTGTATTTGCGGCCAGCCTTTGTTCGTGGTGGCCATGCCCCAGCCATTATTTGACAACCGGCTTTTATTAGTGGAAATACAATAGAAAATGTGGGTATTTTTGAACCGATGTAATGTATTCAAATCAATCAAATGCAGAAAGTGTTTTTTTTCAATTTTTTTTTTTTTTTTTTTACTTTCAGTCAGCATGATCATTTTCCATCACTCCATTCATACATGGCTAGTTTGGGTTGATTCAAGTAATTGCTCTAGGTTATCATCAACCTGTATTAACAACAATACAAAAAGGATTTTTGGTTAATTGAGAATCATAACCACAAACCAAATGATGCATTTTGTTTAGACACTATATGGAAAAAGCTTAAAAAAGGTGTTTAATGCCTTTCAATAATGCAACTTTATTAAGTAGCATTATCACGACAACCAAATGTCAACTTCAAATTATTTATCATTCTGTATGAGCTAATCAGTTCCGTGGTTACATTGCTTAATTTCCCAAATCTCATGCAGCACTGTTATGGTATCAACTGTACAATATATGAGGAGTATTAGTTTTTACTGGTGCTTGCCTTGATCTAACTACTTCCTCATGAGCTCTTGGCTGGGACAACAAATAGTTGCCAGAATAGAGTAGAGATACAATGAAATATTGTGTCATTCTCTATCTTTCATTGGACCATAAAATATACACTGACAAAAAATACAGGAAAGTCATACAATATGAGTACAGTCACACATTTTCTGCTGTTTGACTATACTACTCAACACACTGGTTTAAAAAAAACAAAAAAAAAATGAGTACGAGGATAAAGTAGAGAGTCTTAATTGGAAAGCTTTTACATCCATGTCAGACAAACTGTGTGGGTGTACCATGTTTGGTACTCTGAAATGCAAGTTCCACACAACAGCTGCAGCTGATGTTAGCAAGCCTGAAGCTAGCCCTGCGTTTGTTCTTGGAGAGTTAAACCCAGGGGTTAATTTGTGCCGGATCCCGCCGGAACAGGATCCGGCGCCTCTTGGTTTTGGCCTGCCTGTGTCCCGGGACTTATTTGGGCGGATCCGGTTCCTCTCGTATAGAAAAAAAAAATAATACAAAGTTTTTTTTGTTTTTTTTTAAATGTATAAAATAAAATAATAATATTCATTTACAGAACAAATCCCAATAATTTCATGTTGTTTATTAAGATTTAACGTCATTTGAAAGAGTCGGAGGTCTGTTGATGCACTTACTGGGTCATCAAACCCCGCCTCTGACACAGAAACAAACTTTTGAAATTTGCCGCATCTGGGGAGCAAGCAGAGAGGAACAAAAGGTTACTATTTCAACGCAAACATGTCAAAAAGACAGTTAAATTTACTGTCTTTTTTCAAAAAGAAGGAAGAGCTGCATGACGCCTCAAAACGAGTCAGAAAAGCCTCGACAAGCGACGACGAGGGCAGTTGTAGCGGTCATGTTGACGAGCAAAACCGGCTGCAGCAGGAGGCTAGCGCCGCAACAGCTAGCCCGGTTCACCGGCAGCTAGCCAAGCCGGAGCAGGAGGCGGGTACCGCGGCAGCAGCTGGTCAGGTTCACCGCCAGCCGGAGCGGGGGCCAGCTACAGCGCTAGTAGTCAGCCAGGTGGTCCCCCAACAGCCGGAGCAACAGGCGGGTACCCAGGCATCAGCTAGCCCGGTACAACAGCCGGAGCAGTTGAAGGTGCTTTACGCACCGTACTGGCCCGAGGACGCAGGTGCGCTGTATGGAGAGACTGAGGTTGAGTCGCCGTGTCAGCGCTTTAACATTGCCAACCCGCGCGCAGTCATACGGCCTACAGAAAGTACAGAGACATCCCCGATGAACTGATGGAGTTAGGCTACTTGTTGCTGTCAACAGCATTCCTATTGCAAGTGCTGAATGTGAGCGCGGATTTTCTCAAATGAACTTGATTTGCACTTTACGCACTGGGTGGCCAAAGGACACAGAACTGCCACAGACACACGCAGTACAACCCGAAACAGAGAGGAGGAGGAGAATCCGGACATGGTCGTGATGTGGGGTGTTTTGGACAACTAAATATGGTAAGCATACTGTCTATTAATAGGCCGCCGTGCCAGTCTTTAAATAATAATAATAATGGAAGATTTGTGTGATTTATTGTAAACTCTGAACTTTTATTTTTTTATGTCTTACAAGTTAGACCTGTTGAGAAATGAATTGCTGACTGTATAGCCTACTGTAAGTCCCACCTGTAGTGGTGTGGGCATTTGTCTGTGCTGTGCAGAGTATAGCCTAAAACAATTGTAAATTATTGTCATAACATTTATGGATATTAATTAAAATTGAGGCTTGTAAGTCCCACAGCATGGTAAGTGGGCATTTGCGTGTTGTTTTCAGCACCGTTTTCTGTATGTGTGCCGGGACCTGTGCCCGTCTCGTCATCCCTACGCTGTCATATGTACTTTGCGTTCTGGCACCTTATGATTTACAAATTAAGCACTGGTTAAACCTCCTCGTGAACTGCAAAGCCTTAATTGAGTATCAACATCATCGACATCTTCAGGTAATGAACCGACTAGTATAGGTTATCTTCTGGAGATAACAGGGCTTTTCCCATAGTCTTGATTGACACTAGCATTAGTAAAAAATCAGCTACTGGCTGCAGCCATAATTGCTTATCAAGCTGGTGTTCAGTCTGCTAAAACAGTATGTGAGACTTTTTACAATGTCAGAGACCTTAGTATGAAATTAACAGTACGTGACTGACAAGTGTTGCTTCCTCTACTTTGGATAAGGCTGACCAGATGCTGCAGTGGCATATTACAACCCTCTATTGTTATACTACTGTTATTTCTGCTCCTTTTGACAGTTATTGGTTCAAATGTCAACAGTACCCAACCCTACTCAAAACACTTCCATACCGTGAGTGGGATGATTCAGACTCAATGCTGGGGCAGTATAGTGAGCATTTTTGAAACTACTTTTGATCTGCTTAAGTTTCCAAGTGTTCCACTGTTTTCCTTGTCCTTCACATGCATACTTCTGTCTATGTCAAAGTACGGCAATGGCAGAGTAGAAAGAAAGCACTGATTGCACCACATTGTTTACAGTCCGGGATTTTGCTGCTATTTTTTAGTTGACAAATAAATGACTGGCTGGTTTGTGATGCAAATTTTACTTCATAATACAGAGCTTTCCACAGAGAATTTCTGGGAAACAGTAATTATAATTAAGATAGCTTCAGTGTCACATGTGACTCCCTTGAGTTTGTTGTTGGGGACCATAGGTTGTCCCAACAAAACATAATGACAGTTTCATGAAAGTTATCATGGAATGTTGAGTATATCTACAACAAATAGAATCTAAACTGGTCCATTTGTCTAAGTTGAGTTTTTTTTTTCTCTATAAATAAAAAAACTAAATTATTTTTCTTTATATTGTCAAAATGTTTGATAATATTTAGAACACTAATAGAGGCTTGAAGTGTAATTTACACTCAGGAAGATCCAGCAACTAAAAAGAAAACCAGAATAACACAGTTAAAATGTGAAATACAGACACAAGAATCTGAAACTGCCACTTCTCTGACCAGAGTCACTCAAGTCTCGAGTCAGAAATTAAAATTAAATAATTTTCTCCAGGCTAAAGATTAAATTACTGATTGCATGCAATCCGAGTAAAAGTTCAAGTAGGCTTCTAGCTGCCAGGTCTAAA
This sequence comes from Pagrus pagrus, assembly GCF_965226575.1. Classification (NCBI taxonomy): domain Eukaryota; kingdom Metazoa; phylum Chordata; class Actinopteri; order Spariformes; family Sparidae; genus Pagrus; species Pagrus pagrus. The sequence continues at coordinate 3,651,320 of NC_140185.1, read as the reverse complement.
CGAAATGAATCATGTTGACTATCACTGTAATTCAGACTCCATTAGGACTTGTTCCTCTTTAAGAGAGAGACATTGAATTTGAAAGAAATAACAAAATTGCGTCTGGAGCTGTTGCTAGATGGAATATTAACAGGCAACTCCTACAAGATATACTTAATTATGCTCTGGACCTGTGTCTTTTCATTAAGACCATCACTTGAATCAGCATTGCTTAAAAAAGCTAAGCCTCCTCAAAGATGAGACAGTTACAGACTGATATCACCCATCACAACAGAACTGAACCTCTTTGCTGTTTTAGTCAGAAGACTGGAGGCATATGTGAGCAAACTAATTCATAGTGACCACACACGATTTTTTTTAGGGGATAAATGCATCTGAAGATGCACTCTCTGCAGCTGTGTTCAGCTTGGATGTCCAAAAAGCTCCAAGAATACTCCAATGGATTAGGAATACTAAAGGTGGTTGGAGAGAATTTGGATTTGGTTTCATATTAGTGGTTTAAAACACGCAAACACTAATCCTTGCAGTTGTACAAACAAGAAATATTCTGTATGAACAATTTCCCCTGCAGTGTGGTACCCATCAAGGTTGTGCACTGTCTTTATTGTTCTTTGCATTGTGACTGGAATCATTTGTCCAGACAAATAGACTGAATTCTCACCTATCAATACGCAAGACAAACAATACAAAATCTTTTTTAATGCAGATGGTGTTTTACTCTACTTTACCAATATCGCCAGGTTTGTTTGTTTTCTTTCTTTTCCTTAACTCAAATTATACAAGTCTGTTCAGTCAATTATGGGATCATCAAATTAATGTGGACACATCTATTCTTGTTCGTCTGATAATGCTTTAGTGAAACCCTTAATATTATCAGCTATTCCACATACACTACTCAAAATTAGTTAAGGATATTGGGATATGTAGGCATGTGCAGGGATATGCAATAAAAGTCAAATGAAATGTTTTGCATTATTTTCAGGGACTAAAACGTTCCCCAGATACCGAATTCATGAGAATAGGAAGGAAGTAAGATGACAGAGGCCTTGACCTTTGACCCAAGGTCTAATCAGTTTATCCTTAAGTACAAATGGACGTTTGTTGAAAATTTGAGGAATATTTAAAGAAACATAATTCCTCTGGCCACAGCTGTCGCTGTACATCGTATGTCTGTTAGGACTGCAGTAGAGAGCTATTTTCAGGCAAGACCAAAGGAGAGATCAAAGAAGCCCAGATAGGAACCCAGAGTATTGTTGCTGCAATGCCCACAATGGTCACTGCGGCAATCCTGATCTGACTACTCTCTTCGGATGACAATGTCCCCATCCGTGAGGCACAAAGGCTTACTGAATGCTTTAATGAGTATTAAATGATGTGATCATATGGTATGACCTTCACAGTCAACACATCTCAAACCAATTAAACACCTCTGGGAGATTTTGGACCGACATGTTAGACAGCGATCTCCACCACCATCATCAAAACACCAACTGAGGGAAGGGAAGAATGCTGTTCCATCCCTCCAGTAGAGTTCAGAGACCTGTAGAATCAATGCCAAGGTGCATTTAAGCTGCTGTTGGCCAACACATTATTACCAACATAAATCAAAGTGGTGGGAACATAGCAGACAGTGATTGTTCACAGTATTTACGGATTGCAGGAGTCCACCATAATTGACACAATGCTCTGTCTTAGCACTTTTGTTACTAATACAGTTGGGGTTGTGTAATATGCTGTGTGCACAATTTTGACTGTCAGTCCTGCACACAGCAAAGAGAGACCATGTCCCACATTTTGACTGACATGTTTGATGTTGTTAGAATTTAACACAGGCTTCAGCCAAAACATTGCCAGAAGCAGAACTGCTGCCTGCAACCAACAAGTGTGACAGCAGAGAGAGCACAGCCCGGTTTGGAACACTCACTCCCGCTCTTCAGTTCCCCTGCAGTACACTTTCACACTATTCTAGAGAGATTCTATTGATTTATGCATTATTTTATTTTGCATTGATTTATGGTTAAAATGCTAAAGAAAATCGACAACCTACCTTTTGTTTGTGGGCTGCCAGATATCCATGCATTTTCTCAGGCTGGAGGAAGGAGGGGCCACCTTGCACAGCAAAGCGAACATCCAGCATCCGCTCCTTCACATCCATTAGGCTAAAGATGTTGACATCATCAGGTGGAACGGAAAGCATCTCAGACAGGAAGTCCACCAGCAGCTCGTAGCGGCTCCGCTGCTTTCCTCTCAGTTCAATGAACTCCTTCGCTATGATGTCTGAGAAACACACACACACACACACACGCGATTGGAATCATTGACTGTATAGAAGAGGCCTCATTATTTCCACCCCTGCTCAAGGATAAATCCAATTATTTTCAAACTGGGCCCAAGTGCAAAACTAAAAAAATAGTTTGGAACACTCAAGATTGGCGCTGTGATGATAAATTATTGGAAATAGCTCACTTTTTCTGACAAAGTGGATGGTTATTTTGTGTTTTGTGTGTGTGTGTGTGTGTGTAGTAATTGGGCATTTGATTTCAATACCTAACTGTGCCAGTTAAAGGTAATTACACTCTTGACAATTTATGAGTTCATTTTGAATCATTCTTAGTAGCAAGCTCTTGAGGAAGAAAGAAATCCTGCTCTTGTTTTAATTTTCCAATATCAGTCCAGCACCTGTGGTTTTGCATGTTGGAGTTGTATGTTAAGGGCCACAGTTGAAAGTAATGTTCATAAGGAATAAATACAAAAAAACAACATCACCTTTAAGATCAATTGACCACTGGCCTTTGTCAAGATTAAAAAGACATCTGATGTGCCATCAGGACAATGGAAATTAGAAACAGGCATATTAGAAGAACTTTAGACAGATTTTAACCCCTCTACCCCTCAAATGTTTTGGGCCTCTGGTCTTGTGCATATTTAGTTCCGACGTTTCACACAAAACTAGAGCTGTTTAAAGAACTTTTGTTAGCATGCTAATGGGAATTTCTACTATATGTTAATCTCAAGCTAACGGGCTAAGTGCGCAGTGATGGATAAATAACCTCAGATGGATGTTTTTTTGTTTTTTTTCCACTGAAACAAAGCCACATCAAAGGAGTGTGTGTATGAAAGATGGCTCCCTCAGTAGGAGCAGTTGTACTGGGGTTTAGTCAAGCCACTAAGTTTGCAGCCGATATTCTTCAACACATCTGAGAGAAAAGAAATGAGTGGGAGGAGAAGAAAAAACAGGGAGCTTTTCATCCTTTATCCAGTCTTTTGTAATGATCTGCTTAACTTTGAGTGTTGACAGTCACGACTAATTTATACTTCCATTCTTTCATTTATTCTAAAGGAATTTAATGCTGATTTTAAACTATAGCTTGCATGAATATTATCCAACATGAAATACTTTCAAATACAACTAGACAAACAGTCAGGCCATTTGTAAAACCATGTGTGTTCAAACATTTTTTGTTTAATTATCTGTGTCCATTCTTGTAGTTTGGCTACTTGACCAAATCCAATCCAAGTAATAAGTTGGGTTTTGGGATGTTTTATAACAAAAAGCTGCAAGCCACAACCAGGTTTCACTGTTTTTACAATTTGCATCCACACATCAAGAATTGCAAATAAAAAAACAGTGGGAAGACAGAAAGAGACCAGGCATAGCCAGTGTGTAGCATTAGACTATTTAACTGACAGTTAGGAAAGGAAAAAAAAAAAAAATTCTGCTATTTGGGTCAATTTCAGATCTCAAATTTGGCAGTAACAGATTTGGCCAATTTTGTCTTATAGATGCAGGTACATGTCGGCCTCGGGTTCCAGTTTTAGGCCAATGCAGGACTCACCGAATGCAGAAGCACTTTTATAAACCCCCACACTTCCTTTTTACTCATGTGAGTGTAACTCCCATCATTTACCTTTTCTTTTAAGACTGCACCAACAACAGGCTAGACTCACACACACGTCAATATGTACAGTGCAGTTTCATAGCTGTAATTGTCACCCCAACATCTATACTGGTCTAGAAGCAATCCCTTCCTAATGTAATTCTAATGTAAGAGATGGGGAACACAATGCACAGTCCTTGTAAATGTGCTCCAAAGTACAGCTAAGTCTCCTTCTTTTTATGTTTGCAGACAGTGTTTCCTTGCTGAGCTGTTGTGGAGAGACTGATGCAGTCACATCAATGTGGAATTTTGTGCGAACAGAGACTAACTTTGGAGAAAACACAAGGACCAGGACACTGAATTTTCCCCTCATCTCTTACCTTAAACACACATTAAGAGGGGATCTCTCCAGGCCTGCATGGACAGGAGGAGCAACTGTCATCAAAAATTACTTTCTTGTACATGTGGGTTGTGAGTGTTGTTTTAAGAAGAAAAAAAAGGCTGTTTCAAGGACTACCACAAACTGCTCTATATCAGAAAAATGACTTCATAACCAACACTGTAAAAAGTGGTTCTAACAAAGATAGAAGTACAATAACACAACACACAACACACAACACCCCCCCCCCACACACACACACACAAAGCATTGGGCAGGGTGATGAGGTTTGTGGGTGCATAGAAGGAGACAGAGCTCGGGCATTAAGAGACAAGACAGGGGGCTCAGAATGGGCTCAGCAGATACAGCGTGAGGGATCGAGGCTAATGTCAGCTCCCATCAGTCAGTCCAGCGGGAGAAACAAGGACAGAGGCAGACAGAGAGACAGTCAGGAGGGATGGGGGCTGGGGGGAGAGGGTAGTAACTCCTAACACAGACTGGCAGTCTTTGCACCTGGCTTTGATCCAACCTCACTATTCACTACTGCTTTTCTCCTTCCCAGAGGCTTCAGTAGGCGTGTGGTGTCGAGGCGGTAGTGAACAGACATACTCCTGCCTTTAGGCCTGTGATTTCACACAAAGAGGCGCAAATAGGGATAAATACCATACTTATGTAGCAGTATACTGTCAGTCTGGTTTTGTCTGTCTGAAAGACCACCATCGTGGCTTTTGTGCAGTTTGCTGTGTTTCCTCCTGACAAGTTTTAGGATGACTGAAAGACTTTTAAAAGGTGCTCTTTTGACCAAGTCAAGCAATAAAGATTTTTCAAGATATAAAGACTTTTGAAGTCTTGAACACTACCTTGAAACACTTTTGAAAGGAGCCAGACATTTCAGAAAATGCTTCCTCAAAAGAGAAATAGAAGAGTGGAAGATGTTACAGTCTCTTCACTCAAAGACAACTGCTGTCACTTCCCATGGCATTCTCCTTCAGAAACACATTTTTACTCGAAGTAGGTAGATAGAGAAAAAAACATATTGATAGAAAATAACTATTTGGAAATACAAATAATTAAATATATATATGTTCTAAAACTTAAACAGTGACAAACCGTAAGTATTAAATCAGTCTAGCTATTCTGAGATGTGTTTATGGAAGTTTCTACACCCAGTCGTTCTCCAATTTGCCTCACAATAAGGACGACAAAGGTTGCTAGTAAAGTCATAAAAGCACATTGGTAATAAGCATAATTGTGTGAAGAGCCATGAAGATTGTACTCGGCTGAAACTTAACTCTTGCATACCTTAACTATATTCAATAGAATTTGTTTTCTCTGAAAGAACTGCTACATTTTAATATTTACATTAGTTTCTCTTGTGCTTGTCCCCAGCGATACCTGAGTTTTGAACCAATTCCCCTTTACGACCACATTCAGTGATTAAAGAAACAGCTGGTGGGGACAATGGGGAAGCACACTTGTTTGCCTTCTTGCCCAGATCAGGCAAGACAGACTTTAGTTCAATCTGTCAAGACAATACACCATTGGATACAGAGAGCTTTAACTGACCACAAAGACTGCAGGAAGCTGCTTACCAAAAATACATATTGGATGAAAATTAATCATCAACAATCTAAATTTTAAATGCAAAGTTAATCAAAAATGCTAGTAAGTTGCTAGTTCCTGCTTCTCAAATTTACTGATTTGATTCTTATTTCAGTTTGGCATCATTGTAAAAAGAAAATCTTTGAATTCTGGATTTGTCATACAAAGGAAGCAATTTATCTATGGATGTCACCATGTGCACTGGGAAGTTATGATGTGTGTCTTTGGACATTTCAAAGAGCAACTGATTAACAAAAAAAAATAAATAAATAAGATTTATAAAATATAGGGGTACATCAGTCATTTAGTGCAATACTCACTAAGACGGTGGACTTAAAAATACAGGAATTGTTAAAATCAAAGTAGTAGAGGAAGTAATAGTGTGACTTTTAGTCCCTTCTACATCAAGATCTTTTATTAGAGCTTCTCTACCGAGAAATGGACAAATCTGTCAAACCTCACACCTCAATTTTGTAACACCGGCTTTCTGTTATGATTGTATGTTCTTCCAGCCAAAGCAAAGATAACTTCATGATACTATCATGGTTGTTTTGTCACATTTCATAAGCTGAATGACCAGTAAACTGATGTTTGGGTGTAAGATTGGTAGAGTGCCCCTTTGATTGGTTTTAAAATGTGGCACATTTGTTGGCATGGTGATGTACAGTACAAGAGCTTAACACCTTCCCCCATTTGATGAATCTGGTCCATTATAAACACACAAGAAAAATAAATAGAAAAAGGAGACACGGTTTTATGGTATTTCTTCTGCTTTTCATAGTTTTCATACTTGCATTTTAGCTGCTCTTTGAATAAACTGACACAAGGACAGTGACAGGGGCAATATGAGAGATGAATAAAGTGCCAGATCAGTAAGGGAGGTGACCGAGTTTCAAGTATCTCACATATAATCCCTGTAGTAGCAAACTGAAATATTTTTCCAATTTCTGTGTATTGATCCCACTGTGCACATCTCAGAGGGCACACAGATGTGAAAAGAGAGATAGTGAATTATTTTGGTTAACAACTCAGCTCTGAATCTTCTGTTTAAGGACGTTCTGCTGACAAAAAGAGTTTATAAAGCCCGTCTGTCTTTATCAAGTAACACAAACGGCGTTGGCCTGCTGCATGCAGTGTATGCACTAATGCATTTTTGATTGTGCTTTCACCCTGAGCACTGTGCATTTCACTCTAAGATAGTGTTATGTGGACATTTCAAGGACTTTTTGTTTATCACATTTTTTTTACCTTTATATCAATATTGAGAGAGAGAGAGAGAGGGATACAGAGACAGAGGGAGAAAGCCTTAATCTCAGCAAGCCAGATTTAACTAGTGCCTTCTTTGTGCATCCTTATTGCATTCCACATTTGTTCTTGAAATGGGATTTAGAATGTCAAGGAGGGTGTAAGTAATGCTATAAGTAGAATATTTTCATAATCCCCGAGACTGAGAATCAATGAGACTGTTTACTCCAAAGCTCCACATGGAAAAATAAAATCCTGGAAATGGTTTCTGTTACATATCCTCTGCACGCACAAACTCAACACTAGTCTACACCTCAGGATGATCTCAAAGTCATTAATCCTTGATATTACATTTTGTTGAAACGTCAAACTAGCATTTTTGGTGAATTTGTTCAATGCTGAACTGCGGGTTAAAAGCATGTGAGTGTTTCTGATTCTGCAATGGCTGACACCTGTGCTCTCCTGCTTTCAATTCAAGTCCGTCTGTTACAACCAGGGCATAATAAATCAATACACTCTCCAGCTAACAGCCCTTTAATGACAGTGTAGCCAATTAAAAATCCTCAATGAAGTGACCACCCCTCGAGGAAAGGTTGTTGATAGGGTTCCAACGTTAAATGTACGTCAGCAGTGAAGGGTGAGTGAAGGGTCGGACAAGGACAGTGTGTCAGTGTTGTTCAACGGTTGTATGTGAGTGGAAACCCATCGAACATGTTAACGCATATTACACTGCATCATCCAGATGTTGGGGTGTCATGATTCTCCAAGGCCACGATTCAGTTTGTCTTTCCATTGTTGAGTCATGATTTAATTGGATTTGATTTTCCATTTAAGCATTTTTTTTTCAGCAATGACAGCTATGTCATTAGACTGTCACATCTAGATTTGTAAAGATCAACAGATGGTTTTATCGCTGACAAATGTAATTTATATACATTTTCAATCTACTCTTTAAGAATACAGGGGTATTTTACAACAGCAGCTTGATTTTATTCAAAAATGAAGAATCTCAGCGTTCAACAAAAATACCACCCTTTTGGTGTTTCAACAATAAACAAAGGTTAATTCAGTTACAAGTTTCAGTTTCTCAAATCTGTCCTGAGGGAATCCACTTCCCAAACAAACCAATACAGAGTCTTTGGTACTGCCTTTGAGGTCAATGATCACACTGAAAGTTAATTTAGATCGATTTCCGACTGAGAAGGAAAAACTTGACACCCCTACTGAGATGTGCCAATCACAAGTCCAGCAACTTATTCCCACTGTTTTAAGCAGCCTCTCGATGTGAAAGCAGACAGGGACAAAGACATAAGACCTATAATGCCTTTTGTTTTTTTATCAGCCCTGCATATATGACCTACAGTATGCAAGAGTGTATGTTGTATATTACTTATTGCACTACAGGATGTACCAACCGTCTCAGGAGGGACTAAATGACACGAGGTTAAACAAACTGTAACTGCTCGACTGTCTGTTGAAAATAAATGAATTGGGGGGGAAAAAAAGGATTTTTTTGTAGTTGCTTTTTTCCTGTTATACCAAACTTTTACCTCAAACCATGACTTCTGTGTATTGTTGCACCCTTAGCTGTTGACAAAAACTAACCTTATTATTTTAAATTAAATTGAGAAAAAAACAGTTTTTAGTGTTAATCGCAATATAACATAACTGAGAGCAGTTTCTTTCAATATTGATTTCCATTATTCATCTTAAACACACATTTTCTAGTCTACGTTTTGTGAAAGGATTCATTTCCCTTGCACAAATATTGAAATGTGGGTGCCAGCTGTTCTCCACTATACCGTCTCTATGTTTGGTGCTGATTAATTTACCTTAGCCCTGTTTTCAAAATGAGGAGCAAATCCTTTTATCTACTTATATGAGGCTTGACTCTCCCCTCCATCCTTTCCTTTCCTCCTTTCTCATCTCTACTCTTCTCTCGTCTTTGGAGTGCACCCTCTGGCCTCCCCCTCTGCTTCTATTTCAATATCTGTGAAATCATAAAAATCCTTCAGCCATGTCCCATTTCTCTAAAGCAAATTTAATTCTGAGCAGACAGCCGATGTGCTGTACATCAGGTAATGATGGATGCTGCTCAACATGTGAAGAGAATGTGCTGGCTGGGCGAAACCTCTCGATTAATTATTTTGCCAGCATAAGGAATGGAAACAGGCTTTTCTCTGTATGCGCCAGGGACAACTGAGATCCCATGAGTCAGGAGAGAGGGATTAATAAATGGGTGTAATCTTTTGCTAAGGAAACATCTTTAACTGAGAGTGTGACAGTCCTTTGAAACACTGCAAACAACTAGAGTATACAGTAATCAGCACTCATTAATTTTCTATGACTGGAGACAAGTGTGCAAATAATGACCATATTCTCCAATACTCCCTCCTCAGCATTACTAGGTTGGGCACAGTTTTATGTTTTAGCAGCACCGATCAGCCATAACATTATAACTACTGACAGAGGAGTTGAAGAACATTGATTATCTTTTAACAATAGCACCTGTCAGTGGGTGGGATATTTTAGGCAGCAAGTGAACATTTTGTACTTGAAGTTGATGTGCTGGAAGGAGGTAAAATGGGCAAGCGAAAGGTTTGGAGCAACTTTGACAAGGGTAAGATTATAATGGATAAACAACTGGGTCAGCTCATCTTCAAAACTGCAGTTCTTGTTGGGTGTTCCCAGTCTGCAATGGTGATACTTTGACATGTACCACCTACATAAACATTGTTGCAGACCAAGAACACCCCCTCATGGAAATGGTATGCCCTAATGGCTTTGGCCTCTTTCAGCAGGATAACACCCCCTGCCATCCTGCAGAAATTATTCAGGAATGGTTTGAGGAACACTACAACAAGTTCAAGGTGTTGACCTGGCCTCCAAATTCCCCACATTTCAATCCAGTCGAGCATCTGTGAGATGTGCTGGACAAACAAGTCCAATCCATGGAGACCTACACCTACAGGACTTGAATCTGGATTACAGGACCTGCTGCTTACATCTTGGTGCCAGATTCCACAGCACACCTTCAGAGCTCTTGTGGAGTCCATGCCTCGACGGGTCAAAGCTGCTTTGGCGGCAAAAGGGGGACCTACCAACATCAGGCAGGTGGTTATAATGTAATGGTTGATCGGTGTAAGTCCAACATTTTGCTGTAATAGCATGAATGTCACAAGCCATCAATCAGAAGGACAGCTGTGATCTTTGTGACAGCTGTAAACTGGTTAAAGTGTGCTTGCGAGGCCATCCGCAAGGGGGTCAAGCACTTTGGTATTAATGTCAAAACTGGTAAAACTGGATGGGGCATTTTAACAGCCCAAAGCTAAACTGGAAATTCAAAACAAGGACTGTCTTCTGTGAACCTGGGAGTAAAAGGAGTTACGTCAGTCTGTATGAGGAGAAATGTCAGGCTTCCACTTGGTTTTTACACCACTGTGTAATGTTCAGAACTGAACATTAACTAAATTTCCATTAACACAATTGTGCATACATATCAGGGATTTTCCTGTATATTAATTTTGGAGGCGGCCACCACCACAGATTTCCAGGCCACCACCATTTAAAATGGTCATGTTGGGAAAATGTACACAATAATCATTCCACATCTTCATCACAGTTTTTTTTTTTAAACATGCAATGACAGCAGTTTTCCATCGCGGTGCTGTCGCGGACCCTGACTATGTCCACATCCCAGAATGGAAGCAGAGGAAGAAAATAAACTTAAAAATTCCTCAAAGAAATTTCCTCCAGTGGTCTGAGGAGCTTTCAGAGTTGGGTGGTGTCCTGATATTTGAGTGGGTGCAGTGGTGGACTGGCCATCTGGCCGCCGCATTGTTGAACCGGTCAAATGATATCGCTTACACTGGACTGTCATGCCTTTTCACAGGCCCTAGTGCTTTATACATCACTTTCCCTGGCTGTACTTACAGTTGGTTTTGAGTAACAACCTTTTTTGATCAATTCATATTTTGCCTTAGGCTATGGGAATATCCAAAAACTGATTTATTACAAAAAAAATATGTATTGGCTTAGGCTATCCACCATTTATTCAATGTGGTTGTTGTCTCCCCAAAAGTTGCAAAGGATGGCTTGCTAGGAAATTCGTTTGACCAATGGCCTGGCCTGCCCCCTGTTGCGTTAACAATCTAGACATGCATCAACAACAGCGAGATCAGATGAAAATGTGAAAAAGAAAAAGGAGGAGCTGAAAAGCTTAGAGAGAAAAGGAAGTAGGCATTGGAGGCTCCAGTTTCCAAATACAAAAAAATCCACGAACTGTTTGGCCATCATATTCCTCAAGTGGTAAGCAGTGTTGATTTGGAGGAGCACACAGAAGCAGTAGTATTAACAATTAATTAATTATAGGCTATGGCAGCTAATGTGTTTGGTTAAAATTTGCTTGAGCTTACAAAACGGTAGTTGGTAGTTTAATATTATGGTAATGTTGGTATTAGCGTACTATTTTAATGCATATTGATGTGTTTTACCTTTTCAGTCCCTCCTGAAATGTGTCCTGGAATACAGGTAGGCTTTCCAAACTTTCCATTCCAAAATCCCAACTTGTGGTTCAGAATCACCTGTCATTACTAGACTAGCAACCAACAAGTATTACATTGCTGAAGCTAGTGGGCTATGCTGTGTCCTTTAGAGTCTGTAAGCCTATGTATTTCAAAAAGGCTATGTATGAATAAATCCAAATAATGCAATGATCTTATTGAAAATCTAAATTGTCCTAAAGTCACATTTCTTTTACACATTCATTCACGTAAATATAACAACAAAAATATAATAATAATAATAATTATAATAATAATACATTATGGTTCTACATTAAATGTTGTATGTTGTAGGTCTGTATTGTGTACCTCTGTAGTCTGCCCATATCACGCTATCATGATGGTTGGTCATTTTCAAAACATTTTTCATGCCAATTAACCAAGCAAAAAATCTGATACCTCTACCACCACCACCCTATTTGGTGCCAGGAAAAACCCTGCATATCTGGTCTCCACTGGATCCACTCAAAAGTGCTGTTGAAAGTGCAACTAAAAAATGAATTATACCGATGAAGAATTGGTGGACTGTATTAAAACCAGAAAGTGATGGAAGTTAGTCAAATGACAAAACCTGTTTGGTTGTATATTATATAACTAGAGAAGAATGTTGTCAGTAAACCAGACATAAAGACATTTTTGGTTAAACTGTTACTTTATGTAGGTCAAGTTATGACAACTCAGCTATCTCATTTGCAGCTAGATATGGAAATTCATTCACATGATAACACGGAACCAATGTACTAGTACAATAGAACATAGCATCACTCAACAGATGTGAAGAACTGTATCTGTGAAACAGAAAGATCCTTGGACAAGAGACTCAGTGAACACCAAAAACAGACAACACCAGCTGCCAGGAGTCAGTGGATAGCCGAAGAAGGATTGAGGATGTTACATGTCACACCAGAGACCATTTTTGAGCAAAGACAAAGATAGGGGTGTGTGTGTCTGTACAAACCTGCCAGACGCAAAGACCCTGAGTTGTAGATGGCCTCGTCTCGCAGCTCCCTCACGTGCACGGTGACAGTGGAAACAGCATCTGGCCAAACTCCATCGGACACACGGACCTGGAACTGATAGGTGTCGGGTGGAGCGTTCTCCTTGATGATCAGGAAACCTGTCCGCTTGTTCAGGATAAAGTAACTGGCAAAGAACAGACACAGTTTTAAACGGGTTAGATGAAAACATTGTAATGTCTCTATTCTAATTCACACAAGCTAAGCCCTGTACAGCGATGAATAAGTTTAACCTTTCACCTAGTTTGGGAGAGGGGCGGCGCCTGGGTAAGAGGCTACAGACTGCTCAGCTGTGTGACTGTTTTTGTGTTGATATCAATAGTACATGGGTTTGGATGTACCTGCAATATCAGCCAGAGAGTGGAAGTAATGTACAGGCAAGCAGAGCAGAGTACAGCACAGTTCAACTCTGTGCATAAAGATCCCAAGGTAGATTGAAAGCTTCAGAATTTTGCATCTGTGTCCGACAGCAGTGTGAATTAGCCATAAGGAATCATCCCCTTCAGCCATGCGTTTTACTCGGTGCTTGATTCCGTGTTTTAGTGTTTACTCTGTTTTTCTGCTGTAAACCAATTGCCTTCTGGGACAATAATGGAAAGTGAAGAGAGACAACGCATTAGGAAAAGAGAGGCAGGGGGGAAAATGAGACCCACTAATAGGCAGAAAGACATGCGAGGAAGCAAATTTACTTGGTCCTTGTCTCTATGCACCCCATGTACAGTAAATGAGCTCATTCAAGTTTAATTACAAAGGAAATCCAAGACAGAACCTTGGCAAATCAAATAATAAAGCACTTGTAGAGACAAGGGTCACATGAAATCAATTTACAGCATATGCTGTGGTGCGAAGGTTATATCTGAGGTCTAGCATGTAATTCCAGATTTCATTGATCGACAATTTTACATCTCTAGTAGATCTACCAATACTTTCCCAATTTACGCATACTTTCCTTCATTATTGGCAATGATATCTAAATCAAAATACATATTTCCTTTCTGCACTGTTTGTTTCACTAAACGATAGATACAACTACAATACAACCACTTGATTTGATGCACTGAAACGGAAATATATAAAGCAGACCTGAATGAGCTATGACAGGCTCAGTTTTGTGTAAAGCCAGTACAGTACAAAGCAGTGAGAAGACAATGTGTTCTGAACTCGACTCAGGTTTGAAACATCAAGAGACGAGAGCTGTCATGAAATGTTAATGGCCCGTATTACACCCGGTCCTCTATATAGGCTGAGTTTTGACTATCAGAGAGTTTGGAAGATAACTGAGGTGTGGGGTGCTGGAATGTCACTTTGATTTCTGTGTGTGTGTGTGTGGGTGTGTGCGGGTGTGTGAAAGTGAAAAATGTATCTGCTCATTGTCACATTTGATAGAGGGAAGTCTCAAGGAGCGAGATTTTACAGAACAGACCAGAACCTCCACATCCAACGACAAGAAACCACAGACACAATAAAAAGGAATAACATTGGAAGGAGGGATGAATTAGCCATTACATAGCAATCAAGCTGAGGAGGAAAACTGGAAAGGATTGTGACTAGGTCAAACCAAGTATATGGCTGTTACACAGATAGTCAGAGGTAGTGTCTGTGATGTAGAGTCCTGGATATCAAATGTTAATCTGCAATTTCATGTAGTGCTTACAGTAAAATTTGTTCTTGTTCCATCTTGGTTACTGAAGTAACACGTGACCTGTCATGATTAAGCATCGTTTGAGTCAAACATTTTTTACACATAACCAGTAATTTCAATTCTTAAGATGTTTGATTTGAAAGAGATGTTACTGTAATAAAGCAAATGACACTTCTAGTAAATAGTTGAGTTTATTGTTACAGCCCTAGTGTGGAGTGGCTCGTTTGTGTTGTGCTTTCACTTAGGTGTCGCCCTCGTTCTCCCCCTCCTTGCACATGTGTGGAGGTCCACACCTGATCCTACTTGCCACTTAGGCCAGTTGATATAAAGTGCTGCTGGTGCCAGTGGGCTGAGTGACTGAGCTACAGACTGCACATTTTCTTTTGCTGATTAATCTTCCTTTGTTGACCAGTGTTACTTTTTTTAAATAAACTATTTTCTAGCTTAACAACCACATCCAGTTTATTTTCCCTCCATTACGCTCTGTTTTATTTTACTATGTTACGCCCCTCATCCCCTGGCCTTATGGGGACGTAACATTATTAATAAATCAGCCAGTATAGAATACAGTTTACACAGAGTTAAAGATATGAGCATGACATATGACTTAAAGCAGCATTATGTAACTTTTTACCTTACAATAATAGCTTCAAAATCATTTCTAGGGTACATTGTCTTGTAATAGGGTGACTGGTGTCTATGTCACAGCCACTCTGCCTCCCTATCACTTGTTTGTGCACTATGTACCTTCAGTGAGAGGGTAGGATAATAAATACGTACCTCGTAGGGTGATTAATAATGATCTATATTACTGATAATGTTCCAGTTGAGCCTAATGAAAAAACCTTCCCGTCCTGTCAGCTATGCCACACATCTCAGCGTTCTTAGGCACATCTCTCTCAAGGTGGAGAGCAAACATGCTCATCACAGGTTGTTGGGGGTAACAGTGACATATGTGTCTCCAAATTAACATGCTGGAACTGCTCACTGTGTGGAAGGTGATTCAAAATGTCAAGTGTCATCACATTTCATTTGTGCATACAACAACATACAATAAATCACCAAGGGAATAAAGTTATCATTTAAGGAAAAGCTGATTAGGAGCCAACTGTCCAGGCTCAGCCCAATTTATACAAAATGTGAGACAGAGGTGGGGCATGTATTACGTGAGTATGGATTAAAAGTCTTTTGTACTGTGCAAGTGCGATGAGCGATGTGCCCAATAACGATAGGCTTAGAGAGCCGTGTCTATAGCCATGGAGTTTGGAATTAAGATATGTAAAGTAACTAATTTCAGCACTTCTTCATTTAGCAAGAGGAACAGCAAAGGGGAACACTCCAAAACTTGACCAACTAATGGGGTCTGCCGGTCAGTCAGTCAGTCAGTCAGTCACTCCCTCACTCATGACAGTCTTCTCATGACAAACTTTTGGTTTCAAAAAGCTGGCAAAGATTTACTATGGGCCAGCCAATAAGATGATAAAAACAATATAATAAAGACTATAGAATTATCAGTCTGATTTAATGAGGAGGTTTTAGCTTAAACAACAGTAACGTAGTAACTGTTATACGTGGAGAAGTGTTTGTCAGCCTGTCGGTCCTACCGACTCTTCGTCACATTTCTGCCTGAAAAACAGCATCTGTCCCCGGCAAAAAACTCACCAACTGTTTGTCGCAGTGATTTTTCAGTGAACTTTCCCCCCAGAAAACAGCCTCTCTCCCCGAGTGACATAGTCAGACAGCGTCCTGTTGACTGATGGCGATTATGTAATTATGTAATTTAGAGAAGAACGTAACTTTGTCACTTTCCAGGATGTTTCGTGGGTCAGGATCTCAATCACAACACATTATAACAGCATCATATGATGATAAACAGTCAGCAGGTACATGTTTAGATTAACAGGAGGACACCGGGGAAACACCTTGAAAAAAACACACGTCATCACCATGACGCGTATTGTCACGCCGCTTTTGGAGCTGCAGTGCCAGTTTACTGTGTGAATTATACTCTGGTTCGTCTTTTACGCCGGAGCTGCTCGGCTCTGTGTGAACAACCAACGGCGGAGAATTGGCGAACCGCCGCTGTGGCGATAATACGGCGTCTCTGTGTGAAAAGGGCGTGCATTGTTGTTTTGGAGATGCGTCCTTATTGCACAATTTATTAATTGCCTCGTCAGTATTTACCGCCTCTCCCTTTTCGTTTTCTCGGAACCGAAATACTGCCACTAAATAAATTATATTTACTATTTAATCCTTATCTCCTATATAAGTGCATTGTATTTTTTTTAATGCCGGTATTGAACCGGTACCGTTGCTATTTTTAAGACCCCGCGGTATACCTTATTACCGTATTACCGCCCAACCCTACTACAGACCTGTAAAGATTTGTGACTTGAAAAGTGTTTATGACAGATTTCTGATTAGAAAACACTCACAAACAAAACACATTTGGATAATATCAGCAATTTTATGGCAACCGCGTTTGAATGGCCTTCAACTAAGTGTGTGTTTTAAGCTGATAAAATTGTTGTATGTTTGCTTGAGTAATTAGAGAAGGGTCACATTATTTACCTCGGTACATGTCCTTCAAAAACGTACGTCTTGTTGTCCCAGTCATCAGGGTCAGGAGAGTAGACCTTTCCAAGCACCGTAGTGGGCATGCGGCCTATGACAGAAGAAAAAATTGCATATCAGTTCACCCTTTTCAATGCCCCTTAACACTATGCATTTCAGTTTTGAGAGGAAAGATATTGCTCTGCTATGGCCTACGATGTATAGAAGCTTCTATTGTAAGAATAGGCGTTGCCTCTCTGCATGTGTATCTCAAGTGTGTGTTGCATGTGTTATGCATTACCATTAATACCATACATCAAGAGCAAGAACCTTAAAGTCATGACGATGCATATCATAGTGTGTGTATATGTGTGTATATATATAAATCAAATAAAGGTGAATGTACAGTAATTGTCTCTGGCATCATTCATAATTTCCTTTCAGCAGTAAGTGACATTGTAGGTGGTTGGCACACAGAGAAGGAAAGGCATAACAGAAAGTGTTAGTACCCTTCAAAATGTAAAGGCGGATCTTGACATGTTGAATGATTGAAAAATGTTGAAAAATGTTATGAGTCATGACTTTCAATGGTTATGTCTGATAATGCTATGACATTGTTCTAGTTAATTTGGGTATAAGAATATAAAAAAATCTATGTCCTTTTTTGTGACAAACAGAGACGTAACAATGCCTTTTGTTATTTGGTGAGGATGGATGGAAAAATGTGTTCATCTTTTTGAGTTGGCGAAATATAATACTTCTACCCGACTCACATTTAAGTAACAAAACAACGTGTTTTGAATTCAATACGATGCTGATATAATGACTTAACAGCTTTTGTGACAAAACATGAGGGTCACATTGTAGAGCACAGATACTATGCTGTTTCTTTGTTAGCCTTATACCAGACATGCAATAGGATGAAAAAGCAACCAATTGCCTTTGTGACCATGAGAAAAACTGGATGGGAGTATTTCTGACTAAACACAGATCATGCAGACAACGATGATGTGATGACATAGGCAGAGATGAAAAACAAATTAAAAATTGTGTATCTCTGTGTGTTAATTACTGCACACAAGTTCAAAAAGTGCTAGTAAAATAGATGAAGACAGTGACTTTTATTAATTCCATATCCGTACCCATGTAGTTCTGAGCCTTATCACTTTATTCATCTTTTTACTGTGTCTTTGAATGTAACTCCTAAAGACAGATGACCCTCTCACCTCGGTGACTATTGATGAAAATTTTCTTCTCCCCGGCCACATGTGCATGATCATTTTGGTCACCAATGGTCACTGTCAGGGTGCTGGTCACTGTTTTGGCTGGACGGCCACTGTCACTCATAATAATGGGAATGAGGAACTCTTTCTGCCGCTCACGGTCAAACGTCCTCAAAGCTGTTAGTGTCGCCGTGCCATTTAGGTTGTCCTGGAGGTAGAAATCATTGCTGTGGCGATACTCAGAGGGGACAGTGAAGTGGAAGGGTGGGCCATTCTCTGGAGAGTCCTGGTCCACAGCTCGGAGGAGGGTTGACGTTTGGTTCAACCTTACTACCTAAACAAGGAGGGAGAGCATGAGGGTTTGTGGCTTGCTCAGGTTGGATTTTTTTATCCATACCACCAATATAAAACAATTATCCTTTGCTTCTTTCAAACATCCTTCTTTTTACCAAACTATTGCATCAGCATGTTACATGTTATATTGAGATTAAACCCAGTCAAGCATACCTGTGGTCCAGCCACATTCTCAAAGACTATTGGTGAGTATGCCGCCTCAAACTCTGGTCCGTTATCATTTACATCTAGCAGAGGCAGCTGGACTGTGGCACTGCCTGTTAGAGGTGGAACTCCATGATCGGTTGCTATGACAACCAAGTGATGCTGAGGCATCCCCTCCCGATCAAGAGGTCGGGCCACAGACAGTACACCAGACTGGTCAATGGTGAACAGTCCATCAGGATCTGAGTCTTCAGACAGGCTATAAGTGATCTCTCGGTTCTGGCCTGAATCTGAATCACTGGCCACCAAACGTGCCACACTGGTTCCCATGGTGATGTCCTCAGGTAATGGGGCAAGAGACAGGAAGTGTGGAATGAAGACCGGAGCATGGTCGTTATAGTCCTCCACCTCCACCACACAGTGCAGAAGGCTAGAGAAGTCCAGGTCTTCAACCTGAAACAGGAACCACATACAGTCTCACATGTCATGAAAGTGCAACAAAAGCAGAATTAAATATAAAAACATCATATCTTATCAGCCAAAATAAGGCTGGGCTGCAATATATCCAAGACACCCTTCAGTAATTGTGATTGTAATTTTTGTCCAAACAATTTCTGATGACGATTACATAGTCAGCAAAAGAAAGGTGAAAAGAGCAACTTACCTAAATTGATCAAGCCACCTATTATCCACTGTTTTTGCTCTTTACCATATTTTGTTATAAAACATAACATTTTTATTTGTTTGCACAAAAATAAGTGTGCTGCAGCTGGTTTATATAACAGCAGTCAGTCGTGTCTGGTTATTTTCCCTCTCACTATCACCAATATGAAAAGTTAAAGTGGAACTTTAAAGTTCCTGTCTGTAAATGACATATGACACTTTCTGTTTGACTGGCTTTAAAGCATTCTCTTAACCTTGAAATTCTTCGTCTTGACTTTTGATTGATGGGCTGACTGGTTGCTTTGAGAGATTTATGAGTACTATAGAAAACAAATAACTCTGAGATCAGTGCTTAAGAATTTTTCCCTAACCTTTTCCATTTTTCCATCACTTTAAACAATTCTCAGAACTTCTAAGAAGTGAATGCACCCATACTTCAGAAGCCTACTAAAATCCATTTCATATATCCAACAATTCAAAATCAGGCACAACAGCACTGTTCATCATCTTGCTTCTGTCAGTCGTGTCTCTATTTCCCCTTCACACATGCTGCACACCCTTCGCTGAAGGTCCCTTCCACAAAAGTAAAATCAAACCCCATGAATTAGAGAAAGACACATGAAGCTGAATCAAATAATCTTCAATAGGACCAGCCTCTGTGGTCTAACAGGGCTTTTGGAACCACTTACACATACCTTCAGTGTGAGGTTGAACCTCTGCTCACTGTGGCGTTCATAGTCCAGACGTTTCTTAAGCCTCAGGGTGCCGCGCTGCT
Organism: Pagrus pagrus; assembly: GCF_965226575.1. Taxonomy (NCBI): domain Eukaryota; kingdom Metazoa; phylum Chordata; class Actinopteri; order Spariformes; family Sparidae; genus Pagrus; species Pagrus pagrus. The sequence goes on along the minus strand of NC_140185.1, from coordinate 3,631,284 downwards.
CCTGCTTGTGACTGACCATGTAGAACTTCTGCTCTTGGTCTCCAGCCACAACACTAAAGGTCAGCTGGGCATTTTCTCCAGTGTCTTTGTCCTCAGCAGCGAGCTCCAGGACCTTAGAACAAACAATACAATGTGGTAAAAATATATAGGCTTCATATCCTTGGGGATATATATGGGTTTCTTGCATTTCTGATATATTAATTTAAATCTCTCTGGTAGTAGTGTATTTTTGAGAATAGCAAAGTGGCAGAATTTGAAATGGTGCGGACAATTTGGTTTCTGGATGCTAACAGTTTCCATAAAGACACTATTCTGCTACAAATGACACACAATTCTAATATTTTACAAGTTCTAAATGGGAATCTGCGGACAAAAAGGTGTTCTAAATATATAGGACACACATACATGGCAGATGATTTGTCCTTTCAGATTAAATGTAAACATTTTCTTTATTATAATATGGAGCAGCAAAACCAGAGTTGTGTTTTTTTTTCTTTGTTTGCTTTGTTTTCTGATTTGTGAGCTTCAATGTGTCCTGTACTGAGCAAGAAAATACCATAATATTGTAGCATTGCATATGCCAGTAGATGCTCTTCTATGGGAAAAGGGCCAACACAATGATAATTAAGCTTGTTTCTTAAACAGGTGCCTTCAAGCCATTATTGACATAAAATAAGGTCATAAAAAATGGTGCCTCATAAACAGGGGACACTCTGACCCACCTCTGCATTAGGCTCTGCATTCTCAGAGATCCTTGCCATGCAGGAGTGATCGGTGAATCTTGGAGCATGGTCGTTCATATCCTTGATTTGAATGGTAGCGGTTCCCGTTCCTGTCATCCCTCCCCCGTCTCTGGCCTCTACAACCAGGAGGTAGGACTCAACCTGCTCTCTGTCCAGACCGCTCATGGCTACACTGATGGTCCCTGTGGTGGGGTTGATAGTGAACATTTCTGAGAAGGTAGGTACTCCTCCGACCCCGATGTTGGTGGCGTCTAAACTACCTATAATCCTGTAAGAGAGCACAGCATTCTGCCCGACCGCAGAGTCATCCAGATCAGTGGCAGTCATCTCCATCACAGATGTCCCAACCAATGAGTTCTCCGCTACGTCTCCGTGGCAGCTGGGGGCGCAGGTGAAAACAGGTGCATTGTCATTGATGTCCCACACATTGATGATGACGTCGGTGAAACCTGTCAGACCTTCGCCACCCTCATCTGTGGCCAAGACAACGAAACGCCACACGGCACGCTCTTCGCGGTCCAATGTCCGCTGGGCGTAGATCTTGCCTGTGACCTCATCAATTATGAACTCACTCTCAGCACCCTGGCCATGGAGGGAGTAACGCAGGGCCTCCTGGTCAGCATCCTTATCTGGGTCAGATGCTGTTACCTACAACATCAAAGGTACAGCGAGACAGAGAGAGTGATGACAGTATAGTCACTTTTTTACACTATTTAATTATTGAAATGCTGCTGACTTGGAGTGATATCTTGACTGGAAGCACTTCACAACAGCTCTGTGTAGTTATGAACTCTCCGGTAGGTAAATCTGGCATCCTTCCTCAACTCCATCCCCCACCTCTCCTGCCTCTCTTCCTCTGTCTGCTCCTTCTCACACTGATCCTCAACACATCAGCAGCAATTACACCCAGGGCAGGCCAGAGATGTTTCAATTCACAACGTTAATTGCAGTGTGATGTAGAGCCAAAATGAACTCATGTTCTGTTAGAAGAGTAAGACATGTCTTCTTACATATGTAGAGAGGGAAGAGAGCACCAGGCTTACTATTTAAAAAACACCGTATATAGTTGAAAAGTGAGTGAGTGTTTTCTCTCACGTGATAGCTACACTGTTAATAATGGTGAGACAATATTCAAAGTGAGTTATTACTCTAGAACTGCATGAAACTAAATGTATTTGCATATTACCAGTTACACAAGTTAAAATAAGTTAAAATTTACCAGAATGATTACATATGAAATACATACACTAGCTTCAGAGTTAAAGCCTGAATGATTCCACAATGAACCATACAGTATGTGCCATGGCTGCACAGTAATTACTGGATAAAAACTAAAATCAAATTCAAAAAATGAAATCCCCCATCCCAAAAAATAACTGACTTACCAAATTAAATAATTAACTAAATACTAAATAATGGTGGCAACAATCTCAAATAGATTCCAGCCGACTTCCAAAGAAGCTTTGAAAGCATGGCAGGAAAATACATTACAAACATACAAACATTTAAATGTACAATAAAAATGTATATTTTGATATTTTGTGTTGCCTGTGCAGTTCATCATTCAGAATGCCCCATTCTCATTTGTTACTGTTGCTATACCTGTCAAACTTTCCATTCTCACAAATGGAAGATTTAGCACTCAGAATTGTTTGCACTATAGCTGTGTCCAAATTCAGGGGCTGCATCCTTCGAAGGGCGCATTTGAAGGCCAATTGCGTCACAACGCTGTGCAAAGGCTGTCCAAATTTGAAGGCTCCTTCAAATGCAGCCCACAAATGCAGCCTTCTTTTCCCTCTTTTCGGAGGACGCACCGTTACTATCCTTTGCGGCCTCCCATATCCCAAGATCCTTTGCGCGCCACTGCTCAGTCCCGAAAAAGAAGAGGGAAAGCAAGAAAAATGGCACAGACTTGACATTTAAATGTGAGTATTGGGATTATACTCGGTTTTTACTAATTTGAACATCCAACACCAGATATGTTAAACTTCAGGGGACTTGGAAAACCTCCAAATTTTAACTTTCAGATAAAATATGTGACGCTGGTAATGCATTAGCATACGGCATAAATTAGCATTATGCCGTTGGAAGTAAAGCCTTAAAAGCCTTCACTTTCAAAATGTTAGACGTTCAGAAAACCATAAAATCCATTCAGTCAACTATCTTTCGCGGTCCTGGGTGGCAGAAATCGTGACGTAAGGGTAAGGGCGGGAACATCTGGTGACGCAACCAGGAAATACTCCGAAGGCTAGACCGTCCAATTTAACAACGGTTGGCGCAGCCTTCGAAGGTCTCTCCAAAGGACCCGGCCTTCGGAGGCCGCAAAGGCCAGGTCTTTTGAAGGACGCAGCCCCTGAATTTGGACACAGCATATGATAAATATGGGTAATTGATTTCAGACAAGCATAATAAGGATTTAAGTTGGTTTTGTAAGAAAGACAATGTTCTATTTATGCTTTAGTGAATGAAACAGATCATTCAAAAACTCTCACACACTCTTATCAAGCAGTTAATAATGAGAGGACTATACCTGCAACACAAACACCGGTGAGCCATCCAGTTCCTCTGTGACGCTGCCATAGTACTCATTAACGGTAAACACTGGAGCCTCGTCATTCTTGTTGACAACGTTTACCGTTACTGTTGTATAATCCTCCCACTTCCCATCTGAAGCCAGGACATGAAGCTTGTACCTGAGCAAAAGTTTCAGCTTTATCAGAGGCTTTTACAAAATAGCAACAGATTAGTTCTAAAGGAGCTCTGTACAAAACACTTACTTGAAATGTTCTAAAAGCAGCATTCTGATATTTTTAAATCTGGGCCATACATTTACATGTTTGGTGTGTTATGATTAATACTGAAAATAAGTTTTGGAATCAGTGGGAAGAACTGGAGAAAGGAGTTTGGAGTTTACTTAAAGGAACTACCAGGAAGAATGTATTTCCAAAGTCATGGCTGAATATTTGACTGCTTTTGACAATCTAGATGAGGCAACAACAAACAAACCAAAAAAAAAAAAAGATATCTCTATCCAACATCAGCCTGTAAATGGCAAAAACAAGCACTTTTAGTGGATGTTACTTTGACTGTCAGAGTTGCCTAAAGGGAATATGTTGCGGCTGCCAGCTGATGCGATCTGCGGGCCTGATTCCAAAGCTCTTGAACTCTTTTACACACCAAGACATGTATATATTGGGCCCAGTTTTAAAATACCTGAATTCCCCTTCAAACACTTAAACAGGAAAAAAGGGAAAGGCCCTCTCTAAAGTTTTTAAAGTCTTATTTTTCAAGTCTGGGCTACTGCAGAAACATGGTGTGAAACATGATAGAGGACCCACTCTCTCTTTACTGGAGATAAGGCTCTTTCTTAGGTTACGAAAACACAACGATTCTTTGTTTCAGGTGATTATAAAGTGAACGTCTTACCTTTTGTTCTGTTCATAGTCCAGAGGCTGGGCAATAAAGATAGTGCCCACCTCTGGTTCCACATCAAACACCCCTCCTGTGTTCCCTGATGTGATCTGGTAACGCAGCTTAGCGTTTCCACCTGCAGAACGGGGAAATGGAAGCGTGACAGTTTGAACAAATGAACCATAGTTGCTGACACATCAGCGTATAGTAATTTAGTCTTGTTGGAGCCATGGCCATATTTGTACCAGATCCCCCATGGATTGGAAGTCCCCATCTGGTTCACTGCTTCTGTTCCTGCCAATCCACCAATCTGTCTCCCTTAACTGAGATAGATATTATCAACCCACTTTAGCGGTCAGTCTGGAATAGGATATAAAGTTTTTGATGCAATCTGACCGTATTAGTCTTTAAATAATAGGCAGTCTCTGTCTTTACAATAGGTGATTACCTGCTGCATTAGAAAAGGATCTTCATGGAAAGAATTCTATAAGTGAATGTCAGTTATTTTAAAGCCATGCATTATAAAAATGAAGCCAATAACAACAATGCATATTTGGTATCATTAATGCAAAAGGAGCATCCAAAAGACAAAAATTACTAACTGCAAGATCGCAACATTTTAGAAATGTTATTAAAACATCTTTTGCTGCTAAGACTGTCTGCAGGTTCTAAAAATCAACATTCAAAGTTGAAGCATTTGTTTTCCTTTTTAGCCATCAAAAGCTGACTAATCACATTTAAATGTTTGGTTTTTCTTAAAGGAATAGTGTGCGAAATAGTTATAGTGTGGAATAGTTCCTTTAAGGCTGAAAGATGTATTCAAAGCCAGTTACCTTGAGCAAATTACTGAAGTGAAAGTTAAGATGTATTGTAGGTCTTTTAAAATAAAAAAGAAAGAAAAAATAAAAAATGTTTTCAGGTAAAAATATATACAGCAAAAATACATACAACACATTTTCTGTTTGACACAAAGGGTCAACTCTGTGTAATGTAATGTAACTGTTATCAACATTATGTATTATTCAAACAGCAGAAAGTCAGCAAAGGTCTTCACGGTGGGTATCATCAAGGTCAATCATGGAAACACTACATTAACAGTTGTTTGTTGTTTTTTTCACTTTTTTCCCCCATCATCATACATGCATAGAAAACAGCACTGAACTCCCTTTTGAATTGAAGATGAACTGTGTCTACATGTCTGTGTTGTACAATAACATTGCTGTTGTCAGGTTTAGTCTTGAAGAACTCCTATAGTGTAGCCAAAGAATAAAGCAAGGACAGGTCATTGAGATCTGGTCTTTCATTGCAAGTAAGCGTTTGTAGGTAGGTAAGTGCTGTAGCTACAGTATAATGAGCTGACTGGCAGAGGAATGTGAATTAATTGGATGGTGTGCATATCGACACAGATATATAAAGTGTAAGGGAACCATTTATACAAAGATCAACTTCATCAAGGACGTTAAGCATTACACATTACTCATGGCATTACTGTACACACAATCTGTCTCCCAAAACTCAGTAAAATTACAAGAATGCTTAAATACAACAGAACATTGTGAAACTCCATTGAATAATTTATACTCCATTGTTCCAAGCCATCTAAAATCATATTGCTGTGAAAATCCCCCACCTCACATCTGCAAAAGTCTCTCCCTACCTCACATGATAATCTCTTTTCTTTTTAAGCTCTGCAAAGCATTTTTAATAAAGTCTATTAGATGCTGATCAACAAAATGTTCCCTCTCAATGCAATTACTGGTAAAGCCAAGGTCTGCATCTCAATCACCGCTGCATCTACCACCCCTCATGTTAATATGAAAGAGAAAGGGGAAACCTCTGAAGATGAGATGAGATTCACAGCTTATTAGCAAGATGAAAGTAAAGGCAGGAGAAAGGAGAATGCAGTAATCCACATCGTTTTGTACCGTCTGTGTGTTGGCATTTTAAATGAGACATTAGGGGATATAGGCAATTGCTTCCATTCTTCTCTCTCGCCCTCTTTCTCCCTTTGTTCTATTTGTCTCAATCTCTTAAGTATTTAGAAAAACTGCTGAGACCCAAAGGACAAAAGGAACAGCACAAGTGTTAACACAACTTTTAAAATAAACAAAGAGAAACTGAATGTTTTTTCCCAGTTGTACCAATTTCAAAGTGTTTTCATCTCCCTTGATACATTACTGACATCAAGACAACCAAGAGAGCAAGTACACACACAGACACACAGAGGGCTGACAGACGTCACAAATACCCAAGACCTCAGACACTAGAAAAGGTCTTTTGTGCTTTTTATCACTATTGCCCTCAAAACAAATGTTAATGATTGTGATAACATTTACAAAACATGAAAGTTTAATTTCAACATGTTGTGTCCGTGACCTATGACTTTTGAGGATTATAGCTTATTCACATGGAGAGAACAATCAATTCACCCAATACCAACAGAGCATTGCCTGAGAAGGACGGGACATTAAATGTTTTGTTATGTAATTACATCTGCATATGCAACATTGGACAGCACAATAAATAACCCCTCTACAGCCAATACAAACGATGTAATGCTTACTTTGACTCATTTCTTATCTTATGTATCCATGATAACACAAACATGCAATCAATTTCAAACTGGCTTTAGGGGAGGGGTTCCCAAAGGACAGGCCAGGGGAACCCCAAGATTTTCATCCAGTTTGAACTGCACATTTTGGCTATCAAACATATCAATCCATAAAAAAATGAGGATGTAAATGAAGACTTGGATTACATTTTCAGAATCCTTTCAGCCTGCGAAGCCTGTTTCCTATACCCTCTCCCCCGAACCCTCAGTTTCTGTTTCCTCCATCTCACTCAGTTGGTGGTAATATCCATATTCTGGACTCCAGCCAGTTTCTTAGACTCACACATATACAGTAAGTGAGTAAATAGGTGTCTTCTAATGATCTTGATAATGAGCTGAAAAGATGCTTTTTTCTGCGGGTAATTTTGACCACTTCTGGACAGAAAATTAGATACTGAGACATTTATGAGTCTGCATACTGATCGGCTGTGGCTTTTAGGGATTCCCAAAAACTTCTTCACAGGCATAATTTGTTTGGACCTTTTGTTAAGCACAAACAAGAGCATCAGTGAATTGTGTGGGCACCCTTTTCAATCCAACACTTTCAGTATTTTTTTAATTTTTTTTAAATAATATTCACTTTTTCCTTTTAAAGAAAGAAAATGTGTACACTTTGGGGCCCTGAACATTTTAAGAAATCAAGCCACCACAAAAAGACCTTGTTGCAGCCATTACATTTCTGCCATTCCATACATAACTCTGTTTTTTGCAGCACATTGATGGGTGGGGTTAATTAAGGCAGCCAGGGGCACTGGTCTCCAAGTTGTATGTGACCAGCAATCACTCCCTGTATGCTCTTTCTCTCTCATTCTCATACCTCCAGCGCCTTGGTCCTGTTTAGTTTAGGCCAAGTAGTTTCGGTTTCGCACGTTTCAACACTTTGCACCCATCACACTCATGCATCTATCTGCTGACACACTGATACCTATAACCCAGATATCTCACAACCTCATTATGCTGTGGCATTCTGTCTACCCTTTGGCTGAAATGATGACTAACAAAATCAGTCATCACAGGTAACAAAAGAAGCCTTATAGATGTAAGCTATTGAGACCTACCCTGATGTTAGTCTGTCTTCTTAATAGACACACACAAAAAATAGAAGTAAACTGACATTAAATTGGGGCTTATTTGCAAATCCATTTTTAGTCACATCATCTCTTAAAATAGTCCCAAAATGTAGTTGCATTCTGGAGCCCTGACTGCTGCTTGTTATCATCTCAGTATGCTCTATAGGCTTCCTGTTTGTAAACAGCAGCAAAGCCACGCTGCATAATAGTGACTGTGTATTATTATACAGCAAACTAAAATTTGATTTACTTTTTTGGGTCAGAAGTATCACACTCACATTTGGGAGTAAAAAGGCAGTCGATATGCAATCCAGTGTTAAATATCTAAAAAGATCTAAAATCTAAATTGATTTCCAACTTCACAGTATCTTTGCCATTGTGCAATACTCCAGTTTTTACGTTTCTTACTTGACATTATATTTATTATTATTAGCAACGTTATGTAGAAATTGCCATTTTGTGCAATTCTGCACCCCCCACAGTTTCTGAGTGCAACACCACTGTCGTGAAGACAAATCTCAGGTCTATAACAGTTTGTCAGACCTAATGTAGGTGCTAACTACAAACAAAAGTCATTATGCCATAACAGTGTTATGTCTTGAAATCTTGTGTCTTGGAGGGGGATGGAGTGGCTGTGACAGAGACACCATTCACCCTTTTACAAGACTATGTACCATCACTTTGATTTTGAAGTTGTTATTTTAAGGTAAAGAAGTTACATAATGTTGCTTTAAACAAGTGCATTAATGTGGTTTTGATGGCTAAATAAAGAGCCATTAGCTCTTAGTTGTCTGTGCTCTGTGGAAAAGTGTGAAAAAAATTGTTGACGCTCACTCAGCTGCATCTTGATGTCTGTTGCAGTCACCCCTCTGTTACACAAGCCCTAGAAACTTAAAATGAGAAGTCTCATTTGATTTTGTTGTTGATCTGGAAATACCAGACCTTTTCCGATCACAGTCCTGTGCCATTTCTAGATGCCTTCTGATAGTGAAAGCCACAGTGCTGTAATATACTCTGTGAGAGACACTTTTTTATTTCTCAGAGTACTAATGGTCTTGTCTTTTCTGTTGTTAGCTGACATTTGCCTCTGGCAATGACAGCTGAATGTCTCGTCATGTTCCACTAGAGATCTAAATCTTTGTATTTCATAATCTTGACAGGTCTCAGATCCTAATGAGGCCTCTTTATTAGTGCTTAATTAAAGGTAAGTGTTCTGCAAAGGTCAATAAATTAGGCCTAAGTATGTAACCAGTATAGGGTGTTTAACAATTCTACCTTATGTCAAAATGTGTAATCTTTGTTCTGTTGTTCCTAACTCTACTCTGAAAACTGAATGGACTCTCAAAGTACATAGGAAAAGATAATAATAATAATTTGAGATTATAGATCATGATACTGTTGTCCTATATGAAGTGTAGCCATGTGAAAGGTGGTCTTCAACTGAACGTTCATGTGCATGTCTATGTCTAATTGTACATCTGTCATTCATCAACTTGAATAAATTGAGCACCTTAATTTATCATCATGCATTTTAAAATGATGCCAGCTCTCCGTGGACAACAAGTCGGAAACATAATGAAAAACACCAGCCATGTCAGAGCTGCATTCAGCTTCTCCTCAACAGCTACTCAGCTGCAACATCTTAACAGTAAGACATGTTTGACCAGAGAGAAAGAAGAAAATGTTTTGAAGCCCAAAATGGTGAAAGTGCACATTTAAACGCTTTAGAGGTTCTTTCTTTGCCTTACATCGAAAGGTTAGGCTAGATGGGCTCTTCTACAGTGGCTGATTTAAATTCACATACTGCTGTATTTTTCATAACTTCAAGACATGTTTTGTAGTGCAAATCTTTTTTTCCTCAAAAAAAAAAGTAAAAGGGGGTCAGACAAAAGCAGTGAAGTGAAAAGTGAGGGAAAAGAGAAACACTTCAGCAATGTGCTCAAGTAAATGTGCCCAATTATGGATTTGCAGTACCAGCCCCTCCATCACTCCTACACTTTCCTGTTCTATATCTATATCACCCCATTCCTAGAAACACATACACATGTATTCATATTTTCCTTTATCCATGCCACCCACCTTCATCCCCATCATTGGCACTGACAGTGAGAATGGCGAAGCCTACATCAGCATCCTCGTCCACATCAACTTCATAGGATGCCTGTGCAAACGCTGGCTTGTTATCGTTCACGTCACTGATAAAAACGCGAACATATGCTGTGTCTGAAAATAGAAAGAGAGAGAGAGAGAGAGAGAGAGAGGGAGAGGAGAAAGGCGATTACAAACATGAGGGTTGTTCTTATTCTGTCAACGTGAACATGAACGTCTGTCTATCTCTCTTTGGATAGCAACAATTAAGTCACTTTTTGCCATCACACACACACGCACACACACATAGGAAAATACACTTTTCTTCATGTACACAGAAATAAAAATAACCTTTTTTTCCCTTCCATCCACTGTTGTCTACCACTTTTTTCATCACATCTGTCATCTGTCTCCACAATTTCTGTCTATTTTACCATTAAATCCAGCTGTTTCTTTTTTCCTTCAGCATCCAACTGCAGGCTGAAGCCGGGTACAAAGCACCCTGGGGGCATCAGTGTAAGGCTTGGTACTTTAGCAACCCAACATATTACGCTTCCTTTGATATCAGTATCAAAATGAGCATAATTTGCAATACACGATTCAAGACGGGATCAATTATTTAAGTCTGGGTGGAATTGATGGTATACAGTTCATGGCACAGATAGCAAACTAATGCAGCCCTTGGAGCTACAACAAAACAAGTCACAGATGACAGGGCTTTGCTTGTGTTCAGAATCAGAGAAAGAGAGAGAGGTAGGTAGGGATGGATGGAGAGAAAAAGACAACGCAGATAAGCAGATGTAGCAGCAAGCCCCTCTCCCTACGTCTTACCTGCTAATATTGCCCGCTCATCCATGTTTTCATGTGTAAAAATCACACACCCAACCCCGCCCCACACACACTAGTTTTAAAGTAGTCGGAGAGCTTGTTTATTGCTTGTGAAAACAGTGTTTATCAAGGTTATTTTTGTGACCACTTGACAACATGTCTCTTGTCTGTGATATCTCTCAGTGCTTGGCATGAGGATAAAGTATGTATGCATGTGTACACGTGCAAAGTTAAATACATCTTGTACTTAAGTCCTGTTTTTCTTTTAATTATTATAAAGAAACACAAGCTCAGTTTGTGCCAGTGTTCAGTGTAAATAAACTAACTAATACTGTAATTTGTGAATCCACTGATTAGAAACTAATTAGAGTAGTTACAGGAAATATTCAGGAAGACCTTTTTCACTCCTGAAGAGAACATGTGGTTAAGGAAACAGGTTAAGGAATAAAATGAGACACAAAGGAAACAAATTCCTGAGAAAATCAGCAAATCCTCTAATGTCAGAAGAGGAATTTAAACTGATGGATTGTATGTCAAAAGGGGGTCACAAAAAATGTTGTAGTAGGTAAATACAGATTTTTTGGAATATGAATGAGATATTTCACCGACTGTAAGGAAATTAAAGTGAATGCTTCAAGCAAATATTTGATACAAATGAGCTCATTAGATCCCAAGGGTCGATAATTTGGCTCTAAAACACCTGATGGAAAGTCCGATTTAACACGTTTAGTGATTAAGTTAGAATTCACCTCAGATTTGCCACTTATAATTATCAGAGGATACATTTGAAAGAGGGTTCTTGAAAGTGTATTTCTCACATGAACTTCAGTGGTGAGCTATATATGAAGGCTCACGTGACCAAAGAGATCAAATGCAGGCGAGCACTCAATCGATACTTTCTCTAGTAATAACTGTGCTGCTCAGTGCTGCTTTATACAACTGTGGGTGTTCAAATATTCTAAATGCAGTCTCTCTGTGAATACCACAGCAAAAAGCATTTCTTGCTTTGAGATCAGTCATGTGTAACAAAAATAAGCTAAATACGAGGAAGAAAGTCAGCCATTGATTTAGTGTGTGTCAGGGGATAAATCTGATTTATATCAATTCTTTCATTATTACCTCTGCTGAGGAGGTTATGTCTTTGGCTCAGTTTATTGGTTTGTCAGCAGAAATATGGAAAACCACAGGCCAGATTTTGATGAAACTTGGTGGAATGGTGCAGCATGCATGTGCCATGTAAAAAACACTATTTTGGAGCAGATCTGAATCATGAAGCGATTGCATTAATCATTTTTTACATTCATTTACTTTGTTAAATGATAAGTACATGGGTTATTAATATGGACTGTTATTATTATTTTTACTTTTAACCAAATGTGATGAATGGAGGAAAGGGGAAAGGTCGCGAGAGGAGATGACGCGCAGGTGGAAACAGTCGGAGTTTGAAAGGCGTGGCCAGCTAGATGTTTGGTGATCTCTAAAGAAGGAATCCAACGGGAATCAAAGGGATTAAATGACACTGGATTACTGCTTGGCCACGATCCTGTTGCCAAACGGGCTGGGGTGAGCTTTGCATGGGTTTTCTTGTTTGTCCTTTAAGACTTACGGCAACTCGCCACTTTTCCACCTGTCAAAGGTAGTTTTATTTTGGTAGTTTTCTTTTGGGACTTATTCTTTCATGGACAATTTACATTGGGGTTTGAACTGAGGGGGCTTTTGGGGGTAATGTGAAGTTTTTTGCCAAATGTTTGTTGTTTGTATTGGAGTGTGCCTCCCTTCCTTTGGTTGGTTGGTGTGTGCGTTCGGGTCGGACGCAATTTAATTTGTTGTCTATTAATATATGGTGATAAACTCAACCATCTGTGTCTTTTCGTTACTATATAATTTATGCCAAGATTATCACAGGTATAAGGGAGAGATTTGCTGTTTATTTTGGTGGTTTCATCATATTTTGGGTCAGCCAGCAGTGTCCGTTCGCAGTAATTATCAAGTCTGCCCGTACCCTTAAAATTTGCGTTTGTTCCTTTCCTGACTCGATAACTGCACGAAAATGTTACTAGTTGTTGGATGGAGCACTCGAGGAGAGTGGTTTCTGTAAAAACAGTTGCAACATCTCCGTAATTGTAACTCAAACGTAGATGTGGCTATGGAAATGTGAACTCATGTTAACGGATAATTATAATCTTAGTCTCATCCTAATGTGAATTGTCTGCCACTCCACCAAATATATTAAAAAAATAAATATTTCAACTTTTCTGAGTTTTGGAAATATTTTCCAACATTTATAGTGGTTGCGCTTGCAGATTTGAATATAATAGAAGAGTGGACTATTTGCATTGGTGAAGGTCCAGGCTCTCCGAGTGCGCTTCTAGTTTTAAAATGGATTCTTTTGAATCTTTGGATGAGGGAATGTAATCTCCATGTTATCCTGGACTCAGGGGACATTTTGATATTTTGCCTTCTTGTTAACAGCACCAACAACATGCTATCCTAGTATGCTGATATCATTTCTGTATTTTTTTTAACGTCCTTCAGCCTGACTCAAGATGGAGTTTTGAGGTCAGTGGCACAACAACATGTGGTGAGATATGTTTCATTGGTTATCGTTGGGTAAAATTCAGTCACACAACACTTTCCCTGTGGAAATCATTAAATCAGAAATTGACCACAGTTGCAATAACATGCAGTTGTGAGTGTGAACATCCTTGTAAAGTATGTTTTAACTTGCCTGTCACCAATCCTTCTTCATACCACCTCATTCAATATTCATAACACAGAAAAAAATAAATTAACTAAAATAACTCCCACAGCATCGGTGCAGTCTCTCAGTCTCTGCTCTGCTGAATATTTAACTTCTGTTTACGTTGCCACAAATGTGATAGTGAGACAAACCTAGAGAGAGGATCCATTAATTATCTATGATCATATTTATTAAAAATATATCTTGGTCTGTCTTGCTGTTTCTTCAACACCTCTCTCCATCTACCCATCTGTCTCAACATCTGTTCATTTCTTCGTGTCTCTCTATTCTACCATCCGAGCATGTATGCATTTCATCTGGCAGCAAATGAGAGAGAAATAGGTAGACGGAGGAAGAGAGGGAGCAAGAGAGACAGACTGACAGAGAAAGATGGCCTTTGGTCCTGCAGTAGGGAGAGATGAGCAGATGTGGGTAAGAGACTGAGAGAGGAAAACAGACATTATTGCTGCCTTCAATAAAGACTTGGAGCCTTAAATGAAGTCTACAGAGCAGCTGTCTGCAGCTCTCTCCCCTTTGTGCTTGTTCTCTTTTTCAGTCAGTAGAACAGCAACCACCATCATTATGTCAACTGGATATCAACTCTAATATCAACAATCTGTTTGCATTTTCATGTAAAAACTAAATAAAAAACACATTGACATGAAAAAATCTGTCTTTACATGCATTTTGACTTTTATCATATTTTTAATGTGCACGTTGGATTGGTAGCAACTGTTTCAATCAATTTTAATTGAAGCCGCTGCACTTTTACTTGATACAGTACATCATATGACTGAAAAGTATGCTAGTATCAGCCCTTCCAATTAGAGGGTTCAGTTGCTGTAGTCAATGCAAACAAGTCCATAAAACCTCCATGCAATTTTAATTTACAAACATTTGCAGAAGAATCGGTTGTACTAAAGAGCTCAGTGACTTTCAATGTGGTACAGTCAAAGAATATTATGTTTTCAACAAGTCTGTTCGTCAAATTTCTTCCCTGCAAGATTTGATATAAGTAGATGCAAACATTAGCATTAGAATTCCTAGGGCCAAGCAGTGACACAGAAGGATAAGAATACCATTCACAATGCTTGGTTTGACAGGTGTAAACCAGTCTGCAACTAACTGTTTTGCATAATCATGCAGTGTTTCCCCTAGGAGAAAGTAGCAGCAGAGGTGTCAAACGCACCCATTTTTTCTTTTTGTTTTTTGTTTTTGTACGTTTGCAAAGTGTGCCATCCAGGAGGATTCTATGTGTCTGCTGGCAGCGGAGTACATAAAGTACATATGAGGTGTGATGAGCCAGTCTTTTAAACTCAAGAGCAACTTGAAGAGGACACCAAATGTAGTGGTGTCACTCAAACACTCCAACACCCAGCCAGATAAGAAAAACTACATTAATACTGAAAAACTGGTAGTTGTGTTTACAGTGACATACTGGGGAGACAAATCATTATTACAGGTTGGGGGATCGTCTATCTTTTATGAATCCTGTCTAAATAATAGATAACTACCGTTTTTTACAACCTGGACCTTATTTCTAGCAAAATATATGGTCATTTACTCACCCAGATAACTTTGGTGTCATTTGGAGTCGTTCGGACGAAATTAGATCCGGTGTAGCGCCGATATATCCATATAATGCGAGTGACGGGGCACCGACACACAGCCTCTATATAACGCATTATCTGCCACGAAACTAGTTCATTTCACCAATATTTTGTTACGATATGCTAGCGCTATTCCCCTCTGAGTCCGGGCTCGTCCGTTATCAACATCCGGGGTCAAACTAGCAGTAGCAGCTACAGGTTTAAAAAGCCGGCTGTCGTGGGTGCGCGCGCAGCTCAGAGACGACATCTTCCAGGTCAGAGGTAGTAGGGCAACCTACAGACCCCGGATGTTGACAATAGACGAGCCCGGACTCAGAGGGGAATAGCACTAGTGTATCGTAACAAAATATTGGTGAAATGAACTAGTTTCGTGGCAGATAATGCGTTATATAGAGGCTGTGTGTCGATGCCCTGTCACTCGCATTATATGGATATATCGGCGCTACACTGGATCTAATTTCGTCCGAACGACGCCGAATGACACCAAAGTTATCTGGGTGAGTAAATGATCATATATTTTGCTGGAAATAAGGTCCAGGTTGTAAAAAACGGTAGTTATCCTTTAATATCTCTGAGGGAATCTGTCGATCATCGTTGATTGACAGTGGTCGTGGCACGGTGCCCCTCGTGAAGAGGAAGGCCCGGAGCCAGGATGAAGAAAACAGTCGGATCATGTAGAATACATACTGTCTTCATATCAACATGGATCCACCAAATGTTGTTTATTTCAGATTTTAGTGTTTACTCACATTTCCCAACAAATGACTGCATTTGCTGTAACATTACTTTGCGATGCTCGCGTGAGGCGTCATTATTCTGCAGGAATGGTCCTGACTCCATGTTCAGCATTGCTTGCTTCAAGTGTTGACATTTACCTGATATTGTTGAGCTGACATAATCAGGGACGTCTTAAGTTCATCGTTTATTTGCTGAATGCTTTACTCGTGTGTGAATTGGTCTGGATATGAAGCGTCAGTAGCGAGACATGTTTTTAACTTTGGTCTCTAAAGTTTTGAGACGGAGTCCACTCCTCTCTGTTCCTTTGTTTTATTCGCTATTAATCGCAGGTGTGTTAGTTGACCGAGATATGAAGCGCCATAGTGCAAAATGATATAACGTCAGAAATCAAACGCTGCCCTCTACGCTCTCCTCTCTCCCCTTCCTCCTCCTCAGCAGTTGCAGTCAGACTTTAACAGCAGTGGCGCAGAGCAACGGCACAGGGCAACGGCACAGGGCAACGGCACAGGGCAACGGCGCGGCACACCGCCGCTATTTGTATGTAGGTGAAACACTGTCATGTCAAGAGAACACTGTGTCTGAATGTGTCTGTTGGGTGTTACATAAATAACAGTCTGTAGCCATTTTCCCAACGAAAAATTACTATGACAACAACAATTACCACAGAACCCACATTGTGTCTGCAGTCATTAAAACATTTAATACAAGTTTAAAAAACAGAAAAGCACAGTAAAATATTTAATATAAGTCATAAAGTCAGATATGTAGCAAAACCTGTCCTATTTAGAGAGGGACGGGGGTTCTGTTTCGTTAGATACGTTTTATTTTTAAAAGAAAACTAGTTACATGTGTAATGTCCAATGGTAACTATTCTATATTTTCATCCTTATGTTCATAGCAATGTGTTGCTTTGTGGGATCAATACTGTGCTTCCAACTTTTTAGAAATGGTTTGATGAAGGCCTTTTCCTGTTCCAAGAGTGAACATGAGGATGACAATAACACCATTAACAAAAACAGGTCCAGTGGTTTTCCAAAGTTTGGTGTGAAAGAATTCTGACCTCAGCCACATCCAACAACTGTGGGATAAGGCAGAATGTCAATTGCCAGACAGACGAAAGGTGAAAGGGAGCAAACCCTTGTAGATAGTGGAGCTGCAAGATATTGGAGGCACTAAGTCACCAAGGATGCATACTCGCCAGTACAGGTAAAAACCTGTTGCTGGAATTTGAAATATTAAATGTCTTCTCTGTTTTAAAGTCACAACTTACAGGTTCACCTCTACGTGCTGCAGCGTATCTTTATCACTGACTGAGCTAGAGCACAGTAACAGTTCTTCCAAGCTACTTCATGACAGCTTTTCCAATTACTGTTCTTAACACTCAGGCACAACATGTAACAAAACAAGACAAACTGCAAAAACGCCCTAGCAATCAGAACATCAACATCAGCTCAGTCGTAGGCTGTTCAGTGTAGTGTCAGTCTCACTTACCAGAGTTGGGCTGCCCATGTTTGCCGGGCCGTGCTGACTCCCAGCCATCCACTGACTGAACCTCCAACAGATAGGAGCTTTTGGTCTCGCGGTCAAACACAGTCTGTGTATAGATGGATCCAAGCTCTGGATCGATACGGAAATACTGGTGGTCACCACTGCGATCCTCTAGCAAGGAGTAGGAGATCTGGACAGTGGGAGATTGGAGCAGACACAATTATCAGAGGGTCAGGTGATAAAACACAGTTAAAAAGGAACTGAGTTGTTAACATCCCTCTGCACTGACCATCCTAAGAGCAATGTTAACAGTTTAACCAATGTGTGTGTCCATGTGTGAGTCTGTTTTCACCTTGCCATTGAGACCCAAGTCAAGGTCATTGGCTGACACCTGGAAAACCAAAGTTCCTGAATCTGCCCCTTCAGTTACGGAGGCCTCGTAGATGGAGGAAGTGAAAAATGGGACGTTGTCATTCACATCTACAGAAGGAAAAGGGAAGGAAGAGAGAGTGTGTTTAGGATACGCCAAAATTGTATTTTTGCTATATGTCTGGTGGATTTGATGGAAAGATTTTAGATAATTGATTGCTTCTCTACAAAGCCCAAATCGCCTGCAGCACTAGGTGGTAACATCAATCTCCCCATTCTCCATACCTGCTTATTAGCAACAAGTGGTTTTTGGTAGTACAGTTATTGATAGACAGATACGTATGTTGTTTTGTTTTATACGTTTTATACCACGTGGAAACTTTTATTCTGCAAACAGATTCATGTAAAGCTCATTTCAGCATAATCGTGGATACAACTGCACTCTTCTCAGTCTGGCAACAAAGTTTAGCCACATTTTCCAGCCCATGCATATAATTTAGCTGCTATTCAGTTAACTTCTGTTGCTGACAATTAGTACCTTTTGGAATAAAACACTTATTTGTCCATGATTGCCTCTGTCTCACCAGACTTAAATGGCAGCAAACATGGAAACATGTTTAAATTAATGTTAATAGACACTTAGCTCAGATACTAGTTTCTTAGAAATTTGTTACAACTATTGTAACCCTTGTATTGCCATTCATAACAATCCTCAGCCAATAATTCTATTTCTCTTTTTTTTCCTAATTAGGACAAAATGACATCTTTAGGTATTCATGCTTATCAAAATCATTGTTAACTAAATTAATCCTTTCAACCACCCATCCATCAGCCTCATCTAATCTAGATGTTCTGCCACCAACAATGCTAAAAAAGATGTTCAAGGAGTTACTGTCTATTGTCTTCTGATGTTTGGCAATACGTCTGTTTGTTCTGGTTTGGTCCCTGACTATTTCCTGCTTTCTGCAACTAATGAATGCTGAATGCTGCTAAAATTAGATTACCATTGCCTGGGCAAAAAAAAGACCAAAATCTAGATTGTTTCACCTCTTTTTTCACATGTCTAAATGGTTGTGCAAAAGCATGGTTTCTGGGAATCTCCAAATGCACAGAGCATTTATCTCCAGTCCAGCACCGCATTGACTTCCACTGCATTTTAGAATTCAATTTAAGATCCTGTTAATTACTTTTAAAGCCCTTGATGGTTTGAAATCCTCGTTCATTTATGATCTCTAAACCCCCTATTCTGTAACCCAACTCTTCAGATGTGATGATAAAAAGCTTTTAGAAACTTTGCAGGTTGTCTCAAAACAAACAGTGATTATTCTACCATTTTAGCTCCAATGCAACGAAACAGACTTCTTCTCCAGTGGCGGTCCCATCTTGCATGACACCCTGGGCAAACCTCACCTTCAGCGCCTCCCCACCCCACCCCAAAGAATAGGTTTTTAACTAATATTCACAATATTATTATGACTGAAATGTGCTTTATTTGGAAGCAATTCGTGATGTGATTGACTTTAGCCTACTAATTGCTGTTGTGCACTATTAGATGAATCTAATATGAATGTATACATAACTCATTTGTCATTTTGGTTTGCACTAACTGGGCAATTTTCATACTCATTTATTATTTATTAATAACAACAATACACTGGCCACACTGTCTATAATTACACTGTTTATATTTGTACATATTATGTATATACAATTCTATTTCTTAACTTTTTATTATATTGTTTATTTTTTACTATTATTATTGCTTATTGTTATATGCTGTGACGCGCAAATTTCTCCGTTTGCGGGACTAATAAAGGAATTCTGATTCTGAATCCCCTGCTTCACTGCACCGCTGAACCTAATCCAGTGCTGCTTAGATCAAGGCTATTTCTTTATTCAAATTTGAAACTTAATTTTATAATCTTCTATTGAAATTGTAAAATTCTTGTGCATATGTGTGTGTGTGTTTGTGTGTGTGTGTGTGTGTGTGTGTGTGTGTGTGAGTGTGTGGACTAGCACTCTGTAACTGTTGATTGATTGATGAAGTTCAACGTAAATAAAGGTTAGGGATGCAAATTAAGCAATTTCTTTAATCAATAGTTTCACACTTATGTTACAATTTCTCATACCAGTAATTTGGATAACTAAATTAAAATATTGGCCTTTGTTATTCTTTTTTAATACCTGCCTCACAGTCTTATTAACTGCTAAGCAGTGTTTTGTCACCTGATAAACCTTTAAACTCTTTGATCTGTAGCTCAAACTGATCATCCTGGATCAAATTGATTCACTGGTACCTGAGGCAACAAACCCCCACCAACACAGCCCTTTTCATTGTTTTCATACAGGGCTGTTTAACTAATCACCTTAGTGCTGATACTGTAGAATTTCCTTTTAAGATCAACACATTTATTTCTGCTGAAACCTTCTAAAAGGCTTTTTAAAGAAAACAACTGGCAATAAATATCAAGTCTCATTATTGTTGATTTATCATTGGCTGTCAGAGAAGCTTCAGTCCTCCTTCTGATATTGCCATGTTGATGTAGCATCCTGGACCTTCATCAAGAAGCAAGACAGCAGCTAGTGGAAAAAAGGTGTGAATCTATATCCCATTTGTATAATTTTAAGATCTGGCTATGAGAGAGGATATGATAATAGTGCACCCTAGTTTTCAACATTTAATTTAGCAGTGTGTTTTTAAGCAATACAGTCTTGGGAGAAGAAAGGAAGTGGTCGTTATTAGTACCACTGTGACTCCCTCACCAGCCTACTGACTTGTCTTGGTCAATGCATTTACTGTAGCTCTGAAAACTGACATTGCAAATTTTTGCAATTTTTGCTGTTGTAGTTATATTTCCAAGACCATGTTGGTGTCAAGATGTGGCTCAAAACATGCATTACACCAATCAATGTTGGACACAACATTTGTAATATCAATTACCTTGAACCATGACAAGAAGTTACATGCTATAGAAAGATAAAGCAGGTAGCACCAGGACCCAGTGACACAGAACATGAACTCTTAACTTTGCCTGAATAGCAGAAGCCAAATTTTACCATAGTTGATTTGAGGCCAATGACATTACAGAAATGACTTGAATAGAGCAACACATTAAATCTAAGGCTGCCTCATGTGCCATTTTTTCCTTCCCTTTCTTTGGAGCAAATGTCTTAATCTATGAATTAAAAATGGGGCCTTAAATCCATTACAGACCTCCCTCCCTCCTTCAGCTGCACTGCCTCTGGAGGAGTCAAGGAGCTTTCTTATTAAGACAGATACGAGGGAGGAAGGGTATGTGAAAAGAAGAGAAGGGGAAGTTAGGAAAGGGACAGGAGGCAAGAGAAGGGAGAGGGTCTGTGTGAATTAATTATTTCTCACTGGATTAAGACCAATTCGATGGAATGGGGTATGCGTACGTGTGTGTATGTGCGTGGCTGCATGTTGCAAGGGGATTAAATGCAGGAGAGTCTGGGGAATTATTTTGAGGAGCAAGGTCAGGGGCCAGCAAACACCACCGTATTTAGCAATGATGATGGCAACTTAAGCCTGGTTAACACAGACTGAACATCAACTGAAATAGAGTGACACCGGACTAAAATCATGATATTCAGAAGCACCGTACTATAATAAGAGGCATGGCAGATAATCATAGAGAGATGAAAGCCTATATTCTCAGCAAAGGATGACAGACAACACAGAATTAAACTCCGACTCCTTTTCAGAAGAGTAGTAAGGTTAAGCATGTAAGTTGCATTCTTGCACTCATCACACTGATAACAGCTGGTGAGCTCTGCAAATGATTTGGATTTGTGTAGCTTTGGAATCCAAGATTCTAATGACTCCAAATGGAAAATCAGAACGAGAGCACTAAGATACGACTGACCTTTCTGCTCGTCCCTAATGCTTTTGATTCTTTCTCTCTCAACAGCCTCACTTTTAGAACAACTGCTGTGTTGTACAAACAGTTTAGAGAGAGCCAATACAGTGACACTGTTTAATATTGAGGATCAGAATAAAAAACAATGAGCACAGTTTAATGTTTACTGTCGTGAATCCAAACACATTAGGGAATGAGGTTGAAAATGTATGTCAGTACAGCCCAGCCCCACGCCAAAGTGTTTAATACACCTGCCGATTCACTAAATCAGTGCTTCTCAACGTGGGTGATACCGCCACCCAGGAGATGTTAAGTTAATGTCAGGGGGGGCTGGAAACAATACTTTTGAAAGGGAGCCGGGTGAGTTGAAACTCAGATGAGTTGAAACTCAGATTTGAAACATTCATTCAATGTTCTTATTGGGTGCTGCAGTATTTGCTGTATTTTCACTGCTTTCACTCCAGAGGAGATATCTCTGCCTCTGCGAGCAGCTCTCTCAGCCTGCACGCGAGCAGGACAATGTTCGTTGTCACAAGTGCAACAAGCCTTCTGCATGTGCAGGTAGAAACATGTAATCTTTCCCAAGATCAAGTGAAGGGTTAGGGTTAGGGTGCTTTACTTGCATAGTGGCAGAGAAATGCCCAGATCTCTTGTTTCTTTATCCAATTTGGGTGTGTTACTTCATTAACTATATGACATTGGTTAATAATTAAGAGCTACCATTAGCATTGTTTAACTATAAATATGGTGCATTAAAACATTCAGTCAGAAATGGTTGTTCAGAAATTCACAGTTCCAGTTTCAGAGTGCTCAGAGCATCCTCAGTATGGACGATATTTTTTGGTCCAGATAGAATACTAAAAGTGAAATCAATGAAATTAAAAAAGATTATTTTACAACACAAATCATAATCATCATCATAAATACATTTAAAACAAAAAGGACATTGAAAAAGCAAATTTAAAATGTAAAATGATAATTTTAACAACAATGAACAATGATAACATTTAAGATGCAAAAGCTGAAATGGAAATGCTCAAACTAACAGCATTTGTAAAGATAACATTATAAATGGCACTGTAAATAAGATAAGGGAAACATGGAATGTGGAACTCAAAATGTAGAATAGCAAAGTTAAAACCAAATGCTTTTTATTAAATGGGATTAATTAATGGGATGACGGGAGCAAAGACATATTGTACGTAGCACAAAGTCCAATTGACTAGGGTTTAAATCCTGTGGGAAGTCAATCGTCACTGATTATTGTTTTAGCAAGTAGCTATCTTAAGCGTAGCTGGACAATCATAATTATTGCTAAGTTGACTGCAGAATGAGACTGTGTGACTTTCATGCGTAGGACAGGACACATACAACAGTAACACAGAAGAAGGACAGGTCTATTACATGGTTGCGTGTGATACTGGATCGGTCAGTTTAAGGTTTAGGATTGCACTTTTGAAATGTATGAACTGCTTGATGTCGCTCTTGACTTGAAGTCCATAAAGTCCATCTTGCTAAATAATCAAGTACAATCTTTTATATTGTTCCATTAGTTCATAGCTAAGCTATCAAAAAATGAATCATCAAACACCCAATTGTTCCTCTGTTCCTACAACCTTAAATAGCCATACTGCTAATCAGTGTTCTGCAATGAGTTTTATTACACAATGACCCACAACAACAGTTTTATTCCCTCACTAAACTTCTGGGCTTCCTCTAAATAATCTGTGCTCAACCCCAGTACATGTTGTGCATCTTTGTATGACTTTTGTCCTCTTCCTCTGAGCCTATACTCTCGATTTAAAGTATGAGAGGAAATCAATCACACACCCATGATTATAGTATGTTTTTTGCTTCACACTAGCACAGTAAAACAGCCCTGCTCACCGAGCAAGGATAATATGTTTCATGGTAACAGAAAATGACAAGTGTCAAGAAAACATAATGTATGTAAACATGACTCAGATTGATCGCAAAACTATTACACAGGAACACGATGGTGTTCGGAGACAATGTAAGGTAAAGAGGAGGAATGAAAACATACTTCAAAGAAAACAATTCCATTTGGGGATTGTCAAACAAATTCAACTAAAACCAAAAAAATAATTTAAACAAGGCTCACCTGTGACATTGACATACACCATGGTGAAGGCCGCCAATGGTACAGCTGCTACATTCTGAGCTCGAACACGCAGCATGAAGTTCCTGGTGGTCTCGTAGTCCAGGGGCTCTGCCACCAGGATGGAGGCTGAACCATCCTCTCGGTTGGGGGTCAAGTAGAATCGGACCGGCATGTTGGTCTCTGGGACCATGCCATCCTCCAAGTTGTAAGTTACCCTGGGATCCCCAAGAGGGGAGGTGGCTTTAATAGTCTGTTTGGAACAAAGAAAGGGACATTTCGATATATATATATATATATATATATATATATATATATATATACATTAGCCTGGATACCAATGTCAGACTTTTAGTAATGCTCTACAGCCAGTACTAGTCTGAATGCAACCCCATGGTCTCTACAACTCACTTGATTGTTAGTTGTTGTAGGTGATGTAACACCACAGATGATAGCTACTCAGGGAGGCCATCTTACCAGATAACTGAAGAAATGTTCAGACACAAAATAATCTCTCAGAAGTAGATAGGTTTGTCCTATGTCCATGCTAACATATGGACATACACTTGGTCATGTAGAAATGGGCAGTTACTTGTAAATATAGCTGTTATCACTTTTGGAATACATGTAGTCACCTGTGATCACTTTCTGGTGTAAGTGATAGATGACCAAACAAACACAACTGAAACATGTTTCCAACTAGAAATTTTGAAAGCTAGAAAAATTGCTGAATGTCAGAAATGATCCTGCGGAAGGGAAAGGAAATGGGGACAAGTGCTGTTCAGCTTAAATGGAACTGTGCATTTTAAATAGTGAGAATGATCATCAGAAATGGAGAAAAAGTCTTTTACAGCCCATTATAATGACCAATGTAATATTAATGCAGTAAGTCTAAAAATGTTCGACTAGACAACAACACACTGAAGTCTTGTGGGATGCACTTTTCATTCCCTTAACTAATAAGGAAAGGCTACTCAGAGCTGATGCCATATACACCCCAATTAAAATCAAAAATGCCATCTTGGACGTGATGCGGCTTGCCTATGGGTGACCTAGCTGAATCCATTCAACCTGCAAAGCACCCCAGCTGAAATAATGAGAAACCGTGTTAGGCATGCAGAAATGGTAAACATGCTTGACTACTGTATGTGCTGATTAAGGTCATAAAAACCTCAAATTTCTACGGGAGAGCTATTACAACCTGCTGAGAGTAATTGCATCTTTGCATAACAGTCAAATCAACACTGAACTGCCATCTCGATTAATACACTGAACTGAGAGACCACGCATTCTCATTTTCTGCCTCTCTCTCTGAGCATCTCTCACAAACACATTGACATGTTCACACACAGATATTCTCGTGTCAAGTACTCTTCTCTGTCTTTTCTTTTCAATCTTTTGGTTTAAAATATTAATCAAAAACGTAATTTCTTTCAAAAGACCCTTGAAAATACTGTCGATTAGTTAGTGGCTTGGAAAGGCAATGCCTATGAATAACAAAATGCATTTGACAGGAACTGCACAAGTTATTATCCCTCATCAAATCTACTGAATGTTTTGGAATGTCTGCATTTCTATACAGCTATGATTCCTAGACCTGTAGCTCCACTGGCTTTCCTCACGTTTGTTACACAGTTGCATTCTTTTGTTGCTCACCATTGATTAACAGAGAGAAAAGAGCAGTGATAAAACACAACAACCATACTGTCTGTTGTATTTTTATGTTGAAACAATTTTTACTGTTAAATGTGCTGTACTTTCACCTTGCTGAGCTGACCTGTATGAGTGCATCCTATGGCTGAAGGCTACTGCTTGTCCTTTGATTCAATAGATGACAAATTTACAGGGAATGTTTGTAAACTTAAATCCCAAATCCGAATCATCACATTGAGACAAAACTGAAAATGTTTTGTGGACAAAATAGGTTCAATCTCAGGTTTTATTACTACGTCGTTTAAGTGTCTGTACTCTTAACATTGTTCACATGTA
This sequence comes from Pagrus pagrus, assembly GCF_965226575.1. Taxonomy (NCBI): domain Eukaryota; kingdom Metazoa; phylum Chordata; class Actinopteri; order Spariformes; family Sparidae; genus Pagrus; species Pagrus pagrus. Next base: position 3,605,602 of record NC_140185.1, on the reverse strand, counting down.
GCCACCAGGTTTTTAGGAAAATGATTTAAACTTCAGTGATGTTAATATGTGCATACTGACATTTGCCAAATATTTGCCGCAATTGAGTCCAGCGTGGAGCAAAACACTAAGCAGCGCCTCGTTGAGCCTAGCTTTTAAGCAAATATGTCAATCAAATGTACCTTATCATTTAAGACTGTAACTCAACCAGTACAACAGCACTGAAAATGTTTTCAGGAAGTATAAAAATGTGTGTACATGTCCATATGCTTGCACTGAAAAAATTTTTCTGTAAGAGTTGGCTAAATTGTTTACATTTCAGTTGTACGTCATTTGTGAGTGCCTGTCTGAGTGTGGATACATTTTTGTATTGGAGCGCTTACTGAGCATTATAACTGTATCTTTGATTTATTACTATTACTTTGTGGATTTCTATTTAATTTTGCCTTTGCCTTTTAATCTAATTTATTTCATGTTATATGATCAAGTTTTGCTCTAGTGCATACTGTGTCTTGGTTTAATTAAGGCAGTTTCTTTTCTTTTAAAACAATGGCACCTATGTGGTGCTAATGTGGAAGGGGCAAGCACTGCTTTTCCACTTTCCCTGCCCACATATATCCAGCTAGTCTGGGGATTGAACCAGCTGCAGGTCTGTGTCTCTACCCTTTAGGCCACAACTGGCCCCTTGTTTGTAAAATGTTATATACATAAATATGACTTGCCTGTTGTTACATGTTAAGATTGAACAAATACTCCTTGTATGTGTTAAAAGTACAACAATATCTGCTTCCCATGTATGCCACCTGCCATACTCCCACCCCAATGTACCACGATGGGTGTGTCTCGGACAGTGTTTTCTTGAATGACCACGCTGTAGCTGTCTTTCTCCCACTGTGGAGGCTGGTTCTTCACATTGGTGATGGTGACAGACAGCTCCACTGAACTGCTCTTGTTCCCCCCATCTGTAGCCACAATTTCTCTGGTGATGAAGGTCCTCTGTGGCAGAAAAAGAAGTGGAGAGATCACTTGATGGTGTTTTCTTATGCTGTTAATTACCATGACACAGTGATGACCTAAGCTTCCTTAAAGAGTGATAAACTTTGTAAATCTAGACCACTCAGATTTCAGCAATCAATTTTCCACACATCTGTGCAGGGAAACATTGACTGTAGACTGCATTTGGGTAAACACCAACATACTTAAAGGTAATTGTATTGATTGAGCAGAGTTGTGTTACCCTTACAAGAGGAATTAGCTTTAGCCACTGCAATCAGGGGAAATGATCTATATTAGTAACTAAAGAAAATAAATTAACCAAGAGTCTGTAATCCAAGCTTCAGTTAATTGGCAGATGTAAATGAATGACAAGTTCACTTTCTTCCGTTTTGCTCATGGCCTTCTGCTTTAAGCAGGACGGAAATTAAGGTTACTTACACATTTTGCCATTTTAAAGGTTGATTCAAATTCACAAATGCAAGACTTACTTGTATAGCTCTAAAAAATATTTCATGATTTTTCTGTAGCTATGCAGTTTTAAAATTCAATCTCTGCTCTTAGTAATTAAGACAGCTGAGATCATCACACTGGCATAGGCTAAAATAGACGTGTAGGCAGTGCCTGCTCGTGTATCACAGTTTATGCAGTTGTACTCATTAGTGGAAAAGTTTTGCATCTTCAAACATCGATGTGTTGAAGCGAACCTCTCTGGCAAAAATACTGGCAGGGTGCCAGGTGCTGAGGATACAGACATGCATCGCTTTTGGAGCTGAAAGATGGCGAATTGTTGCTATTTGGGCTTTCATGAGTATGGCACTCATCTAAGGCATAGACCAGCAGCCTACATGGCAATTTCCTTTATTGCCTGTTCATGATCCCACCAAGATTGTTTTTCCTACTAGTAGTGAAGCAAGGGGTTAGAGGCAGTGAGGTAAGGAAAATATCAGTAATGTTATTTCTCCTGATGCCAAACAAAAGGCTCCAGTGAAGACATTATCACATATTCAGGCTGTTTGTCTGCTACTGGCCACTGGACTTCTGCTCCCTCGCTTTCAGCAAACACAGTAAGTGCTTGAATGCAAATACACTTGCTTTTCTGGCCATGTGCTGGGAGAAGTAGCATTGTTGGATTCATTGCTTTTGTGCAATTTTGAGTGGCCCCATAAGCAGGATTACCCCTTAGGGCCCTCGATTATCTTCAAGAGATGAAGGATGTCATATGTTGCTCTACATCTCTGTTGTACTGAAACATAGCACACTGTATAATCTAAACTTTTTAAATAGAAGGCTCTCCCAAACTGACCCAAAAGTGGTTTGATATTATCTGTTTGTATACAGTGTGTGTGTACCTGAGAAATGGGCTGGTTGACATACACCCAACCTGTCAGGGGGTTGACCCTGAGGTACTCCGGCTGTTCACTGGACATAGAGTATGCGATGGCTGCATTGGTTCCAAAGTCATCGTCATGAGCTGCCACACGCAAGAAACTAGTCCCAATCATTGTATCCTCACGAAGGAAGTCTGTGGCAGAAGAAGAAGAAGTGCGCTTTCTGCCTCAGTGGTTTTGTGAGGCCTTAATTTGTAGTCTTTTTCAGTACAGTGGGAGAGTGAGCTCAGTGCATTGCAGCTCGAGAAAACACAAGCAAAAATAAAAATAAAATAAGTCAAGAAACACATCCACCAATTTGACAAAATACGTATGAGACATAAAGTCCAATACAGAAAACACAAAAACACTTCAAGTCATGCAGAACGAAATGGATTTCGATACATCACAAAGGAGAACTCCAGTGGACCCTAAATACTGAGGAACACTCACAATTTGTAAATGGCCAATTTTAGGAATAGCTAATACCTTAAATAATTTAAAATCATGCCACCACAATGTTGTGAAAATAAATGTTGCCAGCTGAAACAGTAATGATTTTCAGTTTTAGAACACATTTGTGTGTTCTCTAACTGTAGTTTTGCAGCGAGTTGAGCCCCCTCAGTCACCAGACACACTTTATACCAAGGTCTACTTACACTCATATCGAATGTTCTCAAACTTGGGACTGTTGTCGTTCTGGTCCAGGATAAGGATGTTGAGCTGACAAATGCCAATCAGTGGGTCAGCTGCCTGGTCAGTGGCAGTCACCGTCACTGCATACTCCCGTTGGCGTTCGCGGTCAAATTTCCTGGCTGTCACAATTACTCCTAGAGACACAGAGATAATGAGGTTGATCAGACAGCTAAATTATACCAAACACTGCTTGGATTTGTGTCCCCAGAGCATTTGCAATTTAACACTTAAATGATTTCCTCTGTCTGCCTGGAAGCTAAACTTTAAAGACAGTGGAGCAGATGATGAGCCGAATAGGAGAAGAAATGAGAGTTTTTCAAAAGTAGTTATCAGTCATCAAGTCCAAAGACAATTATGAAGTAATTATTCATTTTAGAAATGATTTTAACGAAGATATCATTGACATCTGCAAATCAAAACTTTTTCACCCAGAGGCCACTGTAAAAAAACACAGTACATGTGTTTTTACATCTTTAACAACAGATTAGATTAAGGAAACATTATGTTACTTTTAAGTTCAATTAACAGCTTCCGAGTAATTTTGATAGTACACTGACTTGGAAAAGGGTGAATGGTGACTCTGTAGTCCTTCGCCTAATTCTGCACTATGGAACTTGGGTGAGTTCTCTCGACTGATTTACAGAGTTTCCTGATAGCCAGATAGATTTACTTGTAGGTCATTTAACTGCTAACTGTAGCTGCTAGCTAGTAGCTTGCAGCTAGCTGCTCGGAGCACCCGGGAGTGTTAGTGTTAACATTGCTATCAAAGGAGCTCTGAACCGCACCAGGCACCTGTCTATGACATTACGTATGTGACGCTATTTTGCTTTATTTCGTCGTCACACTCTCCTTATTTTTGTGCTTCTACTATGGGAGAGTAGGCTACGTACATAAACGTAAATGTACTTCATTGTTCGATGTAGTGAAGTGAAACATGATCCCGAAACAGTACAGGGTGTTTTATTTAGAAAATTGACTGGATGCACTATGCTGCTTCCTGCTTGGCACAATCTGCTCAGTCCAGCCTGATGTGACTACGGTCATCTCCCTAAGATAGACTCGCCGCGTATTCTCTGCAGAGCAGAGCGGAGAGCCGCTTCTGGGATGCTGCTGAGACATGCCATGGCACAGCTGGTGGAAACACGAGCATTGACTAGAATGGCCGCCATCACCTCCCGCAATCGTATCGTGGCCCTAACGCAGATTCCTGGTGGAATCTTGTTTTTCAGCAAGAATGAATCAGTAAGTTGAATCAGTAAGTTATAAAGTAATTGTCCTTCTTTATAATGTTATTTTAGCTCATTCATTATTCATTTATTTATTTGCTTGTTTGTTTTTTTATCAGAAGTAGAAAAACTTGCATAACTTTTTCCATTCTGCCAGTATTCTTCTATTAATGACTACTGAAGAGCACATTTCATGAAGACAAAATAAAATAAAAACAAACTTTCATGTAGCAAAGACTGCTTTTTTCTCTGTTGTTATTTTGAAAATGTGAGAATACTATTAGTTAGACTGAAATATGTTTCAAAAGCAAATAAACTAACTAAACTAGATCTAAATTCTACTGTACCCACTAGGCATTGAATGCAAATCCAATGCCTACATTTAATCCTTTATATATAGCATGTTTTAGATTTTCTTGTATTAAAAAGAAATCTATGACATCTTAGCTTTAAAGTGTAGACTTGTAAATTTGTAAGCACGTTGCATGCCTTGTTGCACTTTATCAAGTGGGACAGATGTCTTGAAAGGAATTAAACCTGCATAAGAATCCCCACTTGAATCAAATTATTTATACTCTTATGTGCGTGCATGATTGTGCAAATGAATGTGAGTAAGTGTGTGTTTCAGTACCGGTGTCTGGGTGTATGCTGAATGCAGGCACAGTGGAGTCTTTGTGCATGAAGCCGTACGTAACCCTGCCGTTAGAGCCTTCGTCAGCATCCACAGCATGAACCTGCAGAACGAAAGTTCCCGCTGGCTGGTTCTCCAGGACTGATGTGCTCTCTCGGTACTGCTGACACTGAGGAGAGCGAGAAAGCGGGCAGAGAGGACAGGTGGGAGGAAGAGAAGATCAGGCAATGTTAGTATGGAGAAAGTTAGATCAATACTCCATTCTATCGAAACTCAAGCAAGAGTGTGTGGGAGGTGGAGTGTTATTTGCTTTGAAAGGAAAGATTAAAGATTATTTATTGGTGGGACAAAAAGCGTAACATGGACACAAAATAAAGGCTGAATAAATAAAGAAAGCAGAAAGCCTGAGTCCTGCACCTTTTCCATCCATTGATTTTCTACATTTGCTTGTCCTGTGTAAGGTTGATAGTGGTAGTGGGTTCAGGGGTCTTGAAGCCTGTCCCAGCACCCACTGGACGAAGGTGTTCAATAGGTTTTTTCACTGTGGCTCCTGTGCTTAAGTAATATGCTGATCTTCTGGCACCAAATGTTTAGTACTGTCCAAAACATGTCTTTTTTGTTGGACATGGGGGCAACACCTCAAACTGGCAGCTTATAGTTCAGCTGCATGAGAAAACATTTTTAAAAAAATAATTTAACAACAAGTG